>NC_090653.1:85147562-85822562 GCF_040937935.1 Hyperolius riggenbachi | reverse complement strand
TGCGAACGATGTCGCATCTAGGAACTAAAATGAAGAGAAGTTGTTTCCTGGGGGCAGAAATACCACGCTCTCTGATGAGAAAGCGTCGGTATTTCTGCCGGGGACTTGGATCGGTGAATGGGAATTATATTCCCATTCACTGATCGGGGGGGCAGCGGGAGGCAGCGGGGGCACGCGCGGGCGCGCGCCCGATCGCGCGCACCACATGGCTGCAGCACCACTGCCTATCTGGACGGATATATGCGTCCAGATATGGCGAAGTGGTTAGGATACTGTAGGGGGGTCGGGGGTAAAATGAGTTGAAGTTACCCGGGGCTTCTAATGGTCCTCCGCAGACATCCTGTGCCCGCACAGCCACTCACCGATTCTCCGGCCCCGCCTCCAGTTCACTTCTGGAATTTCTGACTTTAAAGTCAGAAAACCACCGCGCCTGCATTGCCGTGTCCTCGCTCCCGCTGATGTCACCAGGAGTGTATTGCACAAGTCCAGTATGGTCTTTGGTCTGCGCAGTATGCTCCTGGTGCCATCAGCGGGAGCGAGGACACGGCAATGCAGGCGGAGTGGTTTTCTGACTTTAAAGTCAGAAATTCCAGAGGTGAACTGGAGGCGGGGCCAGAGCATCGGTGAGTGGCTGCGCGGGCACAGGATGTCTGCGGGGGACCATTAGAAGCCCCGGGTAACTTCGACTCATTTTCCCCCGACCCCCCTACAGTATCCCTTTAAAAAAGTTTTCCCACGCCAATATCCACGGTAAACGATCCAACGAACTGTATCCTCTTATGTTGCGATCTTCAGTTAAGTTGATTGAAGATCTCCGACGCCTCCCACATAGCAGAGAATGCCTCCTTTTGGACGCATAGCTGCCGGCTCCTGCTGTCTCTCCCCACCTCCTCACCTGTCACTCTCACCTAGCCTGGCACCCATGGGTGCGCTGGTTGCCAGGCTAGGTGAGGGTGACAGGTGCAGGCAGGTGGGGAGAGACAGCAGCGAGCCGTCAGCTTCACGTCCTGCTCAGGACGCATTCTCTGCTATACTAACAGTTCTTGAATCATCCGGTTCTTTTTTATGAATCGGCTCATTTTACTTTGAAACTTTAAAATTGATTTTCTCAAAAAGTATAAGGTCTTTTGGAAAAAAAAAAATTTCCTCTTGTTCCCACTATTCCACTTAACAATCCCAACAATTTTGGTGTTTCTACTATGTAAGGGGACTTTGCTATTAACCGTTAAAGTCGGCGGCCATTAAAGTCTATGGGGCGAATCGAACTTCCGCAAAAGTTCGCCTGATGCAGGCGAACGCGAACCCCCAAAGTTCGCCTGGAACCATTCGCCGGCGAACCGTTCGCTACATCTCTAGTGCCAGGTCAGGCCGTGCTGAAAAATAAAATCTTCATCTCCATAAAGCTTTTCAGCAGATGGAAGCATGAAGTGCTCCAAAATCTCCTGATAGCTAGCTGCATTGACCCTGCTCTTGATAAAACACAGTGGACCAACACCAGCAGCTGACATGGCACCTCAGACCATCACTGACTGTGGGTACTTGACACTGGACTTCAGGCATTTTGGCATTTCCCTCTCCCCAGTCTTCCTCCAGACTCTGGCACCTTGATTTATGAATGACATGTAAAAGTTGCTTTCATCCGAACAAGGTACTTTGGACCACTGAGCAACAGTCCAGTGCTGCTTCTCTGTAGCCCAGGTCAGGCGCTTCTGCCGCTGTTTCTGGTTCAAAAGTGGGTTCATGTTTCCATCTGCTGAAAAGCTTTATGGAGATGATTTTATTTTTCAGCACGACCTGGCACCTGCTCACAGTGCCAAAACCACTGGTAAATGGTTTATTGACCATGGTATTACTGTGCTCAATTGGCCTGCCAACTTTCCTGACCTGAACCCCATAGAAAATCTGTGGGATATTGTGAAGAGAAAGTTGAGAGACGCAAGACCCAACACTCTGGATGAGCTTAAGGCCGCTATCGAATCATACTGGGCCTCCATAACACCTGATCAGTGCCTCAGGCTGATTGCCTCCATGCCACGCCGCATTGAAGCAGTCATTTCTGCAAAAGGATTCCCGACCAAGTATTGAGTGCATAACTGAACATAATTATTTGATGGTTGACTTTTTTGTTTTAAAAAACACTTTTCTTTTATTGGTCGGATGAAATATGCTAATTTTTTGAGATAGGAATTTGGGGTTTTCATGAGCTGTATGCCAAAATCATCAATATTAAAACAATAAAAGTCTTGAACTACTTCAGTTGTGGGTACTTGAATCTAAAATATATGAAAGTCTAATGTTTATCAGTACATTACAAAAAATAATTAAATTTATCACAATATGATAATTTTTTTAGAAGATCCTGTATATTGCTGTGGCTTCTGCGCTGATCTCACAATTGTATTACTCTGCAGGGACAGAGCCTGTTTCAGCAGATGCGGCACATGGAAGCTTTGGAGTGCTTCACTCTGCCTCTGAGCTGCAGCCACAAAACAGACATTACCGTATGCGCAGGTAAGATAGTTTAGCTCATGTATAGCAACAAGTTTAAAGTGTAACTCCGGAGTACAAATCACCTGTAAGGAGGATTACAAATTGTCATCTCTTCAGGAAAGCACCTGTTTGGGTCCAATACAGCTGGAGCCTTTGAAATTGGATGTTGTAATTTAGGGCCGGTTTCCACTACTTCAGTGATGCGATGCGGCCACCTAGCCGCATCGCATCACTTCCGCCAGTGCGGAAGTCAATTGATCTCCCGATGCGCATCTCCTGATGCGGAAGTCAGTTGAGGAGATGGGACGCGGCTGCGGCCGGATGCGGCGTGTGATAATCTGCAGCATGCTGCAGATTCTCAGATCGCTCCGCACCGCTCCGCACAACATGCACGCAGTGGAAACTCTTCCATTGCCGTGCATGTTTCAGGACACCTATGTAGCCGCATCACACCGCTCCTAGTGGAAACGGGCCCTTAGTTTACCCTGTGTAAGTACAGCCATCAGTTACTGTTAAAAGTCATTATCATAATTATTTAATATTTCTATGGTTTTGGGATGTGGAAGGGAACCTGAGGAGCCAGAACTGCAAGGCGAGAGTGCTATCCAGTCCACTACACCACCAGGAAAGTAAGAGCTGAAACACATTATGGGGCCTTGAGCAAAACACCACATTGATTATTAAAGAGGACTAACACAGTAACAATACTTACAGTGAACTCTGTGTATGGCTGCCATAAGGATTACACAGACAAGCTGTTACACATATAAGATCCAAGTACATATGCCAGCAATAAAATATGGTGCACATAAGGAGAGCCCCAGAGGAAAAGAAAATACAGGTAGTCCCCGACTTACGAACACCCGACTTACGAACGACCGCCGATATGAACGGCATGGATTCTCTGTTTCCATGGGAACAAGTCAAAAAAAAATTCAAATCAAACTTGTATTTTTTGAAAAAAACCAATTTTAAAAAAATCAAAGAAAAAAATGGCTTTTAAACTTGTATAAACAGGCACAAAAGGCAGAGGTGACACAGAGGGGGTCACTGGAGGCACACAAGAGGTACAGGGGACAGAGATGGCACAATGTTCCGACTTAAGAACAGATTCAGGTTAAGAACTTTTTTTTAAACAAAACTTTTTATTGATTTTGACATAAAAAGATACAAACATTGAGGGATGCACACAAGTTCACACATTCCTCGAGATTAAACATAATACAGGCAGAGAGAAAAAGATGACCTATTGGTCCAAGTATAAACCAGTACAGAATAATGACTTTACCAAACATTGCAGAATAATTTACATTCAATGATATTTGGCAGGTGGTACAATCTAAGGAGAGTTATGATTGTCTCCATCTGTGCATTGGGGAATATTGCTTCCCATGACCAATGACCAACCACACATCTTGCTGTAATTATAGAATGGCCCGTGGAGGACAATAATGTATATGTTACGGCCAGAACCCGAAGTGTGGCCACTTCGGGTTCTGGCCGGCCAATGTGCGAAGTGGCCGCAGCGCAGTGGCCAATGTTAAAAATATAATGATTACAATAAGTTCAATGTATTTTACGGCCGTCTCACTGCGGCCAAATGTATTACAACTTGGTTAATTTAATGAAATGAAGCCGGCGGCAATGTAATAGATGAAGCCGCCGGCTTTCGCACTGACTCCTATCCTCCTCCCCCCCCCCTCCTCTCCCTGCCTCCTATACAATATGGAGCAGCCGGGGACATGCGTGTCCCCGAGAGTCGTTCGTCACGGCAGGGAAATCCTGCCGTTCCTGCAGAGCGGGTGCTGGCAGAAGCAATGTCTGCAGCCTCCCCGCTCTGCTTCCCCTGCCGCGACGAACGACTCTCGGGGACACGCATGTCCCCGGCTGCTCCGTATTGTATAGGAGGCAGTCAGAGGAGAGAGGCGGGGGGGGGGGGGGGGGGAGGAGGGGAGGAGGCAGTGCTAAAGCCGACGGCTTCATTACATTAACTTAACTAAAGTTGTAATACATTTGGCCGCAGTGAGACAGCCATAAAATACATTGAACTTATTGTAATCATTACATTTCTAACATTGGCCGCTGCGCTGTGGCCACTTCGCACATTGGCCGGCCAGAACGCGAAGTGGCCACACTTCGGGTTCTGACCGTAACATATATATAGAACAGTGTCTCTCTGTGAAGAAAGGACACTATTATAAGTCTAGTATGACCCACCGGCCTATTTGAGCTTCCAGTGAAGGGCTATTAGTTGAAAGAAAGGAAGAAAAGAGAGGTTATAAATAAAAGGTAAGTAAATCAGAAGAAGAAAAATGGAAAGATTTGGGGCCCCGGGGGCCCCCACTTCCTTAACTCATCCTGTTAATTAACGCCACCGGCCAGCTCTTTCCAGACCATCCAGCCAGACCATATTTTGTCAAACTTGGCAGGACATCCCCGGCTAGCATATGTAAGTTTATAGAGTGGTAGCACTTTATTGATCTCATTGATCCAGTTGTTTTTGGTTGGAGGAGCTGAACTTGACCACTTTAAAGGTATTTCACATCTGGCATAGAAACAGAGCAGTCGGAAGAACATTGTATTGTGTTTGTTTTTAATGGTTTCCTCTGTGATGCCAAGTAGTGCCATTTTGGGATTTAATGTTATTGGTTTTTTAAACATTCCTTTTAAGTTGAGAAAATAAAACGTCAGGATGCTAAAAAAAAGATAATTTTAGGAGTAGTAGGATAGATACAATTGTTCATCTCATCAGGGCTTCCATCAGTTTATTTTCAACTCTTGTTTCCTTTAAGAAACCATGAGATCCTAAAGCCCCGTCTACATGGGGAGATGTGGAGGCGATCCGGCGGCACGATTAGCCGCCAGATCGGCTTTTCCGCATCCCCACGCGTATCTGCCGCATCCCCGCTCGCCGTGCGTGCGTCGGATTCGATCCCCCGCTCTTCCCCACCCGGCGCCGCTTATCTTCCACTCGATTCCCTGCCATTGTCCCCTTGTTGGGAACGAGCAGGGAATTGGCGGCTCACAGATCGGACCTGTCGGAACTTAATCAATCGAGCCGCATCAGCGGCTCGATAGATAAGAACATCGCCCCCTCATCTAAGCCCTTAACACTAGCCTCCCTATCTTCAATAACATTTAAAGAGACTGTTAGGCTTAAAATTGACTTGTCATAAAATAACCCCTCTTATTAACCACTTAAGCCCTCAGTCTTTTTCACATGATGCATCCGAGCAATGTTCACCTCCCATTCATTAGCCTATAACTTTATCACTACTTATCACAATGAACTGATCTATATCTTGTTTTTTCTGCCACCAATTAGGCTTTCTTTGGGGGGTACATTTTGCTAAGAGCTACCTAACAGTAAGAATAAGAAAAAAACTGAAAAAATTCATTATTTCTCAGTTTTCGGCCATTATAGTTTCAAAATAATACATGCCTCCATAATTAAAACCCACGTATTGTATTTGCCCATTTGTCCCGGTTATTTCACCGTTTAAATTATGTCCCTATCACAATGTATGGCGACAATATTTTATTTTGAAATAAAAGAGCATTTTTTCCATTTTGCATCCATCACTATTTACAAGCATATAAAAAATAAAAAAAAATAGAAATATTTCATCTTTACATTGATATTCAAAAAGTTTAGACCCTTAGGTAAACATTTTGTATATTTTTTTTTTTTTATTGTAATGTTTTTTTTTTTGTTTTTTTTTATTAAACATTTTATGTGGGTATTTTTGGGAGGGTGGGATGTAAATAGTGTTTGATTTGGGGAAATATATGTGTATTTTAATTTTTTTTTTACTTTTAGATGTAGTTTTACTTTTTGTTGAAATAAGAACAGAGGTTGTGGGGCACTTCCCCTTTAAATGTGACTGGAAATGTAGAGAAGTGGTCTACAGTGGTATAGCCACAAGTCTGCAGTGCTCACCTGAGCCTGATGCTATAGATGCAAGACGTGTGCTCCGCTTGTGTGGCAGAAGAAAGCAAGTACATCATATAATCAAAAGATAAAGGAAAGCGTGCACCTTCCGTCTGTCATGTGCATTTATTGTGAAAAACGTCATCAAATGGCATTCAGTATCTCACAAACCATACTGGCATACCTATGTGGCGTGGTTCTCATTGCAGGTGGCAGAGGTGGGAGTGGGGATGACGGTGGGCCTAGCGACGGCCGTTTCGCGTCCTAGACGGACACTTGGTCACGCTGCGTTCCAAGTATCCGTCTAGGACGCGAAACGGCCGTCGCTAGGCCCACCGTCATCCCCACTCCCACCTCTGCCACCTGCAATGAGACCCACGCCACATAGGTATGCCAGTACGGTTTGTGAGATACTGTATGCCATTTGATGACGTTTTTCACAATAAATGCACATGACAGACGGAAGGTGCATGCTTTCCTTTATCTTTTGATTATATGTAGTTTTACTTTTGATGGTGCACTTTAGTAGTTGTAGTATTTTAGAGGACTGTGTGTCAAGGTTGGATGTACACTCGAGGAAGGGGGTGACCCCGAAACATGTCATGTTTGCAACTTTTTGAATAAACGCAAGTTTATTATCGCCAGTGGAGTGCCGACCTCGATTTTTGTTACTGTGTACAGAGTTGTGGAGTTAAAAACAAGAAACACCAAGAGCCCCAATAATGTAATATGTACTGGTAAATGATCACTAAATATTGATACTCACAAACCAGGGTTACCATTAGGCAACCACTGTAAGGGCAGGTGGGGAGATTTCCAATACAGGACACACCCCTAATGGTCAGCTGACCGAGGTGATGTCACAGAGTAATCCAGGTTAACCCCGTAGGGTCAGTCCATACAAATTCTTACTGGGCACTACACATGAAATGTCCACCCAGCTAAAAACACCAAGGTAAACATGAGCGAAAGCATACATAAGCCTAAGCAGAAATACAGTAAACTTGAGGAAGGGGGTGACCCCGAAACATGTTCTGTTTGCAACTTTTTGAATAAACGCAAGTTTATTATCACCAGTGGAGTGCCAACCTCGATTTTTGTTACTGTGTTCCTGAGATGGGCACACAAAAAATGTTATACTTACCTGGGGCTTCCTCCAGTCCCATGATCACCAATACATTCCTCACCGTCCTCCCGATTGCCTTAGTTCCTCTAGTATCAGTCCCGGTAATCTGGCTCAGTCACGCCCTGTCGGCTCTTCTGCACATGCACAAAAGAGCCGACTGGGGCGACTAAGCCATATTACCAGGCACATCGGTGCCCACAAGGCTGGAGGAAACCCCGGGTAAGTATAAAATCTTTTAGTGTGCCCCTCTCAGGTACACTTTAAAGAGGAACTTTAACCCAGGATTGAACTTCATACCAATCAGTAGCTGATGCCTCCTTTCCCTCAAGAAATCTCAAATAGATGTGAGTGTGTGTGGGTGGGTGGGTGGGTGGGGGGGGGGGGGGTCTGTTTCCAACTGTCAGACAAGCAGTATTTCCTTCTGTGTGTAGAACTCTCCCTTAAACGAACATTCCGCACAGCTCACCTGGCAGAACTAAAGAGGTCACCACCAGTGATACTTTTCAGAATGTGAATCAGGGAGCTGAAAGATTTTATAATGGGCAAACACTAACCAGTACCAGGTGACCATATTACAGACTATAATTTGATGTACATATTCTCTGTTTTCGTTTTTTTAGGCAGGGATCATAGTTTTCCTGGGCATGTAGGGAAACTGAAATAAGGTTTGTCATTAAAGTGTACCAGAGTTGTAAGAATACAGATTTGATACTTACCTGGGGCTTCCTCCAGCCCCATTAGCACATCCAAGTACCTCACGCGGTCTGCCATTCAGCTGCGATCAGCCCAGGTAACTGGTTCAGTCCCGTCAGTTGGGGTCTTCTCCGCATGCGCGGACCTCCGGCACATGGGCAGAAGACCATGACTGAACCAGGTATTGGGGCTGATCGCGGCTGAGCGGCAGACCGTGGGAGGACAGTGAGGGACTTGGACATGCTTATGGGGCTGGAGAAAGCCCCTGGTAAGTATCAAATCTTTGTATTCTAACAGCTCTGGTTGCCTTTAGTTAATGTGACGTATAGAGCTGAGATAGATGAATTGTCACTTTTTCTCAGCAATAATGGAGTTTCATTTCAAAGCCATTCTGAACTCGCTAGGTCTTCTCAAATGCTCCAGCAATGATGACATTCAGGAGCTTCTGACGACCGGTGTTTACTATCTTGTGGAGGCCTCCTATAGCCACTTCCAGGAGGTGTCTTGGTATGCAAGCTTTTCATATCCTCACTTCATTGCTTACTGGGGGGTAACACTGCGGTCATAGCCACTGACCTCCACTCAATGGGCTTGATTCACAAAGCATTGCTAACCCAGTTAGAGACTTTAGGCGTGATAACCATTGCACCACGCTGGTGAAAAGCCAATTTAGGCATGATAAGTTTAGGCATGCTAAGTTTAGATAACCATACAAAGTCCCGCACGCAAAGCAGCGCCATTAAACTCTATGCGAAGTGCACCAGACTCTGCTAGCGCAAAACTTTTGATCAGCTGTGCACTGCGGTGCTAACCCATTTGGGCTTAAACTTATCATGCCTAAACTTATCACACCTAAACTTATCACACCTAAACTTATCATGCCTAAACTGAGTTTAGGCATGATAAAGGGCTTTTCACCAGCGTGCGAACTGTTAGCACCGCTTTGTGAATCAGGCCCAATGTGTGGAATGATGGTGGGAGTAGTTTGGATGAGTGAAGGGTCAGGATATTAGAGCAAAACAAGGGTTTTCTGGCACATGGAGCAGACACGGTCGTAACTTAAACCTCACCGCCCTCCCAGCAACACTGTCGGCCAGGCCCCCCATCAAGCGTACGAGAGAAATCGCCAGCGGGAGACTTGGGCACAGGATACAGCCAATATACGGCTTACCCTGCTCGTGCTCAAGTCCCGACGGCGTTAATTACTATTCCCCCTCCAGGTCCACGTGGATGGTGGGGAATGATGTAATTCAGCTTCCAGCTATTGCTATCGCAGTGTTTTAACCCTTTCCACTCGTATGTCCCGCATAACGGGACATCGTGAATTCCGCGTTGCACTCGTATGTCCCGATATGCGGGACATCCCTCCAGCGGCGGTTTGCAGCGCATCGCGACCACCGCAAATGTATTACTACATGCCCACACTGTCAGTGCCCCCCAGGTGACATTTATATTTGTCACTTCCTTTTCTTTCCTGTTTTTTTTTTTTTTTTTTTTTTTTTTATAAAAAGTAGTTGCTGGTTCATTTTTGCAAATTCCATTCTGCAAAAAAAAAAAAATGAAAAATAATTGCAGATTAATTTTTTTTCTTGCAGATTGCCTGCAAATAATGAATGGCATCCTATGGGATGGACTGGGGGAGGGTGTAAATAGTAGCCAGTATTTTATTGCTAATCTGCCCAATCGAAATACCAACGATTGCATTGTGTGTAGGGACAGTAAGACCCCAGGTGGCGGGCATAAAACCACCTATTATTGCGAAACTTGCTCACGCAGGCCCGGATTACACCCAGGAAACGGTTTTTCAATTTACCATACCTTGGCTTTCTCCTCTGCTACCAGCCAATAGGAGATGCCAAACTGTCCAAATAAGGTATCAAATTAAACGTTATAATGTGTTCTTTAAAATAAGATATACACTGTTACGTTCCATGTTAAAATGAGAGAGTAAGAGGGAGAGCGCATTCCTTTAGGAAAGAGCTCCGAGTGGAAAGGGTTAAAAGTAACTCCAGCTCAGTCTTCTTACTCACTGTGCGTCGCTATAGCTGCAATACCTATTATGGTCTATGGTGGCGCCAGCTGCACTGAAATCTCCTGCGCTATAATCCACGTGCTCGCTCCGTCACGTGCCTCTGCAAACCCCCACAAACACAGATGACAGTACATTACTGCATTAGTGCTAAATGAGGCTGAAGTGAGTCGCAGTTCTTCAGGCTCCATGGCTGTTTGGCTAGATGAAGGTGTCCCATATCCCCAAAGCTGAAGACCGTTGGAGGTGAGGATGGGGGGAGCGGTCAGGCAGAAGGGTGTACACCCTTAATTTAATTAGTGAAATGATATAATAGTTAAAAAAAGCTTAACTTTAAATAGTGTGTCTAATCAGAGCAGAGGAGAAAAATTGACTCTAATTATATTTTAAAGCCACCTTCAGATATAGATCTAAATATAATACCTCCAGTGGCAGGCCATCTGGTCTCTCAATCATAAGGGCTCCCTTAATGTAACTAAGCAGGAACATGGATTCAAGATCATCACCCAATGGTACAGGACACCTTCTGTGCTCAGCAAATTTGTGCAGGAGTTGCGGATACATGCTGGATTGTGGTTCTTCAGGAGCCGATTAACTGCATGTGTTCTGGCATGGCCCTCACCTGTCCACCTTTTGGACTCAAGTTCATAAGTGGACAGAGGAAATTTCCTCTACAAAGATTCATAAGACCCCTGAATTTTTATATTTGGCATTCTGACCCTTTTTCATGTAATAAATACTTGAAATGTATTCTTTTACACCTAGTTAACGCGGCCTGTGCAACCATTCCCTTTTTGTGGAAGAAACTGGAGTTCCCTCATAGGTAAACACAGGGGGGATTACAGCTGCCCAGAATCCCCCCTCAGACCAGGTCTGGGGACAGGCATAAGTTGAGACACCAGAATGTCTGCAGGCATCCTGCATCACACAACACTGCCCCCTTTCTTTCCCTGCTACAGTTGACTTTGGATGGAGCAGCAATGTGTACATAGCATGGAGCAGCTCTAGGGAACTTTACAGAGCTCAAAGCCAGGTATGAGCACAGCCCTGTGTCCCTGCTGGGTGAATGTTTCACTTTCCCTCCCTTTATTAGCAATGTCGGCTGTCCTCATTATCTGTATCCACTGCTCCCGATCGATTCCGTTGTCGGTCATTCAGTTGGATGGGAAATAATTGCATTATGTGTACCCAGCATGATGTCCTACCATATTATACTATTTTCCCATTCATTGACCTCTAGGCTACCGGGCTGTGGCACAGGAGCGTGCAGCAGCAGCCTTTTGGACGTGACAGTCACGTTCAAAAGGCTAAAATGGTTAGTTGTGTTTTTTGATGTAATTGTTATTATTCATATGTCTTTCTTATTGCAATGAGTGTTGTTGTTACGCTTATGTTGTAAAGCTGACATTTTTCAATAAAGTGCTAAATGTTTAAAAAAAATCAAATAAATTAATACCTCACAGCTTGTTGGTTAGAATGGTCAAAGATTACCTTTTTAGCGTGACATGAGATTTTTTTTTTTTTGTAGCTAAAAATGTTGCCTTAAAAACGTAATCACATCACCAGATACAGGTATCTAAAAGAGAATCTGCAGTGAAAATAAATGTATGATATAATAAACTGTATGTGTAGTACAGCTAAGAAATAGAACATTAGTAGCAAAGCACAGAGTTTTATATTGTTTCCAGTACAGAAAGAGTTAAAAAAACTTCAGTTGTTATCTGTGCAAAAGAGCTTCTCTGAGCTCTCTGACCCAACTTTGATGGGGAGACAGTCCTATTTTCTGAAGCACTTATACATCAAAGAAACAGTGAGACTCAGCTTCAGATAAGGTTTTACTGCAGGGGAGTTCAAAGGGTCATTAGCTCTGCTCTATTTCATAGTTGAAAATACAGTGGCCCATATGCAATTCATTTTTCCACCTTCTTCCTAGGAGAAAAATTTTCATCTTTGATTTAAAATAACTTTTTAGCACTTTGCAATGGAAAAAAAAGTATCAAAAAGTAGGTTAAAAGGTGCTATCAAAATTATTTTGAGTATATTTTTTTTTTTCCTTGCTGGTGGTTTAACCACTTCACCACTGAGGGGTTTTACCCCCTGACCACCAGAGCAATTTTCACCTTTCAGCGCTCCTTCCATTCATTCGTCTATAACTTTATCATTACTTATCACAATGAAATGAACTATATCTTGTTTTTTCCGCCACCAATTAGGCTTTTTTTTAGGTGGGGCATTATGCCAAGAATTATTTTATTATAAATGTGTTTTAATGGGAAAATAGGAAAAATGTGGGAAAAAATTAATTATTTTTCAGTTTTCGGCCATTATAGTTTTTAAATAATGCATGCTACTGTAATTAAAACCCATGAAATTTATTTGCCCCGGGTATAAAACCGTTTAAATTATGTCCCTATCAGAATGTTTGGCGCCAATATTTTTTTGGGAAATAAAGGTGCATTTTTTTCAGTTTTACGTCCATCCCTAATTACAAGCCCGCAGTTTATAAAGTAACAGTGTTGTACCATCCTGACATAAATATTTAAAAAGTGCAGTCCCTAAGGTAACTATTTATGTATTTTTTTTAATTGTAAATTTTTTAATTTTTTTTTTATGACAAAAAAAAAACAAAAACAAATGGGGAGTGTGGGAAGTAATGAGATAATTTTTTGTGTATAAGTAATTCATTTGTATGTGAAAAATGTTTACGGTGTAGTTTTACTATTTGGCCACAAGATGGCAACAGTAACTTTTTTGTTTAATGCGACTAGAAGGCTGGGTAAGCGGAAGTACTAGGAGGCTGGGTAAGTTGTTTTTTTTCACAATGATCGCGCTGCTTAGCGGAAAAGCAGCGGATCATTGCGGGGCTTAGATCAACGAACGGGAATGGATTTTCCCGTTCATTGATCTCCGGGCGAGCGGCGTGTTTACCCGCAGGAGTGCGCGCTAGGAAGTGCGGGCAGCGGCGGGAGCGCGGAAAGTACGGATTTCTCCATCCCTGGGGGTTAAAGGATGGAAAAAGGGACGGAGAAATTCGTACGGGCGGGGGTAAAGTGGTTAAAAGGGATTTTATTGACAAGTTTTAAAAAATCACCTAGGAGAAAACTCAGGTGAAAAACTAAATTGCATATGGCCCAGTGTGTCGTTTGTAATTGCAAATGTGACAGAATGATGCAAGGTTATAAAAAAAAAAATTAAAAAATATGCAACTCTTTTCTTTGATACTACTTCTATTAATTATCATACTTTATTTGTTTGTTTTTGCTTCAATGTCACTTTAAAAGGAGCTAGTTTCAGGTTCTGTATATGGGGCTAATCTGCTGCTTGGATTGCGTCATTCTGCTGTTCAAATTGCAAAGGGGAATGGACAGACTGAAGTTCTCTAAGGGGATTACAGCCTGCAACAATGACAGTCTGTGTGCATGAAGTAGCCAGTTCTGGGTTTCTTAGTGCTCTAAAGGTGGCCATACACTGGCCCGATTCGCGGCCGTTTCAACAGCAGATTCGATCCTGGGATCGAATCTGCTGCCAATCGTTTGCGCTAAACGCACCCGCCGATCCGATTTCCTCCCGAAATTGGATCGGTCCGTCGATCGCGACGTGCGGGAAATTACCCTCGATCGCCCGCGGGTAGGGAGCGCGTCGCTAGCGGCGGCCGATCCGATCAGGTATACATTACCTGAAGCTGGCTCCCGGGCGTCTTCTCCGCGCTGCACCGCTCTGTTCCGGCTCCATCCCGGCGCTTCCTGTGTCACTGCAGTGACCAGGAAGTTCAAATAGAGGGCGCTCTATTTGAACTTCCTGGTCACGGAGTGACACAGGAAGCGCCGGGATGGAGCCGGAACAGAGCGGTGCGGTGCAGCGTGGAGAAGACGCCCGGAAGCCAGCTTCAGGTAATGTATACGGGGGGGGGGGGGGGACGTTTGGCCACAGGCGGCAGGAGCAGCTCAACAGATTGTGATCGGTTTCAGGCTGAAATCGATTCACAATCTGTTTGCAGTAAAGGCAGCCATACGATCCCTCTCTGATCAGATTCGATCAGATAGGGATCTGTCAGCTGGTCGATCTAATGGCAAATCGACCAGTGTATGGCTACCTTAAGTGTTACATAAGCTAATTAATTAGTTCCTGCAGGGAGAAAAGCATGTTTTACATTGGAGGACCTGCATAGGGCTAGAATACACATTTTCCTGAAAACAGCACAGTGGGGCACATAAGTGCATATAAGTGAATACAACACTCTAAGGGCCCGTTCACACTGCACGCGTTTCAAGCCGCGTTTTGGAAACGCATGCAGGTGGCCGACACGCACGACATCAGACATTGCATAGAGTGCAATGTCTGATGTTCACACAGCATGCGTTCCGGACCTGTGCGGTCCGGGAACACATGCTGCACGCAGATTTTACAAAAACGCGCGGCTGTCCCATTCACTTCTCAGTGATGGGATCAGCCACGCAACGCATACGAACGCGGATGGCGTGCGTTCGTACGCGTTGCGTTCTGCATGTGTGGCCGTCCGCGTTTTGCAGTCTGAACGGGCCCTAAGGGCTGGAAACCACAGGAGCGCTTTTGGCAGCGTTTTGGCAGCACTGCGATATGCTAGCAGTTTGCCAAAACGCTGGGCTAATGTTAATGGATGGGGCAACTTCTACAGGAGCGTTTGCGTTTCTCAGAAACGCAAACGCAGGACGTGCAGCATTTTGGGAGCGTTAGCGCTTCAATGTAAAGTATTGAATTGCTAGCGGAAACGCTCAGCAAAACCTAAACTGAGCGGTTTTGCTAGCGTTTTGCGGTTCAGCACACTGTAACAAAATGAAAAATAATTCACAGGACCAATCAGGATAAAAACGCAAAACGCTACGCACCCGCTGGGCAAAAAAATACAATGTTGCAAAACACGACCAAAAACGCGCATGAATCCGCTTGCAAACTGCTCAGACAAAACGCTAGCGGTTGCGTTTTGCGTTTGCTGTTTTCAGTGGGTTCCAGGCCTAAGGGTCCTTTTACACTATATCAGTTGTAACAGAAAATGGATGTGCAGTTCAGTGGCCATGTTTCCCTATAGCCTCTTCTACACTATATGCTGAAAAACTGAAACTTTTCACAATGCACTGCTATGGAGAGAAAAAAAAGTGCATTAAAACACAACGGGTAGGGTGACATCACTTTGACGCCATCAATACAGTTCCCTAATATTCTCCGTTAGATGGCAAACAGTAAAAAATCCTCAAAGGAAAAATATGTTCCATTGTAAAATATGATCTAAATGCCAATCTACAAAAACAAGGAAAATTACACAATATAATCCGAGTATCTGAACTTCTATATGAGAAGAGAAATGCTAATTTGCTCTTCTCCCCCCAGAATGGCCATAGACTGTGGTACTGACATTAGTGGTGTTACCCATTATTCTATACATTATTTGTACCTATAGGAAACACACTTTTATCAGAGGAATAAAAACACAGACACAGTTAAGATTAATACATATATTATAAAGAAAGAAGAAATACAAAGAGATAATTCAACCAGAAAATACATTCATAAAATGTACAAAACTGTACAATACCCTCACATATCCCAGTTGATCCAGAGGAAGGCGAAAAACCCTTCAAGGCCTGGGCCAATTAGCCATAAAAGGGAAAAAATTCCTTCCCGACTCCAAATGGCAGTCAGATAAAATCCCTGGATCAACACCCCTAGAATTTTACATCCCCCCCCCCACACACACACCTTTTAGGTAGCCAGGGTGCCCCCCCTTTAGGTAGCTGGCATGACCCCCTTTTATACAGCCAGATTACCCCCCTTTTAGTTAGCCAGAGTGCCCCCCTCTTTTAAATAGCCAAATTGCCCCCCTTTCAGTTATCCAGATTTTCCCCCTATTAGTTAGCCAGATTGCCCACCTTTAAGGTAGCCACAGTGCCCCCTTTTAGTTAGCCAGCATGCCCCCCCTTTTAGTTAGCCAGGGTGTCCCCCTTTTATTTAGCCAGAGTGTCCCCCTTTTATTTAGCCAGAGTGTCCCCCTTTTATTTAGCCAGAGTGTCCCCCTTTTATTTAGCCAGAGTGTCCCCCTTTTATTTAGCCAGAGTGTCCCCCTTTTAGTTAGCTAGCATTTCCCCCTTTTAGTTAGCCACATTTCCCCCTTTTAGTTAGCCAGATTGCCCCCCATTTTAGTTAGCCAGATTGCCCCCCTTTTAGTTAGCCAGATTGCCCCCCTTTTAGTTAGCCAGATTGCCTCCCTTTTAGTTAGACAGATTGCCCCCTTTTAGTTAGCCAGCATTCCCCCCTTTTAGTTAGCCAGATTGCCCCCTTTTAGTTAGCCAGATTGCCCCCTTTTAGTTAGCCAGAATGACACCTTTCAGGTAGCCAGAGCCCTCCAATTTAAGTAGCCAGAGTGAAAGCTCTCCCCCCTCCCCCCCCCATTAGGTAGCCAGAGTGGCCAGATGTGACTGGGTGCGGCGATGGGACTCCTGCAGAGGGGACAGGTCCGGCTCTCCTGCAGCCAACGATCGATGCAGGTCTGGTGGAATTGGTGGTTGCACGGAAGTCGTCTGCAAGGAGAACAGAAATATACATTAATATCCAGACTGACAGAGGCTGTATGGGACACTAAATACAGCAAAGACAATAGAAATGTGTAACAGAAATGAGCATTACTTACCTTACCCTCTCTTCCTCCTGGATATCAGCGAGGCAGATGGCGCACATCCCATCATCTTCATCTGTGGATGGAGAAAATGCTTATTAATGCAATGAAGGCAGAATAGACCACAGAATACACAGAATACATGCAGGGAATCCCCCGTCTGTGTCCACTCTCCCCCCATCTCCACACCAAACACAAACCTCCCCATCTGCACACCTAACACTAACCTTCCCCTCTCCACTCCTAACACTAACCTCCCCCCTCTCCACACGTAACCCTAACCTCCCCCCTCTCCACTCCTATCACTAACCTCACGCTTCTCCACTCCTTACACTAACCTCCCCCCTCGCCATTCCTAACTCTCACCTCCCCCCTCTCCACACCTCCCCCCTCTCCACCCCTTACACTAACCACCCCCCTCTCCACACCTAACCCTAACCTCCCCCCTCTCCACACCTAACACAAACCTCCCCCTCTCCACTCCTAACACAAGGAAACATAAATAAAACAGCAAAGAAAGGCCTGTTATCCAGCGGTGCTCAGATGTGATGGGGTGCGGCGATGGGACTCCTGCAGAGGGGACAGGTCCGGCTCTCCTGCAGCCAACGATCGATGCAGGTCTGGTGGAAAGGGTGGTTGCACGGAAGTCGTCTGCAGGGAGAACAGAAATATACATTAACCACTTCTATACCATGAAATTTTGTGCTGATCTGTGCTGCGTGGGCTCTCCAGCCCACAGCACAGATCAGGTTGCAGCCAGGCCGATCAGACTTCCCCCTTTTTTCCCCACTAGGGGGATGTCCTGCTGGGGGGGTCTGATCGCCGCTGGCTGCTTGCGGGGGGGGCTCTTCAAAGCAGCGCCGTATACATGTAAACACCGGGGAAGATCTTCCCCGTGTGTTTACATTTACCCTGCGTGTTCACGGAGACACCCTCCGTGAACTGACATGGAACGTTTCCATGGAATACACTTCAGGATTCAGGGGCGTACATATACGCACCGAGAATCCGGAAGTGGTTAATATCCAGACTGACAGAGGCTATATGTGACACTAAATACAGCAAAGACAATAGAAATGTGTAACAGAAATGAGCATTACTTACCTCACCCTCTCTTCCTGCTGGATATCAGCGAGGCAGATGGCGCACATCCCATCATCTTCCCGCTTCCTCTGTGGATGGAGAAAATGCTTATTAGCGCAATGAAGGCAGAATAGACCACAGAATACACAGATATTGCCGTATTTTCCACCGAAACACCGTCACAACCTAACACTAACCTCACGCCTCTCCACTCCTAACATTAACTCCCCCCCCTATCTACTCCTAACACTAACCTCCCCCTCTCTCCACACCTCCCCTTAACCTCCCCCCCTTCACACCTAACCCTAACACCCCCTCTCCACCCCTAACACTAAGCTCCCCTGTCTCCACAGCTAACACTAACCTCCCCAATCTCCACACCTAACACAAACCTCCCCCTCTCCACACCTAACCTCCCCCCTCTACACACCTAACACTAACTTCCCCCCTCTCCACTCCTAACATTAAGCTCCCCCCGGTCCACTCCTAGCACTAACCTCCCCCCTCTCCACACCTAACCCTAACCTCCTTCTCCCCATCCCTCCCCTTCACATGTTAAACTAACCTCCCCCTCTCCAATCCTAAAACTAACCTCGCGTCTTTCCACTCCTAACACTAACCTCACCCATCTCCAGCCTCCACACCTAACACAAACCTTCCCCCTCTCCACCCCTAACATTAACCTTGCGCTTCTCCACTCCTAACACTAACCTCCCCCCTCTCCACACCTAACACTAACCTCCCCCCTATCCACACCTAACACAAACATCCCCCCTCTCCACTCCTAACACTAACCTCCCCCCTCTCCACTCCTAACACTAACCTCCCCCCTCTCCACTCCTAACACAAACCTCCCCCCTCTCCACTCCTAACACAAACCTCCCCCATCTCCAAACCTAACACTAACCTCCCCCCTCTCCACTCCTAACACGAAGCTCCCCCCTATCCACAGCTAACACAAACCTCCCCTTCTCCACTCCTAACACTAACCTCCCCCATCTCCAAGCCGAACATAAATCTACCCCCCCCTCCACTCCTACACTAACCTCCCCCATCTCCACATCTAACACAAACCTCCCCCTCTCCACCCCTAACACTAACCTACCCACTCTCCACCCCTAACACTAACCTCACCACTCTCCACTACTAACACTAAGCTCCCCCCTCTCCACAGCTAACTCTAACCTCTCCACACCTAAAGCTAACCTCCCCCTTTCCACACCTAATACTAACTGCCCCTTTTTCCACATGTTATGCTGGGTACACTTGTTACGATTTTCCGCTCGATTTTCCCACCGGATCGTTTTTTCCGCTCGATTCTGCACTCGATTCTCTTATCTTCGCTCGTTTTTCTTATCTTTTTCCATTCACTTCTATGAGAAATCGAGCACAGAATCGATCGGGAGTAATATCGGACATGAGGGAATTTATAAATCAGATGCATCTATCATACGGAAAGTCGTAACGTATGTATCCAGCATAACATTAACCTCTCCCCCTCCTCCACACCTAACACTAACCTCCCCCCATCTACACCTACCACTACCTCCCTCCCTGCTACCTTTTTACCTAACACTAACTCTTGAGGCTAGCATATATTATAGCTTATTACTGTTCCCTGCACTACAGTGCACTAAAATGTACCCCCCCCCCCCCCAAAAAAAAAGGTTTATTCCTTTACCTTCTTTTGATCATCTTTACACGGTGGCTCCTCCTCCTCCGGCTCCTCCTCCTCCGGCTGCGCCTCCTCTGGCTGCTGACGATGGAGCGTCACCTGCAAATTTTCCTGTAAAATATATAAGTAAAAATGAGAAGCATACCAAGTTCTTACTTTCAGCCAATGGGACACAGTACAAAGGGACTCTTCTTAACCTCCTGAGCGTTACGCCGCTCAAGAGGTTTTGTTACTTTTTGCCCACTTTTAAAATAAGTGTGCCTAATGACTGTAAAGCATATAGCTAGCACTAGGCTAGCTAGTAAAGGTGTTGGGTACCCTCTGATCACCACCGCTCCCCCATTTATATGTTACCCAGCCTGGATCCAGCGATCGGCGCAGCCCCCCCGGACAGCTCTGGTCTTCACTATGGGGAGGATCGCAGATGACCTCATGATGTCGCTGACGTCATATGCAAACCCGATCCTCCCCATAGAGAGACCGGTGCTGTGTCCCGGGAGGCTGCACGATCGCTGGATCCAGGGGCGGGGGGGGGGGGGGGGGGTAACATATAAACGGGGGGATCGTGGGGATCCAGGGGTGCCCAGCACTCTTACAAGCTAGCCTAGTGCTAACTATATGCTTTACAGTCATTAGGCACAATTCTTTATTTATAGGGTACTCCTGGGGCCACAGAGCGGTATGCCCGACACAGTCTCAGGCATACCGCTAAGGAGGTTAAAGCGCTTCAGCAGTGTTTTGCAGACATGAGATTGATGGAAAACATCTCCATGCGACAATGTTACCCATCGCTGGAGCTAATCTATGCAAATCCCTATTGAAAATATGGAAACAAAATCTCTTACCGGAAGGGACCTCAGGTCAGCAAGGCGCGCTCCAGGTGCTCGAAAGGACAACACGAAAGCCATTGGAGAGGTGGTTCCGAGTCCTACAAGTCCTACAAGTTCAATGAAATGGAACATTTATTATTGAATGTGAAACTTTTTCAGGTTTTAAGAGTCTATATTCATGTTAGGGAGCTTTACTCTCTCTTCCTGTTCCAAAAGCATGATGGGAAGGGAGAGGAAATCTGCCCAGGGTACACTATTTGACTTTACAGAGTGGGGTAATACACAAGGTGTTGTATGCAATAAACTGCATTAAGCAGAATTACATGCGTAAAGTTTTATGCATGATGAGTAGAGCGTAATGCATTGCATGTAATGTATTGCATTCTGCTCTACTCATGATGAAGTAAGACTTTACACACAAAATGTTGCTTAACACAGTTTATTGCATACACCCCAAAAGTTCTTAAAGAGTACCTACCGTAAAGCATACCTTGTAGTTAATTTACTCCTCATTGTTCCCTAACATAGGATTGGTGATTGAATGGGTGACTGCATAGCTCACAACTGTCCCTTTTTCGGAGGGACAGTCCCTCTTTGGGAGCCCTGTCCCTCTGCCCCTCTTCCCTCCTCATTTGTCCCTCTTTCAGGACTTTGTTCCTCTTTCTATGTAAATATATATATTTCTCTACTAAAATGTGTTTAAATTGACTCTAAAGTTTATTCCATCCTTTAAATTGATATATTACTATTTTTAAAATGTTAATATGAAGGAAAATGAACCAGGATAGAAAGGAGCAGTGTGGTTTGAATTATAAAACAACATTTTTCTTATGAAATCTTTATGGTATGCGCGACAAGGGGTGTTCTGCTCAGAAAGTTTAATTGGAGCCAGCGGTGGCAGGCCCGGATTTACCTGACAGGAGCCTATAGGCACAGATACCCTGGCACTCTAGACTTAGCCCTCTATGAACCTACAAATCCCGCCTGTCTACAGGTGCCCCTTAGTATTAGGCGGCTAGAAGTACCCTCAACAATAAGTAGCTAGAGGTGTCCCCTAGTATTGGGTAGTTAGAAGAACCTCAGTATTAAGTAGCTAGAGGTGCCCCTGACTGAAGGGTGATCTCGTCAGTGAAAAGACCAGGGTGGGTAACCTCTCATTTACACTCCACTCAGGACTCTGTATAGGAAAGGAGGGAGGGAGGGAGGCGCTCAGGGAGGGCCTGTAGGCATGTGCCTGCAGTGCCTTATGGTAAATCCGGCCCTGAGCGTTGGTTTATTCAGCAGAGGATGGTAAAGTTGCAATGCACAGAGAGTGCATAGAGCAATTTTACCAGTACTTCTGACAACAAAGCAGCACATGCAGGGCTGTGGAGTCGGTACACAAATTATCCAACTCCGACTCCTCAGTTTATGAAACCACCGACTCCAGGCACCCAAAAATGTGCTCCAACTCCTCAACTCCGACTCCAAAGCCCTTAGCACACGTTGTGCAATTAGTGTGACCAATGTTACCTAGATAATGCTTGCATTACCTGGGTACCGCACCAGTGTTCCCCACCTCTGTCCTCAAGGCCCACCAACAGTGCATGTTTTGTGGAAATCCACAGAGGTAGTTGATCAGCTCTGCTGAGACACTAATTACCCCACCTGTGATTGTGTGTGGCTTCCTGCAAAACATGTACTGTTGGTGGGCCTTGAGGACAGGGTTGGGGAACTGTGCTCTACTACACTACTTGCAAAGCTTTGCTGAATACACCCCAATATTTCTATTCAACCTAATGTATAATCTTTAAAAAATGTAAAATTGTGTTATAGAAGCCTTTACCCCGCTTGATCTCTGACAGAACATTCCTCTATCAGATGGCACACTTGGCCAAGCTAACAAGGTTATGAGGTGATGTGCTGCCCTCTCCCTCTGCAGATGTGGCGATGTGCATGCCAGCAGGACTGGTGTTTCTTGAATGACTTACATTGTATATACAGTGACTTACCAACAGGAACATTAACGTTGATCCTGCGACGTATTCTGGGGAGGCGCAAAGTCACGCGCACTGCAAGGTTGTTTCCCCACTGTGAGGTCGCCACTTCCCTCCACCAGTCTTGAGGGTGCTCCGAAATCGCAACTCTTAGACTAAAGTTGACGAGTCGGATGCCGTCTGCTTCAGAGGTGACGGAAGTTGGAATGTGCACATTAACTTCCACTAGAAAGGGACAAGAGAAGATGGGGTCAGAAACTATTACATTACCGCTCTTCTATCTAGCAACTTCTAGTTGCTTTACTGTCCTATCCCTAACCTTACTGCCTAGGTTACACCTGACCCTAATCACTCCCTCCTTCTATGCCTTTCCCTAACCTTACTGCCTGGGTTACACCTGGCCCAAATCACTTCCTCCATCTATGCCTATCTCTAATCTTACTGCCTGGGTTACACCTGACCCAAATCACTTTTCTCCTTCTATGACTAACCCTAACCTAACTGCCTGGGTTACACCTGACCCAAATCACTTCCTCCTTCTATGACTATCCCTAACCTAACTGCCTGGGCTACACCTGACCCAAAACACTTCCTCCTTCTATGACTATCCCTAATCTTACTGCCTGGGTCCTGACCCTAATAACTCCCTCCTCTCATGCCTTTCCCTAACCTTACTGCCTGGGTTACACCTAACCCTAATCACTCCCTCCTCCCACGCCTTTCCCTAACCTTACTGCCTGGGTTACACCTAACCCTAATCACTCCCTCTTTCTATGACTATCCCTAACCTTACTGCCTGGGTTACACCTAACCCTAATCACTCCCTCCTCCCATGCCTTAAAGGAGTGATCCAAGCTGCTAAAAAAAAGGAAGAAAAAAGATCCACTTACCTGGGGCTTCCTCCAGCCCGTGGCAGCCGTCCTGTGCCCTCGCTGCAGCTCCAGCGGCTCCCGGTCTTCTCTGCTGGTGCAGCCGACCTCACCAGGTCGGGTTCCGGGTCGCCTTCTTCTGTGCCCCAACGCGTGGGTCACGGTCTCGCCAACGTCATCAGGACAGTACTGCACAGGTGCAGAACTATTGCGCCTGTGCAGTACCGTCCTGATGACAACGGAGAGACCACGTGACCCGCGCGGTGGAGCGCAATATAAGCCGACCCGGAACCCAACCAGGCGAGGTCAGCTGAACCAGCGGAGAAGACCGGGAGCCACCGGAGCTGCGGCGAGGGAACAGGATGGCTGTCACGGGTTGGATGAAGCTCCAGGTAAATGGATCTTTTGTTTTTAGCAGCTTGGATGTATTCTTTAACACCAACCTTTACTATTTAGTTATATCACCCTCCTCATTCACCTAAACTTTATCTCCCAACTAACCTGTCCAGCAAATGAAAAGACATGGGAGCTGCATGGCAGACGCAGTGGCATGTCTTACAACTGTCCCTGTTTTGGAAACAAATCCCACAGTCCCTCTATTCCATTCTAAAATCCCATATATTGTACCAACATACATGGTTTGTTTAAAAAAATATATTTACCATTGTGGGGCTACATTATGAAGGGGTTATGCACAATCCGTAAATGCTTGTTTTGTGTTTGTCAGTTTGCCTAAACGTGCCACACAATGCAATGTGTCTGTCAGTGTCACAGTAGAGTGCATGTCAGTGTCACAGTGCAATGTGGCAATCAGTCACCAGTGTGTGCTGTCATTTTGTCATTGTTGCTGTATAGTGTCTCAATGTCACAGTGCAGTGTGTCTGTCAGTGTCACAGTGTAGTGTGTCTGTCTGCGTCACAGTGCAGTGTGTCTGTCAGTGTCACAGTGCAGCGTGCCTGTCAGCGTCAAAGTGCAGCGTGTCTGTCAGTATCACAGTGCAGTGTGTCTGTCAATGTCACAGTGCAGCGTGCCTGTCAGCGTCAAAGTGCAGCGTGTCTGTCAGTATCACAGTGCAGTGTGTCTGTCAGTATCACAGTGCAGCGTGTCTGTCAGTGTCACAGTGCAGCGTGTCTGTCAGTATCACAGTGCAGCGTGTCTGTCAGTATCACAGTGCAGCGTGTCTGTCAGTATCACAGTGCAGCGTGTCTGTCAGTATCACAGTGCAGCGTGTCTGTCAGTATCACAGTGCAGTGTGTCTGTCAGTATCACAGTGTAGTGTGTCTGTCAGTGTCACAGTGCAGTGTGTCTGTCAATGTCACAGTGTAGTGTGTCTGTAAGCAGGGCTGTGGAGTCGGTCCAAAAATCCACCGACTCCGACTCCTCAGTTTAGGACTCCACCGACTCCGACTCCACGACTCCGACTCCTCTAATTTGCATATTACAATTTTGTTGATTAAAAGTATGTAACATGAAATTCGTCTCTTAACTGCCAACGCTTAGGAATTTTACAAGACAACTGAAGTGAGAAGGATATGTAGACTACTATATTTATTCCCTTTAGACTAAAACTAGTCCTTGGTAAGAGTACTTGTAAAAGGTACAAACCGGAACAAAGAACATCTATCAGGCCCTAGGCAATGTAAGTGTGGGTACATGTAAGAGTGATGTGCAGGTACTCTGCAGGGGATTGAGGAGATTGTAAACAGACAACACCTCTGTGTTCAATGTGCACAGCATTCTCAGTGGATTCCATGCAGCTCTGTGGGGAGTGCATATGTAGAGTATAGTACTACTGTGTAACAAAGTAAACCTGAGACAGATGAAATTAAAGTTTTATACATACCTGGGGCTTCCTCCAGCCGCCTTCAGGATAATCAGTCCCTCGTTGTCCTCCTCCACCACCTGGATCTTCTGCTATAAGTCCAGGTACTTGAGCCAGTCAGGCGTAGTGCGCATGCACACACTCCGCCGCCAGGAGCATACTACACCTGTGCAGCACTATTGCGCAGGTGCAGAATGTTCCTGGCTGTGGGAGCGGCATGCGGCCGGACAGCGCTGACTGGCTGAATTACCAGGACTCATAGCAGAAGATCCGGGTGGTGGAGGACAGTGAGGGACTGATTAGCCTGAAGGGGGCTGGAGAAAGCCCCAGGTATGTATAAAACTTTACTTTTCATCCGTCTCAGTTACCCTTTAATTTGTAGTCACCAAACCAAATTTTAATAACATATCAAATTATTTGATTTCATCAGCAAAGGGAGTGCATACATTTGCATAAATCAGCATCAATGCAGAATTATTTCCATCTCGTTGACCATCTCTATTAGTGACATGGCTAACCATCGTGCTTTATACTTACAGCATAGATGTTATTTAGTGTATATAAGAGATTCCTGTGTACACATCATATATACAGTCACAATCAGATATGTATATCTGACTTTAAAAATACGGGGACTGCTTTATTGAAGCAGCACAAGTAACTAATTTTGATTGGTTTATTTCATTTTTGTGGACTAAGCACAGCTATTACTGTATATATACATTATTTTTAATGACTATTATCTGAGAAATAGAACATTTTATCATATTTTCTATTTTAATTACAGTTACAAATTCATTAGGAGTCGGAGTCGGTGCATTTTTTCCCGACTCCGACTCCAGGCACCCAAAATTGCCCGACTCTCCGACTCCACGACTCCGACTCCGACTCCACAGCCCTGTCATATGTCAGCCCCTGTTAATGGTCAGTAGTCCCAGTCACTGTAGCCCCATCAGTGGTAACTGCAGTCCCATTTGTACACAGAGGTAAAATTGCATTCTAGACCCAATGCTTGTCAGAGTGGTCCCGGTAGGTACAGCCCCGGTCCATCACTAGTCACACACCAGGGAGGCAATGGTAAGCAGAAACACAGTTTATGGGTACTGGAAACATGTAATACACTATGGGGGTACAGAGAAGCTGGAGGCTGGGATACATTATGCGATGCTGGAAATATTGGACACCTTATGGGCTCCTGAGGAGCCGGGACATATGAGAGTGCTGGGAAGCTGGGACACATTTAGGGGCATAGCAAGAAATGACTGGGCCCCATAGCCCCTGTATACAACTGCCTCCATCTTGAAGCATTACGGGGGTACCGGGAAGCATTGTGGGGGTACCGGGAAGCATGATGGGGTACCGGGAAGCATTATGGGGTACTGGCATGCTTTATGAAGGTACTTGGAAGCTTTATGAGGGTACTGAGAAGCATTTTGGGGCACTGGGAAGCATTATGGGGTACTGGGAAGCATTATGGGGTGCTTGGAAGCTTTATGAGGGTACTGGGAAGCATGATGGGGTACTGGGAAGCTTTATGGGGGTACTGGGAAGCATTATGGGGTACTGGGAAGCATTATGGGGTACTGGAAAGCATTATGGGGTTCTGGGAAGCATTATGGGGTACTGGGAAGCATTATGGGGTACTGGTATGCTTTATGAAGGTACTGGGAAGCTTTATGAGGGTACTGAGAAGCATTTTGGGGCACTGGGAAGCATTATGGGGTACTGGGAAGCATGATGGGGTGCTGGGAAGCATGATGGGGTACTGGGAAGCATTATGGGGTACTGGGAAGCATTATTGGGCACTGGGAAGCATTTTTGGGGTACTGGGAAGCATTATGGGGTGCTTGGAAGCTTTATGAGGGTACTGTGAAGCATGATGGGGTACCAGGAAGCATTATGGGTACTAGGAAGCATTATTGGGTACTGGAAAGCTTTATGGGGGTACTGGGGAGCATTATGGGGTACTAGTAAGCTATGACACAGAGCTGAACAGTGGAATGTTGCTGTGTTGGGGTTATAGTTGAATTGCTATGGTTCTCACCTGGCTCAACTCCGTCCCTCGCTCCAATCCCAGGATCGGTTGCCCGTCCTCTCCACAGATGACTCAGGTAAGCTCTGCAAAAAAGAGAGAGATTTTTTTAAACTGAGGAAACAACTGTGCCTGTGTGAGGTTTGTAAGGCTCCCTGTATAATAGCCCCTGCCCTGATACCTGGGAGACCCCCAACCACACCAACGCACAGACACCTCTAACACCCCCCAAACACACACCCACCCACATAGCCGGTCCCCGGATAAATGTTTAGACTAGAAAGTGGTCCCGAATAATTTTGGGGACCCCTGCTGTAAATGCTCTTTTACACTACATGCAATTCCAATTTGATGTGATTAAAAAAAGTCCTGCATGCTGTGTTTTTCTTCTTGTGTTCATAGAAACCAGTCCACAAAATGCTAACTCACTGCACCCCCACCCCATCCCATCTCCCTCATTCCCCCTGCTTTGGCAATGCCTGTATTGAAGCTTTGTCATGCCAATAAAGCTATTTTTGATTTGATTTGATTTGATTTGATAAGCTGGTCCCTGCAGAGTCCAGGCTGGAAGCACAGCTATGCTGTGTGAAAAGAGGAGTGATTCCTGTCTTCCAGCCAGACAGCATGCAAGTACAGGAGAGCTTGTTGTGTAGACACAAGCAGAGGAGAGGGTGGGCGGAGCAGCTGTTTCAGAGGGCACACTCTTCCAATCAGTGCTACTAGAGATGGGAAGACCGGAACTTTTCAATGATTCGGATGATTCTAATCGGATCAGTCAAAAGATCAGGATCTTTGAACCGAATCTCTAATCATTTTACTAGGGAAGCATTCTGGAGGTTAAATGACTAGCAGGACAGGACTTTCCCTGCAGTGGACAGAGAAGGGGAAGGTGGTGGACAGACAGAGAAGGGGAGAAAATGGACAGAGAAGGGCAGGGAGTGGAAAGAGAAGGGAGGAGGTGGACGAAGAGGGGTGAGCAGAGAGCAAAAATGTTTTTTTGCACACATTACCCACATGTTGCAATCATATGCTTTAAATATATTTCAGCTATATGTTCATCTGTATACTTTGAATGCAAACGTCTCACAGTGAAAGAAAGCATTCCCCAATGTGTCCTTTTTTCACCTCGAACACTCGTCATAAATTTAGGGAGAAGTTGAGTGCAGCTGTTTAGAGCAGAGTGCAGGAGGATCATATTGCACTGCAATCACAGTACCTGCCCTGTCATTCTAGCCCAGCACACTGTCTGCAAAGTTACTGAGCTGTGCTTCTGAGCCAAAACTTTCCCATTTGTTCACTATGCACAACTACGGAACAGTCAGCCTAAAATGAGCAGCACATTACAGCCAGTACGTGTGCTCTACACATATCTGGCAGTGGCACCCATGTCCCCTCTCTCATTTACCTGTCCCTGCAAGGCTGGCTCCCCTCCAACTGAGCGATCCATCTCTGCTCTGCTTCCAGGCCCCCCCCCCCCTGCCCGCTGAGAGGAGGGGGGGACGTGCCGCTCCTGGCTCCACCCCCTTTGTGAACCAAATTGTTCAGTTTGATGATCCGGATGATTCGACTCACAACAAAGATCCGAATCGTTCATGATCCGGACAACACTAAGTGCTACAGTTGAATACAGGGCGCTCTCAGACACCATGGCTTCTCCATGCACTATAGAAGTGCATTCATCTTACAGACTCAGCAGCTGGCTTGTACATTTGTCACCCCCCCCCCCCTGCCTACTCCTCACCCAGGGCTCTACGCCCCAGGGCTGGGCCGAGGCAGAGGCAAGAGAGGCTCCAGTCTTAGGGCGCAGTGTAGAAGGAGGCGCACAACTCACTCAGCTATCATTCCCTTTTTGTGTTCAAAGCATAAAGAAATAAGACAAGGGGATGCATGGCAGTGACTGCAAGCCAGATATCTAGAGAATAAGGGGGGGGGGGGGCACCTCTTAGTCTAATAGCAATCAGTGTGTGATGGCTGGGGTGGGAGGGATGGAGGGGCGCACTTTGGTGTCTCAGCATCGGGTGCTGGAGGACATTGTACCAGCTCTGCTACGCCCTCCCTCGCATCATTGTAGGCCAGTGGTCTGTAGTGATTGGATCCAAATGCAAGAGCACTGCTAGGTAACAGCACAGGATCTGTCTGTCTGTCTGTACAGTGTTGTGTCCCTGAACTGTCCCCCCTAGCAATCGCATCAGATCACTACGGGTTGCAACCATTACAGGTGTCCACTAATCTTAATGCAAACCTGAACTAAAAAAGTCAAAAATAAACATACGCATGTCATATATACAGTGGGTTGCAAAAGTATTCAGCCCCCTTGAAGTTTTCCACATGTCACATTTCTGCCACAAACATGAATCAATTTTTTTGGAATTCCAAGTGAAAGAACAATACAAAGTGGTGTACACGTGAGAAGTGGAACGAAAACCATACATGATTCCAAACATTTTTTACAAATAACTGCAAAGTGGGGTGTGCATAATTATTCGCCCCCCTGAATCAATACTTTGTAGAACCACCTTTTGCTGCAATTACAGCTGCCAGTCTTTTAGGGTGTGTCTCTACCAGCTTTGCACATCTAGAGACTGAAATCCTTGCCCATTCTTCTTTGCAAAACACCTCCAGCTCAGTCAGATTAGATGGACAGCGTTTGTGAACAGCAGTTTTCAGATCTTGCCACAGATTCTCGATTGGATTTAGATCTGGACTTTGACTGGGCCATTCTAACACATAGATATGTTTTGTTTTAAACCATTCCATTGTTGCCCTGGCTTTATGTTTAGGGTCATTGTCCTGCTGGAAGAAGGTGAACCTCCGCCCCAGTATCAAGTCTTTTGCAGTCTCCAAGAGGTTTTCTTCCAAGATTGCCCTGTATTTGGCTCCATCTATCTTCCCATCAACTCTAACCAGCTTCCCTGCTGAAGAGATGCACCCTCCGAGCATGATGCTGCCACCACCATATTTGACAGTGGGGATGGTGTGTTCAGAGTTGATGTGCAGTGTTAGTTTTCAGCCACACATAGCGTTTTGCATTTTGGCCAAAAAGTTCCATTTTGGTCTCATCTGACCAGAGCACCTTCTTCCACATGGTTGCTGTGTCCCCCACATGGCTTGTGGCAAACTGCAAACGGGACTTCTTATGCTTTCTGTTAACAATATGTAGAAGCTTTCCAGAGGCGCCAATAGAATAAAAGTCACTTAAGGGCTGGTTCAGACGGACGTCTGCGTAGCGTCGCGTCTGGGGGCGTTGCGGCGGCTGAGCGGTCAGGCTTTCAGTAGCCTTTGGTCGCGTCGTGATGCTGTTGCGGTTTTTTTTTCCCGTAGGGGAACATTAGCCGTCGCGGTTGGCCGCTCCCTGGAAGCTACATGTTGCTTCCAGGGGCAGCCCGAACGCTCGCGAAAATCGGGACCCGAACGCCGCGTTCGGGTAAAAGCGCGCAAAAGCTTGGTGTAAACGCTCTCATTCACTTGAATGGGAGCGTTTACCGCGACGGTCCGAACGCTTGCGGTAAACGCTCCGCAAGCGTCCGTCTGAACCAGCCCTAAACGAGCTTAAAACCGATGGGGCAGTGGTGGGCCTATCCCATCCATGCAGACAAAGCAAACAAAGGAAAGACTGTGGCATCAACAGTCAAACAACAATTTTATTTATACTCCACGGTAAAAATAGGCAACGCGTTTCACGGGCTCAATCCCGCTTCATCAGGCCAATCAAAAAGGAGCATACAGCTTAACAGCATCAAAACCACACAGAGGCGCTCAGTGTGGTTTTGATGCTGTTAAGCTGTATGCTCTTTTTTGATTGGCCTGATGAAGCGGGATTGAGCCCGTGAAACGCGTTGCCTATTTTTACCGTGGAGTATAAATAAAATTGTTGTTTGACTGTTGATGCCACAGTCCTTCCTTTGTTTGCTTTGTCTGCATGGATGGGATAGGCCCACCACTGCCCCATCGGTTTTAAGCTCGTTTAAGTGACTTTTATTCTATTGGCGCCTCTGGAAAGCTTCTACATATTGCTAAGTCCACCCTTGGTGGAGGGTTGTACCCATCTTCTTCCCATCTACAGAGAGCGACTTTTAATCCTGAATGGGGGCAGGTTAATCTCCCCACCTGCCTTCACAGTGGTTGCCTAATGGTAACCCTGGTTTGTGAGTATTAAATTGTTATATTACTCATTATTAATTATCATCTATACAATATCACACTATTGGGCTCTTGGTGTCCCCCCTCCCTTTTTCTGTTAACAATGCCTTTCTTCTTGCCACTCTTCCATAAAGACCAACTTTGTACAGTGCATGATTAATAGTTGTCCTATGGACAGAGTTTCCCACCTGAGCTGTAGATCTCTGCAGCTCGTCCAGAGTCACCATGGGCCTCTTGACTGCATTTTTGAGCAGCGCTCTCCTTGTTCGGAGTGTGAGTTTAGGTGGACGGCATTGTCTTGGTAGGTTTACAGTTGTGCCATACTCCTTCCATTTCTGAATGGTCGCTTGAACAGTGCTCCGTAGGATATATTTAAGGCTTTGGAAATCTTTTTGTAGCCTAAGCCTGCTTTAAATTTCTCAATAACTTGATCCCTGACCTGTCTTGTGTGTTCTTTGGACTTCATGGTGTTGTTGCTCCCAATATTCTCTTAGACAACCTCTGAGGCCCTCAAAGAGCAGCTGTATTTGTACTGACATTAGATTACACACAGGTACACTCTATTTAGTCATTAGCACTCATCAGGCAATGTCTATAGGCAACTGACTGCACTCATGTCAAAGGGGGCCGAATAATTATGCACACACCACTTTGCAGTTATTTATTTGTAAAAAATGTTTGTAGTCATGTATGATTTTCGTTCTACTTTTCATGTGTACACCACTTTGTATTGGTCTTTCATGTGGAATTCCAATAAAATTGATTCATGTTTGTGGCAGTAATATGACAAAATGTGGAAAACTTCAAGGGGGCCGAATACTTTTGCAACCCACTGTACCTCTGTATAGTCTACTCATCAATCCCTTTCTCCTCTTCTGTGTACTGTTTGTCCACTGTGATCAATAGAATTCTCCATCCTCCATTTTGAAAATGGCCATTACCCCATAACCGCTTCCTGGTCAGCACACTGTTAAACTGTGTCCATGTGAAACATGGACATTACTTTGCTCATCAGTTGTTCTTTCAGTTATAATAAACTGAGATAAACTATTTGTTTTAAGATATTCCATGGTTTTATTTTATGTTTAAAGTGGTTCTGTGGATAGTTTTTAAAAACAAAAACTGACACTTACCTGGGGCTTGTACCGGCCCCCTGCAGCTGTCCTGTCCCACGCCGTCCTCCTACGATCCTCCGTTCCCCGCCACCAGTCACGGTCCAAATATTCATCTAACTAGACGAGTACAACTGTGCCTGCACTGCCTCGCTCCTGTTCGCGTCTCCAGGGGCATAATGCGCAGGCGCAATATGAAAACATTTGTACTGCGCAAGAGCACGCGCGCAGGCGTGAAGGCGCAGTTGCATTCGTCTAGTTTTTAAAAACTATACAGATAACCCCTTTAAACATTTACAAAGTAGATTTAGGGCTTGTTCACACCTAGGGCATTTAGTTATTTTTTCAACGCCAGCGATTTCAAAATCACCATAAAAGCGATTGTGTAATGTGTCCTTATGGAACTGTTCATATCTGCTCATTTAGTCTGCTTTCCACTGACTAAAGTGCTGCCTGCACCATTTTTGGGGAGATTTTGCTATAATGGAAGGTATAGGAAAAGCGCAACACGCTCACAAAATCGCTTTATGCATCAATTGCATGTACGCTTTCATGAATAAATACATTGTATTTATTCATTTCCGGGTGAAAGAGTTCACTTCCTGACTGACATCAGGAAGTGAACAAACGGAACCGCTCTGCAAACGGGCTTAGAAAAATGCTGGATACAATATCAAAGTGCACAGGTAAGTGCTGGGATCGGGGAAACAAAAATCACTCACAAAATCGCAAAACGCTGGCCTCAGCGATTGCGATTTTAGATGTGAACACTGAACAAAGCCTTAGGGCCTGTTTCCACTACACACAGATTGGATGCAAAAAAAACTGACTCCAATGAATGCCTATGGGCCTGTTTCCACTAAACGCATTTTTTTGATGCAGATTTTCCCATAGGCATTCATTGGAGTCAGTTTTTCTGCATTCATGCTGCATTAATTCTGCATCCAATCTGCGTGTAGTGGAAATAAGCCCTAAATGTTTTTCTGACTCAGTTCAATGACAATCTGTTAAGTGTTCCAGTGCTAAAACATAGGAATAGTTGACCTTTATATCTATCTCCTGCCCTCAGAAGCTCTTCTCTGCTAGGAAAGAGTTTTATGACTGTAATTCCTTATCTATATAATCTGACAAGGGTCCTACATGAGAGAAGCTGTCACTTACATGCCTGTAGGGTAACTCTCTCAGGCAGGAAAATAAAAATGGAAACACAGCCTAGTTATTAATATATTTGCTACTGTACATACACAGGTCTATCTCACCATGTCATATGTCACCTCGAGTACACTTCAGTGCAGGTGTGGAACATATGTAACTACTTTCCCTGGTGTTATTACTGTTATTACACATGCAGGCAGAGGAAAATATCTGTTCCTTTTGTGTGAATGATCTGTTTTTGAAATACATACCTTACATATGATTAACGTCTAAATATTTCCAGATGGTTTTTCATTAACAAAAAATACTTTTACAGGTTATTTATGATTTACAGTATATTTTGTATGCCTAAGAACTCACTAGAGTGATTTGATTGCATAACATAAAGACTCACGAGGTGACATGTGACATGATGAGATAGACATGGGTATGTACAGTGCCTAGTACACAAATAAATAGGCTGTGTTCCTTTTTTTCTTTCTCTGCCTGAAAGAGCTAAAAATCAGGAATGTAAGTGGCAGTTCCTGTCTGGGTCGGGACCGGGTCGGATTCTAGCGTAACCCTCACTGATAAGGAATTGCAGCCATAAAACAATTTTGTGGCAGTAAATGGCTTTGAAGAGCAGGAAAGAGATAAAAAGCTTCAATAGTTCATCTATTTTTACCCTGGCATACTTCAATTAATGTGTCATTGAGAAAAGGCCATGAAACAGTAAAAGCTTAAAAAGTTGATTTAAATATAAAATAAAACTGTGGGATAACTTTCAAATTCATTTTTAGAAGTAGGAGGATCGATACAATTGTTTATCTCTGTTTTTTTTTTCACCTTGGATGTCCTTTAACTATTTCTGCTGCCTGGCCGCGATCACGGGCGCGCTCCCGTGCCCCCGTGTTGTCCCCTGGTAGCCCTGGGATCAGTGAATGGGAATGGTTCCCCATCACCGATCCGTCTCCCCAGCAGAAAAACCGAACGCTCTTACAAGCGGTTTCAGTTTTTTTGCCCGGAAAAATTTCCGCATTCCCCTTGTACTTCCGCTTAGCGAGAAGCACAAGGAGGGGAAGAAAATTCAAGGTGGCCATCTTGTGGCCAAAATAGTAAAACTACATCTACATATTTTTTACATTACAATTTACACATATAATAACATTAAAAATTAACTGTTTATTTCCCACACCAAAATATTACCCAAATAAGATTTTTAATGGAAAAAAAAAATTACAAAAAAAAAAAAAAAGACATAAATAGTTACCTAAGGGTCTGAACTTTTAAAATATGCTTGTGAAGGGGGTATAATACGAACATTTTTTAAATTATAAGCTTGTAAATAGTGATGGACGCAAAACAGAAAAAATGCACCTTTATTTCCAAATAAAATATTGGCGCCATACATTGTGATAGGGACAACATTTAAATGGTGTCATAACTGAGACAAACGGGCAAATAAAATACATAGGTTTTGATTATGGAAGCGTGGATTAGTTTAAAGCTATAATGGCCAAAAACTGAAATCATGAATTTTTTCAATTTTTTTCTTATTAATCCTGTTAAAATGCATTTAGAAAAAAAAATAATTCTTAGCAAAATGTACCACTTAAAAGAAAGCCTAATTAGTGGCGGAAAAAACAAGATATAGATCAATAAATTGTGATAAGTAGTGATAAAGTTATTAGCAAATGAATGGGAGGTGAAAATTGCTCTGATGCATAAGGTGAAAAATCCCCGCGGGCTGAAATGATTAAGTACCCATTGAGCCCAGCATAAGTAACCCACATGTTGAGAACCTAGACCATAGGGCACTAAAGGAACTCTGTCTACTATCAAGTGGGCGCATGCTTAGTAGTGCATCTGCAGTGACAGCACTAACACCTGGAGATTGTGGTGGTAAGATCTTGGTTATACAACATATCCCAGCCTCAACTCTGTACATTTGCTGTACAGTATAAACAAGATCTTACTGCTGAACTCTCAGCAACGTAGTATCTATCGGCTACATGTGCTTGCATTATAACTAAGCCTCTCCAAAGCAGTCTACTTCCTTTTTGTGGCTTTGCTAGCAGTAAACAGACAGAGAGGCCAGACCCATGGGCCTATGGTATGGCTGACTTTAGCTGGGGGAACATCTAGCTTTTGGGTGCATGAAGAAAGGGCGTTCAGAAAAAGGGCCCCGCTAAATAAGACGGGAAATGAAAACGACATGATATTAACTTTAAAAATTGTAACATAATTCATCAATACAGCTTAACCTAACCCTACTCTCACACAGAGCCACCCCCTGGTGGTGCCTAACCATTACCAGTCCCCCTGGTGGTGCCTAACCCTAAGCACCCCCATGGTGGCTCCTAACCCTAACCACCCCCTTGCACAAACACCTTTACACACATAGAAACAATAACATTCGATTTTTTAAAATTTGTACAAACAATATAATATAACAAAAAAAAAAACTATAACGTTGCAAGTTTCTAAAATGATAACATATTTCAAACATTTTAATGTTCTAATGTTGATAACGATATTTATCCCATGCCCATTTCACTGCGCGGGCAGCACGGTGGCGTAGTGGTTAGCACTCTTGTCTTGCAGCGCTGGGTCGCCAGTTTCAATCCCTGCCAGGTCAACATCTTCAAGGAGTTTGTATGTTCTCTCCGTGTCTGCGTGGGTTTTCTCCGGGCACTCTTGTTTTCTCCCACAAGAAAACATACCGATAAGTTAATTGGCTTCCCCCTAAAATTGGCCCTAGACTGTGATGCAGACACTAAACGATGCGTACATAGACATATAACTATGGTAGGGATTAGATTGTGAGCTCCTTTGAGGGTCAGTTAAGCGACAAGACCATATACTCTGTACAGCACTGCGGAAGATGTCGGCGTTATATAAATACTAATTAATAATAATTGGGCACTGTGGGGAGGGGGGGGGGGGGGGGGGGGGGTAACTAACACTGGGGAAAGTACTGTATACATAACAATTGATACAGCGCACCAAAATCTGCCAAGGACAACCACAGTGTCAGAGGTGCAAGAAGGGGATGGGGAACAGCTTATTATTATCATTCAAATCATTAATAGAAGTGATCATAACAAGCACAGGACCAATATAGAGCTAATGTTACAGACAGTTGCGGGCTCCTCTGTCCCAAGGGCCCTGGTGCGATCGAGGCCTCTGCAACCCCTTTTGCTAAGCCACTGTGCCTGTGTGAGGTTTGTAAGGCTCCCCGTATAATAGCCCCTGCCCTGCTATCGGAGAGACCCCCAACCACACCAATACACAGAAACCTGCAACACCCCCCAAACACACACCCACCCACCGCAGTGTAAAAGAAGCCTGAACCTGATCAGACTAGGGTGGAGAGGTGTGTCAGCTCCTCCCCTAGGTGTGGCCCGCAAACAGTGACATAGCTAAGGAGCTGTGGGCCCCGATGCCAGTTTTACATGGGTCACCCCAAGCATTCTATACATAACAGTTGATACGGCGCACCAAAACCTGCCAATGGCAACTACAGTGTCAGAGGGGCAAGAAGGGGATGGGGAACAGTTTGTTAATAATTACTACCATTCAAAGCATCTATATAAGTGATTATTATGAGCACAGGACCAATAGAGAGCTCAAGGGCCCCGATGCGGTCGCAACCTCTGCACCCCCTATTGCTACGCCCCTGTCAGCAAAACACCCAGGCCTGGAAAATCATCTCAGTACTCACCCCATCCTGCTCTTCCTCTGTATATAGATCACGCTCTTCTTTCTCCTAAGCACAAGCTCAGACAACGCTCTGCTTTCTGCTCTGCTCAAGCTCACTCAACTGAATCAGTGAGTGACCAACTCAACTGAATCAGTGAGTGACCACTTTCCAACTGCCATTTTGTTTATTTTCAAAAGATAACTGCCATTTGTAACTGCCTCAGCAGTTGGAACTACAACTACGGGTGCTCCAGTGGACCAAAAAGCCTCCACTTTGATAAGCTTTGATTCTGAGATGGATTTGAAACTGGCAGATCTCAACATTCTGGACTTATTCAAAGCCAGCTCACCAAAATCTGTTCGTTAACTGATCTGTACTCCCAGCTAGAAATAACTACTAATTCCTTTTTTTTTTCCTTATAAGCAATTATAGTCTGGTACAGTGGATTATAGCAGTTATAATTTCAAATACATCGTTTATATATATATATATATATATATATATATATATATATATATATATATATATATTATTTTAAACACTTCTGGGGGTTTAAGGGCCTTTTCCACTTGTGCGGTGCGAATCGCCATGGTAAAAATTTGCATGCGGATGCAAATTTCGCATGCGGTTGTATGCAAATTTTCATGCGAATTTGCATGAATGACGCTGTATGCGAATTTAACCATGGCAGTGCATGTGTGCTTTTCAATTGATTTAATGCGAATTTACATGTGAATTCGCATGAAAATTCGCATACACCCGCATAGCGGTATGCGAATTCTGATGGCCCTGCCATGCGAATTTTTCACGCGGATGAAAACGCTCAGAAATCCTGACAAGTGGAAACAGACCCATTCACTTGTATTGGCTATGCGAATTCGCATGCGGCAAACGCATGCGAATTCGCGATAGTGGAAACGGGCCCTAACACCTTCAGGCTGGTTTCACACCAGAAATCAGCGTAATTGATATGGTGCGTTGCGCCAGACGCACGGCACTGCACCGTCAAAAACAGGCTTAAAGGGAACACTGCGCTATCAGGCGGTGTTTCCTGTCTGGCCGTCGGACAAGCAGGAAGTGACACGCACGTGACGCGTGCTTGCCGTCACGTTCTATTTCAGGTATGCAGAAGTGCATGGAAGCGTATTAAAATACGCTTCCACGCATGCGCGCCAGGATGTCGCAATGGTGATTTTAAAAAAAAAATCTACACATCGACAGAAACTAACATGACTTTTAGCCGACACAGATCGCCGCATCATTAACGTAACTTTGGACCTGCGTCGGGGTTGTGGCGAAACGCCGCTTCCGTCACATCACACCGTAACGTCACAGTATGAAAATCTCCATAGACTTTCATTGCACGGCGGTGGGGTGCGGTAAAAATACTGCACCCCACCGCCTGGGTGTGAAAGGGCCCTCAGATTCCTGATAATTTTGGCATTTCAGCTGTGTTGCTATGAAACAGCAATAACTTTTTATTTATTTTCCATGACAATCTAGGCTTTCTTTGGGTAATATTTGTTTTAAAGGGAAGGTTCAGGGAGGGTTGGTAAAAAATAAAAATCAATTTCCACTTACCTGGGGCTTCCTCCAGCCCGTGGCAGGCAGGAGGTGCCCTCGCCGCCGCTCCGCAGGCTCCCGGTGGCCGACCCGACCTGGCCAGGCCGGCTGCCAGGTCGGGCTCTTCTGCGCTCCAAGGCCCGGAACTTCTGCGTCCCACGCCGGCGCGCTGACGTCATCGGACGTCCTCCGGGCTCTACTGCGCATGCAGGCCAATTGAGCACAGTAATACCATGGTCAGTAAACCATTTACCAGTGGTTTTGGCACTGTGATCAGGTGCCAGGTTGTACTGAAAAATGAAATATTCATCTCCATAAAGCTTTTCAGCAGATGGAAGCATGAAGTGCTCCAAAGTCTCCTGATAGCTAGCTGCATTGACCCTGCCCTTGATAAAACACAGTGGACCAACACCAGCAGCTGACATGGCACCCCAGACCATCACTGACTGTGGGTACTTGACACTGGATTTCAGGCATTTTGGCATTTCCCTCTCCCCAGTCTTCCTCCAGACTCTGGCACCTTGATTTCTGAATGACATGTAAAAGTTGCTTTCATCCGAAAAAAGTACTTTGGACCACTGAACAACAGTCCAGTGCTGCTTCTCTGTAGCCCAGGTCAGGCGCTTCTGCCGCTGTTTCTGGTTCAAAAGTGGGTCCATCTGCTGAAAAGCTTTATGGAGATGAAGATTTCATTTTTCAGCACGACCTGGCACCTACTCACTGTGCCAAAACCACTGGTAAATGGTTTACTGACCATGGTATTACTGTGCTCAATTGGCCTGCCAACTCTCCTGACCTGAACCCCATAGAGAATCTGGGATATTGTGAAGAGAAAGTTGAGAGACGCAAGACCCAACACTCCGGATCAGCTTAATGCGGCTATCGAAGCATACTGGGCCTCCATAACACCGGATCAGTGCCTCAGGCTGATTGCCTCCATGCCACGCCGCATTGAAGCAGTCATTTCTGCAAAAGGATTCCCGACCAAGTATTGAGTGCACAACTGAAAGTAATTATTTGAAGGTTGACTTTTTTTGTTTTAAAAACACGTTTCTTTTATTGGTCGGATGAAATATGCTAATTTTTTGAGATAGGAATTTGGGGTTTTCATGAGCTGTATGCCAAAATCATCAATATTAAAACAATAAAAGGCTTGAACTACTTCAGTTGTGTGTATTTGAATCTAAAATATATGAAAGTCTAATGTTTATCAGTACATTACAAAAAATAATGAACTTTATCACAATATGCTAATTTTTTTTAGAAGATCCTGTATACTGGGAGCTGTAGTATGCAGTGCAGCCAGGAGCGCACTCTACAGTGGGATTCTTTTAGGTGCGGCAAGCTGCAGCTGGCAATCACTCCATAGTGGTCACTGGCTTCTGCACATGCATGGGTGCATGCACCACTCATGCGCCTGTGGCTCGGAGTGTTCTGCGCAGTAGTACTGCCCTTGTGCAGAATGCTCCAAGGCACGAGAACTCAGGATTACATGCACACACTCGTGCTTGCACAGAAGCCACTGCTGAAGGGGACAAAGGAAGAATGGGTGGCAGCAGAACTGCAGCAAGGACTACACAAGACTTCTAGTCCTGGAGGAGGCTCCAGGTAAGTAAAGCTAAACTGATTTAAAGGAGGAACTGTAGTGAAAATGACAACAGAATTACTTATTGTTTACAATATTTATCTATTGATAATTTAGCAAGTGGTTTCCCATTGTAAAATATTTCCTTTCCCTGATTTACATTCTGAAATATATCCCTGGGGGTGAGTGACATCTTTAGTTCTGCCAGGTGATCAGCACGGAATGTTCATTACTGACTTCTATGCACAGAGGAAGATACTGCTTGCTTGTTTGTTGGAAAAAGCCACAATTTCCCACAATGCAATGAGGGTCAAAGACAGCAAACTGTCAGGACATCACACTGTGGGAGGGGCTTCACAACAATATCCACCATACAGACCCTCCTGATCTATTTGAGAAAAGGTAAATATTGCTTGTGGGAAAGGGGGCATCAGCTACTTACTGAAATGTAGATAAATCCCTGATTTAAAAGGAACCCAAGATGTGAGACCTATGGAAGCTGACATGTAGTTCCTTTTAAAAAATGCCAGTTGCTTGGCAGTCCTGCTGGTCTATGTGGTTGCAGTAATGCATGAATCACACCAGAAACAAGCACGCAGCTAATCTTGTTACAACACTCAGAACCACCTGACATGCTGCAAGCTTGTTCAGGGTCAATAGCTAAAAATATTACAGGCAGGGGATTGGCAGGATAGCCAGTAAACTGGTATTGCTTAAAAGGAAATAAATAGGACAGCCTCCATATACCTCTCACCTCAGGTATCCCTTTAAGCGGTGCTGGTGGCTACTCTTGTTGTGCTAAGCAAGTTGACACAAGCCCAGTCCTAATGCAGTTGGCTTTACTTACCTACACTTTTAAACTCAGCTCTCCTCTCCCTGTGTGATGGGAGGCGGCTGCTGTGTGATGGGGAAGGGGTCAGATGCAGCTTCTGTGTGACCGGGGAGGCAGCTGCAGCTGCTGTGTGACTGGGGGCAGCTGCTTATGGCTGTGTGAAGGGGGGGGGGGGTTACAGCTTGTGTGTGACTGGGGAGCTGCTGCTGCTGGCTGTGCGATGGGTGCTGCTGCTGGCTGTGTGCTGGGGGCTTGTGCTGCTGCTGGCTGTGTGCTGGGGGCTTGTGCTGCTGCTGGCTGTGTGCGGGGGGCTTGTGCTGCTGCTGGCTGTGTGTGGGGGGCTTGTGCTGCTGCTGGCTGTGTGCGGGGGGCTTGTGCTGCTGCTGGCTGTGTGCGGGGGGCTTGTGCTGCTGCTGGCTTTGTGCTGGGGGCTTGTGCTGCTGCTGGGTGTGTGCTGGGGGCTTGTGCTGCTGCTGGCTGTGTGCTGGGGGCTTGTGCTGCTGCTGGCTGTGTGCTGCTGCTGGCTGTGTGCTGGGGGCTTGTGCTGCTGCTGGCTGTGTGCTGGGGGCTTGTGCTGCTGCTGGCTTTGTGCTGGGGGGTTGTGCTGCTGCTGGCTTTGTGCTGGGGGCTTGTGCTGCTGCTGGCTTTGTGCTGGGGGCTTGTGCTGCTGCTGGCTTTGTGCTGGGGGCTTGTGCTGCTGCTGGCTGTGTGCTGGGGGCTTGTGCTGCTGCTGGCTTTGTGCTGGGGGCTTGTGCTGCTGCTGGCTGTGTGCTGGAAGCTTGTGCTGCTGCTGCTGCTGGTTTGTGCTGCTGCTGCTGGCTGAGTGCTGCTGTTGTGCATGCACAATCTGTGTCCCTCTCCCTCCCCCGAACAGAGAATATGTGAGCCCAGCTAGTTAGGCCTCCTTTCCACAGACTGCTGATGGTCAGTGAAATGCCTCTCAAACTCTCTCAACTGCTCACTTCTGCCTGGTAACTGCTTGCTGAGGCATGAGGCTAGCTTCTGCTGCTGGAGCAGGCATAAGACATCAAATCCAGCCCCCTGCCAGTGATTGGCCAAGTGGGCAGTGGAATTTATTGTGACAGGCTCAGCCTCAGCCCATAGCGATAGCTGCAGGCTGATGCTACTGCTAAGCCCCGCCCACAACATGTTACAATAAGCTCTATTCATAAAACATTTGCAGTAAAAAAAATCTTGGAGGGAAAACACCACATGGTATTTTAGACTTGTGTGCTAATTCATAAAAATGTTTACACTTGCGATAATAGGTCGGGGAATTCCCCACTTAACTGGCAGTACTGGCTGAGTTGTTACATTTGCTGGCTGAGTTGATACATTTTCTCCTGCAGAGACAGCTAGTATAAGGCCCCGTTCACACTTCACGCGTTTCCAGCCGTGTTTTGGAAACGCGTGCAGGTGGCCGACACGCACGACATCAGACATTGCATAGAGTGCAATGTCTGATGTTCACACTGCATGCGTTCCGGACCTGTGCGGTCCGGAAACGCATGCTGCACGCATTTTTTGTAAAAACACATGGCTGTCCCATTCACTTTTCAGTGATGGGATCAGCCACGCAACGCATACGAACGCGGATGGCGTGCGTTCGTACGCGTTGCGGTCCGCATGCGTTGCGGTCTGCGTTCTGCAGTCTGAACGGGGCCTTAAGGAGCCCCAGCATCCCTTTACATGTGCATTTTTCTGCCTCTCCTCCTGAATCTGCGCTGAATCTGTCTAATTAGTCTTCCTAATCAATCTACTTAATTGCTGCAGCTTAGAAAAAGTTCCAAAAATGTTACACATGCAGGCTTTCTGATGTGAAATTTATCTGAAAACAGATACCCAAGGGGTTAAAAAAACACAGCCTTGGTATTCCAGAATGCCTTGTCTGCTCTCTTCTCACTGCAGCTGCCTGGGAGGTCTGTCTCTCCATTAGTTTGCCTGTCATTGCTGGCTTATGCCTTATCTAAATAGCCGGGTTTCTCCACACACATTCCGCCTGCTCTAATCTTTATGAATTAACCTTCAGTGACGTGTTGTGATAATCTCTGCACAAGGCGGTAATTTCCCGCACTGCACAGGAATGTCAGATTTTCATGCGGCCTTTATGAATGCCCACTTCGCTAAATGGTCAGGAAAGTCAGCTGTTTTGAGCGGAAAACTTGCGGTAAAGTTTTATGAATAGAGCCCATTATGAGTTCCCTGCTGTATGAGACAGTCCCACCCCTCAGTTTAACCAGCCAGTTACTGCAACCCAGCCTCCTCCTTTGTCTCTCCCCTTGGCCAATGATCTCTCCATTTTTTTTTTCCCTCCAATTTGGCCCCGTGAGGATGTGGTAACATGAGGATGGTTATGTGAGTGGCTGACTGCAGGAGCATTTCCCAGCATTGCAGAGGCTAGATTGGATGGCTAAGGAAGCCTTATATAGACAATGTTCTCTTTGCTGCAGCTCACATTTCAATGGCAGCCCTGACAATAGACGGCTGCAGCTGGGATATCACACACACAGAACCTGTAACTTCAAAAATGTCCCCTGGGGGGTACTTACTTCGGGAGGGGGAAGCCTCTGGATCCTATCGAGGCTTTCCCTGTCCTCCATCCCACAGTGGCTGCGCCGGGCACCCAAAACCACAAGTAAAGTCGGCTGTGGCAATATTAACCTTCCCCAGCGAAGGCGCAGTAGCGGCTCTCTGCTCGGGATCAGGTGGAAATAGCCGATCCTGATCGGGACCACTCTACTGTGCAAGCGAATTGCGCCTGTGCAGTAGAGCAGATCCGATTGGGACTGATTATTTCCGAATGACCCTGAGCTTAGAGCCGCTACTGAGCTGGAGCCGGGAAGGTAAATATTTACATGGCTGCTGTTCGGGGACTGCTAGCACTGCGAACGTGGGATGGAGGAGGATGGGGAAGCCTCAATAGGATCCAGAGGATTCCCCCTCCCATGGTAAGTACCCCCAGGAAACATTTTTTTTTAAAGTTACAGGTCCTCTTTAAGGTGTCCATACATCAAGCAGTGATGGGCAGATTTGACCAAGGGACAGATCGCTCTCTGATCAGAGAGAGATCCATCAGCTGCCCATACACCACAGTCCGATTTCCAATCAATTTCATGCTAAAATCTTTTGAAAATCGACCCAGTGCGCAGCCTTGCCGCTGTTCCCTAGTGTGCACGTGTGCATTTATACATTACCTCTGCTGTGCCGCAGTACCCATCCAGTGTCCCAATCCGCCGCTCTTCCATCACACATGCTGATGGCATATATGGGTCTGATGGGAAAAGGTGCAGGACACCGTGACACGGGACAGGTAATGTATAAACGCACACGTTTTTACAATGTGGAAACCGCTCCGGGGGTTTCATTGCTCTTTGTTACTGCCGCGCACCTACACCTTGCAGCTTGTCTGACCAATTCATGCACCAATTTCAGGACAAAATTAGTCACATCATCGATCGGGCGTGCACTTGGCAGCACTGATTTCCGTCCGATTTGATTATAATTGAATCGGATGATCGATTGGCCCCCAAGTCCCCTAATGTATGGCCACCTTTATGGATTATCCATAAATATATGGTAACATTTGTAACAGTCATGGATCCATTGTTAAAACTGTTGTAGTCACATTGGTTTATTTTGGAGGGAAACCGTTGCCAGATCATGTGTATGTTGGAGGGAATCTGCCAGATTACGTGCATTTTGTGTGAAATGCTGTCAGATTATGTATATATTGGGGGGAAACACTATGGCGGTGCTCAAACTTCCTCCGTAGGAGCACTTGTATGGCTGCTAAGGTCATGTATATTGGGTACCACTCATGACCGAGCCCATGTTCTTTTGCATTGCCACACCCATATTGCAGCTGCATGGGGCGTCACTCTTCTCCTGTGACTACCTCTGGCTGCAGCTGTGCTGTCACTCCTCTCCTGTCAGTACCTCTGGCTGCAGGTGTGGTGTCACTCCTCTCCTGTCACTACCTCTGGCTGCAGCTGTGCCGTTATTCCTCTCCTGTCACTACCTCTGGCTGCAGGTGTGGTGTCACTCCTCTCCTGTCACTACCTCTGGCTGCAGCTGTTCCATCACTCCTCTCCTGTCACTACGTCTGGCTGCAGGTGTGCCATCACTACTCTCCTGTCAGTACCTCTGGCTGCAGGTGTGCCGTCACTCCTCTCCTGTCAGTACCTCTGGCTGCAGGTGTGCTGCCAATCCTCTCCTGTCAGTACCTCCTGGCTGCAGGTGTGCCGTCACTCCTCTCCTGTCAGTACCTCTGGCTGCAGGTGAGCCGTCACTCCTCTCCTGTCACTACCTCTGGCTGAAGGTGTGCTGTCTCTCCTCTCCTGGCACTACCTCTGGCTGCAGCTGTGCTGTCACTCCTCTCCTATCTACCTCTGGCTGCAGGTGTGCTGTCAAGCCTCTCCTGTCACTACCTCTTGCTGCAGGTGTGCTATCACTCCGTTCCTGTCACTACCTCTGGCTGCAGCTGTGCTGTCACTCCTGTCCTGTCATTACCTCTGGCTGCAGGTGAGCCGTCACTCCTCTCCTGTGACTACATCTGGCTGCAGTTGTGCTGTCACTGCTCTCCTGTCACTACCTCTGGCTGCAGCTGTGCCGTCACTCCTCTACTGTCACTACCTCTGGCTACAACTGTGCTGTCACTCCTCTCCTGTCAATACCTCTGGCTGAAGGTGTGCGGTCACTCCTCTCCTGTCACTACCTCTGGCTGCAGCTGTGCCATCACTCCTGTCACTACCTCTGGCTGCAGGTGAGCTGTCACTCCTCTCCTGTCACTACCTCTGGCTGAAGGTGTGCTGTCACTCCTCTCCTCTCACTACCTCTGGCTGCAGGTGTGCTGTCACTCCTCTCCTGTCACTACCTCTGGCTGCAGCTGTGCTGTCACTCCTCTCCTGTCACTACCTATGGCAGCAGCTGTGCTGTCACTCCTCTCCTGTCACTACCTCTGGCTACAGCTGTGCCGTCACTCCTCTCCTGTCACTACCTATGGGTGCAGCTGTGCTGTCACTCCTCTCCTGTCACTACCTCTGGCTGCAGCTGTGCCATCACGCCTCTTCTGTCACTACCTCTGGCTGCAGCTGTGCTGTCACTTCTCTCCTGTCACTACATCTGGCTGCAGGTGTGCTGTCAATCCTCTACTGTCACTACCTCTGGCTGCAGCTGTGCCATCACAACTCTCCTGTCACTACCTCTGGCTGAAGGTGTGCTGTCACTCCTCTCCTCACTACCACTGGCTGCTGCTGTGCTGTCACTCCTCTCCTGTTACTACCTATGGCTGCAGGTGTGCTGTCACTCCTCTCCCGTCACTACCTCTGGCTGAAGGTGTGCTGTCACTCCTCTCCTGTCACTACCTCTGGCTTCAGGTGTGCTGTCACTCCTCTACTGTCACTACCTCTGGCTGCAGGTGTGCTGTCACTCCTCTCCTGTCACTACCTCTGGCTGAAGGTGTGCTGTCACTCCTCTCCTCTCACTACCTCTAGCTGCAGCTGTGCTGTCACTCCTCTCCTGTCACTACCTCTGGCTGCAGGTGTGCTGTCACTCCTCTCCTGTCACTACCTCTGGCTGAAGGTGTGCTGTCACTCCTCTCCTCTCACTACCTCTGGCTGCAGCTGTGCTGTCACTCCTCTCCTGTCACTACCTCTGGCTGCAGGTGTGCTGTCACTCCTCTCCTCCACTACCTCTGGCTGCAGCTGTGCTGTCACTCCTCTCCTGTCACTACCCCTGGCTGCAGGTGTGCTGTCACTCCTTTACTGTCACTTCCTCTGGCTGCAGCTGTGCTGTCACTCCTCTCCTGTCACTACCTCTGGCTGCAGGTGTGATGTCACTCCTCTCCTGTCACTACCTCTAGCTGCAGGTGTGCTGTCACTCCTCTCCTGTCACTACCTCTGGCTGAAGGTGTGCTGTCACTCCTCTCCTCTCACTACCTCTGGCTGCAGCTGTGCTGTCACTCCTCTCCTGTCACTACCTCTGGCTGCAGGTGTGCTGTCACTCCTCTCCTGTCACTACCTCTGGCTGAAGGTGTGCTGTCACTCCTCTCCTCTCACTACCTCTGGCTGCAGCTGTGCTGTCACTCCTCTCCTGTCACTACCTCTGGCTGCAGGTGTGCTGTCACTCCTCTCCTGTCACTACCTCTGGCTGAAGGTGTGCTGTCTCTACTCTCACTACCTCTGGCTGCAGCTGTGCCGTCACTCCTCTCCTGTCACTACCTATGGCTGCAGGTGTGCTGTCACTCCTCTCTTGTCACTACCTCTGGCTGCAGCTGTGCTGTCACTCCTCTCCTGTCACTACCTATGGCTGCAGCTGTGCTGTCACTCCTCTCCTGTCACTACCTCTGGCTGCAGGTGTGCTGTCACTCCTCTCCTGTCACTACCTCTGGCTGCAGCTGTGCTGTCACTCCTCTCCTCTCACTACCTCTGGCTGCAGCTGTGCTGTCACTCCTCTCCTGTCACTACCCCTGGCTGCAGGTGTGCTGTCACTCCTCTACTGTCACTTCCTCTGGCTGCAGCTGTGCTGTCACTCCTCTCCTGTCACTACCTCTGGCTGCAGGTGTGATGTCACTCCTCCTGTCACTACCTCTGGCTGCAGGTGTGCTGTCACTCCTCTCCTGTCACTACCTCTGGCTGAAGGTGTGCTGTCACTCCTCTCACTACCTCTGGCTGCAGCTGTGCTGTCACTCCTCTCCTGTCACTACCTCTGGCTGTAGGTGTGCTGTCACTCCTCTCCTGTCACTACCTCTGGCTGCAGCTGTGCTGTCACTCCTCTCCTGTCACTACCTCTGGCTGCAGGTGTGCTGTCACTCCTCTCCTGTCACTACCTCTGGCTGAAGGTGTGCTGTCTCTCCTCTCACTACCTCTGGCTGCAGCTGTGCCGTCACTCCTCTCCTGTCACTACCTCTGGCTGCAGGTGTGCTGTCACTCCTCTCCTGTCACTACCTCTGGCTGAAGGTGTGCTGTCACTCCTCTCCTGTCACTACCTCTGGCTGAAGGTGTGCTGTCACTCCTCTCCTCTCACTACCTCTGGCTGCAGCTGTGCTGTCACTCCTCTCCTGTCACTACCTCTGGCTGCAGGTGTGCTGTCACTCCTCTCCTGTCACTACCTCTGGCTGAAGGTGTGCTGTCTCTCCTCTCACTACCTCTGGCTGCAGCTGTGCCGTCACTCCTCTCCTGTCACTACCTCTTGCTGCAGGTGTGCTGTCACTCCTCTCCTGTCACTACCTCTGGCTGAAGGTGTGCTGTCACTCCTTTACTGTCACTTCCTCTGGCTGCAGCTGTGCTGTCACTCCTCTCCTGTCACTACCTCTGGCTGCAGGTGTGATGTCACTCCTCTCCTGTCACTACCTCTAGCTGCAGGTGTGCTGTCACTCCTCTCCTGTCACTACCTCTGGCTGAAGGTGTGCTGTCACTCCTCTCCTCTCACTACCTCTGGCTGCAGCTGTGCTGTCACTCCTCTCCTGTCACTACCTCTGGCTGCAGGTGTGCTGTCACTCCTCTCCTGTCACTACCTCTGGCTGAAGGTGTGCTGTCACTCCTCTCCTCTCACTACCTCTGGCTGCAGCTGTGCTGTCACTCCTCTCCTGTCACTACCTCTGGCTGCAGGTGTGCTGTCACTCCTCTCCTGTCACTACCTCTGGCTGAAGGTGTGCTGTCTCTACTCTCACTACCTCTGGCTGCAGCTGTGCCGTCACTCCTCTCCTGTCACTACCTATGGCTGCAGGTGTGCTGTCACTCCTCTCCTGTCACTACCTCTGGCTGCAGCTGTGCTGTCACTCCTCTCCTGTCACTACCTATGGCTGCAGCTGTGCTGTCACTCCTCTCCTGTCACTACCTCTGGCTGCAGGTGTGCTGTCACTCCTCTCCTGTCACTACCTCTGGCTGCAGCTGTGCTGTCACTCCTCTCCTCTCACTACCTCTGGCTGCAGCTGTGCTGTCACTCCTCTCCTGTCACTACCCCTGGCTGCAGGTGTGCTGTCACTCCTCTACTGTCACTTCCTCTGGCTGCAGCTGTGCTGTCACTCCTCTCCTGTCACTACCTCTGGCTGCAGGTGTGATGTCACTCCTCCTGTCACTACCTCTGGCTGCAGGTGTGCTGTCACTCCTCTCCTGTCACTACCTCTGGCTGAAGGTGTGCTGTCACTCCTCTCACTACCTCTGGCTGCAGCTGTGCTGTCACTCCTCTCCTGTCACTACCTCTGGCTGTAGGTGTGCTGTCACTCCTCTCCTGTCACTACCTCTGGCTGCAGCTGTGCTGTCACTCCTCTCCTGTCACTACCTCTGGCTGCAGGTGTGCTGTCACTCCTCTCCTGTCACTACCTCTGGCTGAAGGTGTGCTGTCTCTCCTCTCACTACCTCTGGCTGCAGCTGTGCCGTCACTCCTCTCCTGTCACTACCTCTGGCTGCAGGTGTGCTGTCACTCCTCTCCTGTCACTACCTCTGGCTGAAGGTGTGCTGTCACTCCTCTCCTGTCACTACCTCTGGCTGAAGGTGTGCTGTCACTCCTCTCCTCTCACTACCTCTGGCTGCAGCTGTGCTGTCACTCCTCTCCTGTCACTACCTCTGGCTGCAGGTGTGCTGTCACTCCTCTCCTGTCACTACCTCTGGCTGAAGGTGTGCTGTCTCTCCTCTCACTACCTCTGGCTGCAGCTGTGCCGTCACTCCTCTCCTGTCACTACCTCTTGCTGCAGGTGTGCTGTCACTCCTCTCCTGTCACTACCTCTGGCTGAAGGTGTGCTGTCACTCCTCTCCTCTCACTACCTATGGCTGCAGCTGTGCTGTCACTCCTCTCCTGTCACTACCTATGGCTGCAGGTGTGCTGTCACTCCTCTCCTGTCACTACCTCTGGCTGCAGCTGTGCTGTCACTCCTCTCCTGTCACTACCTATGGCTGCAGCTGTGCTGTCACTCCTCTCCTGTCACTACCTATGGCTGCAGCTGTGCTGTCACTCCTCTCCTGTCACTACCTCTGGCTACAGCTTTGCAGTCACTCCTCTCCTGTCACTACCTATGGCTGCTGCTGAGCTGTCACTCCTCTCCTGTCACTACCTCTGGCTGCAGGTGTGGTGTCACTCCTCTCCTGTCACTACCTCTGGCTGCAGCTGTTCCATCATTCCTCTCCTGTCACTACGTCTGGCTGCAGGTGTGCCATCACTCCTCTCCTGTCAGTACCTCTGGCTGCAGGTGTGCCGTCACTCCTCTCCTGTCAGTACCTCTGGCTGCAGGTGAGCCGTCACTCCTCTTCTCTCACTACCTCTGGCTGAAGGTGTGGTGTCACTCCTCTCTTGTCACTACCTCTGGCTGCAGCTGTTCCATCACTCCTCTCCTGTCACTACGTCTGGCTGCAGGTGTGCCATCACTCCTCTCCTGTCAGTACCTCTGGCTGCAGGTGTGCCGTCACTCCTCTCCTGTCAGTACCTCTGGCTGCAGGTGAGCAGTCACTCCTCTCCTCTCACTACCTCTGGCTGAAGGTGTGCTGTCTCTCCTCTCCTGGCACTACCTCTGGCTGCAGCTGTGCTGTCACTCCTCTCCTATCTACCTCTGGCTGCAGGTGTGCTGTCAAGCCTCTCCTGTCACTACCTCTGGCTGCAGGTGTGCTATCACTCCTTTTCCTGTCACTACCTCTGGCTGCAGCTGTGCTGTCACTCCTGTCCTGTCATTACCTCTGGCTGCAGGTGAGCCGTCACTCCTCTCCTGTGACTACATCTGGCTGCAGTTGTGCTGTCACTGCTCTCCTGTCACTACCTCTGGCTGCAGCTGTGCCGTCACTCCTCTCCTGTCACTACCTCTGGCTACAACTGTGCTGTCACTCCTCTCCTGTCACTACCTCTGGCTGAAGGTGTGCTGTCACTCCTCTCCTGTCACTACCTCTGGCTGCAGCTGTGCCATCACTCCTGTCACTACCTCTGGCTGCAGGTGAGCTGTCACTCCTCTCCTGTCACTACCTCTGGCTGAAGGTGTGCTGTCACTCCTCTCCTCTCACTACCTTTGACTGCAGCTGTGCTGTCACTCCTCTCCTGTCGCTACCTCTGGCTGCAGGTGTGCTGTCACTCCTCTACTGTCACTACCTCTGGCTGCAGCTGTGCCATCACGCCTCTTCTGTCACTACCTCTGGCTGCAGCTGTGCTGTCACTCCTCTACTGTCACTACCTCTGGCTGCAGCTGTGCCATCACAACTCTCCTGTCACTACCTGTGGCTGAAGGTGTGCTGTCACTCCTCTCCTCTCACTACCTTTGACCGCAGCTGTGCTGTCACTCCTCTCCTGTCAGTACCTCTGGCTGCAGGTGTGGTGTCACTCCTCTCCTGTCACTACCTCTGGCTGAAGGTGTGCTGTCACTCCTCTCACTACCTCTGGCTGCAGCTGTGCTGTCACTCCTCTCCTGTCACTACCTCTGGCTGCAGGTGTGCTGTCACTCCTCTCCTGTCACTACCTCTGGCTGAAGGTGTGCTGTCTCTCCTCTCACTACCTCTGGCTGCAGCTGTGCCGTCACTCCTCTCCTGTCACTACCTATGGCTGCAGGTGTGCTGTCACTCCTCTCCTGTCACTACCTCTGGCTGCAGCTGTGCTGTCACTCCTCTCCTTTCACTACCTATGACTGCAGCTGTGCTGTCACTCCTCTCCTGTCACTACCTCTGGCTACAGCTGTGCCGTCACTCCTCTCCTGTCACTACCTATGGCTGCAGCTGTGCTGTCACTCCTCTCCTGTCACTACCTCTGGCTGCAGCTGTTCCATCACTCCTCTCCTGTCACTACGTCTGGCTGCAGGTGTGCTGTCACTCCTCTCCTCTCACTACCTCTGGCTGCAGGTGTGCTGTCACTCCTCTACTGTCACTACCTCTGGCTGCAGCTGTGCCATCACGCCTCTCCTGTCACTACGTCTGGCTGCAGGTGTGCTGTCACTCCTCTCCTCTCACTACCTCTGGCTGCAGGTGTGCTGTCACTCCTCTACTCTCACTACCTCTGGCTGCAGCTGTGCTGTCACTCCTCTCCTGTCACTACCTCTGACTGCAGGTGTGCTGTCACTCCTCTACTGTCACTACCTCTGGCTGCAGCTGTGCCACCCATCACAACTCTCATGTCACTACCTCTGGCTGAAGGTGTGCTGTCAGTCCTCTCCTCACTACCTCTGGCTGCTGCTGTGCTGTCACTCCTCTCCTGTCACTACCTCTGGCTGCAGGTGTGCTGTCACTCCTCTCCCATCACTACCTCTGGCTGAAGGTGTGCTGTCACTCCTCTCCTGTCACTACCTCTGGCTGCAGGTGTGCTGTCACTCCTCTCCTGTCACTACCTCTGGCTGCAGGTGTGCTGTCACTCCTCTCCTCTCACTACCTCTGGCTGCAGCTGTGCTGTCACTCCTCTCCTGTCACTACCTCTGGCTGCAGGTGTGCTGTCACTCCTCTACTGTCACTTCCTCTGGCTGCAGCTGTGCTGTCACTCCTCTCCTGTCACTAGCTCTGGCTGAAGGTGTGCTGTCACTCCTCTCCTCACTACCACTGGCTGCTGCTGTGCTGTCACTCCTCTCCTGTCACTACCTCTGGCTGCAGGTGTGCTGTCACTCCTCTCTCGTCACTACCTCTGGCTGAAGGTGTGCTCTAACTCCTCTCCTGTCACTACCTCTGGCTGCAGCTGTGCTGTCACTCCTCTCCTCTCACTACCTCTGGCTGCAGGTGTGCTGTCACTCCTCTCCTCTCACTACCTCTGGCTGCAGCTGTGCTTTCACTCCTCTCCTGTCACTACCTCTGGCTGCAGGTGTGCTGTCACTCCTCTCCCGTCACTACCTCTGGCTGAAGGTGTGCTCTAACTCCTCTCCTGTCACTACCTCTGGCTGCAGCTGTGCTGTCACTCCTCTCCTCTCACTACCTCTGGCTGCAGCTGTGCTTTCACTCCTCTCCTGTCACTACCTCTGGCTGCAGGTGTGCTGTCACTCCTCTCCCGTCACTACCTCTGGCTGAAGGTGTGCTCTAACTCCTCTCCTGTCACTACCTCTGGCTGCAGCTGTGCTGTCACTCCTCTCCTCTCACTACCTCTGGCTGCAGGTGTGCTGTCACTCCTCTCCTCTCACTACCTCTGGCTGCAGGTGTACTGTCACTCCTCTCCTGTCACTACCTCTGGCTGCAGGTGTGCTGTCACTCCTCTCCTGTCACTACCTCTGGCTGCAGCTGTGCCACCACTCCTGTCACTACCTCTGGCAGCAGGTGAGCTGTCACTCCTCTCCTGTCACTACCTCTGGCTGCAGGTGAGCAGTCACTCCTCTCCTGTCACTACCTCTGGCTGAAGGTGTGCTGTCACTCCTCTCCTGTCACTACCTCTGGCTGCAGGTGTGCTGTCACTCCTCTCCTGTCACTACCTCTGGCTGCAGGTGAGCAGTCACTCCTCTCCTGTCACTACCTCTGGCTGAAGGTGTGCTGTCACTCCTCTCCTGTCACTACCTCTGGCTGCAGGTGTGCTGTCACTCCTCTACTGTCACTACCTCTGGCTGCAGCTGTGCTGTCACTCCTCTCCTGTCACTACCTGTGGCTGCAGCTGTGCTGTCACTCCTCTCCTGTCACTACCTCTGGCTGCAGGTGAGCAGTCACTCCTCTCCTGTCACTACCTCTGGCTGAAGGTGTGCTGTCACTCCTCTCCTGTCACTACCTCTGGCTGCAGGTGTGCTGTCACTCCTCTCCTGTCACCACCTCTGGCTGCAGCTGTGCTGTCACTCCTCTCCTGTCACTACCTATGGCAGCAGCTGTGCTGTCACTCCTCTCCTGTCACTACCTCTGGCTACAGCTGTGGCGTCACTCCTCTCCTGCTACTACCTATGGCTGCAGCTGTGCTGTCACTCCTCTCCTGTCACTACCTCTGTCTGAAGGTGTGCTGTCACGCCTCTCCTGTCACTACCTCTGGCTGCAGGTGTGCCGTCACTCCTCTCCTGTCACTACCTCTGGCTGAAGGTGTGCTGTCTCTCCTCTCCTGGCACTACTTCTGGCTGCAGCTGTGCTGTCACTCCTCTCCTATCTACCTCTGGCTGCAGCTGTGCTGTCACTCCTGTCCTGTCATTACCTCTGGCTGCAGGTGAGCCGTCACTCCTCTCCTGTGACTACATCTGGCTGCAGTTGTGCTGTCACTGCTCTCCTGTCACTACCTCTGGCTGCAGCTGTGCCGTCACTCCTCTCCTGTCACTACCTCTGGCTGCAGCTGTGCCATCACTCCTGTCACTACCTCTGGCTGCAGGTGAGCTGTCACTCCTCTCCTGTCACTACTTCTGGCTGCAGCTGTGCCGTCACTCCTCTCTTGTCAGTACCTCTGGCTGCAGGTGTGGTGTCACTCCTCTCCTGTCACTACCTCTGGCTGCAGCTGTGCCGTTACTCCTCTCCTGTCACTACCTCTGGCTGCAGGTGTGGTGTCACTCCTCTCCTGTCACTACCTCTGGCTGCAGCTGTTCCATCACTCCTCTCCTGTCACTACGTCTGGCTGCAGGTGTGCCATCACTCCTCTCCTGTCAGTACCTCTGGCTGCAGGTGTGCCGTCACTCCTCTCCTGTCAGTACCTCTGGCTGCAGGTGAGCCGTCACTCCTCTCCTGTCACTACTTCTGGCTGCAGCTTTGCCGTCACTCCTCTCCTGTGACTACCTCTGGCTGCAGGTGTGGTGTCACTCCTCTCCTGTCACTACCTCTGGCTGCAGCTGTACCGTTACTCCTCTCCTGTCACTACCTCTGGCTGCAGGTGTGGTGTCACTCCTCTCCTGTCACTACCTCTGGCTGCAGCTGTGCCATCACTCCTCTCCTGTCACTACGTCTGGCTGCAGGTGTGCCGTCACTCCTCTCCTGTCAGTACCTCTGGCTGCAGGTGTGCCGTCACTCCTCTCCTGTCAGTACCTCTGGCTGCAGGTGAGCCGTCACTCCTCTCCTGTCACTACCTATGGCAGAAGCTGTGCTGTCACTCCTCTCCTGTCACTACCTATGGCAGAAGCTGTGCTGTCACTCCTCTCCTGTCACTACCTCTGGCTACAGCTGTGCCGTCACTCCTCTCCTGTCACTACCTATGGTTGCAGCTGTGCTGTCTCTCCTCTCCTGTCACTACGTCTGGCCGCAGCTGTGCCGTCACTCCTCCCCTGTCACTACTTCTGGCTGCAGCTGTGCCGTCACTCCTCTCCTGTCAGTTCCTTTGGCTGCAGGTGTGGTGTCACTCCTCTCCTGTCACTACCTCTGGCTGCAGCTGTGCCGTTATTCCTCTCCTGTCACTACCTCTGGCTGCAGGTGTGGTGTCACTCCTCTCCTGTCACTACCTCTGGCTGCAGCTGTTCCATCACTCCTCTCCTGTCACTACGTCTGGCTGCAGGTGTGCCATCACTACTCTCCTGTCAGTACCTCTGGCTGCAGGTGTGCCGTCACTCCTCTCCTGTCAGTACCTCTGGCTGCAGGTGAGCCGTCACTCCTCTCCTGTCATTACCTCTGGCTGCAGGTGTGCTGCCAATCCTCTCCTGTCAGTACCTCCTGGCTGCAGGTGTGCCGTCACTCCTCTCCTGTCAGTACCTCTGGCTGCAGGTGAGCCGTCACTCCTCTCCTGTCACTACCTCTGGCTGAAGGTGTGCTGTCTCTCCTCTCCTGGCACTACCTCTGGCTGCAGCTGTGCTGTCACTCCTCTCCTGTCACTACCTCTGGCTGCAGGTGTGCTGTCACTCCTCTACTGTCACTACCTCTGGCTGAAGGTGTGCTGTCACTCCTCTCCTGTCACTTCCTCTGGCTGAAGGTGTGCTGTCACTCCTCTCACTACCTCTGGCTGCAGCTGTGCTGTCACTCCTCTCCTGTCACTACCTCTGGCTGCAGCTGTGCTGTCACTCCTCTCCTCTCACTACCTCTGGCTGCAGCTGTGCTGTCACTCCTCTCCTGTCACTACCCCTGGCTGCAGGTGTGCTGTCACTCCTCTACTGTCACTTCCTCTGGCTGCAGCTGTGCTGTCACTCCTCTCCTGTCACTACCTCTGGCTGCAGGTGTGATGTCACTCCTCTCCTGTCACTACCTCTAGCTGCAGGTGTGCTGTCACTCCTCTCCTGTCACTACCTCTGGCTGAAGGTGTGCTGTCACTCCTCTCCTCTCACTACCTCTGGCTGCAGCTGTGCTGTCACTCCTCTCCTGTCACTACCTCTGGCTGCAGGTGTGCTGTCACTCCTCTCCTGTCACTACCTCTGGCTGAAGGTGTGCTGTCACTCCTCTCCTCTCACTACCTCTGGCTGCAGCTGTGCTGTCACTCCTCTCCTGTCACTACCTCTGGCTGCAGGTGTGCTGTCACTCCTCTCCTGTCACTACCTCTGGCTGAAGGTGTGCTGTCTCTCCTCTCACTACCTCTGGCTGCAGCTGTGCCGTCACTCCTCTCCTGTCACTACCTCTGGCTGCAGGTGTGCTGTCACTCCTCTCCTGTCACTACCTTTGGCTGCAGCTGTGCTGTCACTCCTCTCCTGTCACTACCTATGGCTGCAGCTGTGCTGTCACTCCTCTCCTGTCACTACCTCTGGCTGCAGGTGTGCTGTCACTCCTCTCCTGTCACTACCTCTGGCTGCAGCTGTGCTGTCACTCCTCTCCTCTCACTACCTCTGGCTGCAGCTGTGCTGTCACTCCTCTCCTGTCACTACCCCTGGCTGCAGGTGTGCTGTCACTCCTCTACTGTCACTTCCTCTGGCTGCAGCTGTGCTGTCACTCCTCTCCTGTCACTACCTCTGGCTGCAGGTGTGATGTCACTCCTCTCCTGTCACTACCTCTGGCTGCAGGTGTGCTGTCACTCCTCTCCTGTCACTACCTCTGGCTGAAGGTGTGCTGTCACTCCTCTCACTACCTCTGGCTGCAGCTGTGCTGTCACTCCTCTCCTGTCACTACCTCTGGCTGTAGGTGTGCTGTCACTCCTCTCCTGTCACTACCTCTGGCTGAAGGTGTGCTGTCACTCCTCTCCTCTCACTACCTCTGGCTGCAGCTGTGCTGTCACTCCTCTCCTGTCACTACCTCTGGCTGCAGGTGTGCTGTCACTCCTCTCCTGTCACTACCTCTGGCTGAAGGTGTGCTGTCTCTCCTCTCACTACCTCTGGCTGCAGCTGTGCCGTCACTCCTCTCCTGTCACTACCTCTGGCTGCAGGTGTGCTGTCACTCCTCTCTTCTCACTACCTCTGGCTGCAGCTGTGCTGTCACTCCTCTCCTGTCACTACCTCTGGCTGCAGGTGTGCTGTCACTCCTCTCCTGTCACTACCTCTGGCTGAAGGTGTGCTGTCTCTCCTCTCACTACCTCTGGCTGCAGCTGTGCCGTCACTCCTCTCCTGTCACTACCTCTGGCTGAAGGTGTGCTGTCACTCCTCTCCTGTCACTACCTCTGGCTGCAGGTGTGGTGTCACTCCTCTCCTGTCACTACCTCTGGCTGCAGCTGTGCTGTCACTCCTGTCCTGTCATTACCTCTGGCTGCAGGTGAGCCGTCACTCCTCTCCTGTGACTACATCTGGCTGCAGTTGTGCTGTCACTGCTCTCCTGTCACTACCTCTGGCTGCAGCTGTGCCGTCACTCCTCTCCTGTCACTACCTCTGGCTACAACTGTGCTGTCACTCCTCTCCTGTCACTACCTCTGGCTGAAGGTGTGCTGTCACTCCTCTCCTGTCACTACCTCTGGCTGCAGCTGTGCCATCACTCCTGTCACTACCTCTGGCTGCAGGTGAGCTGTCACTCCTCTCCTGTCGCTACCTCTGGCTGCAGGTGTGCTGTCACTCCTCTACTGTCACTACCTCTGGCTGCAGCTGTGCCATCACGCCTCTTCTGTCACTACCTCTGGCTGCAGCTGTGCTGTCACTCCTCTACTGTCACTACCTCTGGCTGCAGCTGTGCCATCACAACTCTCCTGTCACTACCTGTGGCTGAAGGTGTGCTGTCACTCCTCTCCTCTCACTACCTTTGACCGCAGCTGTGCTGTCACTCCTCTCCTGTCAGTACCTCTGGCTGCAGGTGTGGTGTCACTCCTCTCCTGTCACTACCTCTGGCTGAAGGTGTGCTGTCACTCCTCTCACTACCTCTGGCTGCAGCTGTGCTGTCACTCCTCTCCTGTCACTACCTCTGGCTGCAGGTGTGCTGTCACTCCTCTCCTGTCACTACCTCTGGCTGAAGGTGTGCTGTCTCTCCTCTCACTACCTCTGGCTGCAGCTGTGCCGTCACTCCTCTCCTGTCACTACCTATGGCTGCAGGTGTGCTGTCACTCCTCTCCTGTCACTACCTCTGGCTGCAGCTGTGCTGTCACTCCTCTCCTTTCACTACCTATGACTGCAGCTGTGCTGTCACTCCTCTCCTGTCACTACCTCTGGCTACAGCTGTGCCGTCACTCCTCTCCTGTCACTACCTATGGCTGCAGCTGTGCTGTCACTCCTCTCCTGTCACTACCTCTGGCTGCAGCTGTTCCATCACTCCTCTCCTGTCACTACGGCTGGCTGCAGGTGTGCTGTCACTCCTCTCCTCTCACTACCTCTGGCTGCAGGTGTGCTGTCACTCCTCTACTGTCACCACCTCTGGCTGCAGCTGTGCCATCACGCCTCTCCTGTCACTACGTCTGGCTGCAGGTGTGCTGTCACTCCTCTACTCTCACTACCTCTGGCTGCAGCTGTGCTGTCACTCCTCTCCTGTCACTACCTCTGACTGCAGGTGTGCTGTCACTCCTCTACTGTCACTACCTCTGGCTGCAGCTGTGCCACCCATCACAACTCTCATGTCACTACCTCTGGCTGAAGGTGTGCTGTCAGTCCTCTCCTCACTACCTCTGGCTGCTGCTGTGCTGTCACTCCTCTCCTGTCACTACCTCTGGCTGCAGGTGTGCTGTCACTCCTCTCCCATCACTACCTCTGGCTGAAGGTGTGCTGTCACTCCTCTCCTGTCACTACCTCTGGCTGCAGGTGTGCTGTCACTCCTCTCACTACCTCTGGCTGCAGCTGTGCTGTCACTCCTCTCCTGTCACTACCTCTGGCTGCAGGTGTGCTGTCACTCCTCTCCTGTCACTAGCTCTGGCTGAAGGTGTGCTGTCACTCCTCTCCTCACTACCACTGGCTGCTGCTGTGCTGTCACTCCTCTCCTGTCACTACCTCTGGCTGCAGGTGTGCTGTCACTCCTCTCCCGTCACTACCTCTGGCTGAAGGTGTGCTCTAACTCCTCTCCTGCCACTACCTCTGGCTGCAGCTGTGCTGTCACTCCTCTCCTCTCACTACCTCTGGCTGCAGGTGTGCTGTCACTCCTCTCCTCTCACTACCTCTGGCTGCAGCTGTGCTTTCACTCCTCTCCTGTCACTACCTCTGGCTGCAGGTGTACTGTCACTCCTCTCCTGTCACTACCTCTGGCTGCAGGTGTGCTGTCACTCCTCTCCTGTCACTACCTCTGGCTGCAGCTGTGCCACCACTCCTGTCACTACCTCTGGCAGCAGGTGAGCTGTCACTCCTCTCCTGTCACTACCTCTGGCTGCAGGTGAGCAGTCACTCCTCTCCTGTCACTACCTCTGGCTGAAGGTGTGCTGTCACTCCTCTCCTGTCACTACCTCTGGCTGCAGGTGTGCTGTCACTCCTCTCCTGTCACTACCTCTGGCTGCAGGTGAGCAGTCACTCCTCTCCTGTCACTACCTCTGGCTGAAGGTGTGCTGTCACTCCTCTCCTGTCACTACCTCTGGCTGCAGGTGTGCTGTCACTCCTCTACTGTCACTACCTCTGGCTGCAGCTGTGCTGTCACTCCTCTCCTGTCACTACCTGTGGCTGCAGCTGTGCTGTCACTCCTCTCCTGTCACTACCTCTGGCTGCAGGTGAGCAGTCACTCCTCTCCTGTCACTACCTCTGGCTGAAGGTGTGCTGTCACTCCTCTCCTGTCACTACCTCTGGCTGCAGGTGTGCTGTCACTCCTCTCCTGTCACCACCTCTGGCTGCAGCTGTGCTGTCACTCCTCTCCTGTCACTACCTATGGCAGCAGCTGTGCTGTCACTCCTCTCCTGTCACTACCTCTGGCTACAGCTGTGGCGTCACTCCTCTCCTGCTACTACCTATGGCTGCAGCTGTGCTGTCACTCCTCTCCTGTCACTACCTCTGTCTGAAGGTGTGCTGTCACGCCTCTCCTGTCACTACCTCTGGCTGCAGGTGTGCCGTCACTCCTCTCCTGTCACTACCTCTGGCTGAAGGTGTGCTGTCTCTCCTCTCCTGGCACTACTTCTGGCTGCAGCTGTGCTGTCACTCCTCTCCTATCTACCTCTGGCTGCAGCTGTGCTGTCACTCCTGTCCTGTCATTACCTCTGGCTGCAGGTGAGCCGTCACTCCTCTCCTGTGACTACATCTGGCTGCAGTTGTGCTGTCACTGCTCTCCTGTCACTACCTCTGGCTGCAGCTGTGCCGTCACTCCTCTCCTGTCACTACCTCTGGCTGCAGCTGTGCCATCACTCCTGTCACTACCTCTGGCTGCAGGTGAGCTGTCACTCCTCTCCTGTCACTACTTCTGGCTGCAGCTGTGCCGTCACTCCTCTCTTGTCAGTACCTCTGGCTGCAGGTGTGGTGTCACTCCTCTCCTGTCACTACCTCTGGCTGCAGCTGTGCCGTTACTCCTCTCCTGTCACTACCTCTGGCTGCAGGTGTGGTGTCACTCCTCTCCTGTCACTACCTCTGGCTGCAGCTGTTCCATCACTCCTCTCCTGTCACTACGTCTGGCTGCAGGTGTGCCATCACTCCTCTCCTGTCAGTACCTCTGGCTGCAGGTGTGCCGTCACTCCTCTCCTGTCAGTACCTCTGGCTGCAGGTGAGCCGTCACTCCTCTCCTGTCACTACTTCTGGCTGCAGCTTTGCCGTCACTCCTCTCCTGTGACTACCTCTGGCTGCAGGTGTGGTGTCACTCCTCTCCTGTCACTACCTCTGGCTGCAGCTGTACCGTTACTCCTCTCCTGTCACTACCTCTGGCTGCAGGTGTGGTGTCACTCCTCTCCTGTCACTACCTCTGGCTGCAGCTGTGCCATCACTCCTCTCCTGTCACTACGTCTGGCTGCAGGTGTGCCGTCACTCCTCTCCTGTCAGTACCTCTGGCTGCAGGTGTGCCGTCACTCCTCTCCTGTCAGTACCTCTGGCTGCAGGTGAGCCGTCACTCCTCTCCTGTCACTACCTATGGCAGAAGCTGTGCTGTCACTCCTCTCCTGTCACTACCTATGGCAGAAGCTGTGCTGTCACTCCTCTCCTGTCACTACCTCTGGCTACAGCTGTGCCGTCACTCCTCTCCTGTCACTACCTATGGTTGCAGCTGTGCTGTCTCTCCTCTCCTGTCACTACCTCTGGCCGCAGCTGTGCCGTCACTCCTCCCCTGTCACTACTTCTGGCTGCAGCTGTGCCGTCACTCCTCTCCTGTCAGTTCCTCTGGCTGCAGGTGTGGTGTCACTCCTCTCCTTTCACTACCTCTGGCTGCAGCTGTGCCGTTATTCCTCTCCTGTCACTACCTCTGGCTGCAGGTGTGGTGTCACTCCTCTCCTGTCACTACCTCTGGCTGCAGCTGTTCCATCACTCCTCTCCTGTCACTACGTCTGGCTGCAGGTGTGCCATCACTACTCTCCTGTCAGTACCTCTGGCTGCAGGTGTGCCGTCACTCCTCTCCTGTCAGTACCTCTGGCTGCAGGTGAGCCGTCACTCCTCTCCTGTCATTACCTCTGGCTGCAGGTGTGCTGCCAATCCTCTCCTGTCAGTACCTCCTGGCTGCAGGTGTGCCGTCACTCCTCTCCTGTCAGTACCTCTGGCTGCAGGTGAGCCGTCACTCCTCTCCTGTCACTACCTCTGGCTGAAGGTGTGCTGTCTCTCCTCTCCTGGCACTACCTCTGGCTGCAGCTGTGCTGTCACTCCTCTCCTGTCACTACCTCTGGCTGCAGGTGTGCTGTCACTCCTCTACTGTCACTACCTCTGGCTGAAGGTGTGCTGTCACTCCTCTCCTGTCACTACCTCTGGCTGAAGGTGTGCTGTCACTCCTCTCACTACCTCTGGCTGCAGCTGTGCTGTCACTCCTCTCCTGTCACTACCTCTGGCTGCAGCTGTGCTGTCACTCCTCTCCTCTCACTACCTCTGGCTGCAGCTGTGCTGTCACTCCTCTCCTGTCACTACCCCTGGCTGCAGGTGTGCTGTCACTCCTCTACTGTCACTTCCTCTGGCTGCAGCTGTGCTGTCACTCCTCTCCTGTCACTACCTCTGGCTGCAGGTGTGATGTCACTCCTCTCCTGTCACTACCTCTAGCTGCAGGTGTGCTGTCACTCCTCTCCTGTCACTACCTCTGGCTGAAGGTGTGCTGTCACTCCTCTCCTCTCACTACCTCTGGCTGCAGCTGTGCTGTCACTCCTCTCCTGTCACTACCTCTGGCTGCAGGTGTGCTGTCACTCCTCTCCTGTCACTACCTCTGGCTGAAGGTGTGCTGTCACTCCTCTCCTCTCACTACCTCTGGCTGCAGCTGTGCTGTCACTCCTCTCCTGTCACTACCTCTGGCTGCAGGTGTGCTGTCACTCCTCTCCTGTCACTACCTCTGGCTGAAGGTGTGCTGTCTCTCCTCTCAGTACCTCTGGCTGCAGCTGTGCCGTCACTCCTCTCCTGTCACTACCTCTGGCTGCAGGTGTGCTGTCACTCCTCTCCTGTCACTACCTTTGGCTGCAGCTGTGCTGTCACTCCTCTCCTGTCACTACCTATGGCTGCAGCGGTGCTGTCACTCCTCTCCTGTCACTACCTCTGGCTGCAGGTGTGCTGTCACTCCTCTCCTGTCACTACCTCTGGCTGCAGCTGTGCTGTCACTCCTCTCCTCTCACTACCTCTGGCTGCAGCTGTGCTGTCACTCCTCTCCTGTCACTACCCCTGGCTGCAGGTGTGCTGTCACTCCTCTACTGTCACTTCCTCTGGCTGCAGCTGTGCTGTCACTCCTCTCCTGTCACTACCTCTGGCTGCAGGTGTGATGTCACTCCTCTCCTGTCACTACCTCTGGCTGCAGGTGTGCTGTCACTCCTCTCCTGTCACTACCTCTGGCTGAAGGTGTGCTGTCACTCCTCTCACTACCTCTGGCTGCAGCTGTGCTGTCACTCCTCTCCTGTCACTACCTCTGGCTGTAGGTGTGCTGTCACTCCTCTCCTGTCACTACCTCTGGCTGAAGGTGTGCTGTCACTCCTCTCCTCTCACTACCTCTGGCTGCAGCTGTGCTGTCACTCCTCTCCTGTCACTACCTCTGGCTGCAGGTGTGCTGTCACTCCTCTCCTGTCACTACCTCTGGCTGAAGGTGTGCTGTCTCTCCTCTCACTACCTCTGGCTGCAGCTGTGCCGTCACTCCTCTCCTGTCACTACCTCTGGCTGCAGGTGTGCTGTCACTCCTCTCTTCTCACTACCTCTGGCTGCAGCTGTGCTGTCACTCCTCTCCTGTCACTACCTCTGGCTGCAGGTGTGCTGTCACTCCTCTCCTGTCACTACCTCTGGCTGAAGGTGTGCTGTCTCTCCTCTCACTACCTCTGGCTGCAGCTGTGCCGTCACTCCTCTCCTGTCACTACCTCTGGCTGCAGGTGTGCTGTCACTCCTCTCCTGTCACTACCTCTGGCTGAAGGTGTGCTGTCACTCCTCTCCTCTCACTACCTCTGGCTGCAGCTGTGCTGTCACTCCTCTCCTGTCACTAACTATGGCTGCAGCTGTGCTGTCACTCCTCTCCTGTCACTACCTCTGGCTACAGCTGTGCAGTCACTCCTCTCCTGTCACTACCTATGGCTGCAGCTGTGCTGTCACTCCTCTCCTGTCACTACCTCTGGCTGCAGGTGTGGTGTCACTCCTCTCCTGTCACTACCTCTGGCTGCAGCTGTTCCATCACTCCTCTCCTGTCACTACGTCTGGCTGCAGGTGTGCCATCACTCCTCTCCTGTCAGTACCTCTGGCTGCAGGTGTGCCGTCACTCCTCTCCTGTCAGTACCTCTGGCTGCAGGTGAGCCGTCACTCCTCTCCTGTCAGTACCTCTGGCTGAAGGTGTGATGTCACTCCTCTCCTGTCACTACCTCTGGCTGCAGCTGTTCCATCACTCCTCTCCTGTCACTACGTCTGGCTGCAGGTGTGCCATCACTCCTGTCCTGTCAGTACCTCTGGCTGCAGGTGTGCCGTCACTCCTCTCCTGTCAGTACCTCTGGCTGCAGGTGAGCCGTCACTCCTCTCCTCTCACTACCTCTGGCTGAAGGTGTGCTGTCTCTCCTCTCCTGGCACTACCTCTGGCTGCAGCTGTGCTGTCACTCCTCTCCTATCTACCTCTGGCTGCAGGTGTGCTGTCAAGCCTCTCCTGTCACTACCTCTGGCTGCAGGTGTGCTATCACTCCTTTTCCTGTCACTACCTCTGGCTGCAGCTGTGCTGTCACTCCTGTCCTGTCATTACCTCTGGCTGCAGGTGAGCCGTCACTCCTCTCCTGTGACTACATCTGGCTGCAGTTGTGCTGTCACTGCTCTCCTGTCACTTCCTCTGGCTGCAGCTGTGCTGTCACTCCTCTCCTGTCACTACCTCTGGCTGAAGGTGTGCTGTCACTCCTCTCCTGTCACTACCTCTGGCTGCAGCTGTGCCATCACTCTTGTCACTACCTCTGGCTGCAGGTGAGCTGTCACTTCTCTCCTGTCACTACCTCTGGCTGAAGGTGTGCTGTCACTCCTCTCCTCTCACTACCTTTGACTGCAGCTGTGCTGTCACTCCTCTCCTGTCGCTACCTCTGGCTGCAGGTGTGCTGTCACTCCTCTACTGTCACTACCTCTGGCTGCAGCTTTGCCATCACGCCTCTTCTGTCACTACCTCTGGCTGCAGCTGTGCTGTCACTCCTCTACTGTCACTACCTCTGGCTGCAGCTGTGCCATCACAACTCTCCTGTCACTACCTCTGGCTGCAGGTGAGCTGTCACTCCTCTCCTGTCACTACCTCTGGCTGAAGGTGTGCTGTCACTCCTCTCCTCTCACTACCTTTGACCGCAGCTGTGCTGTCACTCCTCTCCTGTCAGTACCTCTGGCTGCAGGTGTGGTGTCACTCCTCTCCTGTCACTACCTCTGGCTGCAGGTGTGCTGTCACTCCTCTCCTGTCACTACCTCTGGCTGAAGGTGTGCTGTCTCTCCTCTCACTACCTCTGGCTGCAGCTGTGCCGTCACTCCTCTCCTGTCACTACCTATGGCTGCAGGTGTGCTGTCACTCCTCTCCTGTCACTACCTCTGGCTGCAGCTGTGCTGTCACTCCTCTCCTTTCACTACCTATGACTGCAGCTGTGCTGTCACTCCTCTCCTGTCACTACCTCTGGCTACAGCTGTGCCGTCACTCCTCTCCTGTCACTACCTATGGCTGCAGCTGTGCTGTCACTCCTCTCCTGCCACTACCTCTGGCTGTTGCTGTGCTATCACTCTTCTCCTGTTACTACCTCTGGCTGCAGCTGTGCCGTCACTCCTCTCCTGTCACTACCTCTGGCTGCAGCTGTGCCGTTACTCCTCTCCTGTCACTACCTCTGGCTGCAGGTGTGGTGTCACTCCTCTCCTGTCACTACCTCTGGCTGCAGCTGTGCTGTCACTCCTCTCCTGTCACTACCTATGACTGCAGCTGTGCTGTCACTCCTCTCCTGTCACTACCTCTGGCTACAGCTGTGCCGTCACTCCTCTCCCGTCACTACCTATGGCTGCAGCTGTGCTGTCACTCCTCTCCTGCCACTACCTCTGGCTGTTGCTGTGCTATCACTCTTCTCCTGTTACTACCTCTGGCTGCAGCTGTGCCGTCACTACTCTCCTGTCACTACCTTTGACCGCAGCTGTGCTGTCACTCCTCTCCTGTCAGTACCTCTGGCTGCAGGTGTGGTGTCACTCCTCTCCTGTCACTACCTCTGGCTGAAGGTGTGCTGTCACTCCTCTCACTACCTCTGGCTGCAGGTGTGCTGTCACTCCTCTCCTGTCACTACCTCTGGCTGCAGGTGTGCTGTCACTCCTCTCCTGTCACTACCTCTGGCTGAAGGTGTGCTGTCTCTCCTCTCACTACCTCTGGCTGCAGCTGTGCCGTCACTCCTGTCACTACCTATGGCTGCAGGTGTGCTGTCACTCCTCTCCTGTCACTACCTCTGGCTGCAGCTGTGCTGTCACTCCTCTCCTTTCACTACCTATGACTGCAGCTGTGCTGTCACTCCTCTCCTGTCACTACCTCTGGCTACAGCTGTGCCGTCACTCCTCTCCTGTCACTACCTATGGCTGCAGCTGTGCTGTCACTCCTCTCCTGCCACTACCTCTGGCTGTTGCTGTGCTATCACTCTTCTCCTGTTACTACCTCTGGCTGCAGCTGTGCCGTCACTCCTCTCCTGTCACTACCTCTGGCTGCAGCTGTGCCGTTACTCCTCTCCTGTCACTACCTCTGGCTGCAGGTGTGGTGTCACTCCTCTCCTGTCACTACCTCTGGCTGCAGCTGTGCTGTCACTCCTCTCCTGTCACTACCTATGGCTACAGCTGTGCCGTCACTCCTCTCCTGTCACTACCTATGGCTGCAGCTGTGCTGTCACTCCTCTCCTGTCACTACTTCTGGCTGAAGCTGTGCCGTCACTCCTCTCCTGTCAGTACCTCTGGATGCAGGTGTGGTGTCACTCCTCTCCTGTCACTACCTCTGGCTGCAGGTGTGCTGTCACTCCTCTCCTCTCACTACCTCTGGCTGCAACTGTGCCATCACTCCTCTCCTGTCACTACCTCTGGCTGCAGGTGTGTTATCATTGAAGGTGTGCTGTCACTCCTCTTCTCTCACTATCTCTGGCTGCAGCTGTGCTGTCACTCCTCTCCTGTCACTACCTCTGGCTGCAGGTGTGCTGTCACTCCTCTACTGTCACTACCTCTGGCTGCAGGTGTGCTGTCACTCCTCTACTGTCACTTCCTCTGGCTGCAGCTGTGCTGTCACTCCTCTCCTGTCACTACCTCTGGCTGCAGGTGTGCTGTCACTCCTCTCCTGTCACTACCTCTGGCCGCAGGTGTGCTGTCACTCCTCTCCTGTCACTACCTCTGGCTGAAGGTGTGCTGTCACTCCTCTCCTCTCACTATCTCTGGCTGCAGCTGTGCTGTCACTCCTCTCCTGTCACTACCTCTGGCTGCAGGTGTGCTGTCACTCCTCTCCTGTCACTACCTCTGGCTGAAGGTGTGCTGTCACTCCTCTCCTCTCACTACCTCTGGCTGCAGCTGTGCAGTCACTCCTCTCCTGTCACTACCTCTGGCTGCAGGTGTGCTGTCACTCCTCTACTGTCACTTCCTCTGGCTGCAGCTGTGCTGTCACTCCTCTCCTGTCACTACCTCTGGCTGCAGGTGTGCTGTCACTCCTCTCCTCTCACTACCTCTGGCTGCAGGTGTGCTTTCACTCCTCTCCTGTCACTACCTCTGGCTGAAGGTGTGCTGTCACTCCTCTCCTCTCACTACCTCTGGCTGCAGCTGTGCTGTCACTCCTCTCCTGTCACTACCTCTGGCTGCAGGTGTGCTGTCACTCATCTCCTGTCACTACCTCTGGCTGAAGGTGTGCTGTCACTCCTCTCCTCTCACTACCTCTGGCTGCAGCTGTGCTGTCACTCCTCTCCTGTCACTACCTCTGGCTGCAGCAGTGCTGTCACTCCTCTCCTGTCACTACCTCTGGCTGAAGGTGTGCTGTCTCTCCTCTCACTACCTCTGGCTGCAGCTGTGCCGTCACTCCTCTCCTGTCACTACCTATGGCTGCAGGTGTGCTGTCACTCCTCTCCTGTCACTACCTCTGGCTGCAGCTGTGCTGTCACTCCTCTCCTGTCACTACCTATGGCTACAGCTGTGCTGTCACTCCTCTCCTGTCACTACCTATGGCTACAGCTGTGCCGTCACTCCTCTCCTGTCACTACCTATGGCTGCAGCTGTGCTGTCACTCCTCTCCTGTCACTACCTCTGGCTGTTGCTGTGCTATCACTCTTCTCCTGTTACTACCCCTGGCTGCAGCTGTGCCGTCACTCCTCTCCTGTCACTACTTCTGGCTGCAGCTGTGCCGTCACTCCTCTCCTGTCAGTACCTCTGGTTGCAGGTGTGGTGTCACTCCTCTCCTGTCACTACCTCTGGCTGCAGCTGTGCCGTTACTCCTCTCCTGTCACTACCTCTGGCTGCAGGTGTGGTGTCACTCCTCTCCTGTCACTACCTCTGGCTGCAGCTGTTCCATCACTCCTCTCCTGTCACTACGTCTGGCTGCAGGTGTGCCATCACTCCTCTCCTGTCAGTACCTCTGGCTGAAGGTGTGCTGTCTCTCCTCTCCTGTCACTACCTCTGGATACAGCTGTGCTGTCACTCCTCTCCTGTCACTACCTCTGGCTGTTGCTGTGCTATCACTCTTATCCTGTTACTACCTCTGGCTGCAGCTGTGCCGTCACTCCTCTCCTGTCACTACTTCTGGCTGCACCTGTGCCATCACTCCTCTCCTGTCAGTACCTCTGGCTGCAGGTGAGCCGTCACTCCTCTCCTGTCATTACCTCTGGCTGCAGGTGAGCTGTCACTCCTCTCCTGTCATTACCTCTGGCTGCAGGTGAGCCGTCACTCCTCTCCTGTGGCTACATCTGGCTGCAGTTGTGCTGTCACTGCTCTCCTGTCACTACCTCTGGCTGCAGCTGTGCCGTCACTCCTCTCCTGTCACTACCTCTGGCTACAACTGTGCTGTCACTCCTCTCCTGTCAATACCTCTGGCTGAAGGTGTGCTGTCACTCCTCTCCTGTCACTACCTCTGGCTGCAGCTGTGCCATCACTCCTGTCACTACCTCTGGCTGCAGGTGAGCTGTCACTCCTCTCCTGTCACTACCTCTGGCTGAAGGTGTGCTGTCACTACTCTCCTCTCACTACCTCTGGCTGCAGGTGTGCTGTTACTCCTCTCCTGTCACTACCTCTGGCTGCAGCTGTGCTGTCACTCCTCTCCTGTCACTACCTATGGCAGCAGCTGTGCTGTCACTCCTCTCCTGTCACTACCTCTGGCTACAGCTGTGCCGTCACTCCTCTCCTGTCTTTACCTATGGGTGCAGCTGTGCTGTCACTCCTCTCCTGTCACTACCTCTGGCTGCAGGTGTGCTGTCAATCCTCTACTGTCACTACCTCTGGTTGCAGCTGTGCCATCACAACTCTCCTGTCACTACCTCTGGCTAAAGGTGTGCTGTCACTCCTCTCCTCACTACCACTGGCTGCTGCTGTGCTGTCACTCCTCTCCTGTTACTACCTCTGGCTGCAGGTGTGCTGTCACTCCTCTCCCGTCACTACCTCTGGCTGAAGGTGTGCTGTCACTCCTCTCCTGTCACTACCTCTGGCTGCAGGTGTGCTGTCACTCCTCTACTGTCACTACCTCTGGCTGCAGGTGTGCTGTCACTCCTCTCCTGTCACTACCTCTGGCTGAAGGTGTGCTGTCACTCCTCTCCTGTCACTACCTCTGGCTGCAGGTGTGCTGTCACTCCTCTCCTGTCACTACCTCTGGCTGAAGGTGTGCTGTCACTCCTCTCCTCTCACTACCTCTGGCTGCAGCTGTGCTGTCACTCCTCTCCTGTCACTACCTCTGGCTGCAGGTGTGCTGTCACTCCTCTCCTGTCACTACCTCTGGCTGCAGCTGTGCTGTCACTCCTCTCCTCTCACTACCTCTGGCTGCAGCTGTGCTGTCACTCCTTTCCTGTCACTACCCCTGGCTGCAGGTGTGCTGTCACTCCTCTACTGTCACTTCCTCTGGCTGCAGCTGTGCTGTCACTCCTCTCCTGTCACTACCTCTGGCTGCAGGTGTGATGTCACTCCTCTCCTGTCACTACCTCTAGCTGCAGGTGTGCTGTCACTCCTCTCCTGTCACTACCTCTGGCTGAAGGTGTGCTGTCACTCCTCTCCTCTCACTACCTCTGGCTGCAGCTGTGCTGTCACTCCTCTCCTGTCACTACCTCTGGCTGCAGCTGTGCTTTCACTCCTCTCCTGTCACTACCTCTGGCTGCAGGTGTGCTGTCACTCCTCTCCTGTCACTACCTCTGGCTGAAGGTGTGCTGTCACTCCTCTCCTCTCACTACCTCTGGCTGCAGCTGTGCTGTCACTCCTCTCCTGTCACTACCTATGGCTGCAGCTGTGCTGTCACTCCTCTCCTGTCACTACCTCTGGCTACAGCTGTGCAGTCACTCCTCTCCTGTCACTACCTATGGCTGCAGCTGTGCTGTCACTCCTCTCCTGTCACTACCTATGGCTGCAGGTGTGGTGTCACTCCTCTCCTGTCACTACCTCTGGCTGCAGCTGTTCCATCACTCCTCTCCTGTCACTACGTCTGGCTGCAGGTGTGCCATCACTCCTCTCCTGTCAGTACCTCTGGCTGCAGGTGTGCCGTCACTCCTCTCCTGTCAGTACCTCTGGCTGCAGGTGAGCCGTCACTCCTCTCCTCTCACTACCTCTGGCTGAAGGTGTGCTGTCTCTCCTCTCCTGGCACTACCTCTGGCTGCAGCTGTGCTGTCACTCCTCTCCTATCTACCTCTGGCTGCAGGTGTGCTGTCAAGCCTCTCCTGTCACTACCTCTGGCTGCAGGTGTGCTATCACTCCTTTTCCTGTCACTACCTCTGGCTGCAGCTGTGCTGTCACTCCTGTCCTGTCATTACCTCTGGCTGCAGGTGAGCCGTCACTCCTCTCCTGTGACTACATCTGGCTGCAGTTGTGCTGTCACTGCTCTCCTGTCACTACCTCTGGCTGCAGCTGTGCCGTCACTCCTCTCCTGTCACTACCTCTGGCTACAACTGTGCTGTCACTCCTCTCCTGTCACTACCTCTGGCTGAAGGTGTGCTGTCACTCCTCTCCTGTCACTACCTCTGGCTGCAGCTGTGCCATCACTCCTGTCACTACCTCTGGCTGCAGGTGAGCTGTCACTCCTCTCCTGTCACTACCTCTGGCTGAAGGTGTGCTGTCACTCCTCTCCTCTCACTACCTTTGACTGCAGCTGTGCTGTCACTCCTCTCCTGTCGCTACCTCTGGCTGCAGGTGTGCTGTCACTCCTCTACTGTCACTACCTCTGGCTGCAGCTGTGCCATCACAACTCTCCTGTCACTACCTCTGGCTGAAGGTGTGCTGTCACTCCTCTCCTCTCACTACCTTTGACCGCAGCTGTGCTCTCACTCCTCTCCTGTCAGTACCTCTGGCTGCAGGTGTGGTGTCACTCCTCTCCTGTCACTACCTCTGGCTGAAGGTGTGCTGTCACTCCTCTCACTACCTCTGGCTGCAGCTGTGCTGTCACTCCTCTCCTGTCACTACCTCTGGCTGCAGGTGTGCTGTCACTCCTCTCCTGTCACTACCTATGGCTGCAGCTGTGCTGTCACTCCTCTCCTGTCACTACCTATGGCTGCAGGTGTGGTGTCACTCCTCTCCTGTCACTACCTCTGGCTGCAGCTGTTCCATCACTCCTCTCCTGTCACTACGTCTGGCTGCAGGTGTGCCATCACTCCTCTCCTGTCAGTACCTCTGGCTGCAGGTGTGCCGTCACTCCTCTCCTGTCAGTACCTCTGGCTGCAGGTGAGCCGTCACTCCTCTTCTCTCACTACCTCTGGCTGAAGGTGTGGTGTCACTCCTCTCCTGTCACTACCTCTGGCTGCAGCTGTTCCATCACTCCTCTCCTGTCACTACGTCTGGCTGCAGGTGTGCCATCACTCCTCTCCTGTCAGTACCTCTGGCTGCAGGTGTGCCGTCACTCCTCTCCTGTCAGTACCTCTGGCTGCAGGTGAGCCGTCACTCCTCTCCTCTCACTACCTCTGGCTGAAGGTGTGCTGTCTCTCCTCTCCTGGCACTACCTCTGGCTGCAGCTGTGCTGTCACTCCTCTCCTATCTACCTCTGGCTGCAGGTGTGCTGTCAAGCCTCTCCTGTCACTACCTCTGGCTGCAGGTGTGCTATCACTCCTTTTCCTGTCACTACCTCTGGCTGCAGCTGTGCTGTCACTCCTGTCCTGTCATTACCTCTGGCTGCAGGTGAGCCGTCACTTCTCTCCTGTGACTACATCTGGCTGCAGTTGTGCTGTCACTGCTCTCCTGTCACTACCTCTGGCTGCAGCTGTGCCGTCACTCCTCTCCTGTCACTACCTCTGGCTACAACTGTGCTGTCACTCCTCTCCTGTCACTACCTCTGGCTGAAGGTGTGCTGTCACTCCTCTCCTGTCACTACCTCTGGCTGCAGCTGTGCCATCACTCCTGTCACTACCTCTGGCTGCAGGTGAGCTGTCACTCCTCTCCTGTCACTACCTCTGGCTGAAGGTGTGCTGTCACTCCTCTCCTCTCACTACCTTTGACTGCAGCTGTGCTGTCACTCCTCTCCTGTCGCTACCTCTGGCTGCAGGTGTGCTGTCACTCCTCTACTGTCACTACCTCTGGCTGCAGCTGTGCCATCACAACTCTCCTGTCACTACCTCTGGCTGAAGGTGTGCTGTCACTCCTCTCCTCTCACTACCTTTGACCGCAGCTGTGCTCTCACTCCTCTCCTGTCAGTACCTCTGGCTGCAGGTGTGGTGTCACTCCTCTCCTGTCACTACCTCTGGCTGAAGGTGTGCTGTCACTCCTCTCACTACCTCTGACTGCAGCTGTGCTGTCACTCCTCTCCTGTCACTACCTCTGGCTGCAGGTGTGCTGTCACTCCTCTCCTGTCACTACCTCTGGCTGAAGGTGTGCTGTCTCTCCTCTCACTACCTCTGGCTGCAGCTGTGCCGTCACTCCTCTCCTGTCACTACCTATGGCTGCAGGTGTGCTGTCACTCCTCTCCTGTCACTACCTCTGGCTGCAGCTGTGCTGTCACTCCTCTCCTTTCACTACCTATGACTGCAGCTGTGCTGTCACTCCTCTCCTGTCACTACCTCTGGCTACAGCTGTGCCGTCACTCCTCTCCTGTCACTACCTATGGCTGCAGCTGTGCTGTCACTCCTCTCCTGCCACTACCTCTGGCTGTTGCTGTGCTATCACTCTTCTCCTGTTACTACCTCTGGCTGCAGCTGTGCCGTCACTCCTCTCCTGTCACTACCTCTGGCTGCAGCTGTGCCGTTACTCCTCTCCTGTCACTACCTCTGGCTGCAGGTGTGGTGTCACTCCTCTCCTGTCACTACCTCTGGCTGCAGCTGTGCTGTCACTCCTCTCCTGTCACTACCTATGACTGCAGCTGTGCTGTCACTCCTCTCCTGTCACTACCTCTGGCTACAGCTGTGCCGTCACTCCTCTCCCGTCACTACCTATGGCTGCAGCTGTGCTGTCACTCCTCTCCTGCCACTACCTCTGGCTGTTGCTGTGCTATCACTCTTCTCCTGTTACTACCTCTGGCTGCAGCTGTGCCGTCACTACTCTCCTGTCACTACCTTTGACCGCAGCTGTGCTGTCACTCCTCTCCTGTCAGTACCTCTGGCTGCAGGTGTGGTGTCACTCCTCTCCTGTCACTACCTCTGGCTGAAGGTGTGCTGTCACTCCTCTCACTACCTCTGGCTGCAGGTGTGCTGTCACTCCTCTCCTGTCACTACCTCTGGCTGCAGGTGTGCTGTCACTCCTCTCCTTTCACTACCTCTGGCTGCAGCTGTGCCGTCACTCCTCTCCTGTCACTACCTATGGCTGCAGGTGTGCTGTCACTCCTCTCCTGTCACTACCTCTGGCTGCAGCTGTGCTGTCACTCCTCTCCTTTCACTACCTATGACTGCAGCTGTGCTGTCACTCCTCTCCTGTCACTACCTCTGGCTACAGCTGTGCCGTCACTCCTCTCCTGTCACTACCTATGGCTGCAGCTGTGCTGTCACTCCTCTCCTGCCACTACCTCTGGCTGTTGCTGTGCTATCACTCTTCTCCTGTTACTACCTCTGGCTGCAGCTGTGCCGTCACTCCTCTCCTGTCACTACCTCTGGCTGCAGCTGTGCCGTTACTCCTCTCCTGTCACTACCTCTGGCTGCAGGTGTGGTGTCACTCCTCTCCTGTCACTACCTCTGGCTGCAGCTGTGCTGTCACTCCTCTCCTGTCACTACCTATGACTGCAGCTGTGCTGTCACTCCTCTCCTGTCACTACCTCTGGCTACAGCTGTGCCGTCACTCCTCTCCCGTCACTACCTATGGCTGCAGCTGTGCTGTCACTCCTCTCCTGCCACTACCTCTGGCTGTTGCTGTGCTATCACTCTTCTCCTGTTACTACCTCTGGCTGCAGCTGTGCCGTCACTACTCTCCTGTCACTACCTTTGACCGCAGCTGTGCTGTCACTCCTCTCCTGTCAGTACCTCTGGCTGCAGGTGTGGTGTCACTCCTCTCCTGTCACTACCTCTGGCTGAAGGTGTGCTGTCACTCCTCTCACTACCTCTGGCTGCAGGTGTGCTGTCACTCCTCTCCTGTCACTACCTCTGGCTGCAGGTGTGCTGTCACTCCTCTCCTGTCACTACCTCTGGCTGAAGGTGTGCTGTCTCTCCTCTCACTACCTCTGGCTGCAGCTGTGCCGTCACTCCTGTCACTACCTATGGCTGCAGGTGTGCTGTCACTCCTCTCCTGTCACTACCTCTGGCTGCAGCTGTGCTGTCACTCCTCTCCTTTCACTACCTATGACTGCAGCTGTGCTGTCACTCCTCTCCTGTCACTACCTCTGGCTACAGCTGTGCCGTCACTCCTCTCCTGTCACTACCTATGGCTGCAGCTGTGCTGTCACTCCTCTCCTGCCACTACCTCTGGCTGTTGCTGTGCTATCACTCTTCTCCTGTTACTACCTCTGGCTGCAGCTGTGCCGTCACTCCTCTCCTGTCACTACCTCTGGCTGCAGCTGTGCCGTTACTCCTCTCCTGTCACTACCTCTGGCTGCAGGTGTGGTGTCACTCCTCTCCTGTCACTACCTCTGGCTGCAGCTGTGCTGTCACTCCTCTCCTGTCACTACCTATGGCTACAGCTGTGCCGTCACTCCTCTCCTGTCACTACCTATGGCTGCAGCTGTGCTGTCACTCCTCTCCTGTCACTACTTCTGGCTGAAGCTGTGCCGTCACTCCTCTCCTGTCAGTACCTCTGGATGCAGGTGTGGTGTCACTCCTCTCCTGTCACTACCTCTGGCTGCAGGTGTGCTGTCACTCCTCTCCTCTCACTACCTCTGGCTGCAACTGTGCCATCACTCCTCTCCTGTCACTACCTCTGGCTGCAGGTGTGTTATCATTGAAGGTGTGCTGTCACTCCTCTTCTCTCACTATCTCTGGCTGCAGCTGTGCTGTCACTCCTCTCCTGTCACTACCTCTGGCTGCAGGTGTGCTGTCACTCCTCTACTGTCACTACCTCTGGCTGCAGGTGTGCTGTCACTCCTCTACTGTCACTTCCTCTGGCTGCAGCTGTGCTGTCACTCCTCTCCTGTCACTACCTCTGGCTGCAGGTGTGCTGTCACTCCTCTCCTGTCACTACCTCTGGCCGCAGGTGTGCTGTCACTCCTCTCCTGTCACTACCTCTGGCTGAAGGTGTGCTGTCACTCCTCTCCTCTCACTATCTCTGGCTGCAGCTGTGCTGTCACTCCTCTCCTGTCACTACCTCTGGCTGCAGGTGTGCTGTCACTCCTCTCCTGTCACTACCTCTGGCTGAAGGTGTGCTGTCACTCCTCTCCTCTCACTACCTCTGGCTGCAGCTGTGCAGTCACTCCTCTCCTGTCACTACCTCTGGCTGCAGGTGTGCTGTCACTCCTCTACTGTCACTTCCTCTGGCTGCAGCTGTGCTGTCACTCCTCTCCTGTCACTACCTCTGGCTGCAGGTGTGCTGTCACTCCTCTCCTCTCACTACCTCTGGCTGCAGGTGTGCTTTCACTCCTCTCCTGTCACTACCTCTGGCTGAAGGTGTGCTGTCACTCCTCTCCTCTCACTACCTCTGGCTGCAGCTGTGCTGTCACTCCTCTCCTGTCACTACCTCTGGCTGCAGGTGTGCTGTCACTCATCTCCTGTCACTACCTCTGGCTGAAGGTGTGCTGTCACTCCTCTCCTCTCACTACCTCTGGCTGCAGCTGTGCTGTCACTCCTCTCCTGTCACTACCTCTGGCTGCAGCAGTGCTGTCACTCCTCTCCTGTCACTACCTCTGGCTGAAGGTGTGCTGTCTCTCCTCTCACTACCTCTGGCTGCAGCTGTGCCGTCACTCCTCTCCTGTCACTACCTATGGCTGCAGGTGTGCTGTCACTCCTCTCCTGTCACTACCTCTGGCTGCAGCTGTGCTGTCACTCCTCTCCTGTCACTACCTATGGCTACAGCTGTGCTGTCACTCCTCTCCTGTCACTACCTATGGCTACAGCTGTGCCGTCACTCCTCTCCTGTCACTACCTATGGCTGCAGCTGTGCTGTCACTCCTCTCCTGTCACTACCTCTGGCTGTTGCTGTGCTATCACTCTTCTCCTGTTACTACCCCTGGCTGCAGCTGTGCCGTCACTCCTCTCCTGTCACTACTTCTGGCTGCAGCTGTGCCGTCACTCCTCTCCTGTCAGTACCTCTGGTTGCAGGTGTGGTGTCACTCCTCTCCTGTCACTACCTCTGGCTGCAGCTGTGCCGTTACTCCTCTCCTGTCACTACCTCTGGCTGCAGGTGTGGTGTCACTCCTCTCCTGTCACTACCTCTGGCTGCAGCTGTTCCATCACTCCTCTCCTGTCACTACGTCTGGCTGCAGGTGTGCCATCACTCCTCTCCTGTCAGTACCTCTGGCTGAAGGTGTGCTGTCTCTCCTCTCCTGTCACTACCTCTGGATACAGCTGTGCTGTCACTCCTCTCCTGTCACTACCTCTGGCTGTTGCTGTGCTATCACTCTTATCCTGTTACTACCTCTGGCTGCAGCTGTGCCGTCACTCCTCTCCTGTCACTACTTCTGGCTGCACCTGTGCCATCACTCCTCTCCTGTCAGTACCTCTGGCTGCAGGTGAGCCGTCACTCCTCTCCTGTCATTACCTCTGGCTGCAGGTGAGCTGTCACTCCTCTCCTGTCATTACCTCTGGCTGCAGGTGAGCCGTCACTCCTCTCCTGTGGCTACATCTGGCTGCAGGTGTGCCATCACTCCTCTCCTGTCAGTACCTCTGGCTGCAGGTGTGCCGTCACTCCTCTCCTGTCAGTACCTCTGGCTGCAGGTGAGCCGTCACTCCTCTCCTCTCACTACCTCTGGCTGAAGGTGTGCTGTCTCTCCTCTCCTGGCACTACCTCTGGCTGCAGCTGTGCTGTCACTCCTCTCCTATCTACCTCTGGCTGCAGGTGTGCTGTCAAGCCTCTCCTGTCACTACCTCTGGCTGCAGGTGTGCTATCACTCCTTTTCCTGTCACTACCTCTGGCTGCAGCTGTGCTGTCACTCCTGTCCTGTCATTACCTCTGGCTGCAGGTGAGCCGTCACTCCTCTCCTGTGACTACATCTGGCTGCAGTTGTGCTGTCACTGCTCTCCTGTCACTACCTCTGGCTGCAGCTGTGCCGTCACTCCTCTCCTGTCACTACCTCTGGCTACAACTGTGCTGTCACTCCTCTCCTGTCACTACCTCTGGCTGCAGGTGTGCTGTCAATCCTCTACTGTCACTACCTCTGGTTGCAGCTGTGCCATCACAACTCTCCTGTCACTACCTCTGGCTAAAGGTGTGCTGTCACTCCTCTCCTCACTACCACTGGCTGCTGCTGTGCTGTCACTCCTCTCCTGTTACTACCTCTGGCTGCAGGTGTGCTGTCACTCCTCTCCCGTCACTACCTCTGGCTGAAGGTGTGCTGTCACTCCTCTCCTGTCACTACCTCTGGCTGCAGGTGTGCTGTCACTCCTCTACTGTCACTACCTCTGGCTGCAGGTGTGCTGTCACTCCTCTCCTGTCACTACCTCTGGCTGAAGGTGTGCTGTCACTCCTCTCCTGTCACTACCTCTGGCTGCAGGTGTGCTGTCACTCCTCTCCTGTCACTACCTCTGGCTGAAGGTGTGCTGTCACTCCTCTCCTCTCACTACCTCTGGCTGCAGCTGTGCTGTCACTCCTCTCCTGTCACTACCTCTGGCTGCAGGTGTGCTGTCACTCCTCTCCTGTCACTACCTCTGGCTGCAGCTGTGCTGTCACTCCTCTCCTCTCACTACCTCTGGCTGCAGCTGTGCTGTCACTCCTTTCCTGTCACTACCCCTGGCTGCAGGTGTGCTGTCACTCCTCTACTGTCACTTCCTCTGGCTGCAGCTGTGCTGTCACTCCTCTCCTGTCACTACCTCTGGCTGCAGGTGTGATGTCACTCCTCTCCTGTCACTACCTCTAGCTGCAGGTGTGCTGTCACTCCTCTCCTGTCACTACCTCTGGCTGAAGGTGTGCTGTCACTCCTCTCCTCTCACTACCTCTGGCTGCAGCTGTGCTGTCACTCCTCTCCTGTCACTACCTCTGGCTGCAGCTGTGCTGTCACTCCTCTCCTGTCACTACCTCTGGCTGCAGGTGTGCTGTCACTCCTCTCCTGTCACTACCTCTGGCTGAAGGTGTGCTGTCACTCCTCTCCTCTCACTACCTCTGGCTGCAGCTGTGCTGTCACTCCTCTCCTGTCACTACCTATGGCTGCAGCTGTGCTGTCACTCCTCTCCTGTCACTACCTCTGGCTACAGCTGTGCAGTCACTCCTCTCCTGTCACTACCTATGGCTGCAGCTGTGCTGTCACTCCTCTCCTGTCACTACCTATGGCTGCAGGTGTGGTGTCACTCCTCTCCTGTCACTACCTCTGGCTGCAGCTGTTCCATCACTCCTCTCCTGTCACTACGTCTGGCTGCAGGTGTGCCATCACTCCTCTCCTGTCAGTACCTCTGGCTGCAGGTGTGCCGTCACTCCTCTCCTGTCAGTACCTCTGGCTGCAGGTGAGCCGTCACTCCTCTCCTCTCACTACCTCTGGCTGAAGGTGTGCTGTCTCTCCTCTCCTGGCACTACCTCTGGCTGCAGCTGTGCTGTCACTCCTCTCCTATCTACCTCTGGCTGCAGGTGTGCTGTCAAGCCTCTCCTGTCACTACCTCTGGCTGCAGGTGTGCTATCACTCCTTTTCCTGTCACTACCTCTGGCTGCAGCTGTGCTGTCACTCCTGTCCTGTCATTACCTCTGGCTGCAGGTGAGCCGTCACTCCTCTCCTGTGACTACATCTGGCTGCAGTTGTGCTGTCACTGCTCTCCTGTCACTACCTCTGGCTGCAGCTGTGCCGTCACTCCTCTCCTGTCACTACCTCTGGCTACAACTGTGCTGTCACTCCTCTCCTGTCACTACCTCTGGCTGAAGGTGTGCTGTCACTCCTCTCCTGTCACTACCTCTGGCTGCAGCTGTGCCATCACTCCTGTCACTACCTCTGGCTGCAGGTGAGCTGTCACTCCTCTCCTGTCACTACCTCTGGCTGAAGGTGTGCTGTCACTCCTCTCCTCTCACTACCTTTGACTGCAGCTGTGCTGTCACTCCTCTCCTGTCGCTACCTCTGGCTGCAGGTGTGCTGTCACTCCTCTACTGTCACTACCTCTGGCTGCAGCTGTGCCATCACAACTCTCCTGTCACTACCTCTGGCTGAAGGTGTGCTGTCACTCCTCTCCTCTCACTACCTTTGACCGCAGCTGTGCTCTCACTCCTCTCCTGTCAGTACCTCTGGCTGCAGGTGTGGTGTCACTCCTCTCCTGTCACTACCTCTGGCTGAAGGTGTGCTGTCACTCCTCTCACTACCTCTGGCTGCAGCTGTGCTGTCACTCCTCTCCTGTCACTACCTCTGGCTGCAGGTGTGCTGTCACTCCTCTCCTGTCACTACCTATGGCTGCAGCTGTGCTGTCACTCCTCTCCTGTCACTACCTATGGCTGCAGGTGTGGTGTCACTCCTCTCCTGTCACTACCTCTGGCTGCAGCTGTTCCATCACTCCTCTCCTGTCACTACGTCTGGCTGCAGGTGTGCCATCACTCCTCTCCTGTCAGTACCTCTGGCTGCAGGTGTGCCGTCACTCCTCTCCTGTCAGTACCTCTGGCTGCAGGTGAGCCGTCACTCCTCTTCTCTCACTACCTCTGGCTGAAGGTGTGGTGTCACTCCTCTCCTGTCACTACCTCTGGCTGCAGCTGTTCCATCACTCCTCTCCTGTCACTACGTCTGGCTGCAGGTGTGCCATCACTCCTCTCCTGTCAGTACCTCTGGCTGCAGGTGTGCCGTCACTCCTCTCCTGTCAGTACCTCTGGCTGCAGGTGAGCCGTCACTCCTCTCCTCTCACTACCTCTGGCTGAAGGTGTGCTGTCTCTCCTCTCCTGGCACTACCTCTGGCTGCAGCTGTGCTGTCACTCCTCTCCTATCTACCTCTGGCTGCAGGTGTGCTGTCAAGCCTCTCCTGTCACTACCTCTGGCTGCAGGTGTGCTATCACTCCTTTTCCTGTCACTACCTCTGGCTGCAGCTGTGCTGTCACTCCTGTCCTGTCATTACCTCTGGCTGCAGGTGAGCCGTCACTCCTCTCCTGTGACTACATCTGGCTGCAGTTGTGCTGTCACTGCTCTCCTGTCACTACCTCTGGCTGCAGCTGTGCCGTCACTCCTCTCCTGTCACTACCTCTGGCTACAACTGTGCTGTCACTCCTCTCCTGTCACTACCTCTGGCTGAAGGTGTGCTGTCACTCCTCTCCTGTCACTACCTCTGGCTGCAGCTGTGCCATCACTCCTGTCACTACCTCTGGCTGCAGGTGAGCTGTCACTCCTCTCCTGTCACTACCTCTGGCTGAAGGTGTGCTGTCACTCCTCTCCTCTCACTACCTTTGACTGCAGCTGTGCTGTCACTCCTCTCCTGTCGCTACCTCTGGCTGCAGGTGTGCTGTCACTCCTCTACTGTCACTACCTCTGGCTGCAGCTGTGCCATCACAACTCTCCTGTCACTACCTCTGGCTGAAGGTGTGCTGTCACTCCTCTCCTCTCACTACCTTTGACCGCAGCTGTGCTCTCACTCCTCTCCTGTCAGTACCTCTGGCTGCAGGTGTGGTGTCACTCCTCTCCTGTCACTACCTCTGGCTGAAGGTGTGCTGTCACTCCTCTCACTACCTCTGACTGCAGCTGTGCTGTCACTCCTCTCCTGTCACTACCTCTGGCTGCAGGTGTGCTGTCACTCCTCTCCTGTCACTACCTCTGGCTGAAGGTGTGCTGTCTCTCCTCTCACTACCTCTGGCTGCAGCTGTGCCGTCACTCCTCTCCTGTCACTACCTATGGCTGCAGGTGTGCTGTCACTCCTCTCCTGTCACTACCTCTGGCTGCAGCTGTGCTGTCACTCCTCTCCTTTCACTACCTATGACTGCAGCTGTGCTGTCACTCCTCTCCTGTCACTACCTCTGGCTACAGCTGTGCCGTCACTCCTCTCCTGTCACTACCTATGGCTGCAGCTGTGCTGTCACTCCTCTCCTGTCACTACCTCTGGCTGTTGCTGTGCTATCACTCTTCTCCTGTTACTACCTCTGGCTGCAGCTGTGCCGTCACTCCTCTCCTGTCACTACCTCTGGCTGCAGCTGTGCCATCACTCCTCTCCTGTCACTACCTCTGGCTGCAGGTGTGGTGTCACTCCTCTCCTGTCACTACCTCTGGCTGCAGCTGTGCTGTCACTCCTCTCTTGTCACTACCTATGGCTACAGCTGTGCCGTCACTCCTCTCCTGTCACTACCTATGGCTGCAGCTGTGCTGTCACTCCTCTCCTGTCACTACTTCTGGCTGAAGCTGTGCCGTCACTCCTCTCCTGTCAGTACCTCTGGATGCAGGTGTGGTGTCACTCCTCTCCTGTCACTACCTCTGGCTGAAGGTGTGCAGTCTCTCCTCTCCTGGCACTACCTCTGGCTGCAGCTGTGCTGTCACTCCTCTCCTATCTACCTCTGGCTGCAGGTGTGCTGTCAAGCCTCTCCTGTCACTACCTCTGGCTGCAGGTGTGCTATCACTCCTTTTCCTGTCACTACCTCTGGCTGCAGCTGTGCTGTCACTCCTGTCCTGTCATTACCTCTGGCTGCAGGTGAGCCGTCACTCCTCTCCTGTGACTACATCTGGCTGCAGTTGTGCTGTCACTGCTCTCCTGTCACTACCTCTGGCTGCAGCTGTGCCGTCACTCCTCTCCTGTCACTACCTCTGGCTACAACTGTGCTGTCACTCCTCTCCTGTCACTACCTCTGGCTGAAGGTGTGCTGTCACTCCTCTCCTGTCACTACCTCTGGCTGCAGCTGTGCCATCACTCCTGTCACTACCTCTGGCTGCAGGTGAGCTGTCACTCCTGTCACTACCTCTGGCTGAAGGTGTGCTGTCACTCCTCTCCTCTCACTACCTTTGACTGCAGCTGTGCTGTCACTCCTCTCCTGTCGCTACCTCTGGCTGCAGGTGTGCTGTCACTCCTCTACTGTCACTACCTCTGGCTGCAGCTTTGCCATCACGCCTCTTCTGTCACTACCTCTGGCTGCAGCTGTGCTGTCACTCCTCTACTGTCACTACCTCTGGCTGCAGCTGTGCCATCACAACTCTCCTGTCACTACCTCTGGCTGCAGGTGAGCTGTCACTCCTCTCCTGTCACTACCTCTGGCTGAAGGTGTGCTGTCACTCCTCTCCTCTCACTACCTTTGACTGCAGCTGTGCTGTCACTCCTCTCCTGCCAGTACCTCTGGCTGCAGGTGTGGTGTCACTCCTCTCCTGTCACTACCTCTGGCTGAAGGTGTGCTGTCACTCCTCTCACTACCTCTGGCTGCAGGTGTGCTGTCACTCCTCTCCTGTCACTACCTCTGGCTGCAGGTGTGCTGTCACTCCTCTCCTGTCACTACCTCTGGCTGAAGGTGTGCTGTCTCTCCTCTCACTACCTCTGGCTGCAGCTGTGCTGTCACTCCTCTCCTCTCACTACCTCTGGCTGCAGCTGTGCTGTCACTCCTTTCCTGTCACTACCCCTGGCTGCAGGTGTGCTGTCACTCCTCTACTGTCACTTCCTCTGGCTGCAGCTGTGCTGTCACTCCTCTCCTGTCACTACCTCTGGCTGCAGGTGTGATGTCACTCCTCTCCTGTCACTACCTCTAGCTGCAGGTGTGCTGTCACTCCTCTCCTGTCACTACCTCTGGCTGAAGGTGTGCTGTCACTCCTCTCCTCTCACTACCTCTGGCTGCAGCTGTGCTGTCACTCCTCTCCTGTCACTACCTCTGGCTGCAGCTGTGCTGTCACTCCTCTCCTGTCACTACCTCTGGCTGCAGGTGTGCTGTCACTCCTCTCCTGTCACTACCTCTGGCTGAAGGTGTGCTGTCACTCCTCTCCTCTCACTACCTCTGGCTGCAGCTGTGCTGTCACTCCTCTCCTGTCACTACCTATGGCTGCAGCTGTGCTGTCACTCCTCTCCTGTCACTACCTCTGGCTACAGCTGTGCAGTCACTCCTCTCCTGTCACTACCTATGGCTGCAGCTGTGCTGTCACTCCTCTCCTGTCACTACCTCTGGCTGCAGGTGTGCCGTCACTCCTCTCCTGTCAGTACCTCTGGCTGCAGGTGAGCCGTCACTCCTCTCCTCTCACTACCTCTGGCTGAAGGTGTGCTGTCTCTCCTCTCCTGGCACTACCTCTGGCTGCAGCTGTGCTGTCACTCCTCTCCTATCTACCTCTGGCTGCAGGTGTGCTGTCAAGCCTCTCCTGTCACTACCTCTGGCTGCAGGTGTGCTATCACTCCTTTTCCTGTCACTACCTCTGGCTGCAGCTGTGCTGTCACTCCTGTCCTGTCATTACCTCTGGCTGCAGGTGAGCCGTCACTCCTCTCCTGTGACTACATCTGGCTGCAGTTGTGCTGTCACTGCTCTCCTGTCACTACCTCTGGCTGCAGCTGTGCCGTCACTCCTCTCCTGTCACTACCTCTGGCTACAACTGTGCTGTCACTCCTCTCCTGTCACTACCTCTGGCTGCAGGTGTGCTGTCAATCCTCTACTGTCACTACCTCTGGTTGCAGCTGTGCCATCACAACTCTCCTGTCACTACCTCTGGCTAAAGGTGTGCTGTCACTCCTCTCCTCACTACCACTGGCTGCTGCTGTGCTGTCACTCCTCTCCTGTTACTACCTCTGGCTGCAGGTGAGCTGTCACTCCTCTCCCGTCACTACCTCTGGCTGAAGGTGTGCTGTCACTCCTCTCCTGTCACTACCTCTGGCTGCAGGTGTGCTGTCACTCCTCTACTGTCACTACCTCTGGCTGCAGGTGTGCTGTCACTCCTCTCCTGTCACTACCTCTGGCTGAAGGTGTGCTGTCACTCCTCTCACTACCTCTGGCTGCAGGTGTGCTGTCACTCCTCTCCTGTCACTACCTCTGGCTGAAGGTGTGCTGTCACTCCTCTCCTCTCACTACCTCTGGCTGCAGCTGTGCTGTCACTCCTCTCCTGTCACTACCTCTGGCTGCAGGTGTGCTGTCACTCCTCTCCTGTCACTACCTCTGGCTGCAGCTGTGCTGTCACTCCTCTCCTCTCACTACCTCTGGCTGCAGCTGTGCTGTCACTCCTTTCCTGTCACTACCCCTGGCTGCAGGTGTGCTGTCACTCCTCTACTGTCACTTCCTCTGGCTGCAGCTGTGCTGTCACTCCTCTCCTGTCACTACCTCTGGCTGCAGGTGTGATGTCACTCCTCTCCTGTCACTACCTCTAGCTGCAGGTGTGCTGTCACTCCTCTCCTGTCACTACCTCTGGCTGAAGGTGTGCTGTCACTCCTCTCCTCTCACTACCTCTGGCTGCAGCTGTGCTGTCACTCCTCTCCTGTCACTACCTCTGGCTGCAGCTGTGCTGTCACTCCTCTCCTGTCACTACCTCTGGCTGCAGGTGTGCTGTCACTCCTCTCCTGTCACTACCTCTGGCTGAAGGTGTGCTGTCACTCCTCTCCTCTCACTACCTCTGGCTGCAGCTGTGCTGTCACTCCTCTCCTGTCACTACCTATGGCTGCAGCTGTGCTGTCACTCCTCTCCTGTCACTACCTCTGGCTACAGCTGTGCAGTCACTCCTCTCCTGTCACTACCTATGGCTGCAGCTGTGCTGTCACTCCTCTCCTGTCACTACCTATGGCTGCAGGTGTGGTGTCACTCCTCTCCTGTCACTACCTCTGGCTGCAGCTGTTCCATCACTCCTCTCCTGTCACTACGTCTGGCTGCAGGTGTGCCATCACTCCTCTCCTGTCAGTACCTCTGGCTGCAGGTGTGCCGTCACTCCTCTCCTGTCAGTACCTCTGGCTGCAGGTGAGCCGTCACTCCTCTCCTCTCACTACCTCTGGCTGAAGGTGTGCTGTCTCTCCTCTCCTGGCACTACCTCTGGCTGCAGCTGTGCTGTCACTCCTCTCCTATCTACCTCTGGCTGCAGGTGTGCTGTCAAGCCTCTCCTGTCACTACCTCTGGCTGCAGGTGTGCTATCACTCCTTTTCCTGTCACTACCTCTGGCTGCAGCTGTGCTGTCACTCCTGTCCTGTCATTACCTCTGGCTGCAGGTGAGCCGTCACTCCTCTCCTGTGACTACATCTGGCTGCAGTTGTGCTGTCACTGCTCTCCTGTCACTACCTCTGGCTGCAGCTGTGCCGTCACTCCTCTCCTGTCACTACCTCTGGCTACAACTGTGCTGTCACTCCTCTCCTGTCACTACCTCTGGCTGAAGGTGTGCTGTCACTCCTCTCCTGTCACTACCTCTGGCTGCAGCTGTGCCATCACTCCTGTCACTACCTCTGGCTGCAGGTGAGCTGTCACTCCTCTCCTGTCACTACCTCTGGCTGAAGGTGTGCTGTCACTCCTCTCCTCTCACTACCTTTGACTGCAGCTGTGCTGTCACTCCTCTCCTGTCGCTACCTCTGGCTGCAGGTGTGCTGTCACTCCTCTACTGTCACTACCTCTGGCTGCAGCTGTGCCATCACAACTCTCCTGTCACTACCTCTGGCTGAAGGTGTGCTGTCACTCCTCTCCTCTCACTACCTTTGACCGCAGCTGTGCTCTCACTCCTCTCCTGTCAGTACCTCTGGCTGCAGGTGTGGTGTCACTCCTCTCCTGTCACTACCTCTGGCTGAAGGTGTGCTGTCACTCCTCTCACTACCTCTGGCTGCAGCTGTGCTGTCACTCCTCTCCTGTCACTACCTCTGGCTGCAGGTGTGCTGTCACTCCTCTCCTGTCACTACCTATGGCTGCAGCTGTGCTGTCACTCCTCTCCTGTCACTACCTATGGCTGCAGGTGTGGTGTCACTCCTCTCCTGTCACTACCTCTGGCTGCAGCTGTTCCATCACTCCTCTCCTGTCACTACGTCTGGCTGCAGGTGTGCCATCACTCCTCTCCTGTCAGTACCTCTGGCTGCAGGTGTGCCGTCACTCCTCTCCTGTCAGTACCTCTGGCTGCAGGTGAGCCGTCACTCCTCTTCTCTCACTACCTCTGGCTGAAGGTGTGGTGTCACTCCTCTCCTGTCACTACCTCTGGCTGCAGCTGTTCCATCACTCCTCTCCTGTCACTACGTCTGGCTGCAGGTGTGCCATCACTCCTCTCCTGTCAGTACCTCTGGCTGCAGGTGTGCCGTCACTCCTCTCCTGTCAGTACCTCTGGCTGCAGGTGAGCCGTCACTCCTCTCCTCTCACTACCTCTGGCTGAAGGTGTGCTGTCTCTCCTCTCCTGGCACTACCTCTGGCTGCAGCTGTGCTGTCACTCCTCTCCTATCTACCTCTGGCTGCAGGTGTGCTGTCAAGCCTCTCCTGTCACTACCTCTGGCTGCAGGTGTGCTATCACTCCTTTTCCTGTCACTACCTCTGGCTGCAGCTGTGCTGTCACTCCTGTCCTGTCATTACCTCTGGCTGCAGGTGAGCCGTCACTCCTCTCCTGTGACTACATCTGGCTGCAGTTGTGCTGTCACTGCTCTCCTGTCACTACCTCTGGCTGCAGCTGTGCCGTCACTCCTCTCCTGTCACTACCTCTGGCTACAACTGTGCTGTCACTCCTCTCCTGTCACTACCTCTGGCTGAAGGTGTGCTGTCACTCCTCTCCTGTCACTACCTCTGGCTGCAGCTGTGCCATCACTCCTGTCACTACCTCTGGCTGCAGGTGAGCTGTCACTCCTCTCCTGTCACTACCTCTGGCTGAAGGTGTGCTGTCACTCCTCTCCTCTCACTACCTTTGACTGCAGCTGTGCTGTCACTCCTCTCCTGTCGCTACCTCTGGCTGCAGGTGTGCTGTCACTCCTCTACTGTCACTACCTCTGGCTGCAGCTGTGCCATCACAACTCTCCTGTCACTACCTCTGGCTGAAGGTGTGCTGTCACTCCTCTCCTCTCACTACCTTTGACCGCAGCTGTGCTCTCACTCCTCTCCTGTCAGTACCTCTGGCTGCAGGTGTGGTGTCACTCCTCTCCTGTCACTACCTCTGGCTGAAGGTGTGCTGTCACTCCTCTCACTACCTCTGACTGCAGCTGTGCTGTCACTCCTCTCCTGTCACTACCTCTGGCTGCAGGTGTGCTGTCACTCCTCTCCTGTCACTACCTCTGGCTGAAGGTGTGCTGTCTCTCCTCTCACTACCTCTGGCTGCAGCTGTGCCGTCACTCCTCTCCTGTCACTACCTATGGCTGCAGGTGTGCTGTCACTCCTCTCCTGTCACTACCTCTGGCTGCAGCTGTGCTGTCACTCCTCTCCTTTCACTACCTATGACTGCAGCTGTGCTGTCACTCCTCTCCTGTCACTACCTCTGGCTACAGCTGTGCCGTCACTCCTCTCCTGTCACTACCTATGGCTGCAGCTGTGCTGTCACTCCTCTCCTGTCACTACCTCTGGCTGTTGCTGTGCTATCACTCTTCTCCTGTTACTACCTCTGGCTGCAGCTGTGCCGTCACTCCTCTCCTGTCACTACCTCTGGCTGCAGCTGTGCCATCACTCCTCTCCTGTCACTACCTCTGGCTGCAGGTGTGGTGTCACTCCTCTCCTGTCACTACCTCTGGCTGCAGCTGTGCTGTCACTCCTCTCTTGTCACTACCTATGGCTACAGCTGTGCCGTCACTCCTCTCCTGTCACTACCTATGGCTGCAGCTGTGCTGTCACTCCTCTCCTGTCACTACTTCTGGCTGAAGCTGTGCCGTCACTCCTCTCCTGTCAGTACCTCTGGATGCAGGTGTGGTGTCACTCCTCTCCTGTCACTACCTCTGGCTGAAGGTGTGCAGTCTCTCCTCTCCTGGCACTACCTCTGGCTGCAGCTGTGCTGTCACTCCTCTCCTATCTACCTCTGGCTGCAGGTGTGCTGTCAAGCCTCTCCTGTCACTACCTCTGGCTGCAGGTGTGCTATCACTCCTTTTCCTGTCACTACCTCTGGCTGCAGCTGTGCTGTCACTCCTGTCCTGTCATTACCTCTGGCTGCAGGTGAGCCGTCACTCCTCTCCTGTGACTACATCTGGCTGCAGTTGTGCTGTCACTGCTCTCCTGTCACTACCTCTGGCTGCAGCTGTGCCGTCACTCCTCTCCTGTCACTACCTCTGGCTACAACTGTGCTGTCACTCCTCTCCTGTCACTACCTCTGGCTGAAGGTGTGCTGTCACTCCTCTCCTGTCACTACCTCTGGCTGCAGCTGTGCCATCACTCCTGTCACTACCTCTGGCTGCAGGTGAGCTGTCACTCCTGTCACTACCTCTGGCTGAAGGTGTGCTGTCACTCCTCTCCTCTCACTACCTTTGACTGCAGCTGTGCTGTCACTCCTCTCCTGTCGCTACCTCTGGCTGCAGGTGTGCTGTCACTCCTCTACTGTCACTACCTCTGGCTGCAGCTTTGCCATCACGCCTCTTCTGTCACTACCTCTGGCTGCAGCTGTGCTGTCACTCCTCTACTGTCACTACCTCTGGCTGCAGCTGTGCCATCACAACTCTCCTGTCACTACCTCTGGCTGCAGGTGAGCTGTCACTCCTCTCCTGTCACTACCTCTGGCTGAAGGTGTGCTGTCACTCCTCTCCTCTCACTACCTTTGACTGCAGCTGTGCTGTCACTCCTCTCCTGTCAGTACCTCTGGCTGCAGGTGTGGTGTCACTCCTCTCCTGTCACTACCTCTGGCTGAAGGTGTGCTGTCACTCCTCTCACTACCTCTGGCTGCAGGTGTGCTGTCACTCCTCTCCTGTCACTACTTCTGGCTGCAGGTGTGCTGTCACTCCTCTCCTGTCACTACCTCTGGCTGAAGGTGTGCTGTCTCTCCTCTCACTACCTCTGGCTGCAGCTGTGCCGTCACTCCTCTCCTGTCACTACCTATGGCTGCAGGTGTGCTGTCACTCCTCTCCTGTCACTACCTCTGGCTGCAGCTGTGCTGTCACTCCTCTCCTTTCACTACCTATGACTGCAGCTGTGCTGTCACTCCTCTCCTGTCACTACCTCTGGCTACAGCTGTGCCGTCACTCCTCTCCTGTCACTACCTATGGCTGCAGCTGTGCTGTCACTCCTCTCCTGTCACTACCTCTGGCTGTTGCTGTGCTATCACTCTTCTCCTGTTACTACCTCTGGCTGCAGCTGTGCCGTCACTCCTCTCCTGTCACTACCTCTGGCTGCAGCTGTGCCGTTACTCCTCTCCTGTCACTACCTCTGGCTGCAGGTGTGGTGTCACTCCTCTCCTGTCACTACCTCTGGCTGCAGCTGTGCTGTCACTCCTCTCCTGTCACTACCTATGACTACAGCTGTGCCGTCACTCCTCTCCTGTCACTACCTATGGCTGCAGCTGTGCTGTCACTCCTCTCCTGTCACTACTTCTGGCTGAAGCTGTGCCGTCACTCCTCTCCTGTCAGTACCTCTGGATGCAGGTGTGGTGTCACTCCTCTCCTGTCACTACCTCTGGCTGCAGGTGTGCTGTCACTCCTCTCCTCTCACTACCTCTGGCTGCAACTGTGCCATCACTCCTCTCCTGTCACTACCTCTGGCTGCAGGTGTGTTATCATTGAAGGTGTGCTGTCACTCCTCTTCTCTCACTATCTCTGGCTGCAGCTGTGCTGTCACTCCTCTCCTGTCACTACCTCTGGCTGCAGGTGTGCTGTCACTCCTCTACTGTCACTACCTCTGGCTGCAGGTGTGCTGTCACTCCTCTACTGTCACTTTCTCTGGCTGCAGCTGTGCTGTCACTCCTCTCCTGTCACTACCTCTGGCTGCAGGTGTGCTGTCACTCCTCTCCTGTCACTACCTCTGGCCGCAGGTGTGCTGTCACTCCTCTCCTGTCACTACCTCTGGCAGAAGGTGTGCTGTCACTCCTCTCCTCTCACTATCTCTGGCTGCAGCTGTGCTGTCACTCCTCTCCTGTCACTACCTCTGGCTGCAGGTGTGCTGTCACTCCTCTCCTGTCACTACCTCTGGCTGAAGGTGTGCTGTCACTCCTCTCCTCTCACTACCTCTGGCTGCAGCTGTGCAGTCACTCCTCTCCTGTCACTACCTCTGGCTGCAGCTGTGCCGTTACTCCTCTCCTGTCACTACCTCTGGCTGCAGGTGTGGTGTCACTCCTCTCCTGTCACTACCTCTGGCTGCAGCTGTGCTGTCACTCCTCTCCTGTCACTACCTATGGCTACAGCTGTGCCGTCACTCCTCTCCTGTCACTACCTATGGCTGCAGCTGTGCTGTCACTCCTCTCCTGTCACTACTTCTGGCTGAAGCTGTGCCGTCACTCCTCTCCTGTCAGTACCTCTGGATGCAGGTGTGGTGTCACTCCTCTCCTGTCACTACCTCTGGCTGCAGGTGTGCTGTCACTCCTCTCCTCTCACTACCTCTGGCTGCAACTGTGCCATCACTCCTCTCCTGTCACTACCTCTGGCTGCAGGTGTGTTATCATTGAAGGTGTGCTGTCACTCCTCTTCTCTCACTATCTCTGGCTGCAGCTGTGCTGTCACTCCTCTCCTGTCACTACCTCTGGCTGCAGGTGTGCTGTCACTCCTCTACTGTCACTACCTCTGGCTGCAGGTGTGCTGTCACTCCTCTACTGTCACTTTCTCTGGCTGCAGCTGTGCTGTCACTCCTCTCCTGTCACTACCTCTGGCTGCAGGTGTGCTGTCACTCCTCTCCTGTCACTACCTCTGGCCGCAGGTGTGCTGTCACTCCTCTCCTGTCACTACCTCTGGCAGAAGGTGTGCTGTCACTCCTCTCCTCTCACTATCTCTGGCTGCAGCTGTGCTGTCACTCCTCTCCTTTCACTACCTCTGGCTGCAGGTGTGCTGTCACTCCTCTCCTGTCACTACCTCTGGCTGAAGGTGTGCTGTCACTCCTCTCCTCTCACTACCTCTGGCTGCAGCTGTGCAGTCACTCCTCTCCTGTCACTACCTCTGGCTGCAGGTGTGCTGTCACTCCTCTCCTGTCACTACCTCTGGCTGCAGCTGTGCTGTCACTCCTCTCCTGTCACTACCTCTGGCTGCAGGTGTGCTGTCACTCCTCTCCTCTCACTACCTCTGGCTGCAGCTGTGCTGTCACTCCTCTCCTGTCACTACCTCTGGCTGCAGGTGTGCTGTCACTCCTCTACTGTCACTTCCTCTGGCTGCAGCTGTGCTGTCACTCCTCTCCTGTCACTACCTCTGGCTGCAGGTGTGCTGTCACTCCTCTCCTCTCACTACCTCTGGCTGCAGGTGTGCTTTCACTCCTCTCCTGTCACTACCTCTGGCTGAAGGTGTGCTGTCACTCCTCTCCTCTCACTACCTCTGGCTGCAGCTGTGCTGTCACTCCTCTCCTGTCACTACCTCTGGCTGCAGGTGTGCTGTCACTCATCTCCTGTCACTACCTCTGGCTGCAGGTGTGCTGTCACTCCTCTCCTGTCACTACCTCTGGCTGCAGCTGTGCTGTCACTCCTCTCCTGTCACTACCTCTGGCTGCAGGTGTGCTGTCACTCCTCTCCTCTCACTACCTCTGGCTGCAGCTGTGCTGTCACTCCTCTCCTGTCACTACCTCTGGCTGCAGGTGTGCTGTCACTCCTCTACTGTCACTTCCTCTGGCTGCAGCTGTGCTGTCACTCCTCTCCTGTCACTACCTCTGGCTGCAGGTGTGCTGTCACTCCTCTCCTCTCACTACCTCTGGCTGCAGGTGTGCTTTCACTCCTCTCCTGTCACTACCTCTGGCTGAAGGTGTGCTGTCACTCCTCTCCTCTCACTACCTCTGGCTGCAGCTGTGCTGTCACTCCTCTCCTGTCACTACCTCTGGCTGCAGGTGTGCTGTCACTCATCTCCTGTCACTACCTCTGGCTGAAGGTGTGCTGTCACTCCTCTCCTCTCACTACCTCTGGCTGCAGCTGTGCTGTCACTCCTCTCCTGTCACTACCTCTGGCTGAAGGTGTGCTGTCTCTCCTCTCACTACCTCTGGCTGCAGCTGTGCCGTCACTCCTCTCCTGTCACTACCTATGGCTGCAGGTGTGCTGTCACTCCTCTCCTGTCACTACCTCTGGCTGCAGCTGTGCTGTCACTCCTCTCCTGTCACTACCTATGGCTACAGCTGTGCTGTCACTCCTCTCCTGTCACTACCTCTGTCTACAGCTGTGCCGTCACTCCTCTCCTGTCACTACCTATGGCTGCAGCTGTGCTGTCACTCCTCTCCTGTCACTACCTCTGGCTGTTGCTGTGCTATCACTCTTCTCCTGTTACTACCTCTGGCTGCAGCTGTGCCGTCACTCCTCTCCTGTCACTACTTCTGGCTGCAGCTGTGCCGTCACTCCTCTCCTGTCAGTACCTCTGGTTGCAGGTGTGGTGTCACTCCTCTCCTGTCACTACCTCTGGCTGCAGCTGTGCCGTTACTCCTCTCCTGTCTTTACCTCTGGCTGCAGGTGTGGTGTCACTCCTCTCCTGTCACTACCTCTGGCTGCAGCTGTTCCATCACTCCTCTCCTGTCACTACGTCTGGCTGCAGGTGTGCCATCACTCCTCTCCTGTCAGTACCTCTGGCTGAAGGTGTGCTGTCTCTCCTCTCCTGTCACTACCTCTGGATACAGCTGTGCTGTCACTCCTCTCCTGTCACTACCTCTGGCTGTTGCTGTGCTATCACTCTTATCCTGTTACTACCTCTGGCTGCAGCTGTGCCGTCACTCCTCTCCTGTCACTACTTCTGGCTGCACCTGTGCCATCACTCCTCTCCTGTCAGTACCTCTGGCTGCAGGTGAGCCGTCACTCCTCTCCTGTCATTACCTCTGGCTGCAGGTGAGCTGTCACTCCTCTCCTGTCATTACCTCTGGCTGCAGGTGAGCCGTCACTCCTCTCCTGTGACTACATCTGGCTGCAGCTGTGCTGTCACTCCTCTCCTGTCACTACCTCTGGCTGCAGGTGTGCTGTCACTCCTCTCCTGTCACTACATCTGGCTGCAGTTGTGCTGTCACTGCTCTCCTGTCACTACCTCTGGCTGCAGCTGTGCCGTCACTCCTCTCCTGTCACTACCTCTGGCTACAACTGTGCTGTCACTCCTCTCCTGTCAATACCTCTGGCTGAAGGTGTGCTGTCACTCCTCTCCTGTCACTACCTCTGGCTGCAGCTGTGCCATCACTCCTGTCACTACCTCTGGCTGCAGGTGAGCTGTCACTCCTCTCCTGTCACTACCTCTGGCTGAAGGTGTGCTGTCACTCCTCTCCTCTCACTACCTCTGGCTGCAGGTGTGCTGTTACTCCTCTCCTGTCACTACCTCTGGCTGCAGCTGTGCTGTCACTCGTCTCCTGTCACTACCTATGGCAGCAGCTGTGCTGTCACTCCTCTCCTGTTACTACCTCTGGCTACAGCTGTGCCGTCACTCCTCTCCTGTCACTACCTATGGGTGCAGCTGTGCTGTCACTCCTCTCCTGTCACTACCTCTGGCTGCAGCTGTGCCATCACGCCTCTTCTGTCACTACCTCTGGCTGCAGCTGTGCTGTCACTCCTCTCCTGTCACTACCTCTGGCTGCAGGTGTGCTGTCAATCCTCTACTGTCACTACCTCTGGTTGCAGCTGTGCCATCACAACTCTCCTGTCACTACCTCTGGCTGAAGGTGTGCTGTCACTCCTCTCCTCACTACCACTGGCTGCTGCTGTGCTGTCACTCCTCTCCTGTTACTACCTCTGGCTGCAGGTGTGCTGTCACTCCTCTCCCGTCACTACCTCTGGCTGAAGGTGTGCTGTCACTCCTCTCCTGTCACTACCTCTGGCTGCAGGTGTGCTGTCACTCCTCTACTGTCACTACCTCTGGCTGCAGGTGTGCTGTCACTCCTCTCCTGTCACTACCTCTGGCTGAAGGTGTGCTGTCACTCCTCTCCTCTCACTACCTCTGGCTGCAGCTGTGCTGTCACTCCTCTCCTGTCACTACCTCTGGCTGCAGGTGTGCTGTCACTCCTCTCCTGTCACTACCTCTGGCTGAAGGTGTGCTGTCCCTCCTCTCCTCTCACTACCTCTGGCTGCAGCTGTGCTGTCACTCCTCTCCTGTCACTACCTCTGGCTGCAGGTGTGCTGTCACTCCTCTCCTGTCACTACCTCTGGCTGCAGCTGTTCTGTCACTCCTCTCCTCTCACTACCTCTGGCTGCAGCTGTGCTGTCACTCCTCTCCTGTCACTACCCCTGGCTGCAGGTGTGCTGTCACTCCTCTACTGTCACTTCCTCTGGCTGCAGCTGTGCTGTCACTCCTCTCCTGTCACTACCTCTGGCTGCAGGTGTGATGTCACTCCTCTCCTGTCACTACCTCTAGCTGCAGGTGTGCTGTCACTCCTCTCCTGTCACTACCTCTGGCTGAAGGTGTGCTGTCACTCCTCTCCTCTCACTACCTCTGGCTGCAGCTGTGCTGTCACTCCTCTCCTGTCACTACCTCTGGCTGCAGCTGTGCTGTCACTCCTCTCCTGTCACTACCTCTGGCTGCAGGTGTGCTGTCACTCCTCTCCTGTCACTAACTCTGGCTGAAGGTGTGCTGTCACTCCTCTCACTACCTCTGGCTGCAGCTGTGCTGTCACTCCTCTCCTGTCACTACCTATGGCTGCAGCTGTGCTGTCACTCCTCTCCTGTCACTACCTCTGGCTACAGCTGTGCAGTCACTCCTCTCCTGTCACTACCTATGGCTGCAGCTGTGCTGTCACTCCTCTCCTGTCACTACCTATGGCTGCAGGTGTGGTGTCACTCCTCTCCTGTCACTACCTCTGGCTGCAGCTGTTCCATCACTCCTCTCCTGTCACTACGTCTGGCTGCAGGTGTGCCATCACTCCTCTCCTGTCAGTACCTCTGGCTGCAGGTGTGCCGTCACTCCTCTCCTGTCAGTACCTCTGGCTGCAGGTGAGCCGTCACTCCTCTTCTCTCACTACCTCTGGCTGAAGGTGTGGTGTCACTCCTCTCCTGTCACTACCTCTGGCTGCAGCTGTTCCATCACTCCTCTCCTGTCACTACGTCTGGCTGCAGGTGTGCCATCACTCCTCTCCTGTCAGTACCTCTGGCTGCAGGTGTGCCGTCACTCCTCTCCTGTCAGTACCTCTGGCTGCAGGTGAGCCGTCACTCCTCTCCTCTCACTACCTCTGGCTGAAGGTGTGCTGTCTCTCCTCTCCTGGCACTACCTCTGGCTGCAGCTGTGCTGTCACTCCTCTCCTATCTACCTCTGGCTGCAGGTGTGCTGTCAAGCCTCTCCTGTCACTACCTCTGGCTGCAGGTGTGCTATCACTCCTTTTCCTGTCACTACCTCTGGCTGCAGCTGTGCTGTCACTCCTGTCCTGTCATTACCTCTGGCTGCAGGTGAGCCGTCACTCCTCTCCTGTGACTACATCTGGCTGCAGTTGTGCTGTCACTGCTCTCCTGTCACTACCTCTGGCTGCAGCTGTGCCGTCACTCCTCTCCTGTCACTACCTCTGGCTACAACTGTGCTGTCACTCCTCTCCTGTCACTACCTCTGGCTGAAGGTGTGCTGTCACTCCTCTCCTGTCACTACCTCTGGCTGCAGCTGTGCCATCACTCCTGTCACTACCTCTGGCTGCAGGTGAGCTGTCACTCCTCTCCTGTCACTACCTCTGGCTGAAGGTGTGCTGTCACTCCTCTCACTACCTTTGACTGCAGCTGTGCTGTCACTCCTCTCCTGTCGCTACCTCTGGCTGCAGGTGTGCTGTCACTCCTCTACTGTCACTACCTCTGGCTGCAGCTGTGCCATCACGCCTCTTCTGTCACTACCTCTGGCTGCAGCTGTGCTGTCACTCCTCTACTGTCACTACCTCTGGCTGCAGCTGTGCCATCACAACTCTCCTGTCACTACCTCTGGCTGAAGGTGTGCTGTCACTCCTCTCCTCTCACTACCTTTGACCGCAGCTGTGCTCTCACTCCTCTCCTGTCAGTACCTCTGGCTGCAGGTGTGGTGTCACTCCTCTCCTGTCACTACCTCTGGCTGAAGGTGTGCTGTCACTCCTCTCACTACCTCTGGCTGCAGCTGTGCTGTCACTCCTCTCCTGTCACTACCTCTGGCTGCAGGTGTGCTGTCACTCCTCTCCTGTCACTACCTCTGGCTGAAGGTGTGCTGTCTCTCCTCTCACTACCTCTGGCTGCAGCTGTGCCGTCACTCCTCTCCTGTCACTACCTATGGCTGCAGGTGTGCTGTCACTCCTCTCCTGTCACTACCTCTGGCTGCAGCTGTGCTGTCACTCCTCTCCTTTCACTACCTATGACTGCAGCTGTGCTGTCACTCCTCTCCTGTCACTACCTCTGGCTACAGCTGTGCCGTCACTCCTCTCCTGTCACTACCTTTGACTGCAGCTGTGCTGTCACTCCTCTCCTGTCACTACCTCTGGCTGCAGCTGTGCTGTCACTCCTCTCCTGTCACTACCTATGGCTACAGCTGTGCTGTCACTCCTCTCCTGTCACTACCTCTGGCTACAGCTGTGCCGTCACTCCTCTCCTGTCACTACCTATGGCTGCAGCTGTGCTGTCACTCCTCTCCTGTCACTACCTCTGGCTGTTGCTGTGCTATCACTCTTCTCCTGTTACTACCTCTGGCTGCAGCTGTGCCGTCACTCCTCTCCTGTCACTACTTCTGGCTGCAGCTGTGCCGTCACTCCTCTCCTGTCAGTACCTCTCGTTGCAGGTGTGGTGTCACTCCTCTCCTGTCACTACCTCTGGCTGCAGCTGTGCCGTTACTCCTCTCCTGTCACTACCTCTGGCTGCAGGTGTGGTGTCACTCCTCTCCTGTCACTACCTCTGGCTGCAGCTGTTCCATCACTCCTCTCCTGTCACTACGTCTGGCTGCAGGTGTGCCATCACTCCTCTCCTGTCAGTACCTCTGGCTGAAAGTGTGCTGTCTCTCCTCTCCTGTCACTACCTCTGGATACAGCTGTGCTGTCACTCCTCTCCTGTCACTACCTCTGGCTGTTGCTGTGCTATCACTCTTATCCTGTTACTACCTCTGGCTGCAGCTGTGCCGTCACTCCTCTCCTGTCACTACTTCTGGCTGCACCTTTGCCATCACTCCTCTCCTGTCAGTACCTCTGGCTGCAGGTGAGCCGTCACTCCTCTCCTTTCATTACCTCTGGCTGCAGGTGAGCTGTCACTCCTCTCCTGTCATTACCTCTGGCTGCAGGTGAGCCGTCACTCCTCTCCTGTGACTACATCTGGCTGCAGCTGTGCTGTCACTCCTCTCCTGTCACTACCTCTGGCTGCAGGTGTGCTGTCACTCCTCTCCTGTCACTACATCTGGCTGCAGTTGTGCTGTCACTGCTCTCCTGTCACTACCTCTGGCTGCAGCTGTGCCGTCACTCCTCTCCTGTCACTACCTCTGGCTACAACTGTGCTGTCACTCCTCTCCTGTCAATACCTCTGGCTGAAGGTGTGCTGTCACTCCTCTCCTGTCACTACCTCTGGCTGCAGCTGTGCCATCACTCCTGTCACTACCTCTGGCTGCAGGTGAGCTGTCACTCCTCTCCTGTCACTACCTCTGGCTGAAGGTGTGCTGTCACTCCTCTCCTCTCACTACCTCTGGCTGCAGGTGTGCTGTTACTCCTCTCCTGTCACTACCTCTGGCTGCAGCTGTGCTGTCACTCCTCTCCTGTCACTACCTATGGCAGCAGCAGTGCTGTCACTCCTCTCCTGTCACTACCTCTGGCTACAGCTGTGCCGTCACTCCTCTCCTGTCACTACCTATGGGTGCAGCTGTGCTGTCACTCCTCTCCTGTCACTACCTCTGGCTGCAGCTGTGCCATCACGCCTCTTCTGTCACTACCTCTGGCTGCAGCTGTGCTGTCACTCCTCTCCTGTCACTACCTCTGGCTGCAGGTGTGCTGTCAATCCTCTACTGTCACTACCTCTGGTTGCAGCTGTGCCATCACAACTCTCCTGTCACTACCTCTGGCTGAAGGTGTGCTGTCACTCCTCTCCTCTCACTACCTCTGGCTGCAGCTGTGCTGTCACTCCTCTCCTGTCACTACCTCTGGCTGCAGGTGTGCTGTCACTCCTCTCCTGTCACTACCTCTGGCTGCAGCTGTTCTGTCACTCCTCTCCTCTCACTACCTCTGGCTGCAGCTGTGCTGTTACTCCTCTCCTGTCACTACCCCTGGCTGCAGGTGTGCTGTCACTCCTCTACTGTCACTTCCTCTGGCTGCAGCTGTGCTGTCACTCCTCTCCTGTCACTACCTCTGGCTGCAGGTGTGATGTCACTCCTCTCCTGTCACTACCTCTAGCTGCAGGTGTGCTGTCACTCCTCTCCTGTCACTACCTCTGGCTGAAGGTGTGCTGTCACTCCTCTCCTCTCACTACCTCTGGCTGCAGCTGTGCTGTCACTCCTCTCCTGTCACTACCTCTGGCTGCAGCTGTGCTGTCACTCCTCTCCTGTCACTACCTCTGGCTGCAGGTGTGCTGTCACTCCTCTCCTGTCACTACCTCTGGCTGAAGGTGTGCTGTCACTCCTCTCACTACCTCTGGCTGCAGCTGTGCTGTCACTCCTCTCCTGTCACTACCTATGGCTGCAGCTGTGCTGTCACTCCTCTCCTGTCACTACCTCTGGCTACAGCTGTGCAGTCACTCCTCTCCTGTCACTACCTATGGCTGCAGCTGTGCTGTCACTCCTCTCCTGTCACTACCTATGGCTGCAGGTGTGGTGTCACTCCTCTCCTGTCACTACCTCTGGCTGCAGCTGTTCCATCACTCCTCTCCTGTCACTACGTCTGGCTGCAGGTGTGCCATCACTCCTCTCCTGTCAGTACCTCTGGCTGCAGGTGTGCCGTCACTCCTCTCCTGTCAGTACCTCTGGCTGCAGGTGAGCCGTCACTCCTCTTCTCTCACTACCTCTGGCTGAAGGTGTGGTGTCACTCCTCTCCTGTCACTACCTCTGGCTGCAGCTGTTCCATCACTCCTCTCCTGTCACTACGTCTGGCTGCAGGTGTGCCATCACTCCTCTCCTGTCAGTACCTCTGGCTGCAGGTGTGCCGTCACTCCTCTCCTGTCAGTACCTCTGGCTGCAGGTGAGCCGTCACTCCTCTCCTCTCACTACCTCTGGCTGAAGGTGTGCTGTCTCTCCTCTCCTGGCACTACCTCTGGCTGCAGCTGTGCCATCACTCCTGTCACTACCTCTGGCTGCAGGTGAGCTGTCACTCCTCTCCTGTCACTACCTCTGGCTGAAGGTGTGCTGTCACTCCTCTCCTCTCACTACCTTTGACTGCAGCTGTGCTGTCACTCCTCTCCTGTCGCTACCTCTGGCTGCAGGTGTGCTGTCACTCCTCTACTGTCACTACCTCTGGCTGCAGCTGTGCCATCACGCCTCTTCTGTCACTACCTCTGGCTGCAGCTGTGCTGTCACTCCTCTACTGTCACTACCTCTGGCTGAAGGTGTGCTGTCACTCCTCTCCTCTCACTACCTTTGACTGCAGCTGTGCTCTCACTCCTCTCCTGTCAGTACCTCTGGCTGCAGGTGTGGTGTCACTCCTCTCCTGTCACTACCTCTGGCTGAAGGTGTGCTGTCACTCCTCTCACTACCTCTGGCTGCAGCTGTGCTGTCACTCCTCTCCTGTCACTACCTCTGGCTGCAGGTGTGCTGTCACTCCTCTCCTGTCACTACCTCTGGCTGAAGGTGTGCTGTCACTCCTCTCCTTTCACTACCTATGACTGCAGCTGTGCTGTCACTCCTCTCCTGTCACTACCTCTGGCTACAGCTGTGCCGTCACTCCTCTCCTGTCACTACCTTTGACTGCAGCTGTGCTGTCACTCCTCTCCTGTCACTACCTCTGGCTGCAGCTGTGCCGTCACTCCTCTCCTGTCACTACCTCTGGCTACAACTGTGCTGTCACTCCTCTCCTGTCAATACCTCTGGCTGAAGGTGTGCTGTCACTCCTCTCCTGTCACTACCTCTGGCTGCAGCTGTGCCATCACTCCTGTCACTACCTCTGGCTGCAGGTGAGCTGTCACTCCTCTCCTGTCACTACCTCTGGCTGAAGGTGTGCTGTCACTCCTCTCCTCTCACTACCTCTGGCTGCAGGTGTGCTGTTACTCCTCTCCTGTCACTACCTCTGGCTGCAGCTGTGCTGTCACTCCTCTCCTGTCACTACCTATGGCAGCATCTGTGCTGTCACTCCTCTCCTGTCACTACCTCTGGCTACAGCTGTGCCGTCACTCCTCTCCTGTCACTACCTATGGGTGCAGCTGTGCTGTCACTCCTCTCCTGTCACTACCTCTGGCTGCAGCTGTGCCATCACGCCTCTTCTGTCACTACCTCTGGCTGCAGCTGTGCTGTCACTCCTCTCCTGTCACTACCTCTGGCTGCAGGTGTGCTGTCAATCCTCTACTGTCACTACCTCTGGTTGCAGCTGTGCCATCGCAACTCTCCTGTCACTACCTCTGGCTGAAGGTGTGCTGTCACTCCTCTCCTCACTACCACTGGCTGCTGCTGTGCTGTCACTCCTCTCCTGTTACTACCTCTGGCTGCAGGTGTGCTGTCACTCCTCTCCCGTCACTACCTCTGGCTGAAGGTGTGCTGTCACTCCTCTCCTGTCACTACCTCTGGCTGCAGGTGTGCTGTCACTCCTCTACTGTCACTACCTCTGGCTGCAGGTGTGCTGTCACTCCTCTCCTGTCACTACCTCTGGCTGAAGGTGTGCTGTCACTCCTCTCCTCTCACTACCTCTGGCTGCAGCTGTGCTGTCACTCCTCTCCTGTCACTACCTCTGGCTGCAGGTGTGCTGTCACTCCTCTCCTGTCACTACCTCTGGCTGAAGGTGTGCTGTCACTTCTCTCCTCTCACTACCTCTGGCTGCAGCTGTGCTGTCACTCCTCTCCTGTCACTACCTCTGGCTGCAGGTGTGCTGTCACTCCTCTCCTGTCACTACCTCTGGCTGCAGCTGTTCTGTCACTCCTCTCCTCTCACTACCTCTGGCTGCAGCTGTGCTGTCACTCCTCTCCTGTCACTACCCCTGGCTGCAGGTGTGCTGTCACTCCTCTACTGTCACTTCCTCTGGCTGCAGCTGTGCTGTCACTCCTCTCCTGTCACTACCTCTGGCTGCAGGTGTGATGTCACTCCTCTCCTGTCACTACCTCTAGCTGCAGGTGTGCTGTCACTCCTCTCCTGTCACTACCTCTGGCTGAAGGTGTGCTGTCACTCCTCTCCTCTCACTACCTCTGGCTGCAGCTGTGCTGTCACTCCTCTCCTGTCACTACCTCTGGCTGCAGCTGTGCTGTCACTCCTCTCCTGTCACTACCTCTGGCTGCAGGTGTGCTGTCACTCCTCTCCTGTCACTACCTCTGGCTGAAGGTGTGCTGTCACTCCTCTCCTCTCACTACCTCTGGCTGCAGCTGTGCTGTCACTCCTCTCCTGTCACTACCTATGGCTGCAGCTGTGCTGTCACTCCTCTCCTGTCACTACCTCTGGCTACAGCTGTGCAGTCACTCCTCTCCTGTCACTACCTATGGCTGCAGCTGTGCTGTCACTCCTCTCCTGTCACTACCTATGGCTGCAGGTGTGGTGTCACTCCTCTCCTGTCACTACCTCTGGCTGCAGCTGTTCCATCACTCCTCTCCTGTCACTACGTCTGGCTGCAGCTGTTCCATCACTCCTCTCCTGTCACTACGTCTGGCTGCAGGTGTGCCATCACTCCTCTCCTGTCAGTATCTCTGGCTGCAGGTGTGCCGTCACTCCTCTCCTGTCAGTACCTCTGGCTGCAGGTGAGCCGTCACTCCTCTCCTCTCACTACCTCTGGCTGAAGGTGTGCTGTCTCTCCTCTCCTGGCACTACCTCTGGCTGCAGCTGTGCTGTCACTCCTCTCCTATCTACCTCTGGCTGCAGGTGTGCTGTCAAGCCTCTCCTGTCACTACCTCTGGCTGCAGGTGTGCTATCACTCCTTTTCCTGTCACTACCTCTGGCTGCAGCTGTGCTGTCACTCCTGTCCTGTCATTACCTCTGGCTGCAGGTGAGCCGTCACTCCTCTCCTGTTACTACCTCTGGCTGCAGGTGTGCTGTCACTCCTCTACCGTCACTACCTCTGGCTGCAGCTGTGCCGTCACTCCTCTCCTGTCACTACCTCTGGCTACAACTGTGCTGTCACTCCTCTCCTGTCACTACCTCTGGCTGAAGGTGTGCTGTCACTCCTCTCTTGTCACTACCTCTGGCTGCAGCTGTGCCATCACTCCTGTCACTACCTCTGGCTGCAGGTGAGCTGTCACTCCTCTCCTGTCACTACCTCTGGCTGAAGGTGTGCTGTCACTCCTCTCCTCTCACTACCTTTGACTGCAGCTGTGCTGTCACTCCTCTCCTGTCGCTACCTCTGGCTGCAGGTGTGCTGTCACTCCTCTACTGTCACTACCTCTGGCTGCAGCTGTGCCATCACGCCTCTTCTGTCACTACCTCTGGCTGCAGCTGTGCTGTCACTCCTCTACTGTCACTACCTCTGGCTGCAGCTGTGCCATCACAACTCTCCTGTCACTACCTCTGGCTGAAGGTGTGCTGTCACTCCTCTCCTCTCACTACCTTTGACCGCAGCTGTGCTCTCACTCCTCTCCTGTCAGTACCTCTGGCTGCAGGTGTGGTGTCACTCCTCTCCTGTCACTACCTCTGGCTGAAGGTGTGCTGTCACTCCTCTCACTACCTCTGGCTGCAGCTGTGCTGTCACTCCTCTCCTGTCACTACCTCTGGCTGCAGGTGTGCTGTCACTCCTCTCCTGTCACTACCTCTGGCTGAAGGTGTGCTGTCTCTCCTCTCACTACCTCTGGCTGCAGCTGTGCCGTCACTCCTCTCCTGTCACTACCTCTGGCTGCAGGTGTGCTGTCACTCCTCTCCTGTCACTACCTCTGGCTGCAGCTGTGCTGTCACTCCTCTCCTGTCACTACCTATGGCTACAGCTGTGCCGTCACTCCTCTCCTGTCACTACCTCTGGCTGCAGCTGTGCCGTTACTCCTCTCCTGTCACTACCTCTGGCTACAGGTGTGGTGTCACTCCTCTCCTGTCACTACCTCTGGCTGCAGCTGTGCTGTCACTCCTCTCCTGTCACTACCTATGGCTACAGCTGTGCCGTCACTCCTCTCCTGTCACTACCTATGGCTGCAGCTGTGCTGTCACTCCTCTCCTGTCACTACTTCTGGCTGAAGCTGTGCCGTCACTCCTCTCCTGTCAGTACCTCTGGATGCAGGTGTGGTGTCACTCCTCTCCTGTCACTATCTTTGGCTGCAGGTGTGCTGTCACTCCTCTCCTCTCACTACCTCTGGCTGCAACTGTGCCATCACTCCTCTCCTGTCACTACCTCTGGCTGCAGGTGTGTTATCATTGAAGGTGTGCTGTCACTCCTCTTCTCTCACTATCTCTGGCTGCAGCTGTGCTGTCACTCCTCTCCTGTCACTACCTCTGGCTGCAGGTGTGCTGTCACTCCTCTACTGTCACTACCTCTGGCTGCAGGTGTGTTGTCACTCTTTTACTGTCACTTCCTCTGGCTGCAGCTGTGCTGTCACTCCTCTCCTGTCACTACCTCTGGCTGCAGGTGTGCTGTCACTCCTCTCCTGTCACTACCTCTGGCCACAGGTGTGCTGTCACTCCTCTCCTGTCACTACCTCTGGCTGAAGGTGTGCTGTCACTCCTCTCCTCTCACTACCTCTGGCTGCAGCTGTGCTGTCACTCCTCTCCTGTCACTACCTCTGGTTGCAGGTGTGCTGTCACTCCTCTCCTGTCACTACCTCTGGCTGAAGGTGTGCTGTCACTCCTCTCCTGTCACTACCTCTGGCTGTTGCTGTGCTATCACTCTTCTCCTGTTACTACCTCTGGCTGCAGCTGTGCCATCACTCCTCTCCTGTCACTACCTCTGGCTGCAGCTGTGCCGTTACTCCTCTCCTGTCACTACCTCTGGCTGCAGGTGTGGTGTCACTCCTCTCCTGTCACTACCTCTGGCTGCAGCTGTGCTGTCACTCCTCTCCTGTCACTACCTATGGCTACAGCTGTGCCGTCACTCCTCTCCTGTCACTACCTATGGCTGCAGCTGTGCTGTCACTCCTCTACTGTCACTACCTCTGGCTGAAGGTGTGCTGTCACTCCTCTCCTCTCACTACCTTTGACTGCAGCTGTGCTCTCACTCCTCTCCTGTCAGTACCTCTGGCTGCAGGTGTGGTGTCACTCCTCTCCTGTCACTACCTCTGGCTGAAGGTGTGCTGTCACTCCTCTCACTACCTCTGGCTGCAGCTGTGCTGTCACTCCTCTCCTGTCACTACCTCTGGCTGCAGGTGTGCTGTCACTCCTCTCCTGTCACTACCTCTGGCTGAAGGTGTGCTGTCACTCCTCTCCTTTCACTACCTATGACTGCAGCTGTGCTGTCACTCCTCTCCTGTCACTACCTCTGGCTACAGCTGTGCCGTCACTCCTCTCCTGTCACTACCTTTGACTGCAGCTGTGCTGTCACTCCTCTCCTGTCACTACCTCTGGCTGCAGCTGTGCTGTCACTCCTCTCCTGTCACTACCTCTGGCTACAGCTGTGCCGTCACTCCTCTCCTGTCACTACCTATGGCTGCAGCTGTGCTGTCACTCCTCTCCTGTCACTACCTCTGGCTGTTGCTGTGCTATCACTCTTCTCCTGTTACTACCTCTGGCTGCAGCTGTGCCGTCACTCCTCTCCTGTCACTACTTCTGGCTGCAGCTGTGCCGTCACTCCTCTCCTGTCAGTACCTCTGGTTGCAGGTGTGGTGTCACTCCTCTCCTGTCACTACCTCTGGCTGCAGCTGTGCCGTTACTCCTCTCCTGTCACTACCTCTGGCTGCAGGTGTGGTGTCACTCCTCTCCTGTCACTACCTCTGGCTGCAGGTGAGCCGTCACTCCTCTCCTGTCACTACGTCTGGCTGCAGGTGTGCCATCACTCCTCTCCTGTCAGTACCTCTGGCTAAAGGTGTGCTGTCTCTCCTCTCCTGTCACTACCTCTGGATACAGCTGTGCTGTCACTCCTCTCCTGTCACTACCTCTGGCTGTTGCTGTGCTATCACTCTTATCCTGTTACTACCTCTGGCTGCAGCTGTGCCGTCACTCCTCTCCTGTCACTACTTCTGGCTGCACCTGTGCCATCACTCCTCTCCTGTCAGTACCTCTGGCTGCAGGTGAGCCGTCACTCCTCTCCTGTCATTACCTCTGGCTGCAGGTGAGCTGTCACTCCTCTCCTGTCATTACCTCTGGCTGCAGGTGAGCCGTCACTCCTCTCCTGTGACTACATCTGGCTGCAGCTGTGCTGTCACTCCTCTCCTGTCACTACCTCTGGCTGCAGGTGTGCTGTCACTCCTCTCCTGTCACTACATCTGGCTGCAGTTGTGCTGTCACTGCTCTCCTGTCACTACCTCTGGCTGCAGCTGTGCCGTCACTCCTCTCCTGTCACTACCTCTGGCTACAACTGTGCTGTCACTCCTCTCCTGTCAATACCTCTGGCTGAAGGTGTGCTGTCACTCCTCTCCTGTCACTACCTCTGGCTGCAGCTGTGCCATCACTCCTGTCACTACCTCTGGCTGCAGGTGAGCTGTCACTCCTCTCCTGTCACTACCTCTGGCTGAAGGTGTGCTGTCACTCCTCTCCTCTCACTACCTCTGGCTGCAGGTGTGCTGTTACTCCTCTCCTGTCACTACCTCTGGCTGCAGCTGTGCTGTCACTCCTCTCCTGTCACTACCTATGGCAGCATCTGTGCTGTCACTCCTCTCCTGTCACTACCTCTGGCTACAGCTGTGCCGTCACTCCTCTCCTGTCACTACCTATGGGTGCAGCTGTGCTGTCACTCCTCTCCTGTCACTACCTCTGGCTGCAGCTGTGCCATCACGCCTCTTCTGTCACTACCTCTGGCTGCAGCTGTGCTGTCACTCCTCTCCTGTCACTACCTCTGGCTGCAGGTGTGCTGTCAATCCTCTACTGTCACTACCTCTGGTTGCAGCTGTGCCATCGCAACTCTCCTGTCACTACCTCTGGCTGAAGGTGTGCTGTCACTCCTCTCCTCACTACCACTGGCTGCTGCTGTGCTGTCACTCCTCTCCTGTTACTACCTCTGGCTGCAGGTGTGCTGTCACTCCTCTCCCGTCACTACCTCTGGCTGAAGGTGTGCTGTCACTCCTCTCCTGTCACTACCTCTGGCTGCAGGTGTGCTGTCACTCCTCTACTGTCACTACCTCTGGCTGCAGGTGTGCTGTCACTCCTCTCCTGTCACTACCTCTGGCTGAAGGTGTGCTGTCACTCCTCTCCTCTCACTACCTCTGGCTGCAGCTGTGCTGTCACTCCTCTCCTGTCACTACCTCTGGCTGCAGGTGTGCTGTCACTCCTCTCCTGTCACTACCTCTGGCTGAAGGTGTGCTGTCACTTCTCTCCTCTCACTACCTCTGGCTGCAGCTGTGCTGTCACTCCTCTCCTGTCACTACCTCTGGCTGCAGGTGTGCTGTCACTCCTCTCCTGTCACTACCTCTGGCTGCAGCTGTTCTGTCACTCCTCTCCTCTCACTACCTCTGGCTGCAGCTGTGCTGTCACTCCTCTCCTGTCACTACCCCTGGCTGCAGGTGTGCTGTCACTCCTCTACTGTCACTTCCTCTGGCTGCAGCTGTGCTGTCACTCCTCTCCTGTCACTACCTCTGGCTGCAGGTGTGATGTCACTCCTCTCCTGTCACTACCTCTAGCTGCAGGTGTGCTGTCACTCCTCTCCTGTCACTACCTCTGGCTGAAGGTGTGCTGTCACTCCTCTCCTCTCACTACCTCTGGCTGCAGCTGTGCTGTCACTCCTCTCCTGTCACTACCTCTGGCTGCAGCTGTGCTGTCACTCCTCTCCTGTCACTACCTCTGGCTGCAGGTGTGCTGTCACTCCTCTCCTGTCACTACCTCTGGCTGAAGGTGTGCTGTCACTCCTCTCCTCTCACTACCTCTGGCTGCAGCTGTGCTGTCACTCCTCTCCTGTCACTACCTATGGCTGCAGCTGTGCTGTCACTCCTCTCCTGTCACTACCTCTGGCTACAGCTGTGCAGTCACTCCTCTCCTGTCACTACCTATGGCTGCAGCTGTGCTGTCACTCCTCTCCTGTCACTACCTATGGCTGCAGGTGTGGTGTCACTCCTCTCCTGTCACTACCTCTGGCTGCAGCTGTTCCATCACTCCTCTCCTGTCACTACGTCTGGCTGCAGCTGTTCCATCACTCCTCTCCTGTCACTACGTCTGGCTGCAGGTGTGCCATCACTCCTCTCCTGTCAGTATCTCTGGCTGCAGGTGTGCCGTCACTCCTCTCCTGTCAGTACCTCTGGCTGCAGGTGAGCCGTCACTCCTCTCCTCTCACTACCTCTGGCTGAAGGTGTGCTGTCTCTCCTCTCCTGGCACTACCTCTGGCTGCAGCTGTGCTGTCACTCCTCTCCTATCTACCTCTGGCTGCAGGTGTGCTGTCAAGCCTCTCCTGTCACTACCTCTGGCTGCAGGTGTGCTATCACTCCTTTTCCTGTCACTACCTCTGGCTGCAGCTGTGCTGTCACTCCTGTCCTGTCATTACCTCTGGCTGCAGGTGAGCCGTCACTCCTCTCCTGTTACTACCTCTGGCTGCAGGTGTGCTGTCACTCCTCTACCGTCACTACCTCTGGCTGCAGCTGTGCCGTCACTCCTCTCCTGTCACTACCTCTGGCTACAACTGTGCTGTCACTCCTCTCCTGTCACTACCTCTGGCTGAAGGTGTGCTGTCACTCCTCTCTTGTCACTACCTCTGGCTGCAGCTGTGCCATCACTCCTGTCACTACCTCTGGCTGCAGGTGAGCTGTCACTCCTCTCCTGTCACTACCTCTGGCTGAAGGTGTGCTGTCACTCCTCTCCTCTCACTACCTTTGACTGCAGCTGTGCTGTCACTCCTCTCCTGTCGCTACCTCTGGCTGCAGGTGTGCTGTCACTCCTCTACTGTCACTACCTCTGGCTGCAGCTGTGCCATCACGCCTCTTCTGTCACTACCTCTGGCTGCAGCTGTGCTGTCACTCCTCTACTGTCACTACCTCTGGCTGCAGCTGTGCCATCACAACTCTCCTGTCACTACCTCTGGCTGAAGGTGTGCTGTCACTCCTCTCCTCTCACTACCTTTGACCGCAGCTGTGCTCTCACTCCTCTCCTGTCAGTACCTCTGGCTGCAGGTGTGGTGTCACTCCTCTCCTGTCACTACCTCTGGCTGAAGGTGTGCTGTCACTCCTCTCACTACCTCTGGCTGCAGCTGTGCTGTCACTCCTCTCCTGTCACTACCTCTGGCTGCAGGTGTGCTGTCACTCCTCTCCTGTCACTACCTCTGGCTGAAGGTGTGCTGTCTCTCCTCTCACTACCTCTGGCTGCAGCTGTGCCGTCACTCCTCTCCTGTCACTACCTCTGGCTGCAGGTGTGCTGTCACTCCTCTCCTGTCACTACCTCTGGCTGCAGCTGTGCTGTCACTCCTCTCCTGTCACTACCTATGGCTACAGCTGTGCCGTCACTCCTCTCCTGTCACTACCTCTGGCTGCAGCTGTGCCGTTACTCCTCTCCTGTCACTACCTCTGGCTACAGGTGTGGTGTCACTCCTCTCCTGTCACTACCTCTGGCTGCAGCTGTGCTGTCACTCCTCTCCTGTCACTACCTATGGCTACAGCTGTGCCGTCACTCCTCTCCTGTCACTACCTATGGCTGCAGCTGTGCTGTCACTCCTCTCCTGTCACTACTTCTGGCTGAAGCTGTGCCGTCACTCCTCTCCTGTCAGTACCTCTGGATGCAGGTGTGGTGTCACTCCTCTCCTGTCACTATCTTTGGCTGCAGGTGTGCTGTCACTCCTCTCCTCTCACTACCTCTGGCTGCAACTGTGCCATCACTCCTCTCCTGTCACTACCTCTGGCTGCAGGTGTGTTATCATTGAAGGTGTGCTGTCACTCCTCTTCTCTCACTATCTCTGGCTGCAGCTGTGCTGTCACTCCTCTCCTGTCACTACCTCTGGCTGCAGGTGTGCTGTCACTCCTCTACTGTCACTACCTCTGGCTGCAGGTGTGTTGTCACTCTTTTACTGTCACTTCCTCTGGCTGCAGCTGTGCTGTCACTCCTCTCCTGTCACTACCTCTGGCTGCAGGTGTGCTGTCACTCCTCTCCTGTCACTACCTCTGGCCACAGGTGTGCTGTCACTCCTCTCCTGTCACTACCTCTGGCTGAAGGTGTGCTGTCACTCCTCTCCTCTCACTACCTCTGGCTGCAGCTGTGCTGTCACTCCTCTCCTGTCACTACCTCTGGTTGCAGGTGTGCTGTCACTCCTCTCCTGTCACTACCTCTGGCTGAAGGTGTGCTGTCACTCCTCTCCTGTCACTACCTCTGGCTGTTGCTGTGCTATCACTCTTCTCCTGTTACTACCTCTGGCTGCAGCTGTGCCATCACTCCTCTCCTGTCACTACCTCTGGCTGCAGCTGTGCCGTTACTCCTCTCCTGTCACTACCTCTGGCTGCAGGTGTGGTGTCACTCCTCTCCTGTCACTACCTCTGGCTGCAGCTGTGCTGTCACTCCTCTCCTGTCACTACCTATGGCTACAGCTGTGCCGTCACTCCTCTCCTGTCACTACCTATGGCTGCAGCTGTGCTGTCACTCCTCTCCTGTCACTACTTCTGGCTGAAGCTGTGCCGTCACTCCTCTCCTGTCAGTACCTCTGGATGCAGGTGTGGTGTCACTCCTCTCCTGTCACTATCTTTGGCTGCAGGTGTGCTGTCACTCCTCTCCTCTCACTACCTCTGGCTGCAACTGTGCCATCACTCCTCTCCTGTCACTACCTCTGGCTGCAGGTGTGTTATCATTGAAGGTGTGCTGTCACTCCTCTTCTCTCACTATCTCTGGCTGCAGCTGTGCTGTCACTCCTCTCCTGTCACTACCTCTGGCTGCAGGTGTGCTGTCACTCCTCTACTGTCACTACCTCTGGCTGCAGGTGTGCTGTCACTCTTTTACTGTCACTTCCTCTGGCTGCAGCTGTGCTGTCACTCCTCTCCTGTCACTACCTCTGGCTGCAGGTGTGCTGTCACTCCTCTCCTGTCACTACCTCTGGCCGCAGGTGTGCTGTCACTCCTCTCCTGTCACTACCTCTGGCTGAAGGTGTGCTGTCACTCCTCTCCTCTCACTACCTCTGGCTGCAGCTGTGCTGTCACTCCTCTCCTGTCACTACCTCTGGTTGCAGGTGTGCTGTCACTCCTCTCCTGTCACTACCTCTGGCTGAAGGTGTGCTGTCACTCCTCTCCTCTCACTACCTCTGGCTGCAGCTGTGCTGTCACTCCTCTACTGTCACTTCCTCTGGCTGCAGCTGTGCTGTCACTCCTCTCCTGTCACTACCTCTGGCTGCAGGTGTGCTGTCACTCCTCTCCTGTCACTACCTCTGGCTGCAGCTGTGCTGTCACTCCTCTCCTGTCACTACCTCTGGCTGCAGCTGTGCTGTCACTCCTCTCCTGTCACTACCTCTGGCTGCAGGTGTGCTGTCAATCCTCTACTGTCACTACCTCTGGTTGCAGCTGTGCCATCACAACTCTCCTGTCACTACCTCTGGCTGAAGGTGTGCTGTCACTCCTCTCCTCACTACCACTGGCTGCTGCTGTGCTGTCACTCCTCTCCTGTTACTACCTCTGGCTGCAGGTGTGCTGTCACTCCTCTACCGTCACTACCTCTGGCTGAAGGTGTGCTGTCACTCCTCTCCTGTCACTACCTCTGGCTGCAGGTTTGCTGTCACTCCTCTACTGTCACTACCTCTGGCTGCAGGTGTGCTGTCACTCCTCTCCTGTCACTACCTCTGGCTGAAGGTGTGCTGTCACTCCTCTCCTCTCACTACCTCTGGCTGCAGCTGTGCTGTCACTCCTCTCCTGTCACTACCTCTGGCTGCAGGTGTGCTGTCACTCCTCTCCTGTCACTACCTCTGGCTGCAGCTGTGCTGTCACTCCTCTCCTCTCACTACCTCTGGCTGCAGCTGTGCTGTCACTCCTCTCCTGTCACTACCCCTGGCTGCAGGTGTGCTGTCACTCCTCTACTGTCACTTCCTCTGGCTGCAGCTGTGCTGTCACTCCTCTCCTGTCACTACCTCTGGCTGCAGGTGTGATGTCACTCCTCTCCTGTCACTACCTCTAGCTGCAGGTGTGCTGTCACTCCTCTCCTGTCACTTAGATATATAAAGTATGGACAGGGCGCTCAACAGTTTAAATACAGCTAAATACACATGGGTACATATAACACTTTTACAACCTAAAATTAACATTCAGCATTGCATCAGCTATTAAAAACAGGCAAAAAGTCCCATATCTTCCTCCAGGCTTTGTCAAAAGGATGACACTTTGCACCTTTCTTGCCACAAGCAGTTATATATACGCTCACCAGAAATATCAGCTGTCCCTCTCAGGATCAGCCCACAACACTTTTGGCCCAGCCAGCAACTCCTCGATATTCAGGATCTCTTTCACCTAGTTGCTCCAATCATAAGAAGAGAGAAACTCCAATAGTGTGATACTGTATAGTAAGGGTATATCACTCCACCAGTGCGCCCTATTCACACAGCGGCACCCAGTGCTCCTCCACCAGAAATCAATAAAGCCTCTCACCGTAATGCCTGGCTGACCCAGCACAGACCAGCAGTAAACACTTTGTTGATGACATCAAACTTTCTCCATGCAGTAATATTGCCCTAGAACTCAAAGAGGGCCAGACATAGTGTAAAACCTTCTTTATTTAAAAAGTTTAAAAGTAGTGCACTTACAAAAAGGTAGATTCAAATGCGCATATCAGAAAATATCCATCGAGCTCGTGTTAGCGTTCCTCGCTCCTTAGGCCACGCCCAACTAGTTTCGTCCTATGACTCATCAGGGGCTCTCCTGTCACTACCTCTGGCTGACGGTGTGCTGTCACTCCTCTCCTCTCACTACCTCTGGCTGCAGCTGTGCTGTCACTCCTCTCCTGTCACTACCTCTGGCTGCAGCTGTGCTGTCACTCCTCTCCTGTCACTACCTCTGGCTGAAGGTGTGCTGTCACTCCTCTTCTCTCACTACCTCTGGCTGAAGGTGTGGTGTCACTCCTCTCCTGTCACTACCTCTGGCTACAGCTGTGCAGTCACTCCTCTCCTGTCACTACCTATGGCTGCAGCTGTGCTGTCACTCCTCTCCTGTCACTACCTATGGCTGCAGGTGTGGTGTCACTCCTCTCCTGTCACTACCTCTGGCTGCAGCTGTTCCATCACTCCTCTCCTGTCACTACGTCTGGCTGCAGGTGTGCCATCACTCCTCTCCTGTCAGTACCTCTGGCTGCAGGTGTGCCGTCACTCCTCTCCTGTCAGTACCTCTGGCTGCAGGTGAGCCGTCACTCCTCTTCTCTCACTACCTCTGGCTGAAGGTGTGGTGTCATTCCTCTCCTGTCACTACCTCTGGCTGCAGCTGTTCCATCACTCCTCTCCTGTCACTACGTCTGGCTGCAGGTGTGCCATCACTCCTCTCCTGTCAGTACCTCTGGCTGCAGGTGTGCCGTCACTCCTCTCCTGTCAGTACCTCTGGCTGCAGGTGAGCCCTCACTCCTCTCCTCTCACTACCTCTGGCTGAAGGTGTGCTGTCTCTCCTCTCCTGGCACTACCTCTGGCTGCAGCTGTGCTGTCACTCCTCTCCTATCTACCTCTGGCTGCAGGTGTGCTGTCAAGCCTCTCCTGTCACTACCTCTGGCTGCAGGTGTGCTATCACTCCTTTTCCTGTCACTACCTCTGGCTGCAGCTGTGCTGTCACTCCTGTCCTGTTATTACCTCTGGCTGCAGGTGAGCCGTCACTCCTCTCCTGTGACTACATCTGGCTGCAGTTGTGCTGTTACTGCTCTCCTGTCACTACCTCTGGCTGCAGCTGTGCCGTCACTCCTCTCCTGTCACTACCTCTGGCTACAACTGTGCTGTCACTCCTCTCCTGTCACTACCTCTGGCTGAAGGTGTGCTGTCACTCCTCTCCTGTCACTACCTCTGGCTGCAGCTGTGCCATCACTCCTGTCACTACCTCTGGCTGCAGGTGAGCTGTCACTCCTCTCCTGTCACTACCTCTGGCTGAAGGTGTGCTGTCACTCCTCTCCTCTCACTACCTTTGACTGCAGCTGTGCTGTCACTCCTCTCCTGTCGCTACCTCTGGCTGCAGGTGTGCTGTCACTCCTCTACTGTCACTACCTCTGGCTGCAGCTGTGCCATCACGCCTCTTCTGTCACTACCTCTGGCTGCAGCTGTGCTGTCACTCCTCTACTGTCACTACCTCTGGCTGCAGCTGTGCCATCACAACTCTCCTGTCACTACCTCTGGCTGAAGGTGTGCTGTCACTCCTCTCCTCTCACTACCTTTGACCGCAGCTGTGCTCTCACTCCTCTCCTGTCAGTACCTCTGGCTGCAGGTGTGGTGTCACTCCTCTCCTGTCACTACCTCTGGCTGAAGGTGTGCTGTCACTCCTCTCACTACCTCTGGCTGCAGCTGTGCTGTCACTCCTCTCCTGTCACTACCTCTGGCTGCAGGTGTGCTGTCACTCCTCTCCTGTCACTACCTCTGGCTGAAGGTGTGCTGTCTCTCCTCTCACTACCTCTGGCTGCAGCTGTGCCGTCACTCCTCTCCTGTCACTACCTATGGCTGCAGGTGTGCTGTCACTCCTCTCCTGTCACTACCTCTGGCTGCAGCTGTGCTGTCACTCCTCTCCTTTCACTACCTATGACTGCAGCTGTGCTGTCACTCCTCTCCTGTCACTACCTCTGGCTACAGCTGTGCCGTCACTCCTCTCCTGTCACTACCTATGGCTGCAGCTGTGCTGTCACTCCTCTCCTGTCATTACCTCTGGCTGTTGCTGTGCTATCACTCTTCTCCTGTTACTACCTCTGGCTGCAGCTGTGCCGTCACTCCTCTCCTGTCACTACCTCTGGCTGCAGCTGTGCCGTTACTCCTCTCCTGTCACTACCTCTGGCTGCAGGTGTGGTGTCACTCCTCTCCTGTCACTACCTCTGGCTGCTGCTGTGCTGTCACTCCTCTCCTGTCACTACCTATGGCTACAGCTGTGCCGTCACTCCTCCCGTCACTACCTATGGCTGCAGCTGTGCTGTCACTCCTCTCCTGTCACTACCTCTGGCTGAAGCTGTGCCGTCACTCCTCTCCTGTCAGTACCTCTGGATGCAGGTGTGGTGTCACTCCTCTCCTGTCACTATCTTTGGCTGCAGGTGTGCTGTCACTCCTCTCCTCTCACTACCTCTGGCTGCAACTGTGCCATCACTCCTCTCCTGTCACTACCTCTGGCTGCAGGTGTGTTATCATTGAAGGTGTGCTGTCACTCCTCTTCTCTCACTATCTCTGGCTGCAGCTGTGCTGTCACTCCTCTCCTGTCACTACCTCTGGCTGCAGGTGTGCTGTCACTCCTCTACTGTCACTACCTCTGGCTGCAGGTGTGCTGTCACTCTTTTACTGTCACTTCCTCTGGCTGCAGCTGTGCTGTCACTCCTCTCCTGTCACTACCTCTGGCTGCAGGTGTGCTGTCACTCCTCTCCTGTCACTACCTCTGGCCGCAGGTGTGCTGTCACTCCTCTCCTGTCACTACCTCTGGCTGAAGGTGTGCTGTCACTCCTCTCCTCTCACTACCTCTGGCTGCAGCTGTGCTGTCACTTCTCTCCTGTCACTACCTCTGGCTGCAGGTGTGCTGTCACTCCTCTCCTGTCACTATCTCTGGCTGCAGCTGTGCTGTCACTCCTCTCCTGTCACTACCTCTGGCTGCAGCTGTGCTGTCACTCCTCTCCTGTCACTACCTCTGGCTGCAGCTGTGCTGTCACTCCTCTCCTGTCACTACCTCTGGCTGCAGCTGTGCTGTCACTCCTCTCCTGTCACTATCTCTGGCTGCAGCTGCGCTGTCACTCCTCTCCTGTCACTACCTCTGGCTGCAGCTGTGCTGTCACTCCTCTCCTGTCACTACCTCTGGCTGCAGGTGTGCTGTCACTCCTCTCCTCTCCTCTCACTACCTCTGGCTGCAGCTGTGCTGTCACTCCTCTCCTGTCACTACCTCTGGCTGCAGGTGTGCTGTCACTCCTCTACTGTCACTTCCTCTGGCTGCAGCTGTGCTGTCACTCCTCTCCTGTCACTACCTCTGGCTGCAGGTGTGCTGTCACTCCTCTCCTCTCACTACCGCTGGCTTCAGGTGTGCTGTCACTCCTCTCCTGTCACTACTTCTGGCTGAAGGTGTGCTCTCACTCCTCTCCTCTCACTACCTCTGGCTGCAGCTGTGCTGTCACTCCTCTCCTGTCACTACCTCTGGCTGCAGGTGTGCTGTCATTCATCTCCTGTCACTACCTCTGGCTAAAGGTGTGCTGTCACTCCTCTCCTCTCACTACCTCTGGCTGCAGCTGTGCTGTCACTCCTCTCCTGTCACTACCTCTGGCTGCAGCTGTGCTGTCACTCCTCTCCTGTCACTACCTCTGGCTGAAGGTGTGCTGTCTCTCCTCTCACTACCTCTGGCTGCAGCTGTGCCGTCACTCCTCTCCTGTCACTACCTATGGCTGCAGGTGTGCTGTCACTCCTCTCCTGTCACTACCTCTGGCTGCAGCTGTGCTGTCACTCCTCTCCTGTCACTACCTATGGCTGCAGCTGTGCTGTCACTCCTCTCCTGTCACTACCTATGGCTGCAGCTGTGCCGTCACTCCTCTCCTGTCACTACCTATGGCTGCAGCTGTGCTGTCACTCCTCTCCTGTCACTACCTCTGGCTGTTGCTGTGCTATCACTCTTCTCCTGTTACTACCTCTGGCTGCAGCTGTGCCGTCACTCCTCTCCTGTCACTACTTCTGGCTGCAGCTGTGCCGTCACTCCTCTCCTGTCAGTACCTCTGGTTGCAGGTGTGGTGTCACTCCTCTCCTGTCACTACCTCTGGCTGCAGCTGTGCCGTTACTCTCCTGTCACTACCTCTGGCTGCAGGTGTGGTGTCACTCCTCTCCTGTCACTACCTCTGGCTGCAGCTGTTCCATCACTCCTCTCCTGTCACTACCTCTGGCTGCAGTTGTGCCGTCACTCCTCTCCTGTCACTACCTCTGGCCGCAGGTGTGCTGTCTCTCCTCTCCTGTCACTACCTCTGGATACAGCTGTGCTGTCACTCCTCTCCTGTCACTACCTCTGGCTGTTGCTGTGCTATCACTCTTATCCTGTTACTACCTCTGGCTGCAGCTGTGCCGTCACTCCTCTCCTGTCACTACTTCTGGCTGCACCTGTGCCATCACTCCTCTCCTGTTAGTACCTCTGGCTGCAGGTGAGCCGTCACTCCTCTCCTGTCATTACCTCTGGCTGCAGGTGAGCTGTCACTCCTCTCCTGTCATTACCTCTGGCTGCAGGTGTGCTGTCTCTCCTCTCCTGGCACTACCTCTGGCTGCATCTGTGCTGTCACTCCTCTCCTGTCTACCTCTGGCTGCAGGTGTGCTGTCACTCCTCTCCTGTCACTACCTCTGGCTGCAGGTGTGCTATCACTCCTCTCCTGTCAGTACCTCTGGCTGCAGGTGAGCCGTCACTCCTCTTCTCTCACTACCTCTGGCTGAAGGTGTGGTGTCACTCCTCTCCTGTCACTACCTCTGGCTGCAGCTGTTCCATCACTCCTCTCCTGTCACTACGTCTGGCTGCAGGTGTGCCATCACTCCTCTCCTGTCAGTACCTCTGGCTGCAGGTGTGCCGTCACTCCTCTCCTGTCAGTACCTCTGGCTGCAGGTGAGCCGTCACTCCTCTCCTCTCACTACCTCTGGCTGAAGGTGTGCTGTCTCTCCTCTCCTGGCACTACCTCTGGCTGCAGCTGTGCTGTCACTCCTCTCCTATCTACCTCTGGCTGCAGGTGTGCTGTCAAGCCTCTCCTGTCACTACCTCTGGCTGCAGGTGTGCTATCACTCCTTTTCCTGTCACTACCTCTGGCTGCAGCTGTGCTGTCACTCCGGTCCTGTCATTACCTCTGGCTGCAGGTGAGCCGTCACTTCTCTCCTGTGACTACATCTGGCTGCAGTTGTGCTGTCACTGCTCTCCTGTCACTACCTCTGGCTGCAGCTGTGCCGTCACTCCTCTCCTGTCACTACCTCTGGCTGAAGGTGTGCTGTCACTCCTCTCCTGTCACTACCTCTGGATACAGCTGTGCTGTCACTCCTCTCCTGTCACTACCTCTGGCTGTTGCTGTGCTATCACTCTTATCCTGTTACTACCTCTGGCTGCAGCTGTGCCGTCACTCCTCTCCTGTCACTACTTCTGGCTGCACCTGTGCCATCACTCCTCTCCTGTTAGTACCTCTGGCTGCAGGTGAGCCGTCACTCCTCTCCTGTCATTACCTCTGGCTGCAGGTGAGCTGTCACTCCTCTCCTGTCATTACCTCTGGCTGCAGGTGTGCTGTCTCTCCTCTCCTGGCACTACCTCTGGCTGCATCTGTGCTGTCACTCCTCTCCTGTCTACCTCTGGCTGCAGGTGTGCTGTCACTCCTCTCCTGTCACTACCTCTGGCTGCAGGTGTGCTATCACTCCTCTCCTGTCAGTACCTCTGGCTGCAGGTGAGCCGTCACTCCTCTTCTCTCACTACCTCTGGCTGAAGGTGTGGTGTCACTCCTCTCCTGTCACTACCTCTGGCTGCAGCTGTTCCATCACTCCTCTCCTGTCACTACGTCTGGCTGCAGGTGTGCCATCACTCCTCTCCTGTCAGTACCTCTGGCTGCAGGTGTGCCGTCACTCCTCTCCTGTCAGTACCTCTGGCTGCAGGTGAACCGTCACTCCTCTCCTCTCACTACCTCTGGCTGAAGGTGTGCTGTCTCTCCTCTCCTGGCACTACCTCTGGCTGCAGCTGTGCTGTCACTCCTCTCCTATCTACCTCTGGCTGCAGGTGTGCTGTCAAGCCTCTCCTGTCACTACCTCTGGCTGCAGGTGTGCTATCACTCCTTTTCCTGTCACTACCTCTGGCTGCAGCTGTGCTGTCACTCCGGTCCTGTCATTACCTCTGGCTGCAGGTGAGCCGTCACTTCTCTCCTGTGACTACATCTGGCTGCAGTTGTGCTGTCACTGCTCTCCTGTCACTACCTCTGGCTGCAGCTGTGCCGTCACTCCTCTCCTGTCACTACCTCTGGCTGAAGGTGTGCTGTCACTCCTCTCCTGTCACTACCTCTGGCTGCAGCTGTGCCATCACTCCTGTCACTACCTCTGGCTGCAGGTGAGCTGTCACTCCTCTCCTGTCACTACCTCTGGCTGAAGGTGTTCTGTCACTCCTCTACTGTCACTACCTCTGGCTGCAGCTGTGCCATCACGCCTCTTCTGTCACTACCTCTGGCTGCAGCTGTGCTGTCACTCCTCTACTGTCACTACCTCTGGCTGCAGCTGTGCCATCACAACTCTCCTGTCACTACCTCTGGCTGAAGGTGTGCTGTCACTCCTCTCCTCTCACTACCTTTGACCGCAGCTGTGCTCTCACTCCTCTCCTGTCAGTACCTCTGGCTGCAGGTGTGGTGTCACTCCTCTCCTGTCACTACCTCTGGCTGAAGGTGTGCTGTCACTCCTCTCACTACCTCTGGCTGCAGCTGTGCTGTCACTCCTCTCCTGTCACTACCTCTGGCTGCAGGTGTGCTGTCACTCCTCTCCTGTCACTACCTCTGGCTGAAGGTGTGCTGTCTCTCCTCTCACTACCTCTGGCTGCAGCTGTGCCATCACTCCTCTCCTGTCACTACCTATGGCTGCAGGTGTGCTGTCACTCCTCTCCTGTCACTACCTCTGGCTGCAGCTGTGCTGTCACTCCTCTCCTTTCACTACCTATGACTGCAGCTGTGCTGTCACTCCTCTCCTGTCACTACCTCTGGCTACAGCTGTGCCGTCACTCCTCTCCTGTCACTACCTATGGCTGCAGCTGTGCTGTCACTCCTCTCCTGTCACTACCTCTGGCTGCAGCTGTGCCGTTACTCCTCTCCTGTCACTACCTCTGGCTGCAGCTGTGCCGTTACTCCTCTCCTGTCACTACCTCTGGCTGCAGGTGTGGTGTCACTCCTCTCCTGTCACTACCTCTGGCTGCAGCTGTGCTGTCACTCCTCTCCTGTCACTACCTATGGCTACAGCTGTGCCGTCACTCCTCTCCTGTCACTACCTATGGCTGCAGCTGTGCTGTCACTCCTCTCCTGTCACTACTTCTGGCTGAAGCTGTGCCGTCACTCCTCTCCTGTCAGTACCTCTGGATGCAGGTGTGGTGTCACTCCTCTCCTGTCACTATCTTTGGCTGCAGGTGTGCTGTCACTCCTCTCCTCTCACTACCTCTGGCTGCAACTGTGCCATCACTCCTCTCCTGTCACTACCTCTGGCTGCAGGTGTGTTATCATTGAAGGTGTGCTGTCACTCCTCTTCTCTCACTATCTCTGGCTGCAGCTGTGCTGTCACTCCTCTCCTGTCACTACCTCTGGCTGCAGCTGTGCTGTCACTCCTCTCCTGTCACTACCTCTGGCTGCAGGTGTGCTGTCACTCCTCTCCTGTCACTACCTCTGGCTGAAGGTGTGCTGTCACACCTCTCCTCTCACTACCTCTGGCTGCAGCTGTGCTGTCACTCCTCTACTGTCACTTCCTCTGGCTGCAGCTGTGCTGTCACTCCTCTCCTGTCACTACCTCTGGCTGCAGGTGTGCTGTCACTCCTCTCCTGTCACTACCTCTGGCTGCAGCTGTGCTGTCACTCCTCTCCTGTCACTACCTCTGGCTGCAGCTGTGCTGTCACTCCTCTCCTGTCACTACCTCTGGCTGCAGGTGTGCTGTCACTCCTCTCCTGTCACTACCTCTGGCTGCAGGTGTGCTGTCACTCCTCTCCTCTCACTACCTCTGGCTGCAGCTGTGCTGTCACTCCTCTCCTGTCACTACCTCTGGCTGCAGGTGTGCTATCACTCCTCTACTGTCACTTCCTCTGGCTGCAGCTGTGCTGTCACTCCTCTCCTGTCACTACCTCTGGCTGCAGGTGTGCTGTCACTCCTCTCCTCTCACTACCTCTGGCTGCAGGTGTGCTGTCACTCCTCTCCTGTCACTACCTCTGGCTGAAGGTGTGCTGTCACTCCTCTCCTCTCACTACCTCTGGCTGCAGCTGTGCTGTCACTCCTCTCCTGTCACTACCTCTGGCTGCAGGTGTGCTGTCATTCATCTCCTGTCACTACCTCTGGCTGAAGGTGTGCTGTCACTCCTCTCCTCTCACTACCTCTGGCTGCAGCTGTGCTGTTACTCCTCTCCTGTCACTACCTCTGGCTGCAGCTGTGCTGTCACTCCTCTCCTGTCACTACCTCTGGCTGAAGGTGTGCTGTCTCTCCTCTCACTACCTCTGGCTGCAGCTGTGCCGTCACTCCTCTCCTGTCACTACCTATGGCTGCAGGTGTGCTGTCACTCCTCTCCTGTCACTACCTCTGGCTGCAGCTGTGCTGTCACTCCTCTCCTGTCACTACCTATGGCTGCAGCTGTGCTGTCACTCCTCTCCTGTCACTACCTATGGCTGCAGCTGTGCCGTCACTCCTCTCCTGTCACTACCTATGGCTGCAGCTGTGCTGTCACTCCTCTCCTGTCACTACCTCTGGCTGTTGCTGTGCTATCACTCTTCTCCTGTTACTACCTCTGGCTGCAGCTGTGCCGTCACTCCTCTCCTGTCACTACTTCTGGCTGCAGCTGTGCCGTTACTCCTCTCCTGTCACTACCTCTGGCTGCAGGTGTGGTGTCACTCCTCTCCTGTCACTACCTCTGGCTGCAGCTGTTCCATCACTCCTCTCCTGTCACTACCTCTGGCTGCAGGTGTGCCGTCACTCCTCTCCTGTCACTACCTCTGGCCGCAGGTGTGCTGTCTCTCCTCTCCTGTCACTACCTCTGGATACAGCTGTGCTGTCACTCCTTTCCTGTCACTACCTCTGGCTGTTGCTGTGCTATCACTCTTATCCTGTTACTACCTCTGGCTGCAGCTGTGCCGTCACTCCTCTCCTGTCACTACTTCTGGCTGCACCTGTGCCGTCACTCCTCTCCTGTCATTACCTCTGGCTGCAGGTGAGCTGTCACTCCTCTCCTGTCATTACCTCTGGCTGCAGGTGTGCTGTCTCTCCTCTCCTGGCACTACCTCTGGCTGCATCTGTGCTGTCACTCCTCTCCTGTCTACCTCTGGCTGCAGGTGTGCTGTCACTCCTCTCCTGTCACTACCTCTGGCTGCAGGTGTGCTATCACTCCTCTCCTGTCACTACCTCTAGCTGCAGCTGTGCTGTCACTCCTGTCCTTACCTCTGGCTGCAGGTGAGCCGTCACTCCTCTCCTGTCACTACCTCTGGCTGAAGGTGTGCTGTCTCTCCTCTCCTGGCACTACCTCTGGCTGCAGCTGTGCTGTCACTCCTCTCCTGTCTACCTCTTGCTGCAGGTGTGCTGTCACTCCTGTCCTGTCATTACCTCTGGCTGCAGGTGAGCCGTCACTCTTCTCCTGTGACTACATCTGGCTGCAGTTGTGCTGTCACTGCTCTCCTGTCACTACCTCTGGCTGCAACTGTGCCGTCACTCCTCTCCTGTCACTAACTCTTGCAGCTGTGCCGTCACTCCTCTCCTGTCACTACCTCTGGCTGCAGCTGTGCAGTCACTCCTCTCCTGTCACTACCTCTGGCTGCAGCTGTGCCGTCACTCTTCTCCTGTGACTACCTCTGGCTGCAGCTGTGGTTTGGCACAGTGGGAAACATAGGGGCACAAGAGGTGGTATAGTGGGAAACATAAGGGTACAAGAGGTGACTGATATGAGATATGGTGTTAATTATTTGTTATTTTGGGGACATTTGCTCTAATGCTGGGAATACACGGTTCGTTTCTGCTGTGCGTTTCTGTTCTCGAACGTTTTTGCCACTCGATTCTGCAGTAGATTGTCTTATCTTCCGCTCGTTTTTCATACTTTTTTCCAGTCACTTCCAACAGAAAACGAGCAGCAACATCATCGAAAGGGAGATCGGACGTGTCGGAAATTATCTATTGAACCATCTAATCAGCTAAAAAATGACCCGTGTATTCCCAGCATAAGAGGCATACTTCACAGGCATAATATACCAGAACCAAAGGCCTCATGCCAAACTTAGTACACAGAGGACCAATTCTCTGTGCCATACAATAGAACAAAAACAGCCTAATCCAATTTGGGAATGTAAATAGAGACAAGCCAAAGACATAATACACCAATAGTGGCACAATAGGCAACAAAATTGAATCACATCAGCTTAATCTAAGTGTTTGGGGGTGTCTGTATTTATATGTCCAGATAAGATTAGGCTGAATTTGTTATATTGTGTTGCCTAGACAATTGGTCTGGGAGTGTATGAAAAGGTAGGCAATAATTATACTAAAGCTGGCCATACACTGGCTCGATTTGCCGCCGTTTCGACAGCAGATTCGGTCACTGGGATTGAATCTGCTGCCAATCGTTTGCGCTACACGCCAAATTTCAATCCATTTCCTCCGGTCCCGTCGATCGTTCCGTGCGGAAAATTACTGCCGATCGCCCGCGGGTAGGGAGCGCGTCGCTAGCGGCGTTCGAGTGCCCGACGACCGACGCACTCTGGCTGCAGGTGTGCTGTCACTCCTCTGTTAGTACCTCTGGCCAGGGGCGTAGCAATAGGGGTTGCAGAGGTAGCGACCGCATCGGGGCCCTTGGGCCAGAGGTGCCCCGAAGGGCCCTGCCTCAATTACAGTATTAGCTCTCTATTAGTCCTGTGCTCATAAAAATCACTTCTATAGATACGTTGCATAGTGGTGATCATTAACAAGCTATTCCCCATCCCCTTCTTGTACCTGACACTGTAGCTGCCATTGGCAGGTTTTGGTGCACCGTATCAATTGTTATGTGTAGAGTGCTTGGGGGGCCCCATTGTAAAACTCGCATCAGGGCCCACAGCTCCTTAGCTACACCACTGCCTCTGGCTGCAGCTGTGCTGTCACTCCTCTTCTGTCTACCTCTGGCTACAGCTGTGCTGTCACTCCTCTCCTCTCTCTCTCACAATGTGTGTGCGTGTGTGTGTGCGTGTGCGTGTGCGTGTGCGTGTGCGTGTGCGTGTGCGTGTGCGTGTGCGCGCGTGTGTGTGTGTGTGTGTGTGTGTGTGTGTGTGTGTGTGTCTCCTCATGGTTGGTGGTCTGTGGGGCAGAGGGTGGCTGTGCTTTTTTTTAAGTGAGAAAGGGTTTCTGAAAATTGACTATTTGGGTGTGTTAAGACGTGTGCAATTGGTGGCACTATTAGTTGGTTGGAGAGGGATCGTTCCTATGACAGTATCCTTTGTGTGTGTGGTGGGCCTGCTGTATGTGATTATTGCTAACAACAATGTGGGGGAGGGCAAGCTTTCTTTATAACTGATACAAAGGCCTTAGTCGTCACAGATTGCCCAGAGGAGCCGATAGTCGTATCCCTTGGAGTGCCTTGAATGTTTCAAGTAATTAACTGTAAATACTTCTATACTTTTGTACATTTACATAGAGTTTGCCGCTAAAGCAGAATTGCAAGCACTGTGCACACTATGCTGTGGTACTGCTTCTACCATGCGCTGGCAACTTGCGCTCACAACTTACTACCGTCCGCGGGTCAAGTGGCTTACTGACGCAATCCAAACCCACTTTGATTGGCCCAATAGGCTGCCTATCAAGTTTCAGACAGCCTACTGGGCCAATCAAAGTGCTGGGATCACGTCCATTATAGCAACTGGACCTGCAGGGGCTCATGGTGTATTTAGTGGAGCGGCTAATCGTCAGAAGGAGCATATGAAAGTTACCAGCACAATGTTAGAGGTGCTACTGCAGCATAGCGTGTGATGTTTTTGCTCTCCTGTCATTTTGGCTGTGCTGCTTCCGCTTCACAGGTTGTTAAATCAACCTCAGTGCCTCACCCAAGACAATTGTATTACTTGTTTGTTTTGCTTGTAAATATGTTTTTTTTTTTTTTTTTCAACAGGTCAAGTTTCACTTGTTCATATCGTTCTTAGTTGTTTTTAAAAAAGTTGTACAATGTTTTTTTTTTAGATGTACACTTCTAGATTTCATTTTTACCTTACAAAGAAAACACTTTGGCTTTGTTCTCCTTTGCAGCAGCCCATTTCCATCAGAGCACAAGTCAGTCTTTAGCCTATATTTCTCCCAGGGCGATGATGTAAAAACCGTGGCCTCCTCTCCCGCCACCCACCCACACCTAACATAGTTTTGCTCTTTTTATGTTCAATATTGTTCTTCCAGCAATGTTACTGCCGCACAACCCATAGGATTTTATTTATCATTCTAATTAGAAATCTTGTGGAAAGAGACCAAATTTTTAATAAAACAATCGATAGGATGGGGCACAAAAATTTTAGAAAGGTGGCGTTTTTTCCAATTGGAGAATCTAAAAGTGTATATTCAAATTTAAATAACAAATAAGACAATTAAAACAGCCATTAGTGGATCGCCCAGGGCCGGCCCGCTCATGAGGCGAGGTGAAAACTTTTGCCGCCCCGTGGATGTGGGGGGGGCTGCCCGAGCTGGAGGGGATAGCGGGCAGGAAGGGGGTATTGGGCCTAGCGGCGAAGAGCGGAGGACGGGGGACCCAGGCGAGGGAGGGAGGGGGGGGGGGGGGGTCCGACCCCCCTCCCCGCCTCTAGGCCCAATACCCCCTTCCTGCCAGCTATCCCCTCAAGCTCGGGCGGCCCCCCCCCACGGCCAGGGGGGGGGGGGGTGCGATTTCTTTCAAGATTGCCTCAGGCGGCAAAAAGTCTAGGGCCGGGCCTGGGATCGCCTAACAGGGATCAGAAAGGATTTTTTTCCCCATGCTATACTTATATTGTCCTTTTAGTGTGTCATGGGTTTTTTTTCGCCTTTCTCTGGTTCAATTCTTATTTTTTTTTTCTTTTTTTGAGGGTTTCCATATTTGTCTATTAAATTTTCCAAATTACATTGTAATGACATGTTAGATGGTTTGTGTTAGTGTTCTGAATAAATCTATTAGAAACCCTCAGAATCTGTGTTTCTGTGTAAATTTGATCACAACATGAATATAATGGAGAATATATATATATAGTAATTCTAGATATATACTGTACATTCTAGATAGATAGATATCTAGAATGTACTGTATTTTCCGCCTATAAGACGCACTTTTCTACAACAAAAATGGGGAGAAAAAGTCCCTGCGTCTTATACGGCAAAGGCAGGGAATCCCCAAATTCTGAACACCCGCCGATACGAAGCGCTGCCACGTCGGGGATTCCCTGCCTGTGTGCGTCCTCGTCTCCTCCTCCTGTCTAACCACCTGTCACTTCTGTCCTCGCCATGGTTTTCCTGTCCGCCAGCAGTGAAATCAGCTGCAGCCAGTAGCATATAGGCAGCCCCGGGTCCTCACAGCTAGGGAAGAACGGAGAACAGGGGCCAGCAGGACATGGAGTGGGGACAGTGGAACAGAACGCAGAGCAGGGGACAGCGGCATAGCACTAAATAGGTGAGCTTCGGGCCTTGGCCAGCCACATGTAGTCAGAACGCGTTCTGGCCGGCCAAAGTCCGAAATTGTGCAGCATTTTGTACATTGGCCGCATCAGGCAGCCACTTCGCATTGTGACCGGCCAGAACTTGAAGTGGCCAGACTTCGGGTTCTGGCCGTAACATATATAAAATAATCCGGTGTACACATCAGATATATACAGTCACAATCAGATATGTTTATCTTACTTTAAAAATATGGGGGCTGCTTTATTGAAGCAGGACAAGTAACCATTTTTTGATTGGTTTATTTCATTTTTGTGGGCTATACACAGCTATTGCTGTATATATAATTTATGATGACTATTATCTGAGAAATAGAACATTTTATCATATTTTCTATTTTAATTACAGTTTAAATTCATTAGGCGTCTGAGTCGGTGCATTCTACTTCGCGTATTGGAAAACCAACAGTATTTAAAAATGATAATACAAATAAAGCTTGACTTTTTATTAGGTAGTAAATATTTAAAACAATTAGTAATCAAGCATTTCAGCCGCATCAAAATCGTTGCCATAATAAAACCCCTTGTAAATTCCCTGAGGGTCTGGAAAAGTGTTTTGCACACTTTTTACGGTGCAAGATGGGATTGGACGCCTCCTCCCTTTCCCAAGATAGCCATAAATCCATGACGCAAAAGAACGATATGCGGTTCTATGGAGTTTTCTGAAAAATAAAAAATTGTAGTTAATGAAGAGTACACTTCTTTAAAGATTAGAAGAGAACTGTAAAGGTATCCATACACTGGTCGATTTGTCATTAGATCGACCAACTGACAGATCCCTATCTGATCAAATCTGATCAGAGTGGGATCAAATGGCTGCCTTTACTGCAAACAGAGTGTGAATCGATTTCAGCCTGAAACCGATCACAATCTGTTGAGCTGCTCCTGCCGCCTGTCCTCCCCCCCCTGTATATATTACGTGAAGCTAGCTCCGGGTCCTCTTCTCCGCGCTGCACCGCATCCCAGCATCCCGCACCACATCCCAGCGTACACTGTGTCACTCCGTGACCAGGAAGCTCAAATACAGCACCCTCTATTTGAACTTCCTGGTCACTGGAGTGACACAGGAAGTTAAGCTAGCCATACACTGTACGCTGGGATGGAGCAGGAACAGAGTGGTGCAGCGTGGAGAAGATGCCCGGGAGCCAGCGTCAGGTAATGTATACCTGTACCGGATCGGCCGCCGCTAGCGACGCGCTCCTTACCTGTGGGTGATCGATGGTAATTTCCCGCACGGCGCGATTGATGGACCGATCCAATTTCGGGAGGAAATCGGATCGCGGGTGCGTTTAGCACGAACGATTGGCAGCAGATTCGATCCCAGTGATCGAATCTGCTGTCGAACGGTGGCAAATCGGGCCAGTGTATGGCCAGCTTAAGGATAGAGATTAGTTACCTGTGATATACATCGGCAGGAGGATGAGTTGTATTGTTCGGATGAGTCCTAAAAAGAGCTTCCACAATAATTGGGTTTGTGCAAAGGTGATGAAAGTCTGAGATTTGTGTAATACATTGTAAGTCATCAGGTATGATAAGACTTGATGTCCTCAGCATCCTTGCAGCAGATGCTTTCTAAGTCCGTTGGCATGGAAATACAGTTTCCACATAAACACCAGTTGCTGTTCCCAATTCTACCTGTAACTGGTGCATGGTCAGATGTTGATGCCTCTGACCCTTGATTGTCTGTCTGTAAGGGCCTTCTTGGATTGAATGGGAAGCTGCAATCTTCATCAAAACATGGGAAAGTAGCGTAGATCTCGTCCATAACCATTTGTGTCTAAATTAAGAAAACACACACATTACACTCTATAAAAGTACTAAAATTGATATAGACTTTGCAAATGATAAAAATAGCAAAATAATTAAACGGGTATAAAAATACTGTTTGTGGCCAACAAGATCCTTCCATTCATTCAGGTTTCCGAAGCAATTGAATTACCTTTCTAAACCACTATACATTTTTTCAACCACAATTGTCATTTTTACTAAATTAGGATCTCTTCTGCTCCATGCTTGTGGTGCGTTTCTACTTTTTGGCGAAGGGTTAAGGGCGCTGCCACATGACATATTTTACTATTCCGTTATCGAATTGCATTTATTTCCCCATTGAAAGTACACCGGGCCATTACAAGGCCACGCTCATCAGTGGTGCGTTGTTTATTTCACTTTACAATTGCAGTGTCTGATGCAGTGTTGCTGTGTTTGTCAAGTCAATGGGAGTGCATGCAACTCGCATTGCAAACATAGTGTTATGCGATTTGTACTGCGATTTCACATTGAGAACATTTTACATCAACCTTTGCATGTCAGGAAACACAATAGTGCACACAGATCAAACATGAAACTCACTGTGAAACATGCACTTGCCAGGAGCTGCTATCACAATGTCATTCTATGTCATCATGACCTCACTAACGCAGAGCTAGTGATAGGCCCACTGCACCTGATGGGGTGCTGGCAGGCAGAAGGATACTTTCCAAGCCTCCAGTAACATCTAGCAGCCTTGCTCTAACTCCTCGTGGTGTCTTTATCAGGTTCCAGCATCCAAGTACATAAGCTGGCCTGTCACCTGACCCAATGCGGGTCATGTGCGGCAGAAGATGGAAAGATGCTTGCAAGGAGATACATACAGGCTGCTTCTAGATGTCACTGTATAATCAGTGACTATTTCAGGGTGATTTTTTTTTTCTTGGATGCTCAAGCAACTGGCATGCACATATATCTTTCATCAGGCTATCCCTGCTTATGCCAGATGCTCGGAACTCTACTGTATTATACAAAGTAAACTTACCCTTTGTGCTCTCTCCTCAGCAGTCATTTCTGAATCCACATATTCCTGTCATCCTGCTGCTTGGAATTCAGTCTGAAAAAAGATTATGTAATAAAAAAATAAAATAAAAAAAGTATATTGCTTGATAGAGATACATTCATGTGTATTTAAACATACTGTCACATGAGCCAGGACCAAATGGATTGGGAAACATTTAGGGGTCCCCAAAGTATACAGCATTCCTCTGATTCACTGGCCAACCCATGCGTTGGAGAAGCATGCATGGGTTGGAAAGAAATAGACTTCCACATTACAAACAGTGGCTCCGGACTGTCTCGGACTCATGGCCCATACTCACGGGCTACAATTGTCGCCGCAACCACGTGGCACGCGTGTTGCGGCAACAGGTCACCCGTACGTATGGCGTGCGCGCCCCGAACCGTCGCTGCTGTCGCCAGGCGATTGGCGTGGTCAATCGCCTAGCGACAGTTGGCACCGCAACTGTCGCTAGTCCGCGTGTGTATGCGGACTAGCGACAGAAACCTAATAGCCGGAGCACTGAGTTTCTGGCGGGGGGAGGAACGTCGGCGACAGCTTCCGCCGCTTCACTGATCCCTCTTCCGTGGTATGTATGCGGAGGGACCTGGCGACGAGCTGTCGCCGAACTGTCGCGCACACGCTCCCGTGTGCTAGCGACAATCTACAAAAGTAGCCCGTGAGTATGGGCCATTACTTAGCCCTGTGATGTCACAGGCCCTTGGAAGGTGCCAACATGGCTGGAGACCTTTAACACCTTGAGAGACAGTGTGTCTCTAAAAGACTATAGGTTCAGGAAGATTATCACCTGATTTATTTATCTCTGTGGGGAGCCGTTGTAATGTGTACAGTAGTGTATTCCAGGTGCTGGACCTTATTGTGTACAGATAGATAAGATAAACTGTTTAAAAGATAAACTGTTTAAAACTTTGTATAGTGAGTACCACATGGTTGGGATGGAAAATCCTTCCCAAAGGTGGGGGCTCTGCTGTTGTGTATAAATTGTCTTGTTTGACTGAATAAAGGGAGTTACTGTTTGGAATCACAGAAGTTCAGAGTGCTGTCTCTTGCTTCTGTGCGGGCTTGCTTAAAGTGAACCTAAAGCCTGGAAAAAAAAAAAAGTTGAGATTAACTCACCTGGGGCTTCCCCCAGCCCCCTGCAGCCGATCGGTGCCCTCGCAGCCCCGCTCTGACGCTCCAGGACCCGAACACTTCTGGTGTGGCCGTCACCGGCCGACAGGCATGGGAACGCGAGTGATTTTTTTCGCGTTCCCAGCCTGTATATCACCCCCTATGCTGCTATTGTGGCCAGGAGGGAACGCGAACAATCACTCGCGTTCCCATGCCTGTCGGCCGGTGACGGCCAAACCAGAAGTGTTCGCCGGCGGGTCCTGGAGCGTCAGAGCGGGGCTGCGAGGGCACCGATCTGCTGCAGGGGGCTGAGGGAAGCCCCAGGTGAGTTCATCTCATTTTTTTTCCAGGCTTTAGGTTCACTTTAATGACATTGGTTCTGCCCAATGCATAGGTTTATCCCAGTACCGTCCTGCAGCTGAGTTAGTTCCTGAGGTTCTGGTAGCATTGACTTGACAGAGTGGCCCGGGTCGGGGTCTAGCAAGCGGTTCCGTCACACATACCTCTTCCAGGATGGAACATTCATCAGAACTTTCTTCCACTTCTGTGTGGCTACTACTCATGTGTAAAATCTTCAGACTCACTGGAAGTGTATGACTCATCCAGATTTACTAGATCTTCAAGAGTTTCTGGTTCACATTCAGTACTGGAACTTGACATTTTGAACCTATTGGATGAGAATCTTACACGATTATAGATTTTTTTTCTCCGGCTACCTCTACAAATGGCCATGGGGAGAAAACCACTCAGCCAATCGACCTAAGTGATCCACCAGTTTGACAAGCAGCGGATGAATCTTGCCCGAGTCGTCCAATAACGACTGCCTGTGCTGGGAATCCAGCATTTGCACATTATTATTATTTATTTATTTAGCGCCTACATCTTCCGCAGCACTGTACAGAGTATATTGTCTTGTCACTAACTGTCCATCAGAGGAGCTCACAATCTAGTCCCTACCATAGTCATATGTCTATGTATGTATCATGTAGTGTGTGTATCGTACTGTAGGGTCAATTTAGGGGGAAGCCAATTAACTTATCTGTATGTTTTTGGAATGGGTGAGGAAACCGCAGTGCCCGGAGGAAAACCAAGTCGATACAGGGAGAACATACAAACTCCTTGCAGATGTTGACCTGGCTGGGATTTGAACCTGGCACCCAGCGCTACAAGGCGAGAGCGCTAACCACGACGCCACCATGCTGCCCATGTCAGCCCCTGATGTGCAAATGTTGCATTCCCGGCACAAGCAGTCCTTATTGGACAACTCGGTCAACATTCATCAAGCTTGTGGACAGAGCTTTACAGTATAGCAACATATTCAACCACACTGCTAGCAAAGGTGTGTTCAAACATGGGCATGAAATAACAGCAATTGAATATTTGAAATTTTTTACATTATTATACAATCCACTATTGTAAATTATCGGGTAATTTACTGATATTCTACCATCACCCTCTGTACTTCACACTATGCAATGTGACTATACAATCTTACAAACATCCATGTACTATAAACACCAATAAGTTTCAGGTAGTGTCTTATACTACATAAAAGTAGTAAGATTGGAGATTGATTGTACAGTCAGACTGCATACAGTGTGGCCATCCTTTACTCTCAAATGAACTCTCCTCTATCTAAAGCCTAATACACACAATGAGATTTTATTGCTGATTTACTGCCAGATCTAGTATGTCCAGCATGACCTTTCTCATTTCCGAACGATTTTCCTTAGACGTGAATGGGAAATCAAATTGGCCATGCAGTGGCGTAGCTAGAAACCTCTGGGCCCCGATGCGGAATCTGGATGTGGGCCCCCCCCTCCCGGCAACAACACCCCTACCCCCTCGCAACACCCGAAGCACACACACATAGCTGTGCATGGCATGGCTATATCAATTCCGCTTTTCAGCAGCATGGCTGCCACGTTCAATTTGCAAACATATGCAGCACCCAGAGGAAATAGGGCAATTAGTAGCAATATGCCAGTCTGAAGGAAAATAATCGTTATGTGCGCAGCATTCACCAGAAAATAATCACAATGTGGGGGCAGTCACCAGAAAATAATTGTTATGTGGGGACAGTCACCAGAAAATAAACCTGTACAAATAAAAAAAAAAAAAAATTCACTCACCTGGCCAGCCTCTGACGTGAGCTCCCCGACGTGCAACCAGCCTCCCTCGTGCAGCTCCTCCAGCGATGATCCTGCAGCGGAGCAGCCAGTTTCTCCCTCGCTGATAGGCAGAGTGCAGGGCTACAGGAAGATGGTGCCCGAAGCCCTGTACTGGAGACACAAATAGTCTCTAGTGCAGGGCTTTGGCAGCCATCTTGCCGTAGCCCTGCTCTGCCTCCGGGAGCCAGTCCCCGCAGTGCGCTGCAGGGATTTCAACACCTGGGGGTCCAGGCCCCCGGGCCCCTCCCCTTCCTCTTTCGGAGGTGGGCCCGGTCACCACCGCGACCCCTGCGACCGCGGGCCCTACGCCCATGCTGGAAATAGTTGATCTGGCAGCACATCTGCCGGAAAATCTCATTGTGTGTATTCGGTATTAGCCTAAAGCCCAATCTACAAGATATGATTATTTATTCGATTATGATTCTATTTACGATCCGATTAGATCCGACATGTCCGATCGGAATTCGATTGTTTTGCAATGGCAAATCAAATTGAATAGAATCCAGAACGGACATGTCGGATTTAATCGGATCGTAAATAGAATCGTAATTGAATAAAGAATCGTATTGTGCTGATTGGGGTTAATACGAACCAAACACACTACAGCCCGGAGTACGAACTACAATGTAGCCTACCTTTGCTGCACTACTTCTCCCAGCAAGTTGCTATAGATCCGCACATCCACTGCAGCAGCAGCATGATTATTCAATTCTACCATTCCCCATATGCTCTCTCCCGCACACCTCTGGTATTTATAGCCAGAGAAGTGTTGGTGATGCTATAGATGACAATGTAAAGGCACACCAGTAAATTCAGGAGGTGCCTGATAAAGTAGCACTGCAAGATCCCCTAATGAATAGCCTCCATTTTCAGGCTCAGGTTCCCACTATCTTTTGACCTAACATCTCCGGCACATCGATTGTAGTCGAACGTAGATTGATGGTCCATACCATTATAATAAATCATATTGGGTGGCAATCTATACTTGCATGGGCACCTCTATACAGAACACATCACATAACTGGATGCAGCAACAGTTACAATTCACTCCTAGCTCTGCTGAGATGGACCGGTTCTGAAAAGACCTGCTGCCACCATTACAAAAAATAAAAATAAGCAGAACAAAAAAAAAAAAAAAAAATTCATTATGTCACTGCAGAGTAATACTATTATCTGGATTGTATTTAAAAAAAAAAAAAAAAAAAAAAAAAAGTTTTATAAAATGAAAGTAGGCTTGTTAACCAGGATTAGGCCACATACACACATCAGACCATAGTCTTTGGAAAATGAAAGATCACAGACCAATTTTACCCCCTTCCATGTAGTATGAGAGCCATACCTAACAGTCTATTCTATGGAGCTGAACTCCAGATCAGACAGAAATCTTTGCAAGATGCTGCACACAAAGATGCTGTACACATTCAAAAGATCAGTATCTGCAAAAGATCTGTTCCTGCAAAAGATCCGTTCCTGCAAAATGCATTCATAGTCTGAGATCTGCACATCATCCTCCAGGCTGGGACTTTGTTATTTTTTCACAATGATCGGGCTGCTCAGCCGAGCGGCAGCAGATCATTGCGGGGCTGAGATCAACGAACGGGAATGGATTTTCCCGTTCATTGATCTCCGGGCGAGCGGGCGGCGGCGTGTTTACGAGCGGGAGCGCGGACAGCGGCGGGAGTGCGCAGAGTACGGATTTCTCCGTCCCTGGGGGTGAAAGGATGGAAAAAGGGGCGGAGAAATCCGTACGCGCGGGGGTAAAGTGGTTAAGAAGGGGACCCCAGATGCCCACCCCCTCCCAGCAGAAATGAGTATAGGGTTACAAAGTACCCCTTACCCATTTCCACAAAGGGTTAAATAAAATAAAAACAGCCACGAAAAAAAATCCTTTAATCTTCTTAATTAACCAGAAATACTTACCTGTAGCTTTAAAAAAAAAAAAAAAAAAATTCCCACACCAATATCCTCGGTAAATGATCCCACGAATACAGTATCCTCTTATCTTGCGATCTTCAATTAAGTTGATTGAAGATCTCTGCCACCCCCCCACATAGCAGAGAATGCGCATAGCTGCCGTCTCCCGCTGTCTCTCCCCACCTGCCTTCACCCGTCACCCTCACCTAGGCTGGCACCTGGTGCACCGGGTGCCAGCCTAGCCGAGGGTGACGGGTGAAGGCAGGTGAGGAGAGACAGCGGGAGACGGCAGCTATATGTCCTGCACAGGACGCATTCTAAGCTATACTAACGGTTCATGAATGATCCAGTTCTTTTTAATGAATCGGCTCTTTTTTAATGAATCAGCTCTTTTTTCTTTGTAACTTTAAAATCGATTTTTTCAAAAAAGTAGAAGGCCTTTTTGAAAAAAAAAAAAAAAAAAAAAAAAAAAAAAGTTCCTCTTGTTCCCACTGTTTTTGTGTTTTGGTGTTTCTAGCTTTTAAAGAGGCTTTGCTATTAACCGCTAAATTCGGCAGGGGTTTAATTTTCTCACGGTCAGAAGTAGAATTTTAAAATAGATTTTCTCAAAAACTATTGTAGTCACTGAAAAAAAAAACCCTCAGGTGTTAGACCATTTGAAACATCTTTTCCATCACTTTTCTGGCCAGCATTAATGTTTCTAGTTTTCAAAGTTTGCCTCCCCATTAAAGTCTATTGCGGTTCGCAAAAGTTCATGCAAACCGAACTTTCCAGGGCCGCACAAAATCACATCAGCACGACCTTGCACAGAGCTGCCGGGTGGCCTTCCTCTGGGTTTGCCTCTGACTTTTTTGTCCATATCGGGGGGGGGGGGGGGGGGGGGGGTGAAGTGAAAGGTATGCACTGACTTGACTAATACAACGTGCAATCACACAGGTGCAGTTAACAGGTATGCACGGAGTGGTATATCCCACTGTGTGCACTCAACACAACAGGTAGGTATATGCAGTGATGGGTATTACAAATGTGCACCTGGCACACGCACGTACCGTGAACAGGTACAGTGACTGGTGGTATTACATATCACACTGCGTGCGCTCACGTAGGTAGGTGGGTGCACTGGAGTGAACAACAGGTAGGTATATGCAGTGATGGGTATTATAATGTGCACCTGGCACAGTAGTAATTATACCACCAAGGGGCCAAAGGCCAGCTGCAAGTGACTGACAGGGCTGTATATAATGCAAATGGGCCACACACACAAAAAAAAAAAAAAAAAAAAAAAAAAATCACAAGAAAAAGATTAGCTCTCAAAAGAGCTGTTGAGGGGTGTTTTTTTTTTTTTTTTTAGCAATAAGGATCAGCAAGGAGCAAGCTAACAAGCCTACAAGAGCCCAAGTAAGCTTTCCCTATAGGTCTCTGCACAGCAGCTCTCCCTTCTCTAATTACTGCAGGCACACGAGTGAATGAAAATCCTGACACTGCCTGCGTTTTATAAGGGGGTGGGGCTCCGGGAGTGTAGCCTGATTGGCTACAATGTGCCTTCTGACTGTGATGTAGAGGGTCAAAGTTTACCCTAATGATGCACTATGGGGGCGAATGAAACTTCCAGAAAAGTTTGTGGTTCTCCGCGATCGCGAACCACGGAAGTTCGCCGGGAACCGGTCGGGCCATCTCTATTTCTAAATGTTTTCAAGTTCCAGTGGGTACAATGCAAAGTGTTATTAAAAAGATGTCCTGCACTGTAGAAAATCTCAGAGGACGTGGTCGAAAGCCAAAAGTGACACCTGTGCTGTCCAGGAGGACATTGAGAGGTGAAAAACAATCCAAGGATCACCACCAAAGCCATCCTGGTGAATCTTGGCACTTCTGGTGGCAATGTCTCAAGGCAGACAATAAAACGGACACTGCACACTGCTGGGTAGGGATGCTCATTTAGATTCCGCGGAAATGCAATTTCCGAAATTCCGATCGGAAATTGCATTTCCGCATCGGAATGCGGAAATCGGTAATGCAAGTGCCGTAGGCGGATTTCCGACGGAAATTCCACCTGACTTTAACATCGATTTTCTCAAAAACTAGAATTCTTTTTGAAAACTTTTTTTTGCATATTCTTCACAAGATTCAGTTTAATAAACCCTGAAAATGTGGTGTTTCTAGGACTTACGGGAGCTTTGCTATTAACCGTTAAAGTCGGCGGATTTTTACTGTAATGTAAAATGCAGAAAATAGGCAGATGCAGATTTTCTGCATTTTACATTACAGTAAAAATCCGCCGACTTTAGTGGTTAATAGCAAAGCCCCCTTAAGTCCTTGAAACACCAAATTTTCAGGGTTTATTAAACAGAATCTTCTGAACAAGATGCAAAAAGAAAAAAAAAGGCCTTATAGTTTTTGAGAAAATCGATGTTAAAGTCAGGTGGAATTTCCGCGATTTCTGGCGGAAATTCCGCATTGGAATGCGGAAATTGGTAGCGGAAATGGGAATCGGTAATTGGTACATGACGGAGTGCGGATTTAGCGTGGAATCGGAAATTGGCATTCCGACCATCCCTACTGCTGGGTTCCACAGATGCAGACCAAGGAAGACACCACTTCTCCAGATAAAGGCACACAAAAGCTCATTTGGCCTTTGCAAATGCTCATCTGGACAAAGAAGAAGACTTCTGGTCTTCTATGTTATGGTCAGACGAAACAAAAACAAAACAAAACACAATACATGAGAATTCTCAACGACAACATCAGGCAGTCTGCTTAGAAACCTGGCCTTGGGCACCAGTGGATATTTCAGCATGGCAATGACCCAAAACACACAGCAAAAGTGGTGAAGAGATGGTTAGCAGACAACAACATTAACGTTTTGAAGTGGCCCAGCCACAGTCTTGACTTGAATCTAATTGAGAATCTGTGGAGGGAGCTAAAGATCAGGGTGATGGCAAGAAAACCCTCCAACTTGAATAATTTGGAGCTTATTGCTAAAGATGAATGGGCCAAAATACCTGTGGAGACATGCAAAAAGCTGGTCTGCAATTATAGGTTTTGATCGCTATAATAGCCAATGGAGGTTTTTCTATTGATTAGTGAGAAGGGTATGAATAATTTTGGACTGGACACTTGCTCAAATGAAAATAAAAGCTGAGATTCTACCCCCCTCCCCCCCACACACACACACACAATAATGCCTCTTGTACATAGTCTTATCCTTTGGGAGACGCATTTCCTGTCAAAAAAAAAAAAAAAAATACTTGCTGGTTGAATAAAAGTAACTTTAAGTCAAAATTTGTCAGGGATATGAATAATTATGGACAGCACTGTAAATAGCATCATCCTGATTCAAATCTTCTTGCTTTTACTGATGGCTGACATGGTACAATACTCTACAGTCTATATCAGTGTCACCGGCCTTCAGAGAGCTTTCCCAGGCTAGGGTTTGTCTGACTTACCTTTGAAATGATAAAGAGGAATTTGAAGGTCAGGTGGAAGATCAGGCGAGGAGGATTTATCCTGTATAATTTCCAGCAGTAACTCCAACATCCACCCTGCAAGACAAAGCAGGACTACTATCACTGCACTGAGCTAGGAGAGAGATGAGAACTCTAGAGACTCCTAGTGGTAAAACATGAGTAATGCACCTATCAGCACACAGCTATGCAGGGCTTCGGACAAGCAAAACTCCCAACTCAGATTTCTTTATCCACAGCACTTCCAACCTCCTCCAATTACACATACATACAGGAAATAAATGGTAAATATACATTTCTTACCATACAAGGTGTGTTATCCCTGCCAGTGTGGATACTCCAGATAATATGTAATCCTCACAAATGAAAGGCTATAGATGAGTCAGTGGTTAATAAGAGGCAAATATATGCCATTTAAATGTTGCATAATTCTACATCAATGAATTATTTGAATCTTATTGGCTATTCAGTAACCTTATAACAAAGGACAGAGTTTGTATGTTCACCCGTGTCTATATGTGTTTCCTCCGGGAACTCCAGTTTCCTCCCACATCCCAAAAACATACAGACTATGATACATACACTACACAATATAGACAAGGGGCTATGGTAGGCATTCAGTTGTGAGCCCCTCTGAGGGACAGTTAAAGGATACCACAACCGAATGGTTGTGGTAAAATTGATTGCTGCACTGTGTAGGGGGTGATGAGTGCATACCTGCATTTCCTCCCGCCCCCTCCGTCTGCCGCCGTTCATGCTCTATACACTCCGGTGTGCGGCGACTTGCTTGACCTCTGCCCCGGACATACTGCGCCCTGTGTGCGCAGTATGTCCTTCCCCCTTCGCTTCTGGCCGGCGCATAGTGCCAGGCTCAGAAGCACGCTGTCCCCTTTTTGCTGCGTGTGCGCTCCATTACACCGAGCGTCACATGCTAATCATGTGACGCTCGGTGTAATGGAGCGCACACGCAGCAAAAAAGGGACAGCGTGCTTCTGAGCCTGGCACTATGCGCCGGCCAGAAGCGAAGGGGGAAGGACATACTGCGCACACAGGGCGCAGTATGTCCGGGGCAGAGGTCAAGCAAGTCGCCGCACACCGGAGTGTATAGAGCATGAACGGCGGCAGACGGAGGGGGCGGGAGGAAATGCAGGTATGCACTCATCACCCCTTACACAGTGCAGCAATCAATTTTACCACAACCATTCGGTTGTGGTATCCTTTAAATAGGAATTGTAGTAAAAATACTACAATTGCTTATTGTGAGTTTCTCAAACCTGTCCTTGTGGCTCCCCAAAAGTGCATGGTTTGCAGGCAACCTCACTTAGGCAAAAGGTGGGGTAATTAGTGTCTCAGCTACATGAAATCCACCAAGCGGAGACAGATTATTTAGTCAGTATTTGTCCATTGTAAAATCTTTCCTCTCCCTGGTTAACATTCTGAAATGTATCACTGGTGTTGACGCGTTTAGTTCTGCCAGGTGATCTATGCAGAATGTTCATTACTGAGAGTTCTATGCAAAGAGTGAAATACTGCTTGCTTGACAGTTGGAAAAAGCAGTTATTTCCCACAATGCAATGAGGTTCTCAGAGAGCAAACGGTCAAGACCATGGTCATGACATTACACTGTGGGAGGAGTTTCACCACAATATCAGCCATACAGACTCCCCTGATGATCTATTAGAGAAAAGGTAAAGCTTTCTCATGGGAAAGGGGGTATCAGCTACTGACTGGAATGGAGTTTATTCCTTGGTTAACATTCCTCTAAGTGACAAGACAATATACTGTGTACAGCTCTGCGTAAGGTGTCGGAGCTATATAAATACTAAATAGTAATAATAAAAACTTTCTAACTGAATGGGTTCACTTTTGATTACATACAAATTATAATAGGCATCAGAGTCAGAAATTGGTTCCAAATGTAAACACCATTATCCTGATTGGCTGCTACGGATGTCAGAATAATGCTGGATACATACCATGAGTTTCCACGTTCGATGCGTCCGTCGATACGCGTCGATTCGATTATTTCCAACATGTCCGATTCAAGCATGGATCGTTAGGTCGATTTGCCATACTTTACATGGCAATCGACCTAAAACTCATCGAAATTCGTTCGGAAATAATCGAATCGATGCGTATCGATGGACGCATTCGATGTGGAAACTCATGGTGTGTATCCAGCATAATGCCAGCAGCTGCACATACAGAGGGGGTTATTCAGTTCCAAACACATCCAAACACCAGCAGGAAGTATGCGGCCCCTTTCACACTGCATGCATTTTCATCTGATTATTGAGCCACATACAACCACAAGGACACCAGCGCTGATCACAGATCCCGAGAACAGCTGATCCCATTCTCTGAATGTGGCATTTCTGCCATAATGCCATACAACACCATTCAATACAACTTTTACTGCCGGTACAATTGCAAAGTACAAGTGCACAGGTAAACAATTGCCCCCTTCCTACACACGTTATACTGTGAGAGGGCCCTTTTTGTCTGGTTCAAAAAGAGTGGGGAGAGACAATATAGTGTAGTTGGTCCTGAAGTCATTAGGACTGACTGTCCACAAACCAACTGCAGAGCTGCCGATTTTCATCTGTTGAGTAGATTACAACAGCTGGTCCAAATTAATCAGGGTAATTAGGATGTTTTAGAACAGCTTGGACTATTTGGAATGGTATAGAACTTTGAATTTCCCCTCAGACTGATGGTTTGAAGGGTATGAATAATTTTGGACTGGTCACTTTGTTTAAATGTATCATTTTTTCCCCACAATGCCTCTTGTACATCAGCTTATCTTTTGGGAGACACCCATGTCCTTTCACATAAAAAAATAAAAAAATGACTTGTTGGTTGAATAGAAGTAACAAAGTCAAAATGTCCCAGGGGTATGAATAATTATGGGCAGCACTGTACATGACTAAGCCTTGTTAGCAGTTGCCTGTGATTAGGAGTGGCTGAACAACACAAAACATTGTGATGCCCCATTGACTAATGATAGGCAAATTTCTATAACCTTCATGGTATCCCTGCAGCCACAATTACTTAAAAAAAAAAAAAAAAAAAAAAAAAAAAAGTTTACAAAGTGTCCAAAACCCCAGATAGAGTCACTGCAGGGGGTGGGGGGTGAATCAAAAGCAAAAGCAAAGATTTTAGCCAGTTGAGGACTAAAGGCTTATGCTGGATACACACCGTGCGTTTCTGCGTCCGTCGATACGCATCGAATCGATTTCCAACATGCCCGATTCACGTTTCGATGGATTGTTAGGTCGATTTGCCATACTTTACATGGCAATCGACCTAAAAATCATCGAAATTCGTTCGGAAATAATCGAATCGATGCGTATCGCAGGACGCATTCGACGCGGAAACGCATGGTGCGTATTCAGCATTACACTCCCCTCGCGACTAGGCAATTTTTTACACTTCTGCACTCTGCAGCTTTAACAGCTCGCTGCAGGGCCATACAATTTAGCAAACAAATGGACTGTGATCCATAGTTTTTTTCCCCACTTCTCATTGGGCATTAGCATGGGGGTAGCTGCGATTCTCATTCTATTGAGCAGGAGTCACATCACAGTAAAAATGTTTAATTGTGTGCTGCAAAATCAATTCACGATTTGTGCTCCCAATGTGAACTCGCCCTTACAGAGCTGGCCGCTGCTGCCATGTGGTTCAGCGAGTCAGGCTGTAATTACGGTTTACTAATAGAACCATGCCATACTAACTATCACAACAATGTGACGGACTCTGACCTGCTGGAGCATGGTTGGAGGAGATTTGTACAAATGAGAGATTGAGAGGCGAGAACCACTGGTGACGAGCAGTGGAGGCTGATATCCCATGGCAAGAGGGAGGAGCAGCAGATTAACATTACTGCAGCTGCAATTGAGACTGGGAAGCAAATGTTTCATTTGAACAAACACACAGCACAAAATAGCCTTTGTATGCATTACCTGTCTACTCAACAGCACTCCAAGAGTTCAAAAAGCGTACTGCAGTTCTCCACATTCTTTTAGAATTCTCAAAAAGTAGATGAAAGGCCGCAGGCCTGGGGTGCCGACGCTGCGGACCGCGGGTCGGGCCCAGCCAGGCACCTCCAGGCCGCAGGCCTGGGGTGCCGACGCTGCGGACCGCGGGTCGGGCCCAGCCAGGCACCTCCAGGCCGCAGGCCTGGGGTGCCGACGCTGCGGACCGCGGGTCGGGCCCAGCCAGGCACCTCCAGGCCGCAGGCCTGGGGTGCCGACGCTGCGGACCGCGGGTCGGGCCCAGCCAGGCACCTCCAGGCCGCAGGCCTGGGGTGCCGACGCTGCGGACCGCGGGTCGGGCCCAGCCAGGCACCTCCAGGCCGCAGGCCTGGGGTGCCGACGCTGCGGACCGCGGGTCGGGCCCAGCCAGGCACCTCCAGGCCGCAGGCCTGGGGTGCCGACGCTGCGGACCGCGGGTCGGGCCCAGCCAGGCACCTCCAGGCCGCAGGCCTGGGGTGCCGACGCTGCGGACCGCGGGTCGGGCCCAGCCAGGCACCTCCAGGCCGCAGGCCTGGGGTGCCGACGCTGCGGACCGCGGGTCGGGCCCAGCCAGGCACCTCCAGGCCGCAGGCCTGGGGTGCCGACGCTGCGGACCGCGGGTCGGGCCCAGCCAGGCACCTCCAGGCCGCAGGCCTGGGGTGCCGACGCTGCGGACCGCGGGTCGGGCCCAGCCAGGCACCTCCAGGCCGCAGGCCTGGGGTGCCGACGCTGCGGACCGCGGGTCGGGCCCAGCCAGGCACCTCCAGGCCGCAGGCCTGGGGTGCCGACGCTGCGGACCGCGGGTCGGGCCCAGCCAGGCACCTCCAGGCCGCAGGCCTGGGGTGCCGACGCTGCGGACCGCGGGTCGGGCCCAGCCAGGCACCTCCAGGCCGCAGGCCTGGGGTGCCGACGCTGCGGACCGCGGGTCGGGCCCAGCCAGGCACCTCCAGGCCGCAGGCCTGGGGTGCCGACGCTGCGGACCGCGGGTCGGGCCCAGCCAGGCACCTCCAGGCCGCAGGCCTGGGGTGCCGACGCTGCGGACCGCGGGTCGGGCCCAGCCAGGCACCTCCAGGCCGCAGGCCTGGGGTGCCGACGCTGCGGACCGCGGGTCGGGCCCAGCCAGGCACCTCCAGGCCGCAGGCCTGGGGTGCCGACGCTGCGGACCGCGGGTCGGGCCCAGCCAGGCACCTCCAGGCCGCAGGCCTGGGGTGCCGACGCTGCGGACCGCGGGTCGGGCCCAGCCAGGCACCTCCAGGCCGCAGGCCTGGGGTGCCGACGCTGCGGACCGCGGGTCGGGCCCAGCCAGGCACCTCCAGGCCGCAGGCCTGGGGTGCCGACGCTGCGGACCGCGGGTCGGGCCCAGCCAGGCACCTCCAGGCCGCAGGCCTGGGGTGCCGACGCTGCGGACCGCGGGTCGGGCCCAGCCAGGCACCTCCAGGCCGCAGGCCTGGGGTGCCGACGCTGCGGACCGCGGGTCGGGCCCAGCCAGGCACCTCCAGGCCGCAGGCCTGGGGTGCCGACGCTGCGGACCGCGGGTCGGGCCCAGCCAGGCACCTCCAGGCCGCAGGCCTGGGGTGCCGACGCTGCGGACCGCGGGTCGGGCCCAGCCAGGCACCTCCAGGCCGCAGGCCTGGGGTGCCGACGCTGCGGACCGCGGGTCGGGCCCAGCCAGGCACCTCCAGGCCGCAGGCCTGGGGTGCCGACGCTGCGGACCGCGGGTCGGGCCCAGCCAGGCACCTCCAGGCCGCAGGCCTGGGGTGCCGACGCTGCGGACCGCGGGTCGGGCCCAGCCAGGCACCTCCAGGCCGCAGGCCTGGGGTGCCGACGCTGCGGACCGCGGGTCGGGCCCAGCCAGGCACCTCCAGGCCGCAGGCCTGGGGTGCCGACGCTGCGGACCGCGGGTCGGGCCCAGCCAGGCACCTCCAGGCCGCAGGCCTGGGGTGCCGACGCTGCGGACCGCGGGTCGGGCCCAGCCAGGCACCTCCAGGCCGCAGGCCTGGGGTGCCGACGCTGCGGACCGCGGGTCGGGCCCAGCCAGGCACCTCCAGGCCGCAGGCCTGGGGTGCCGACGCTGCGGACCGCGGGTCGGGCCCAGCCAGGCACCTCCAGGCCGCAGGCCTGGGGTGCCGACGCTGCGGACCGCGGGTCGGGCCCAGCCAGGCACCTCCAGGCCGCAGGCCTGGGGTGCCGACGCTGCGGACCGCGGGTCGGGCCCAGCCAGGCACCTCCAGGCCGCAGGCCTGGGGTGCCGACGCTGCGGACCGCGGGTCGGGCCCAGCCAGGCACCTCCAGGCCGCAGGCCTGGGGTGCCGACGCTGCGGACCGCGGGTCGGGCCCAGCCAGGCACCTCCAGGCCGCAGGCCTGGGGTGCCGACGCTGCGGACCGCGGGTCGGGCCCAGCCAGGCACCTCCAGGCCGCAGGCCTGGGGTGCCGACGCTGCGGACCGCGGGTCGGGCCCAGCCAGGCACCTCCAGGCCGCAGGCCTGGGGTGCCGACGCTGCGGACCGCGGGTCGGGCCCAGCCAGGCACCTCCAGGCCGTTCTTGGTTCCTGTCTGTAATGTAAACCCCAAACGTTGTGTTGTGTTGTGTTGTGTTGTGTTGTGTTGTGTTGTGTTGTGTTGTGTTGTGTTGTGTTGTGTTGTGTTGTGTTGTGTTGTGTTGTGTTGTGTTGTGTTGTGTTGTGTTGTGTTGTGTTGTGTTGTGTTGTGTTGTGTTGTGTTGTGTTGTGTTGTGTTGTGTTGTGTTGTGTTGTGTTGTGTTGTGTTGTGTTGTGTTGTGTTGTGTTGTGTTGTGTTGTGTTGTGTTGTGTTGTGTTGTGTTGTGTTGTGTTGTGTTGTGTTGTGCTGTGCTGTGCTGTGCTGTGCTGTGCTGTGCTGTGCTGTGCTGTGCTGTGCTGTGCTGTGCTGTGCTGTGCTGTGCTGTGCTGTGCTGTGCTGTGCTGTGCTGTGCTGTGCTGTGCTGTGCTGTGCTGTGCTGTGCTGTGCTGTGCTGTGCTGTGCTGTGCTGTGCTGTGCTGTGCTGTGCTGTGCTGTGCTGTGCTGTGCTGTGCTGTGCTGTGCTGTGCTGTGCTGTGCTGTGCTGTGCTGTGCTGTGCTGTGCTGTGCTGTGCTGTGCTGTGCTGTGCTGTGCTGTGCTGTGCTGTGCTGTGCTGTGCTGTGCTGTGCTGTGCTGTGCTGTGCTGTGCTGTGCTGTGCTGTGCTGTGCTGTGCTGTGCTGTGCTGTGCTGTGCTGTGCTGTGCTGTGCTGTGCTGTGCTGTGCTGTGCTGTGCTGTGCTGTGCTGTGCTGTGCTGTGCTGTGCTGTGCTGTGCTGTGCTGTGCTGTGCTGTGCTGTGCTGTGCTGTGCTGTGCTGTGCTGTGCTGTGCTGTTACATACATGTGTACATACATAATAGATACACATACATACCGTAAATTAATGTCCAGGGCTGCATAATATTTTGGCGCTTTATAAATACAATAAACAGACATACATACAGTGATGTGAAAAACTATTTGCCCCTTCCTGATTTCTTATTCTTTTGCATGTTTGTCACACTTAAATGTTTCTGCTTATCAAAAACCGTTAACCATTAGTCAAAGATATCATAATTGAACACAAAATTCACAACAGTGGAGTCATGAACACTGACCTTAATTGAGACAAGTGAGGCCTGCAGTTCTTTAGATGTTGTCCTCGGGTCTTTGGTAGCCTCTCGGATGAGTTTTCTCTGTGCTCTTGGGGTAATTTTGGATGGCCAGCCACTCCTGGGAAGGTTCATCATTGTTCCATGTTTTTGCCATTTGTGGATAATGGCTCTCACTGTGGTTTGCTGGAGTCCCAAAGCTTTAGAAATGTCTTTATAACCTTTACCAGACTAAAGGTAGCCATACACTGGTCGATTTGCCATCAGATTCGACCAACTGACAGATCCCTATCTGATTAAATCTGATCAGAGAGGGATCGTATGGCTACCTTTACTGCAAACAGATTGTGAACAGATTTCAGCCTGAAACAGTTCACAATCTGTTGTGGTGGTGGTGCTGCCGCCGCTCCCCCCGCCCGCATGCATTACCTGCTCCGCTGGCGCAACTCCAGTCCCCAGGTCACCGCTGCTCCGTTTCCGCTCTGGTCTCTGGCCCCGGCATGCTTTACTTCTTCCTGCCCGGCAGGAAGTTTAAACAGTAGAGCGCCCTCTACTGTTTAAACTTCCTGCCGGGCAGGAGGAACTGAAGCATGCCGGAGACCAGCGCGGACATGGAGCAGCGGTGACCGGGCATAGACGTGCCGGCGAAGCAGGTAATGTATGCGGCTCTATTGTGTCGGTCGTCGGGTACTCAAACGCCGCTAGCGACGCGCTCCCTACCCGCGGGCGATTTTCTGCACGGAGCGATCGGACAAAAAGGATTGAAATTCGGCGTGTAGCGTGAACGATTGGCAGCAGATTCGATCCCAGTGATCGAATCTGCTGTCGAAACGGCGGCGAATCGGGGCAGTGATTTGCCACCTTTATAGATCTCAATTACTTTTGTTCCCATTTGTTTCTGAATTTTTGGATCTTGGCATGATGACTAGCTTCTGAGGTGCTTTTGGTCTACTTCTCTGTGTCAGATAGCTCCTATTTAAGTAAATTCTTGACTGAAACAGGTGTGGCAGTAATCAGGCCTAGGGGTGACTACAGAAATTGAACTCAGGTGTGATAAACCACAGTTATTTTTTTAACAAGGGGGGCAATCACTTTTTCACACAGGGCCATGTAGATTTGGAGTTTTTTTCTCACTAATAAAAAACCATCATTTAAAACTGCATTTTTTGTTCAATTAGGTTATCTTTGACTAATAGTTAACGGTTTTTGATGAGCAGAAACATTTAATTGTGACAAAAGGTCCGTACACACGCCGGACTGGAGGCAACAACGGGTTCGTCGTCACCTCCCACTGGGTGGACGTTCCAGCGACAGTCCGGCGTGTGTACAGTCTGTCTGCAGACTGATACGGCTGTTTCTGAGCGATCCGCCCGGCGTCACTTCCTGCAACGCCGGCCACGTACAATACAGTGGGCGGCGTTGCAGGAAGTGACGTCAGTGGAGCGCACGCTGGAACGAGGAAGAGGTGAGTGATCCCCCCCGCCCGTGCATCTTACTGTCGTCTGGACAGCTGCTTACTCACTATTTAAAGCTGGAGGGGAGCGCAGTTCAGGGGACCCAGGCGAGGGAGGGGGGGGGGGGGGGGGGAAGGGGCCGACCCCCGCTCCCCACCGCTAGGCCCAATACCCCCGTCCTGGATGCTACCCTTCCAGCTCGGCGGCCGCCCCCCCCCCCATGCACCCACGGATGGGCGGATGCCACCCCTAGAAGTTTGCCGCCTAAGGCAAAAGTTTCACCCCGCCTCATGAGCGGGCTGGCCCTGGCTACATCACCCATCTGGCCAAAAAAACGTTGAGCAGGGAGGAGTTCAAGAGGCTGAAGCAAGCTGGCATTAGCTCCAACCGCCATGGTGCCACAGGCCACTGCTGCTGATACCACCACCTATATTTAACCCAAAACACAATTGCGGCATCATTTTTTGGAGGTGTCTGGGCTGAAAACTGATGTCCCAGTTGTGCGGTTGGACTTTGGACACAATGGCTATCATTCATAAAGCATTTCCGCATGCGGAAATGCTGTAAACAGCTGAATTTACCGAGCACTTAGCAAAATTTCTATTCATAAAAGCAGTTTCCGTATAAACAAAGCTACAACTACCGAGCAGTGCGATAAATTACCGCCTTGTGTGGTGATTAAGTTAACACGTCATTACATGTCAATTCATAAATATTAGAGCAAGCGGTGTCAGCACGGATAATACTGCTTCCTTGGCAGAGCCGATAAGCATGCGGAGAACAGCTAAGCTAATGAAAGACCGCCCAGGCAGCAGCAGCAGTGAGAGCAGAGCAAACAAAGGCATTCCGGAATACCAAGGCTGTGTTTTTTAACCCCTTGGGTACTTGTTTTCAGATGTATTTCACATCACAAAGCCTGCATGTGTAACATTTTTTTTTGAAGTTTCTTCTAAGCTGTGGCAATTAAACAGATAGTTTAGAAAGACTTATGCTACATACACACTTGAGATAAAAGTCTTTGGAAAAGGCAAGATCAGACACATTTTACCCCCTTCCATGTAGTATGAGAGCCATAAGGCCCATACACACGTCGGATTTCCGCGAACTAAGGGTCGTTTGAACGTCCCGTCGTTCGCCCGCTAAATCAGGCGTGTGTACAGACTATCGTTCATTTGATAAGAGTGAGTTTGAGCGATCCGCCCGTCAAACCCACTCTTATCAAACGAACAATAGTCTGTACACATGCCCGATTTAGCGGGCGAACGACGGGACGTTCAAACGACCCTTCGTTCACGGAAATACGACGTGTGTATAGGCCTATACTCTACACCGTCTATTCTATGGTGCTGCACTCCCCATCAGATAAAATCTTTGCAAGATGCTGCACACAAAGATGCCCTTACACATTCAAAAGATCAATATCTGCAAAAGATCTGTTCCTGCAAAATGCATTCATAGTCTATGATATCTGCAGATCCTCATACACACCTTGTTTAACAGACTTCATCTGCAGATATGAAAGTCCATCCTGGTGGATCAGATCTGCAGATGATTGTCTGTTAAACAAGGTGTGTATGAGGATCTGCAGATATAGACTATAGCCTCGTACACACGCCTGACTGCAGGCAACACCGGGTCCGTCACCACCTCCCACTGGGCGGGTTTTCAGCAGACAGTCCAGCAGGTGTACAGTCAGTCTGCAGGCTGATAAGGCTGTTTCTGAATGATCCGCCTGGCGGATGGTTCAGAAACAGCCTTATCAGTCCGCCGACAGACTGTACACACGCTGGACTGTCGCTGGAACACCCGCCCAGCAGGAGGGTCTGACGGACCAGTCGTTCCTAATAATCTAGTATGTGTACGAGCCTTAAGAATGCATTTTGCAGGAATGGATCTTTTGCAGGAACAGACCTTTTGCAGATAATGATCTTTTGAAAGTGTACAGGCATTTTTGTGTGCAGCATCTTGCAAAGATTTTATCTGATGGGGAGTGCAGCTCCATAGAATAGACTGTGTAGAGTATGGCTCTCATACTATATGGAAGGGGGTAAAATTGGTCTGTGATCTTGCCTTTTCCAAAGACTTTTATCTCAAGTGTGTATGTAGCATAAGACAGATTCAGGGCAAACAGAGGCAGTTTTAAAAAAAATGCACATGTAAAGGGATGCTGGGGCTGCCTCTTCTGTAGTAACGCTGTCTCTGGAGGAGAAAATGTATCAACTCGGCAGCTTCTAGTGTTTCCGCAAGCCTACCACCTGCCTAGAGCCAGCCTAGTTTGGGAAAATACCGCAGTGCTATCGCAACTGTAAACATTTTTATGAATGAGCACACAGAAGTCTAAAATACTGAATGCGGTATTTTCACAGATTTTTTTTTTTACCGCACTGCTTTTATGAATGATAGCCAATGTGGGCTGCACGACCGCTGTCTGGAACCTAGTCCTGATGTTAACTGACAGCTTTTTTTTTTATTTTATGTATTTTAACTCCCCACATAATCAATTAGCATTTCTCTTTAATAAAATATGATGATACATGCATCATTTACCCTAAAAAACGTTTTAAAAGCTATTTAAAGGCCACTTCCGGTTTTCTATGCGGATATCTGAATAGGTCGGATATTCGCGGATAACGCGTTCGGATATTCACATGAACGCGGATAGCAGAACGTTTGGATGGGGTTATCCGATCCAGATATCTGGGTATCCGGATCAATTCGGATTTTGAAAAAGAGTATAATACAATTAAAAACAATAGTGCACAAACCAGCTTGGGGCCCCAGAACCAGCATGCAACACCATATGTGAGCGCAGCCAAGCCCTGGAGCTGCCACCCCCAGGAGCTTGTCCCCAACTGCTCCGAAACTTACCAAACACACAAAGGGAAATACTCACTTCCCAAACAGTTCTCTGCTGCTTATATAAAGCCTGCAGGCTGCTTATAAGCCAATAAGTGCACACACACGTTACACCTAGTCTGCAGTAATCAATTAAGCAGAGGCTGAGAAAATTCAGCCAGTCGTTGGAGCCATTGGCCTCAATTCACTAAGCTTTTCTCCTGTCTTTAATAACTCTTCTAGAGTTGTTACCATGGTGATAAGGCATGTAGTATTCAGGAAACATTTTACCTCAGGCAAACCTAAAGTTAAGGGCTGGTTCAGACGGACGCTTGCGGAGCGTTTACCGCAAGCGTTCGGACCGTCGCGGTAAACGCTCCCATTCAAGTGAATGAGAGCGTTTACACCAAGCTTTTGCGCGCTTTTACCCGAACGCGGCGTTCGGGTCCCGATTTTCGCGAGCGTTCGGGCTGCCCCTGGAAGCAACATGTAGCTTCCAGGGAGCTGCCAACCGCGACGGCTAATGTTCCCCTACGGGAAAAAAAAACCGCAACAGCATCACGACGCGACCGAAGGCTACTGAAAGCCTGACCGCTCAGCCGCCGCAACGCCCCCAGACGCGACGCTACGCAGACGTCCGTCTGAACCAGCCCTTACTCTTCTGTCTTTAAGTTAACTCTTTAATCCTTAAAATAACTCCAGAGTTAAAGACAGGCTGTTTATTAACTGCATGTGAAAACAACTACAGAGGAGGTAACTTAAGGAATGAAGAGATAAGGTAACTCTCTTATGTTGAGGTAAGTTTTCTCTATTGCCTTATTATCTCCAGCATGATCTTAGTGAATTGAGGCCATTGTCTATATGCAACTGAAGCCCTCTCCAACGACTGGCTGAATTTTTTCAGCCTCTGCTTAATTGATTACTGCAGTCTAGGTGTAACGTGTGCGTGCACTTCTTATTGGCTTATAAGCAGCCTGCAGGCTTTATATAAGCAGCAGAGAACTGTTTGGGAAGTGAGTATTTCCCTTTGTGTGTTTGGCAAGTTTGAAAAGGGGTATTAGCGCACCCCTGAAAACCAATAGAAAGTGTATTATATTGATCCAGGCCCCATATAATATACACACACACACACACACTTAATACAGACCTGTTATCCACCATGTATACTGATGTATAACCCACCTGCCTTCCAAAATAACACATCACATCCCCCCCCCCAAAAAAAAAAAAAAAAAAAAAAAAAAAAAAAACCTTCAGGAATGCACTTCACACCAGACCAATTTCCCCGGTGGTCAGAAAACAGCTTATAGTTGGAGCTAAGACCACCTGTGTGCAGGAGGCGGGAACTCCCACAATGCAGTAGTAGGGAGGGTCAATAAGATGCAAATGCTAACAAGTTGATGCAGGATCATGCAATTTTATATGCAAATATATACAGCTTGGAAATTGGCCAGATAAATCCTGCCATGGTGATTATCCATTTTCAAGATGCATACATTTGCATGTAAATTTTGCATAATATTGCACCAGCTTGCTATCATTTGCATTTCTTTGCCGATCCCTAGTCAGGGACTCTGTAACAAATACTGGCTATATTTTAATGGTCAAATTCTAAGCAGCAAAAAATTGCCTCCAATCAATATAAAATTGACATCAACACAAAATTGTTACCATTTCATTGACCAGGGGCATTGCTAGGGCCCTGGGAGATCTGGGGCACCAGGCCAGAGTCAAGCTGTTCCCACATAGAAATATCATAAACAGGCAGCATTTTACAATAATGGCAGAGCTTCTATGTTGGCCTGGGTGTTGTGCTCGGCTGGCCTGCTGGTGATGTTGTGCTGGCTGAGTGACCAACTGACCTGGTGATGCTATGCTGTGTGAGGCCCAGTGCACACCAAAACCGCTAGCAATTTTTGGTGCAGATTTCAGAGATTTGGCCCAGTGCACACCGAGCGAAATTGGATGCGATCTGCCGGCCGCATCCGCCTGTAAATCCGCTTGGCTATTGTATGTCAATGGGCTGGTGCAAACCGGCGGTTTGAGGTTTTTTAGCAAACTGCAAATGTGCAGCAGGAGGCACGTTTGCAGTTTGGCAAAAAACAAACCACCGGTGTGCACCAGCCCATTAAAATACATTAGCCAAGCGGATTTACAGGCGGATGCGGCTGGCGGACCGCATCCAAATCCGCTTGGAGTGCACTGGGCCTGACCTACTGTACTGCAGGATGGCTGACCCATACCAACTGGCAGGCAGCAGATGGTACAGTGAACGGTTCTTTTCCCTTAGCCGGGCGCATCCTGTTGGAGGCAACAAATCTCCACCAGAGTTACATCTTTCCCTATTATCCATGGCGGCCTGGAGGGGGAATAGCAATTAGCGCTACTGCCGGATGCGCCCGGCTAACGGATAAGTACCCACAGAACTGCCCAACAAGCACACAGTTCAACCTCCTTTTTGTACTAAAAGGAAACCCAAGACTTCCAGACTGCAAGCATTTATAGTTACCTGGGTACTTTCTGCAGCCCCCTGTAGGCCGTGGGCTTCCTCACCATCCTCCCAGTCCCATCCATTTATCCGCTGTCCAGCTCGGTAGTCTGGAAGTTCTGCAAATGCATGACTGAGCATCCGTGGCCGCACTCCTGTGGCTAGGAGTATTCTGTGCAGACAACAGGCCACAGAAGCACCATTGGGGCTGCACACAGTCAGGTATACACAGGGGAACATGACTGAGCCCAGTCACAGCTTTAAAGGGAACCTAAACTGAGAAGTATATGCATTTTTCCTTTAAAAATAATACCAGTTGCCTGACTCCCCTGCTGATCCTATGTCTCTAATACTTTTAGCCACAGCCCCTGAACAGACATACAGATCAGGTGCTCTGACTGAAGTCAGACTGGATTAGCTGCATGCTTGTTTCAGGTGTGTGATTCAGCCACTACTGCAGCAAAAGAGATCATCAGGAGTGCCAAGCAACTGGTATTGTTTAAAAGGAAACATCCATACCCCTCAGTTAAGGTTCCCTTAAACCAGGCCAGCCAGCGGAGGAATGGAGCAGCCCTGGAGGATGGCGAGGGAGCCCACAGGGGGCTGGAGGAAGTGCCAAGTATAAATGCTTGCACACTTTAAACTAGGGATGATCAATGAGATGCAAATATTGGAGTTCATGCAGATTTATGCAGAGCTGTGGAGTAGCTACAAAAATCATCCAACTCTGACTCCTCAGTTTAGTGAAACCAACGATTCCAGGTACCAAAATTGCTTCAACTGACTTCAGCTCCACTGCTCAGGATGTATGTAAATTTGTATGCAAATATATTCAGCTTGGAATTTGACCAGTCAAGTCCCACACAGGTTCAATTGATTGGTTCATTTGGTTCATTTGCAAGCTGCATATATTTGCATAAACATTTAGACAAATATGCATGAACTTATTTGTGTTTCATTGATCATCCCTACTTTAGAGGGGAGCTGAAGAGAGAGGTATATGGAGGCTGCCATGTTTATTTCCTTTTAAGCAATACCAGTAGCCTGGCAGCCCTGCTGATCCTCTTCCTCTAATACTATTAGCCATAGCCCCTGAACAAGCATGCAGCAGATCGGGTGTTTCAGAATTTAAACTCAGATCTGACAAGACTAGCTGCATGCTTGTTTCTGGTGTTATTCAGATACTACTGCAGAGAAATAGACCAGCAGGGCTGCCAGGCAACTGGTATTGATTAAAAGGAAATAAATATGGCAGCCTCCGTATACCTCTTACTTCAGTTCCCCTTTAAAGTACAGTGGGCTCTATTCAGAAAGCACTATTGCATTTGTTAATGCTCAAAACAGCTGATTTTTCTGATCACCTTAATAAATTACAATTCACTAAACTTGTTACCACACAAACAAAAAAAGAAAAAAAAACAGTTCCCGACTAGTGAGGTAAATTACCGACTTATGCCGGGAAATGTCAATTCACAATGCTTTGCACACTTAATTTACCGGACAAAAGCGTTTGGTAATTTTCTCCAGCCCACAACCTGCTCTCCTCATGCTGTCTCTGTGCAGTAACTTGACAGACAGCCTTTGGGGAGAACCTGGCAGCCAATAGGGAGAGCCACACAGCCTGCTTCTCATGCTAATTGGATGCAATAGGTATGCAGGTGGGACTTTCAGCGTATCAATGCAGAGACAAGCTACAACTCTGCCGGCATGCATTTAGATGTGCATATTTGTATTTTAGCACATAGAAGAGCTCCCCCTGGTGGCTCCAGCACATCTACAGGAATGACAGGTGGCACATTTTGGAAAACCTCTGAGTCACACACACAGCTCCCTGCCTGCTAGAAGGCTGCTAAGTGAAACTTACTGACCAGGGCTTAGTGGATTGAGGCAGTTTGTTCGGTAAATTACCAAACTTCTGCCTCATGGGAGAAAATGTTTGTGAATTTGGAATAAAAAAAAAAGTGTAAAATACCGCACAAGGCATTTTATCTCCAATGTTTTTTTTCTTCCCGAACTGCTTATTGTGAAGAGCCCATTGAGCACTAATTCATGAAAAAGGTAAACCTCTATTTTCTTGCAAACAGAATTGCCATAAGTGAGGTTCCTAACTTAGTATGCTTTGGGGTGGGGGTGTTAAGGGCAGCACCATGACTTACATACTGGGGGCTACTTCAAAGAATCCTACAGTAGAGTACACTCCCAGCCACAATGCATGCCAGCAGATGCATGCCGCAATGTATACTGGGAGCTGTAGTATGCAGTGCGGCCAGGAGCGCACTCTACAGTGGGATTCTTTTAGGTGCGGCAAGCTGCAGCTGGCAATCATCGCAGGGACAAGAGGCTACACGAGCAGCCCCCAGGTAAGAAATGGTGCTCCCTAACCCCCATACCAAGTTCCAAATCTCCCTTATAGAGAGGTTCAATTTGGTACAAAAATTCTACAGGTGCACTTAAAGGAAACATGAGGCAAATGAAATCAATGTAGCTTTACTTACCTTGGGCTTCCTGCAGCTCCTAGAAGTCTGTGTCCCTCGCAGCAGTTCTGTTGTCGCCCAGTCTTCTTCTGTCCACTCCATAGTGGTCACTGGCTTCTGCACATGCATGGGTGCATGCACCGCTCATGCGCCTGCGGCTCGGAGTGTTCTGCGCAGTAGTACTGCCCTTGTGCAGAATGCTCCCAGGCACGAGAACTCAGGATTACACGCACACACTCGTGCTTGCACAGAAGCCACTGCTGAAGGGGACAAAGGAAGAATGGGTGGCAGCAGAACTGCAGCAAGGACTACACAAGACTTCTAGTCCTGGAGGAGGCTCCAGGTAAGTAAAGCTAAACTGATTTAAAGGAGGAACTGTAGTGAAAATGACAACAGAATTACTTATTGTTTACAATATTTATCTATTGATAATTTAGCAAGTGGTTTCCCATTGTAAAATATTTCCTTTCCCTGATTTACATTCTGAAATATATCCCTGATGGTGAGTGACATCTTTAGTTCTGCCAGGTGATCAGCACGGAATGTTCATTACTGACTTCTATGCACAGAGGAAGATACTGCTTGCTTGTTTGTTGGAAAAAGCCACAAGTTCCCACAATGCAATAAGGGTCAAAGACAGCAAACTGTCGGGACATCACACTGTGGGAGGGGCTTCACCACAATATCCACCATACAGACCCTCCTGATCTATTTGAGAAAAGGTAAATATTGCTTGTGGGAAAGGGGGCATCAGCTACTTACTGAAATGTAGATAAATCCCTGATTTAAAAGGAACCCAAGGTGTGAGACCTATGGAAGCGGACATGTAGTTTCCTTTTAAAAAATGCCAGTTGCTTGGCAGTCCTGCTGGTCTATGTGGTTGCAGTAATGCATGAATCACACCAGAAACAAGCATGCAGCTAATCTTGTTACAACACTCAGAACCACCTGACATGCTGCAAGCTTGTTCAGGGTCAATAGCTAAAAATATTACAGGCAGGGGATTGGCAGGATAGCCAGGAAACTGGTATTGCTTAAAAGGAAATAGGACAGCCTCCATATACCTCTCACCTCAGGTATCCCTTTAAGCGGTGCTGGTGGCTACTCTTGCTGTGCTAAGCAAGCTGACACAAGCCCAGTCCTAATGCAGTTGGCTTTACTTACCTACACTTTTCAACTCAGCTCTTCTCTCCCTGTGTGATGGGAGGCGGCTGCTGTGTGATGGGGAAGGGGTCAGATGCAGCTTCTGTGTGACCGAGGAGGCAGCTGCAGCTGCTGTGTGGCTGGGGGCTTGTGCTGCTGCTGGCTGTGTGCTGGGGGCTTGTGCTGCTGCTGGCTGTGTGCTGGGGGCTTGTGCTGCTGCTGGCTGTGTGCTGGGGGCTTGTGCTGCTGCTAGCTGTGTGCTGGGGGCTTGTGCTGCTGCTGGCTGTGTGCTGGGGGCTTGTGCTGCTGCTGGCTGTGTGCTGGGGGCTTGTGCTGCTGCTGGCTGTGTGCTGGGGGCTTGTGCTGCTGCTGGCTGTGTGCTGGGGGCTTGTGCTGCTGCTGGCTGTGTGCTGGGGGCTTGTGCTGCTGCTGGCTTTGTGCTGGGAGCTTGTGCTGCTGCTGGCTGTGTGCTGGGGGCTTGTGCTGCTGGCTGTGTGCTGGGGGCTTGTGCTGCTGGCTTTGTGCTGCTGCTGGCTGAGTGCTGCTGTTGTGCATGCACAATCTGTGTCCCTCTCCCTCCCCCTAACAGAGAATATGTGAGCCCAGCTAGTTAGGCCTCCTTTCCACAGACTGCTGATGGTCAGTGAAATGCCTCTCAAACTCTCTCAACTGCTCACTTCTGCCTGGTAACTGCTTGCTGAGGCATGAGGCTAGCTTCTGCTGCTGAAGCAGGCATAAGACATCAAATCCACGCCCCCTGCCAGTGATTGGCCAAGTGGGCAGTGGAATTTATTGTGACAGGCTCCGCCTCAGCCCATAGTGATAGCTGCAGGCTGATGCTACTGCTAAGCCCCGCCCTCAACATGTTACAATAAGCTCTATTCATAAAACATTTGCAGTAAAAAAAATCTTGGAGGGAAAACACCACATGGTATTTTAGACTTGTGTGCTAATTCATAAAAAATGTTTACACTTGCGATAATAGGTCGGGGAATTCCCCACTAAACTGGCAGTACTGGCTGAGTTGTTACATTTTCTCCTGCAGAGACAGCAAGTATAAAGGAGGCAGCCCCAGCATCCCTTTACATGTGCATTTTTCTGCCTCTCCGCCTGAATCTGCACTGAATCTGTCTAATTAGTCTTCCTAATCAATCTACTTAATTGCTGCAGCTTAGAAAAAGTTCCAAAAATGTTACACATGCAGGCTTTCTGATGTGAAATTTATCTGAAAACAGGTACCCAAGGGGTTAAAAAAACACAGCCTTGGTATTCCGGAATGCCTTGTCTGCTCTCTTCTCACTGCAGCTGCCTGGGAGGTCTGTCTCTCCATTAGTTTGCCTGTCATTGCTGGCTTATGCCTTATCTAAATAGCCGGGTTTCTCCACACACATTCCGCCTGCTCTAATCTTTATGAATTAACCTTCAGTGACATGTGTTGTGATAATCTCTGCACAAGGCGGTAATTTCCCGCACTGCACAGGAATGTCAGATTTTCATGCGGAAACAGCCTTTATGAATGCCCACTTCGCTAAATGGTCAGGAAAGTCAGCTGTTTTGAGCAGAAAACTTGCGGTAAAGTTTTATGAATAGAGCCCATTATGAGTTCCCTGCTGTATGAGACAGTCCCACCCCTCAGTTTAACCAGCCAGTTACTGCAACCCAGCCTCAGCCTTTGTCCCTCCCCTTGGCCAATGATCTCTCCAGTTTATTTTTCCCTCCAATTTGGCCCCGTGAGGATGTGGTAACGTGAGGATGGTTATGTAAGTGGCTGACTGCAGGAGCATTTCCCAGCATTGCAGAGGCTAGATTGGATGGCTAAGGAAGCCTTATATAGACAATGTTCTCTTTGCTGCAGCTCACATTTCAATGGCAGCCCTGACAATAGACGGCTGCAGCTGGGATATCACACACACAGAACCTGTAACTTCAAAAATGTCCCCTGGGGGTACTTACCTCGGGAGGGAGAAGCCTCTGGATCCTATCGAGGCTTTCCCTGTCCTCCATCCCACAGTGGCTGCGCTGGGCACCCAAAACCACAAGTAAAGTCGGCTGTGGCAATATTAACCTTCCCCAGCGAAGGCGCAGTAGCGTCTCTCTGCTAGGGATCAGGTGGAAATAGCCGATCCTGATCGGGACCACTCTACTGTGCAAGCGAATTGCGCCTGTGCAGTAGAGCAAATCCGATTGGGATTGACTATTTCCGAATGACCCTGAGCTTAGAGCCGCTACTGAGCTGGAGCCGGGAAGGTAAATATTTACATGGCTGCTGTTCGGGGACTGCTAGCACTGCGAACGTGGGATGGAGGAGGATGGGGAAGCCTCAATAGGATCCAGAGGCTTCCCCCTCCCATGGTAAGTACCCCCAGGAAACATTTTTTTTTTAAAAGTTACAGGTCCTCTTTAAGGTGTCCATACATCAAGCAGTGATGGGCAGATTTGACCAAGGGACAGATCGCTCTCTGATCAGAGAGAGATCCATCAGCTGCCCATACACCACAGTCCGATTTACAATCAATTTCATGCTAAAATCTTTTGAAAATCGACCCAGTGCGCAGCCTTGCCGCTGTTCCCTAGTGTGCACGTGTGCATTTATACATTACCTCTGCTGTGTCCCAGTACCCATCCAGTGTCCCAATCCGCCGCTCTTCCATCACACATGCTGATGGCATATATGGGTCTGATGGGAAAAGGGGCAGGACACCGTGACACGGGACAGGTAATGTATAAACGCACACGTTTTTACAATGTGGAAACCGCTCCGGGGGTTTCATCGCTCTTTGTTACTGCCGCGCACCTACACCTTGCAGCTTGTCTGACCAATTCATGCACCAATTTCAGGACTAAATTAGTCACATCATCGATCGGGCGTGCACTTGGCAGCACCGATTTCCGTCCGATTTGATTATAATTGAATCGGATGATCGATTGGCCCCCAAGTCCCCTAATGTATGGCCACCTTTATGGATTATCCATAAATATATGGTAACATTTGTAACAGTCATGGATCCATTGTTAAAACTGTTGTAGTCACATTGGTTTATTTTGGAGGGAAACCGTTGCCAGATCATGTGTATGTTGGAGGAAATCTGCCAGATTACGTGCATTTTGTGTGAAATGCTGTCAGCTTATGTATATATTGGGGGGAAACACTATGGCGGTGCTCAAACTTCCTCCGTAGGAGCACTTGTATGGCTGCTAAGGTCATGTATGTTGGGTACCACTCATGACCGAGCCCATGTTCTTTTGCATTGCCACACCCATTTTGCAGATGCATGGGGCGTCACTCTTCTCCTGTCACTACCTCTGGCTGCAGCTGTGCCATCACGCCTCTCCTATCACTACCTCTGGCTGCAGGTGTGCTGTCACTCCTCTCCTGTCACTACCTCTGGCTGCAGGTGTGCTGTCACTCCTCTCCTGTCACTACCTCTGGCTGCAGCTGTGCCATCACTCCTGTCCTGTCACTACCTCTGGCTGCAGGTGTGCTGTCACTCCTCTCCTGTCACTACCTCTGGCTGCAGCTGTGCCATCACTCCTGTCACTACCTCTGGCAGCAGGTGAGCTGTCACTCCTCTCCTGTCACTACCTCTGGCTGCAGGTGTGCTGTCACTCCTCTACTGTCACTACCTCTGGCTGCAGCTGTGCCATCACGCCTCTCCTGTCACTACCTCTGGCTGCAGCTGTGCTTTCACTCCTCTCCTGTCACTACCTTTGGCTGCAGGTGTGCTGTCACTCCTCTCCTGTCACTACCTCTGGCTGCAGGTGTGCTGTCACTCCTCTCCTGTTACTACCTCTGGCTGCAGCTGTGCCATCACTCCTGTCACTACCTCTGGCAGCAGGTGAGCTGTCACTCCTCTCCTGTCACTACCTCTGGCTGCAGGTGAGCAGTCACTCCTCTCCTGTCATTACCTCTGGCTGCAGGTGTGCTGTCACTCTTCTCCTGTCAGTACCTCCTGGCTGCAGGTGTGCCGTCACTCCTCTCCTGTCAGTACCTCTGGCTGCAGGTGAGCCGTCACTCCTCTCCTGTCACTACCTCTGGCTGAAGGTGTGCTGTCTCTCCTCTCCTGTCACTACCTCTGGCTGAAGGTGTGCTGTCTCTCCTCTCCTGTCTACCTCTGGCTGCAGGTGTGCTGTCACTCCTCTCCTGTCACTACCTCTGGCTGCAGCTGTGCTGTCACTCCTGTCCTGTCATTACCTCTGGCTGCAGGTGAGCCGTCACTCCTCTCCTGTGACTACATCTGGCTGCAGGTGTGCTGTCACTCCTCTCCTGTCACTACCTCTGGCTGCAGCTGTGCCATCACTCCTGTCACTACCTCTGGCAGCAGGTGAGCTGTCACTCCTCTCCTGTCACTACCTCTGGCTGCAGGTGAGCAGTCACTCCTCTCCTGTCACTACCTCTGGCTGAAGGTGTGCTGTCACTCCTCTCCTCTCACTAGCTCTGGCTGCAGCTGTGCTGTCACTCCTCTCCTGTCACTACCTCTGGCTGCAGGTGTGCTATTACTCCTCTACTGTCACTACCTTTGGCTGCTGCTGTGCCATCACGCCTCTCCTGTCACTACCTCTGGCTCCAGCTGTGCCATCACTCCTGTCCTGTCACTACCTCTGGCTGCAGGTGTGCTGTCACTCCTCTCCTGTCACTACTTCTGGCTGCAGCTGTGCCATCACTCCTGTCACTACCTCTGGCAACAGGTGAGCAGTCACTCCTCTCCTGTCACTAACTCTGGCTGCAGCTGTGCCATCACGCCTCTCCTGTCACTACCTCTGGCTGCAGCTGTGCTGTCACTCCTCTCCTGTCAGTACCTCTGGCTACAGCTGTGCTGTCACTCCTCTCCTGTCACTACCTCTGGCTGCAGCTGTGCCATCACTCCTGTCACTACCTCTGGATGCAGGTGAGCAGTCACTCCTCTCCTGTCACTACCTCTGGCTAAAGGTGTGCTGTCACTCCTGACACTACCTCTGGCAGCAGGTGAGCTGTCACTCCTCTCTTGTCACTACCTCTGGCTGCAGATGAGCAGTCACTCCTCTCCTGTCACTACCTCTGGCTGAAGGTGTGCGGTCACTCCTCTCCTCTCACTAGCTCTGGCTGCAGCTTTGCTGTCACTCCTCTCCTGTCACTACCTCTGGCTGCAGGTGTGCTGTTACTCCTCTACTGTCACTACCTCTGGCTGCAGCTGTGCCATCACTCCTGTCCTGTCTCTACCTCTGGCTGCAGCTGTGCTGTCACTCCTCTCCTGTCACTACCTCTGGCTGCAGCTGTGCCATCACTCCTGTCACTACCTCTGGCAACAAGTGAGCAGTCACTCCTCTCCTGTCACTAACTCTGGCTGCAGCTGTGCCATCACGCCTCTCCTGTCACTACCTCTGGCTGCAGCTGTGCTGTCACTCCTCTCCGGTCACTACCTCTGGCTGCAGCTGTGCCGTCACTCCTGTCACTACCTCTGGCTGCAGGTGAGCAGTCACTCCTCTCCTGTCACTACCTCTGGCTGCAGGTGTACTGTCACTCCTCTACTGTCACTACCTCTGGCTGCAGCTGTGCCATCACGCCTCTCCTGTCACTACCTCTGGCAGCAGGTGAGCTGTCACTCCTCTCCTGTCACTACCTCTGGCTGCAGGTGTGCTGTCACTCCTCTCCTGTCATTACCTCTGGCTGCAGGTGTGCTGTCAATCCTCTCCTGTCAGTACCTCCTGGCTGCAGGTGTGTCATCACTCCTCTCCTGTCAGTACATCTGGCTGCAGGTGAGCCGTCACTCCTCTCCTGTCACTACCTCTGGCTGAAGGTGTGCTGTCTCTCCTCTCCTGGCACTACCTTTGGCTGCAGCTGTGCTGTCACTCCTCTCCTGTCTACCTCTGGCTGCAGCTGTGCTGTCACTCCTCTCACTACCTCTGGCTGCAGGTGTGCTATCACTCCTCTCCTGTCACTACCTCTGGCTGCAGCTGTGCTGTCACTCCTGTCCTGTCATTACCTCTGGCTGCAGGTGAGCTGTCACTCCTCTCCTGTGACTACATCTGGCTGCAGTTGTGCTGTCACTCCTCTCCTGTCACTACCTCTGGCTGCAGCTGTGCCGTCACTCTTCTCCTGTGACTACCTCTGGCTGCAGCTGTAGTTTGGCACAGTGGGAAACATAGGGGCACAAGAGGTGACTGATATGAGATATGGTATTATTTGTTATTTTGGGGACATTTGCTCTAATGCTGGGAATACACGGTTCGTTTCTGCCATGCGTTTTTGTTCTCAAACGTTTTTGCCACTCGATTCTGCAGTAGATTCTCTTATCTTCTGCTCATTTTTCGTACTTTTTTCCAGTCACTTCCAACAGAAAAGGAGCAGCAACACATCGAAAGGGAGATCGGACGTGTCGGAAATTATCTATTGAACCATCTAATCAGCTAAAAAATGACCCGTGTATTCCCAGCATAAGAGGCATACTTCACAGGCATAATATACCAGAACCAAAGGCCTCATGCCAAACTTAGTACACAGAGGACAAATTCTCTGTGCCATACAATAGAACAAAAACAGCCTAATCCAATTTGGGAATGTAAATAGAGACAAGCCAAAGACATAATACACAAATAGTGGCACAATAGGCAACAAAATTGAATCACATCAGCTTAATCTAAGTGTTTGGGTGTGTCTGTATTTATATGTCCAGATAAGATTAGGCTGAATTTGTTCTATTGTGTTGCCTAGACAATTGGTCTGGGAGTGTATGAAAAGGTAGGCAATAACTATACTAAAGCTGGCCATACACTGGCCCGATTTGCCGCCGTTTCGACAGCAGATTCGGTCACTGGGATCAAATCTGCTGCCAATCGTTTGCGCTACACGCCAAATTTCGATCCATTTCGTCCGGTCCCGTCGATCGTTCCGTGCGGAAAATTACTGGCAATCGCCCGCAGGTAGGGAGCGCATCGCTAGCGGCGTTCGAGTGCCCGACGACCGACGCAATAGAGCGGCAATACATTACTTGCTCCGCCGGCGCGACTACCCCCGGTCACCGCTGCTCCGTGTCCGCGCTGGTCTCCGGCATGCTTCAGTTCCTCCTGCCCGGCAGGAAGTTTAAACAGTAGAGGGCGCTCTACTGTTTAAAATTCCTGCCGGGCAGGAAGAAGTAAAGCATGCTGGACCTGGAGACCAGAGCGGAGAAGACAGCGGAGACCTGGGGACTGAAGTCGCGCCGGCGGAGCAGGTAATGTATGCGGGCATGCGGGCGGGGGAAGGGCCGCGGCAGCACCCCCACCACCACAGATTGTGAACGGTTTCAGGCTGAAATCGGTTCACTATCTGTTTGCAGTAAAGGTAGCCATACCATCCCTCTCTGATCAGATTCGATCAGAGAGGGATCTATCTGTTGGTCGAATCTGATGGCAAATCGACCAGTGTATGGCTACCTTAAGTGGCAAAAAATTGTTTATGAATGATTCTTCATATGGAAATAATGCTTTGTGACCAGTAGTTGACATTAAATCTACAAACCATTCAAATGGGGTTTATGAGAATGAACAAATAAAATCTCAATTAAATTAATTGGATAGGAGTGTATAGAACAGGGCTGCCCGATGCATTGATCAACATCTACCAGTAGGTCATGAAGGACTGCTAGGTAGATTGCGGTTGGCTCTCCTATCACTGTGCTCTGCTCCTCCGGCTGCAGGTGTGCCATCACTCTTCTGCTGTCACTTCCTCCGGCTGCGAGAGAGCTTTCACTACATCTGGCTGCAGGTGTGCTGTCACTCCTCTCCAGTCACTACATGTGGCTGCAGGTGTGCTGTCACTCCTCTCCTGTCACTACCTATGGCTGCAGCTGTGCCGTCACTCCTCTCCTGTCACTACCTCTGGCTGCAGCTGTGCCGTCACTCCTCTCCTGTCACTACCTCTGGCTGCAGCTGTGCCGTCACTCCTCTCCTGTCACTACCTCTGGCTGCAGGTGAGCAGTCACTCCTCTCCTGTCACTACCTCTGGCTGCAGCTGTGCCATCACTCCTGTCACTACCTCTGGCTGCAGGTGAGCTGTCACTCCTCTCCTGTCACTACCTCTGGCTGAAGGTGTGCTGTCACTCCTCTCCTCTCACTACCTCTGGCTGCAGCTGTGCTGTCACTCCTCTCCTGTCACTACCTCTGGCTGCAGGTGTGCTGTCACTCCTCTACTGTCACTACCTCTGGCTGCAGCTGTGACATCACGCCTCTCCTGTCACTACCTCTGGCTGAAGCTGTGCTGTCACTCCTCTCCTCTCACTACCTCTGGCTGCAGCTGTGCTGTCACTCCTCTCCTGTCGCTACCTCTGGCTGCAGGTGTGCTGTCACTCCTCTACTGTCACTACATCTGGCTGCAGGTGTGCTGTCACTCCTCTCCAGTCACTACATCTGGCTGTAGGTGTGCTGTCACTCCTCTCCTGTCACTACCTCTGGCTGCAGCTGTTCCGTCACTCCTCTCCTGTCACTAACTCTGGCTGCAGCTGTGCCGTCACTCCTCTCCTGTCACTACCTCTGGCTGCAGCTGTGCCGTCACTCCTCTCCTGTCACTACCTCTGGCTGCAGGTGAGCAGTCACTCCTCTCCTGTCACTACCTCTGGCTGCAGCTGTGCCATCACTCCTGTCACTACCTCTGGCTGCAGGTGAGCTGTCACTCCTCTCCTGTCACTACCTCTGGCTGAAGGTGTGCTGTCACTCCTCTCCTCTCACTACCTCTGGCTGCAGCTGTGCTGTCACTCCTCTCCTGTCACTACCTCTGGCTGCAGGTGTGCTGTCACTCCTCTACTGTCACTACCTCTGGCTGCAGCTGTGACATCACGCCTCTCCTGTCACTACCTCTGGCTGAAGGTGTGCTGTCACTCCTCTACTCTCACTACCTCTGGCTGCAGCTGTGCTGTCACTCCTCTCCTGTCGCTACCTCTGGCTGCAGGTGTGCTGTCACTCCTCTACTGTCACTACCTCTGGCTGCAGCTGTGCTGTCACGCCTCTCCTCACTACCTCTGGCTGCTGCTGTGCTGTCACTCCTCTCCTGTCACTACCTCTGGCTGCAGCTGTGCTGTCACTCCTCTCCTGTCACTACCTCTGGCTGCAGGCGTGCCGTCACTCCTCTCCTCTCACTACCTCTGGCTGCAGCTGTGCTGCTACTCCTCTCCTGTCACTACCTCTGGCTGCAGGTGTGCTGTCACTCCTCTCCTGTCACTACCTCTGGCTGCAGCTGTGCTGTTACTCCTCTCCTGTCACTACCTCTGGCTGCAGGTGTGCTGTCACTCCTCTCCTCTCACTACCTCTGGCTGCAAGTGTGCTGTCACTCCTCTCCTGTCACTACCTCTGGCTGAAGGTGTGCTGTCACTCCTCTCCTCACTACCTCTGGCTGCTGCTGTGCTGTCACTCCTCTCCTGTCACTACCTCTGGCTGCAGGTGTGCTGTCACTCCTCTCCCATCACTACCTCTGGCTGAAGGTGTGCTGTCACTCCTCTCCTGTCACTACCTCTGGCTGCAGGTGTGCTGTCACTCCTCTCCTGTCACTACCTCTGGCTGCAGGTGTGCTGTCACTCCTCTCCTCTCACTACCTCTGGCTGCAGCTGTGCTGTCACTCCTCTCCTGTCACTAGCTCTGGCTGCAGGTGTGCTGTCACTCCTCTACTGTCACTTCCTCTGGCTGCAGCTGTGCTGTCACTTCTCTCCTGTCACTACCTCTGGCTGCAGCTGTGCTGTTACTCCTCTCCTGTCACTACCTCTGGCTGCAGGTGTGCTGTCACTCCTCTCCTCTCACTACCTCTGGCTGCAGGTGTGCTGTCACTCCTCTCCTGTCACTACCTCTGGCTGAAGGTGTGCTGTCACTCCTCTCCTCACTACCTCTGGCTGCTGCTGTGCTGTCACTCCTCTCCTGTCACTACCTCTGGCTGCAGGTGTGCTGTCACTCCTCTCCCATCACTACCTCTGGCTGAAGGTGTGCTGTCACTCCTCTCCTGTCACTACCTCTGGCTGCAGGTGTGCTGTCACTCCTCTCCTGTCACTACCTCTGGCTGCAGGTGTGCTGTCACTCCTCTCCTCTCACTACCTCTGGCTGAAGGTGTGCTGTCACTCCTCTCCTGTCACTACCTCTGGCTGCAGGTGTGCTGTCACTCCTCTCCTGTCACTACCTCTGGCTGCAGTTGTGCTGTCACTCCTCTCCTCTCACTACCTCTGGCTGCAGGTGTGCTGTCACTCCTCTCCTCTCACTACCTCTGGCTGCAGGTGTGCTGTCACTCCTCTCCTCTCACTACCTCTGGCTGCAGGTGTGCTGTCACTCCTCTCCTGTCACTACCTCTGGCTGAAGGTGTGCTGTCACTCCTCTCCTCTCACTACCTCTGGCTGCAGCTGTGCTGTCACTCCTCTCCTGTCACTACCTCTGGCTGCAGGTGTGCTGTCACTCCTCTCCTGTCACTACCTCTGGCTGAAGGTGTGCTGTCACTCCTCTCCTCTCACTACCTCTGGCTGCAGCTGTGCTGTCACTCCTCTCATCTCTATACCTCTGGCTGCAGGTGTGCTGTCATTCCTCTCCTGTCACTACCTCTGGCTGCAGCTGTGCTGTCACTCCTCTCCTGTCACTACCTCTGGCTGCAGGTGTGCTGTCACTCCTCTCCTCTCAATACCTCTGGCTGCAGCTGTGCTGTCACTCCTCTCCTCTCACTACCTCTGGCTGCAGCTGTGCTGTCACTCCTCTCCTCTCACTACCTCTGGCTGCAGGTGTGCTGTCACTCCTCTACTATCACTTCCTCTGGCTGCAGCTGTGCTGTCACTCCTCTCCTGTCACTACCTCTGGCTGCAGGTGTGCTGTCACTTCTCTCCTGTCACTACCTCTGGCTGAAGGTGTGCTGTCTCTCCTCTCACTACCTCTGGCTGCAGCTGTGCCGTCACTCCTCTCCTGTCACTACCTATGGCTGCAGGTGTGCTGTCACTCCTCTCCTGTCACTACCTCTGGCTGCAGCTGTGCTGTCACTCCTCTCCTGTCACTACCTATGGCTGCAGCTGTGCTTTCACTCCTCTCCTGTCACTACCTCTGGCTACAGCTGTGCTGTCACTCCTCTCCTGTCACTACCTATGGCTGCAGCTGTGCTGTCACTCCTCTCCTGTCACTACCTCTGGCAGTTGCTGTGCTATCACTCTTCTCCTGTTACTACCTATAGCTGCAGCTGTGCCGTCACTCCTCTCATGTCAGTACCTCTGGCTGCAGGTGTGGTGTCACTCCTCTCCTGTCACTACCTCTGGCTGCAGCTGTGCCGTTACTCCTCTCCTGTCACTACCTCTGGCTGCAGGTGTGGTGTCACTCCTCTCCTGTCACTACCTCTGGCTGCAGCTGTTCCATCACTCCTCTCCTGTCACTACGTCTGGCTACAGTTGTGCCATCACTCCTCTCCTGTCAGTACCTCTGGCTGCAGGTGTGCCGTCACTCCTCTCCTGTCAGTACCTCTGGCTGCAGGTGAGCCGTCACTCCTCTCCTCTCACTACCTCTGGCTGCAGCTGTGCTGTCACTCCTCTCCTATCTACCTCTGGCTGCAGCTGTGCTGTCACTCCTGTCCTGTCATTACCTCTGGCTACAACTGTGCTGTCACTCCTCTCCTGTCACTACCTCTGGCTGAAGGTGTGCTGACACTCCTCTCCTGTCACTACCTCTGGCTGCAGGTGTGCTGTCACTCCTCTCCTCTCACTACCTCTGGCTGCAGCTGTGCTGTCACTCCTCTCCTGTCACTAGCTCTGGCTGCAGGTGTGCTGTCACTCCTCTACTGTCACTTCCTCTGGCTGCAGCTGTGCTGTCACTTCTCTCCTGTCACTACCTCTGGCTGCAGCTGTGCTGTTACTCCTCTCCTGTCACTACCTCTGGCTGCAGGTGTGCTGTCACTCCTCTCCTCTCACTACCTCTGGCTGCAGGTGTGCTGTCACTCCTCTCCTGTCACTACCTCTGGCTGAAGGTGTGCTGTCACTCCTCTCCTCACTACCTCTGGCTGCTGCTGTGCTGTCACTCCTCTCCTGTCACTACCTCTGGCTGCAGGTGTGCTGTCACTCCTCTCCCATCACTACCTCTGGCTGAAGGTGTGCTGTCACTCCTCTCCTGTCACTACCTCTGGCTGCAGGTGTGCTGTCACTCCTCTCCTGTCACTACCTCTGGCTGCAGGTGTGCTGTCACTCCTCTCCTCTCACTACCTCTGGCTGAAGGTGTGCTGTCACTCCTCTCCTGTCACTACCTCTGGCTGCAGGTGTGCTGTCACTCCTCTCCTGTCACTACCTCTGGCTGCAGGTGTGCTGTCACTCCTCTCCTCTCACTACCTCTGGCTGCAGGTGTGCTGTCACTCCTCTCCTCTCACTACCTCTGGCTGCAGGTGTGCTGTCACTCCTCTCCTCTCACTACCTCTGGCTGCAGGTGTGCTGTCACTCCTCTCCTGTCACTACCTCTGGCTGAAGGTGTGCTGTCACTCCTCTCCTCTCACTACCTCTGGCTGCAGCTGTGCTGTCACTCCTCTCCTGTCACTACCTCTGGCTGCAGGTGTGCTGTCACTCCTCTCCTGTCACTACCTCTGGCTGAAGGTGTGCTGTCACTCCTCTCCTCTCACTACCTCTGGCTGCAGCTGTGCTGTCACTCCTCTCATCTCTATACCTCTGGCTGCAGGTGTGCTGTCATTCATCTCCTGTCACTACCTCTGCCTGCAGCTGTGCTGTCACTCCTCTCCTGTCACTACCTCTGGCTGCAGGTGTGCTGTCACTCCTCTCCTCTCAATACCTCTGGCTGCAGCTGTGCTGTCACTCCTCTCCTCTCACTACCTCTGGCTGCAGCTGTGCTGTCACTCCTCTCCTCTCACTACCTCTGGCTGCAGGTGTGCTGTCACTCCTCTACTATCACTTCCTCTGGCTGCAGCTGTGCTGTCACTCCTCTCCTGTCACTACCTCTGGCTGCAGGTGTGCTGTCACTTCTCTCCTGTCACTACCTCTGGCTGAAGGTGTGCTGTCTCTCCTCTCACTACCTCTGGCTGCAGCTGTGCCGTCACTCCTCTCCTGTCACTACCTATGGCTGCAGGTGTGCTGTCACTCCTCTCCTGTCACTACCTCTGGCTGCAGCTGTGCTGTCACTCCTCTCCTGTCACTACCTATGGCTGCAGCTGTGCTGTCACTCCTCTCCTGTCACTACCTCTGGCTACAGCTGTGCTGTCACTCCTCTCCTGTCACTACCTATGGCTGCAGCTGTGCTGTCACTCCTCTCCTGTCACTACCTCTGGCAGTTGCTGTGCTATCACTCTTCTCCTGTTACTACCTATAGCTGCAGCTGTGCCGTCACTCCTCTCATGTCAGTACCTCTGGCTGCAGGTGTGGTGTCACTCCTCTCCTGTCACTACCTCTGGCTGCAGCTGTGCCGTTACTCCTCTCCTGTCACTACCTCTGGCTGCAGGTGTGGTGTCACTCCTCTCCTGTCACTACCTCTGGCTGCAGCTGTTCCATCACTCCTCTCCTGTCACTACGTCTGGCTACAGTTGTGCCATCACTCCTCTCCTGTCAGTACCTCTGGCTGCAGGTGTGCCGTCACTCCTCTCCTGTCAGTACCTCTGGCTGCAGGTGAGCCGTCACTCCTCTCCTCTCACTACCTCTGGCTGCAGCTGTGCTGTCACTCCTCTCCTATCTACCTCTGGCTGCAGCTGTGCTGTCACTCCTGTCCTGTCATTACCTCTGGCTACAACTGTGCTGTCACTCCTCTCCTGTCACTACCTCTGGCTGAAGGTGTGCTGACACTCCTCTCCTGTCACTACCTCTGGCTGCAGCTGTGCCATCACTCCTGTCACTACCTCTGGCTGCAGGTGAGCTGTCACTCCTCTCCTGTCACTACCTCTGGCTGAAGGTGTGCTGTCACTCCTCTCCTCTCACTACCTCTGGCTGCAGCTGTGCTGTCACTCCTCTCCTGTCACTACCTCTGGCTGCAGGTGTGCTTTCACTCCTCTACTGTCACTACCTCTGGCTGCAGCTGTGCCATCACGCCTTTCCTGTCACTACCTCTGGCTGAAGATGTGCTGACACTCCTCTACTCTCACTACCTCTGGCTGCAGCTGTGCTGTCACTCCTCTCCTGTCGCTACCTCTGGCTGCAGGTGTGCTGTCACTCCTCTACTGTCACTACCTCTGGCTGCAGCTGTGCCATCACGCCTCTTCTGTCACTACCTCTGGCTGCAGCTGTGCTGTCACTCCTCTCCTGTCACTACCTCTGGCTGCAGGTGTGCTGTCACTCCTCTACTGTCACTACCTCTGGCTGCAGCTGTGCCATCACAACTCTCCTGTCACTACCTCTGGCTGAAGGTGTGCTGTCACTCCTCTCCTCACTACCACTGGCTGCTGCTTTGCTGTCACTCCTCTCCTGTCACTACCTCTGGCTGCAGGTGTGCTGTCACTCCTCTCCCGTCACTACCTCTGGCTGAAGGTGTGCTGTCACTCCTCTCCTGTCACTACCTCTGGCTGCAGCTGTGCTGTCACTCCTCTCCTCTCACTACCTCTGGCTGCAGGTGTGCTGTCACTCCTCTCCTGTCATTACCTCTGGCTGCAGCTGTGCCATCACTCCTGTCACTACCTCTGGCAGCAGGTGAGCTGTCACTCCTCTCCTGTCACTACCTCTGGCTGCAGGTGTGCTGTCACTCCTCTCCTGTCACTACCTCTGGCTGAAGGTATGCCGTCACTCCTCTCCTCTCACTACCTCTGGCTGCAGCTGTGCTGTCACTCCTCTCCTGTCACTACCTCTGGCTGCAGGTGTGCTGTCACTCCTCTCCTGTCACTACCTCTGACTGAAGGTGTGCTGTCACTCCTCTCCTCTCACTACCTCTGGCTGCAGCTGTGCTGTCACTCCTCTCCTGTCACTACCTCTGGCTGCAGGTGTGCTGTCACTCCTCTCCTGTCACTACCTCTGGCTGCAGCTGTGCTGTCACTCCTCTCCTCTCACTACCTCTGGCTGCAGCTGTGCTGTCACTCCTCTCCTCTCACTACCTCTGGCTGCAGCTGTGCCATCACTCCTGTCACTACCTCTGGCTGCAGGTGAGCAGTCACTCCTCTCCTGTCACTACCTCTGGCTGCAGCTGTGCTGTCACTCCTCTCCTGTCACTACCTCTGGCTGCAGGTGTGCTGTCACTCCTCTCCTGTCACTACCTCTGGCTGCAGGTGTGCTGTCACTCCTCTCCTCTCACTACCTCTGGCTGAAGGTGTGCTGTCACTCCTCTCCTGTCACTACCTCTGGCTGCAGGTGTGCTGTCACTCCTCTCCTGTCACTACCTCTGGCTGCAGTTGTGCTGTCACTCCTCTCCTCTCACTACCTCTGGCTGCAGGTGTGCTGTCACTCCTCTCCTCTCACTACCTCTGGCTGCAGGTGTGCTGTCACTCCTCTCCTCTCACTACCTCTGGCTGCAGGTGTGCTGTCACTCCTCTCCTGTCACTACCTCTGGCTGAAGGTGTGCTGTCACTCCTCTCCTCTCACTACCTCTGGCTGCAGCTGTGCTGTCACTCCTCTCCTGTCACTACCTCTGGCTGCAGGTGTGCTGTCACTCCTCTCCTGTCACTACCTCTGGCTGAAGGTGTGCTGTCACTCCTCTCCTCTCACTACCTCTGGCTGCAGCTGTGCTGTCACTCCTCTCATCTCTATACCTCTGGCTGCAGGTGTGCTGTCATTCCTCTCCTGTCACTACCTCTGGCTGCAGCTGTGCTGTCACTCCTCTCCTGTCACTACCTCTGGCTGCAGGTGTGCTGTCACTCCTCTCCTCTCAATACCTCTGGCTGCAGCTGTGCTGTCACTCCTCTCCTCTCACTACCTCTGGCTGCAGCTGTGCTGTCACTCCTCTCCTCTCACTACCTCTGGCTGCAGGTGTGCTGTCACTCCTCTACTATCACTTCCTCTGGCTGCAGCTGTGCTGTCACTCCTCTCCTGTCACTACCTCTGGCTGCAGGTGTGCTGTCACTTCTCTCCTGTCACTACCTCTGGCTGAAGGTGTGCTGTCTCTCCTCTCACTACCTCTGGCTGCAGCTGTGCCGTCACTCCTCTCCTGTCACTACCTATGGCTGCAGGTGTGCTGTCACTCCTCTCCTGTCACTACCTCTGGCTGCAGCTGTGCTGTCACTCCTCTCCTGTCACTACCTATGGCTGCAGCTGTGCTTTCACTCCTCTCCTGTCACTACCTCTGGCTACAGCTGTGCTGTCACTCCTCTCCTGTCACTACCTATGGCTGCAGCTGTGCTGTCACTCCTCTCCTGTCACTACCTCTGGCAGTTGCTGTGCTATCACTCTTCTCCTGTTACTACCTATAGCTGCAGCTGTGCCGTCACTCCTCTCATGTCAGTACCTCTGGCTGCAGGTGTGGTGTCACTCCTCTCCTGTCACTACCTCTGGCTGCAGCTGTGCCGTTACTCCTCTCCTGTCACTACCTCTGGCTGCAGGTGTGGTGTCACTCCTCTCCTGTCACTACCTCTGGCTGCAGCTGTTCCATCACTCCTCTCCTGTCACTACGTCTGGCTACAGTTGTGCCATCACTCCTCTCCTGTCAGTACCTCTGGCTGCAGGTGTGCCGTCACTCCTCTCCTGTCAGTACCTCTGGCTGCAGGTGAGCCGTCACTCCTCTCCTCTCACTACCTCTGGCTGCAGCTGTGCTGTCACTCCTCTCCTATCTACCTCTGGCTGCAGCTGTGCTGTCACTCCTGTCCTGTCATTACCTCTGGCTACAACTGTGCTGTCACTCCTCTCCTGTCACTACCTCTGGCTGAAGGTGTGCTGACACTCCTCTCCTGTCACTACCTCTGGCTGCAGGTGTGCTGTCACTCCTCTCCTCTCACTACCTCTGGCTGCAGCTGTGCTGTCACTCCTCTCCTGTCACTAGCTCTGGCTGCAGGTGTGCTGTCACTCCTCTACTGTCACTTCCTCTGGCTGCAGCTGTGCTGTCACTTCTCTCCTGTCACTACCTCTGGCTGCAGCTGTGCTGTTACTCCTCTCCTGTCACTACCTCTGGCTGCAGGTGTGCTGTCACTCCTCTCCTCTCACTACCTCTGGCTGCAGGTGTGCTGTCACTCCTCTCCTGTCACTACCTCTGGCTGAAGGTGTGCTGTCACTCCTCTCCTCACTACCTCTGGCTGCTGCTGTGCTGTCACTCCTCTCCTGTCACTACCTCTGGCTGCAGGTGTGCTGTCACTCCTCTCCCATCACTACCTCTGGCTGAAGGTGTGCTGTCACTCCTCTCCTGTCACTACCTCTGGCTGCAGGTGTGCTGTCACTCCTCTCCTGTCACTACCTCTGGCTGCAGGTGTGCTGTCACTCCTCTCCTCTCACTACCTCTGGCTGAAGGTGTGCTGTCACTCCTCTCCTGTCACTACCTCTGGCTGCAGGTGTGCTGTCACTCCTCTCCTGTCACTACCTCTGGCTGCAGGTGTGCTGTCACTCCTCTCCTCTCACTACCTCTGGCTGCAGGTGTGCTGTCACTCCTCTCCTCTCACTACCTCTGGCTGCAGGTGTGCTGTCACTCCTCTCCTCTCACTACCTCTGGCTGCAGGTGTGCTGTCACTCCTCTCCTGTCACTACCTCTGGCTGAAGGTGTGCTGTCACTCCTCTCCTCTCACTACCTCTGGCTGCAGCTGTGCTGTCACTCCTCTCCTGTCACTACCTCTGGCTGCAGGTGTGCTGTCACTCCTCTCCTGTCACTACCTCTGGCTGAAGGTGTGCTGTCACTCCTCTCCTCTCACTACCTCTGGCTGCAGCTGTGCTGTCACTCCTCTCATCTCTATACCTCTGGCTGCAGGTGTGCTGTCATTCATCTCCTGTCACTACCTCTGCCTGCAGCTGTGCTGTCACTCCTCTCCTGTCACTACCTCTGGCTGCAGGTGTGCTGTCACTCCTCTCCTCTCAATACCTCTGGCTGCAGCTGTGCTGTCACTCCTCTCCTCTCACTACCTCTGGCTGCAGCTGTGCTGTCACTCCTCTCCTCTCACTACCTCTGGCTGCAGGTGTGCTGTCACTCCTCTACTATCACTTCCTCTGGCTGCAGCTGTGCTGTCACTCCTCTCCTGTCACTACCTCTGGCTGCAGGTGTGCTGTCACTTCTCTCCTGTCACTACCTCTGGCTGAAGGTGTGCTGTCTCTCCTCTCACTACCTCTGGCTGCAGCTGTGCCGTCACTCCTCTCCTGTCACTACCTATGGCTGCAGGTGTGCTGTCACTCCTCTCCTGTCACTACCTCTGGCTGCAGCTGTGCTGTCACTCCTCTCCTGTCACTACCTATGGCTGCAGCTGTGCTGTCACTCCTCTCCTGTCACTACCTCTGGCTACAGCTGTGCTGTCACTCCTCTCCTGTCACTACCTATGGCTGCAGCTGTGCTGTCACTCCTCTCCTGTCACTACCTCTGGCAGTTGCTGTGCTATCACTCTTCTCCTGTTACTACCTATAGCTGCAGCTGTGCCGTCACTCCTCTCATGTCAGTACCTCTGGCTGCAGGTGTGGTGTCACTCCTCTCCTGTCACTACCTCTGGCTGCAGCTGTGCCGTTACTCCTCTCCTGTCACTACCTCTGGCTGCAGGTGTGGTGTCACTCCTCTCCTGTCACTACCTCTGGCTGCAGCTGTTCCATCACTCCTCTCCTGTCACTACGTCTGGCTACAGTTGTGCCATCACTCCTCTCCTGTCAGTACCTCTGGCTGCAGGTGTGCCGTCACTCCTCTCCTGTCAGTACCTCTGGCTGCAGGTGAGCCGTCACTCCTCTCCTCTCACTACCTCTGGCTGCAGCTGTGCTGTCACTCCTCTCCTATCTACCTCTGGCTGCAGCTGTGCTGTCACTCCTGTCCTGTCATTACCTCTGGCTACAACTGTGCTGTCACTCCTCTCCTGTCACTACCTCTGGCTGAAGGTGTGCTGACACTCCTCTCCTGTCACTACCTCTGGCTGCAGCTGTGCCATCACTCCTGTCACTACCTCTGGCTGCAGGTGAGCTGTCACTCCTCTCCTGTCACTACCTCTGGCTGAAGGTGTGCTGTCACTCCTCTCCTCTCACTACCTCTGGCTGCAGCTGTGCTGTCACTCCTCTCCTGTCACTACCTCTGGCTGCAGGTGTGCTTTCACTCCTCTACTGTCACTACCTCTGGCTGCAGCTGTGCCATCACGCCTTTCCTGTCACTACCTCTGGCTGAAGATGTGCTGACACTCCTCTACTCTCACTACCTCTGGCTGCAGCTGTGCTGTCACTCCTCTCCTGTCGCTACCTCTGGCTGCAGGTGTGCTGTCACTCCTCTACTGTCACTACCTCTGGCTGCAGCTGTGCCATCACGCCTCTTCTGTCACTACCTCTGGCTGCAGCTGTGCTGTCACTCCTCTCCTGTCACTACCTCTGGCTGCAGGTGTGCTGTCACTCCTCTACTGTCACTACCTCTGGCTGCAGCTGTGCCATCACAACTCTCCTGTCACTACCTCTGGCTGAAGGTGTGCTGTCACTCCTCTCCTCACTACCACTGGCTGCTGCTTTGCTGTCACTCCTCTCCTGTCACTACCTCTGGCTGCAGGTGTGCTGTCACTCCTCTCCCGTCACTACCTCTGGCTGAAGGTGTGCTGTCACTCCTCTCCTGTCACTACCTCTGGCTGCAGCTGTGCTGTCACTCCTCTCCTCTCACTACCTCTGGCTGCAGGTGTGCTGTCACTCCTCTCCTGTCATTACCTCTGGCTGCAGCTGTGCCATCACTCCTGTCACTACCTCTGGCAGCAGGTGAGCTGTCACTCCTCTCCTGTCACTACCTCTGGCTGCAGGTGTGCTGTCACTCCTCTCCTGTCACTACCTCTGGCTGAAGGTATGCCGTCACTCCTCTCCTCTCACTACCTCTGGCTGCAGCTGTGCTGTCACTCCTCTCCTGTCACTACCTCTGGCTGCAGGTGTGCTGTCACTCCTCTCCTGTCACTACCTCTGACTGAAGGTGTGCTGTCACTCCTCTCCTCTCACTACCTCTGGCTGCAGCTGTGCTGTCACTCCTCTCCTGTCACTACCTCTGGCTGCAGGTGTGCTGTCACTCCTCTCCTGTCACTACCTCTGGCTGCAGCTGTGCTGTCACTCCTCTCCTCTCACTACCTCTGGCTGCAGCTGTGCTGTCACTCCTCTCCTCTCACTACCTCTGGCTGCAGCTGTGCCATCACTCCTGTCACTACCTCTGGCTGCAGGTGAGCAGTCACTCCTCTCCTGTCACTACCTCTGGCTGCAGCTGTGCTGTCACTCCTCTCCTGTCACTACCTCTGGCTGCAGCTGTGCCATTACTCCTGTCACTACCTCTGGCAACAGGTGAGCAGTCACTCCTCTCCTGTCACTAACTCTGGCTGCAGCTGTGCCATCACGCCTCTCCTGTCACTACCTCTGGCTGCAGCTGTGCCATCACTCCTGTCACTACCTCTGGCTGCAGGTGAGCAGTCACTCCTCTCCTGTCACTACCTCTGGCTGCAGGTGTGCTGTCACTCCTCTCCTGTCACTACCTCTGGCTGAAGGTATGCCGTCACTCCTCTCCTCTCACTACCTCTGGCTGCAGCTGTGCTGTCACTCCTCTCCTCTCACTACCTCTGGCTGCAGGTGTGCTGTCACTCCTCTACTATCACTTCCTCTGGCTGCAGCTGTGCTGTCACTCCTCTCCTGTCACTACCTCTGGCTGCAGGTGTGCTGTCACTTCTCTCCTGTCACTACCTCTGGCTGAAGGTGTGCTGTCTCTCCTCTCACTACCTCTGGCTGCAGCTGTGCCGTCACTCCTCTCCTGTCACTACCTATGGCTGCAGGTGTGCTGTCACTCCTCTCCTGTCACTACCTCTGGCTGCAGCTGTGCTGTCACTCCTCTCCTGTCACTACCTATGGCTGCAGCTGTGCTGTCACTCCTCTCCTGTCACTACCTCTGGCTACAGCTGTGCTGTCACTCCTCTCCTGTCACTACCTATGGCTGCAGCTGTGCTGTCACTCCTCTCCTGTCACTTCCTCTGGCAGTTGCTGTGCTATCACTCTTCTCCTGTTACTACCTATAGCTGCAGCTGTGCCGTCACTCCTCTCATGTCAGTACCTCTGGCTGCAGGTGTGGTGTCACTCCTCTCCTGTCACTACCTCTGGCTGCAGCTGTGCCGTTACTCCTCTCCTGTCACTACCTCTGGCTGCAGGTGTGGTGTCACTCCTCTCCTGTCACTACCTCTGGCTGCAGCTGTTCCATCACTCCTCTCCTGTCACTACGTCTGGCTACAGTTGTGCCATCACTCCTCTCCTGTCAGTACCTCTGGCTGCAGGTGTGCCGTCACTCCTCTCCTGTCAGTACCTCTGGCTGCAGGTGAGCCGTCACTCCTCTCCTCTCACTACCTCTGGCTGCAGCTGTGCTGTCACTCCTCTCCTATCTACCTCTGGCTGCAGCTGTGCTGTCACTCCTGTCCTGTCATTACCTCTGGCTACAACTGTGCTGTCACTCCTCTCCTGTCACTACCTCTGGCTGAAGGTGTGCTGACACTCCTCTCCTGTCACTACCTCTGGCTGCAGCTGTGCCATCACTCCTGTCACTACCTCTGGCTGCAGGTGAGCTGTCACTCCTCTCCTGTCACTACCTCTGGCTGAAGGTGTGCTGTCACTCCTCTCCTCTCACTACCTCTGGCTGCAGCTGTGCTGTCACTCCTCTCCTGTCACTACCTCTGGCTGCAGGTGTGCTTTCACTCCTCTACTGTCACTACCTCTGGCTGCAGCTGTGCCATCACGCCTTTCCTGTCACTACCTCTGGCTGAAGATGTGCTGACACTCCTCTACTCTCACTACCTCTGGCTGCAGCTGTGCTGTCACTCCTCTCCTGTCGCTACCTCTGGCTGCAGGTGTGCTGTCACTCCTCTACTGTCACTACCTCTGGCTGCAGCTGTGCCATCACGCCTCTTCTGTCACTACCTCTGGCTGCAGCTGTGCTGTCACTCCTCTCCTGTCACTACCTCTGGCTGCAGGTGTGCTGTCACTCCTCTACTGTCACTACCTCTGGCTGCAGCTGTGCCATCACAACTCTCCTGTCACTACCTCTGGCTGAAGGTGTGCTGTCACTCCTCTCCTCACTACCACTGGCTGCTGCTTTGCTGTCACTCCTCTCCTGTCACTACCTCTGGCTGCAGGTGTGCTGTCACTCCTCTCCCGTCACTACCTCTGGCTGAAGGTGTGCTGTCACTCCTCTCCTGTCACTACCTCTGGCTGCAGCTGTGCTGTCACTCCTCTCCTCTCACTACCTCTGGCTGCAGGTGTGCTGTCACTCCTCTCCTGTCATTACCTCTGGCTGCAGCTGTGCCATCACTCCTGTCACTACCTCTGGCAGCAGGTGAGCTGTCACTCCTCTCCTGTCACTACCTCTGGCTGCAGGTGTGCTGTCACTCCTCTCCTGTCACTACCTCTGGCTGAAGGTATGCCGTCACTCCTCTCCTCTCACTACCTCTGGCTGCAGCTGTGCTGTCACTCCTCTCCTGTCACTACCTCTGGCTGCAGGTGTGCTGTCACTCCTCTCCTGTCACTACCTCTGACTGAAGGTGTGCTGTCACTCCTCTCCTCTCACTACCTCTGGCTGCAGCTGTGCTGTCACTCCTCTCCTGTCACTACCTCTGGCTGCAGGTGTGCTGTCACTCCTCTCCTGTCACTACCTCTGGCTGCAGCTGTGCTGTCACTCCTCTCCTCTCACTACCTCTGGCTGCAGCTGTGCTGTCACTCCTCTCCTCTCACTACCTCTGGCTGCAGCTGTGCCATCACTCCTGTCACTACCTCTGGCTGCAGGTGAGCAGTCACTCCTCTCCTGTCACTACCTCTGGCTGCAGCTGTGCTGTCACTCCTCTCCTGTCACTACCTCTGGCTGCAGCTGTGCCATTACTCCTGTCACTACCTCTGGCAACAGGTGAGCAGTCACTCCTCTCCTGTCACTAACTCTGGCTGCAGCTGTGCCATCACGCCTCTCCTGTCACTACCTCTGGCTGCAGCTGTGCCATCACTCCTGTCACTACCTCTGGCTGCAGGTGAGCAGTCACTCCTCTCCTGTCACTACCTCTGGCTGCAGGTGTGCTGTCACTCCTCTCCTGTCACTACCTCTGGCTGAAGGTATGCCGTCACTCCTCTCCTCTCACTACCTCTGGCTGCAGCTGTGCTGTCACTCCTCTCCTGTCACTACCTCTGGCTGCAGGTGTGCTGTCACTCCTCTCCTGTCACTACCTCTGGCTGAAGGTGTGCTGTCACTCCTCACTACCTCTGGCTGCAGCTGTGCTGTCACTCCTCTCCTCTCACTACCTCTGGCTGCAGCTGTGCCGTCACTCCTCTCCTGTCACTACCTATGGCTGCAGGTGTGCTGTCACTCCTCTCCTGTCACTACCTCTGGCTGCAGCTGTGCTGTCACTCCTCTCCTGTCACTACCTATGGCTGCAGCTGTGCTGTCACTCCTCTCCTGTCACTACCTCTGGCTACAGCTGTGCTGTCACTCCTCTCCTGTCACTACCTATGGCTGCAGCTGTGCTGTCACTCCTCTCCTGTCACTACCTCTGGCAGTTGCTGTGCTATCACTCTTCTCCTGTTACTACCTATAGCTGCAGCTGTGCCGTCACTCCTCTCATGTCAGTACCTCTGGCTGCAGGTGTGGTGTCACTCCTCTCCTGTCACTACCTCTGGCTGCAGCTGTGCCGTTACTCCTCTCCTGTCACTACCTCTGGCTGCAGGTGTGGTGTCACTCCTCTCCTGTCACTACCTCTGGCTGCAGCTGTTCCATCACTCCTCTCCTGTCACTACGTCTGGCTACAGTTGTGCCATCACTCCTCTCCTGTCAGTACCTCTGGCTGCAGGTGTGCCGTCACTCCTCTCCTGTCAGTACCTCTGGCTGCAGGTGAGCCGTCACTCCTCTCCTCTCACTACCTCTGGCTGCAGCTGTGCTGTCACTCCTCTCCTATCTACCTCTGGCTGCAGCTGTGCTGTCACTCCTGTCCTGTCATTACCTCTGGCTGAAGGTATGCCGTCACTCCTCTCCTCTCACTACCTCTGGCTGCAGCTGTGCTGTCACTCCTCTCCTGTCACTACCTCTGGCTGCAGGTGTGCTGTCACTCCTCTCCTGTCACTACCTCTGGCTGAAGGTGTGCTGTCACTCCTCACTACCTCTGGCTGCAGCTGTGCTGTCACTCCTCTCCTCTCACTACCTCTGGCTGCAGCTGTGCCGTCACTCCTCTCCTGTCACTACCTATGGCTGCAGGTGTGCTGTCACTCCTCTCCTGTCACTACCTCTGGCTGCAGCTGTGCTGTCACTCCTCTCCTGTCACTACCTATGGCTGCAGCTGTGCTGTCACTCCTCTCCTGTCACTACCTCTGGCTACAGCTGTGCTGTCACTCCTCTCCTGTCACTACCTATGGCTGCAGCTGTGCTGTCACTCCTCTCCTGTCACTACCTCTGGCAGTTGCTGTGCTATCACTCTTCTCCTGTTACTACCTATAGCTGCAGCTGTGCCGTCACTCCTCTCATGTCAGTACCTCTGGCTGCAGGTGTGGTGTCACTCCTCTCCTGTCACTACCTCTGGCTGCAGCTGTGCCGTTACTCCTCTCCTGTCACTACCTCTGGCTGCAGGTGTGGTGTCACTCCTCTCCTGTCACTACCTCTGGCTGCAGCTGTTCCATCACTCCTCTCCTGTCACTACGTCTGGCTACAGTTGTGCCATCACTCCTCTCCTGTCAGTACCTCTGGCTGCAGGTGTGCCGTCACTCCTCTCCTGTCAGTACCTCTGGCTGCAGGTGAGCCGTCACTCCTCTCCTCTCACTACCTCTGGCTGCAGCTGTGCTGTCACTCCTCTCCTATCTACCTCTGGCTGCAGCTGTGCTGTCACTCCTGTCCTGTCATTACCTCTGGCTACAACTGTGCTGTCACTCCTCTCCTGTCACTACCTCTGGCTGAAGGTGTGCTGACACTCCTCTCCTGTCACTACCTCTGGCTGCAGCTGTGCCATCACTCCTGTCACTACCTCTGGCTGCAGGTGAGCTGTCACTCCTCTCCTGTCACTACCTCTGGCTGAAGGTGTGCTGTCACTCCTCTCCTCTCACTACCTCTGGCTGCAGCTGTGCTGTCACTCCTCTCCTGTCACTACCTCTGGCTGCAGGTGTGCTTTCACTCCTCTACTGTCACTACCTCTGGCTGCAGCTGTGCCATCACGCCTTTCCTGTCACTACCTCTGGCTGAAGATGTGCTGACACTCCTCTACTCTCACTACCTCTGGCTGCAGCTGTGCTGTCACTCCTCTCCTGTCGCTACCTCTGGCTGCAGGTGTGCTGTCACTCCTCTACTGTCACTACCTCTGGCTGCAGCTGTGCCATCACGCCTCTTCTGTCACTACCTCTGGCTGCAGCTGTGCTGTCACTCCTCTCCTGTCACTACCTCTGGCTGCAGGTGTGCTGTCACTCCTCTACTGTCACTACCTCTGGCTGCAGCTGTGCCATCACAACTCTCCTGTCACTACCTCTGGCTGAAGGTGTGCTGTCACTCCTCTCCTCACTACCACTGGCTGCTGCTTTGCTGTCACTCCTCTCCTGTCACTACCTCTGGCTGCAGGTGTGCTGTCACTCCTCTCCCGTCACTACCTCTGGCTGAAGGTGTGCTGTCACTCCTCTCCTGTCACTACCTCTGGCTGCAGCTGTGCTGTCACTCCTCTCCTCTCACTACCTCTGGCTGCAGGTGTGCTGTCACTCCTCTCCTGTCACTACCTCTGGCTGCAGGTGTGCTGTCACTCCTCTCCTGTCACTACCTCTGGCTGAAGGTATGCCGTCACTCCTCTCCTCTCACTACCTCTGGCTGCAGCTGTGCTGTCACTCCTCTCCTGTCACTACCTCTGGCTGCAGGTGTGCTGTCACTCCTCTCCTGTCACTACCTCTGACTGAAGGTGTGCTGTCACTCCTCTCCTCTCACTACCTCTGGCTGCAGCTGTGCTGTCACTCCTCTCCTGTCACTACCTCTGGCTGCAGGTGTGCTGTCACTCCTCTCCTGTCACTACCTCTGGCTGCAGCTGTGCTGTCACTCCTCTCCTCTCACTACCTCTGGCTGCAGCTGTGCTGTCACTCCTCTCCTCTCACTACCTCTGGCTGCAGCTGTGCCATCACTCCTGTCACTACCTCTGGCTGCAGGTGAGCAGTCACTCCTCTCCTGTCACTACCTCTGGCTGCAGCTGTGCTGTCACTCCTCTCCTGTCACTACCTCTGGCTGCAGCTGTGCCATTACTCCTGTCACTACCTCTGGCAACAGGTGAGCAGTCACTCCTCTCCTGTCACTAACTCTGGCTGCAGCTGTGCCATCACGCCTCTCCTGTCACTACCTCTGGCTGCAGCTGTGCCATCACTCCTGTCACTACCTCTGGCTGCAGGTGAGCAGTCACTCCTCTCCTGTCACTACCTCTGGCTGCAGGTGTGCTGTCACTCCTCTCCTGTCACTACCTCTGGCTGAAGGTATGCCGTCACTCCTCTCCTCTCACTACCTCTGGCTGCAGCTGTGCTGTCACTCCTCTCCTGTCACTACCTCTGGCTGCAGGTGTGCTGTCACTCCTCTCCTGTCACTACCTCTGGCTGAAGGTGTGCTGTCACTCCTCACTACCTCTGGCTGCAGCTGTGCTGTCACTCCTCTCCTGTCACTACCTCTGGCTGCAGGTGTGCTGTCACTCCTCTCCTGTCACTACCTCTGGCTGCAGCTGTGCTGTCACTCCTCTCCTCTCACTACCTCTGGCTGCAGCTGTGCTGTCACTCCTCTCCTCTCACTACCTCTGGCTGCAGCTGTGCCATCACTCCTGTCACTACCTCTGGCTGCAGGTGAGCAGTCACTCCACTCCTGTCACTACCTCTGGCTGCAGGTGTGCTGTCACTCCTCTCCTCTCACTACCTCTGGCTGCAGGTGTGCTGTCACTCCTCTCCTCTCACTACCTCTGGCTGCAGGTGTGCTGTCACTCCTCTCCTGTCACTACCTCTGGCTGAAGGTGTGCTGTCACTCCTCTCCTCTCACTACCTCTGGCTGCAGCTGTGCTGTCACTCCTCTCCTGTCACTACCTCTGGCTGCAGGTGTGCTGTCACTCCTCTCCTGTCACTACCTCTGGCTGAAGGTGTGCTGTCACTCCTCTCCTCTCACTACCTCTGGCTGCAGCTGTGCTGTCACTCCTCTCATCTCTATACCTCTGGCTGCAGGTGTGCTGTCATTCATCTCCTGTCACTACCTCTGGCTGCAGCTGTGCTGTCACTCCTCTCCTGTCACTACCTCTGGCTGCAGGTGTGCTGTCACTCCTCTCCTCTCAATACCTCTGGCTGCAGCTGTGCTGTCACTCCTCTCCTCTCACTACCTCTGGCTGCAGCTGTGCTGTCACTCCTCTCCTCTCACTACCTCTGGCTGCAGGTGTGCTGTCACTCCTCTACTATCACTTCCTCTGGCTGCAGCTGTGCTGTCACTCCTCTCCTGTCACTACCTCTGGCTGCAGGTGTGCTGTCACTTCTCTCCTGTCACTACCTCTGGCTGAAGGTGTGCTGTCTCTCCTCTCACTACCTCTGGCTGCAGCTGTGCCGTCACTCCTCTCCTGTCACTACCTATGGCTGCAGGTGTGCTGTCACTCCTCTCCTGTCACTACCTCTGGCTGCAGCTGTGCTGTCACTCCTCTCCTGTCACTACCTATGGCTGCAGCTGTGCTGTCACTCCTCTCCTGTCACTACCTCTGGCTACAGCTGTGCTGTCACTCCTCTCCTGTCACTACCTATGGCTGCAGCTGTGCTGTCACTCCTCTCCTGTCACTACCTCTGGCAGTTGCTGTGCTATCACTCTTCTCCTGTTACTACCTATAGCTGCAGCTGTGCCGTCACTCCTCTCATGTCAGTACCTCTGGCTGCAGGTGTGGTGTCACTCCTCTCCTGTCACTACCTCTGGCTGCAGCTGTGCCGTTACTCCTCTCCTGTCACTACCTCTGGCTGCAGGTGTGGTGTCACTCCTCTCCTGTCACTACCTCTGGCTGCAGCTGTTCCATCACTCCTCTCCTGTCACTACGTCTGGCTACAGTTGTGCCATCACTCCTCTCCTGTCAGTACCTCTGGCTGCAGGTGTGCCGTCACTCCTCTCCTGTCAGTACCTCTGGCTGCAGGTGAGCCGTCACTCCTCTCCTCTCACTACCTCTGGCTGCAGCTGTGCTGTCACTCCTCTCCTATCTACCTCTGGCTGCAGCTGTGCTGTCACTCCTGTCCTGTCATTACCTCTGGCTACAACTGTGCTGTCACTCCTCTCCTGTCACTACCTCTGGCTGAAGGTGTGCTGACACTCCTCTCCTGTCACTACCTCTGGCTGCAGCTGTGCCATCACTCCTGTCACTACCTCTGGCTGCAGGTGAGCTGTCACTCCTCTCCTGTCACTACCTCTGGCTGAAGGTGTGCTGTCACTCCTCTCCTCTCACTACCTCTGGCTGCAGCTGTGCTGTCACTCCTCTCCTGTCACTACCTCTGGCTGCAGGTGTGCTTTCACTCCTCTACTGTCACTACCTCTGGCTGCAGCTGTGCCATCACGCCTTTCCTGTCACTACCTCTGGCTGAAGATGTGCTGACACTCCTCTACTCTCACTACCTCTGGCTGCAGCTGTGCTGTCACTCCTCTCCTGTCGCTACCTCTGGCTGCAGGTGTGCTGTCACTCCTCTACTGTCACTACCTCTGGCTGCAGCTGTGCCATCACGCCTCTTCTGTCACTACCTCTGGCTGCAGCTGTGCTGTCACTCCTCTCCTGTCACTACCTCTGGCTGCAGGTGTGCTGTCACTCCTCTACTGTCACTACCTCTGGCTGCAGCTGTGCCATCACAACTCTCCTGTCACTACCTCTGGCTGAAGGTGTGCTGTCACTCCTCTCCTCACTACCACTGGCTGCTGCTTTGCTGTCACTCCTCTCCTGTCACTACCTCTGGCTGCAGGTGTGCTGTCACTCCTCTCCCGTCACTACCTCTGGCTGAAGGTGTGCTGTCACTCCTCTCCTGTCACTACCTCTGGCTGCAGCTGTGCTGTCACTCCTCTCCTCTCACTACCTCTGGCTGCAGGTGTGCTGTCACTCCTCTCCTGTCATTACCTCTGGCTGCAGCTGTGCCATCACTCCTGTCACTACCTCTGGCAGCAGGTGAGCTGTCACTCCTCTCCTGTCACTACCTCTGGCTGCAGGTGTGCTGTCACTCCTCTCCTGTCACTACCTCTGGCTGAAGGTATGCCGTCACTCCTCTCCTCTCACTACCTCTGGCTGCAGCTGTGCTGTCACTCCTCTCCTGTCACTACCTCTGGCTGCAGGTGTGCTGTCACTCCTCTCCTGTCACTACCTCTGACTGAAGGTGTGCTGTCACTCCTCTCCTCTCACTACCTCTGGCTGCAGCTGTGCTGTCACTCCTCTCCTGTCACTACCTCTGGCTGCAGGTGTGCTGTCACTCCTCTCCTGTCACTACCTCTGGCTGCAGCTGTGCTGTCACTCCTCTCCTCTCACTACCTCTGGCTGCAGCTGTGCTGTCACTCCTCTCCTCTCACTACCTCTGGCTGCAGCTGTGCCATCACTCCTGTCACTACCTCTGGCTGCAGGTGAGCAGTCACTCCTCTCCTGTCACTACCTCTGGCTGCAGCTGTGCTGTCACTCCTCTCCTGTCACTACCTCTGGCTGCAGCTGTGCCATTACTCCTGTCACTACCTCTGGCAACAGGTGAGCAGTCACTCCTCTCCTGTCACTAACTCTGGCTGCAGCTGTGCCATCACGCCTCTCCTGTCACTACCTCTGGCTGCAGCTGTGCCATCACTCCTGTCACTACCTCTGGCTGCAGGTGAGCAGTCACTCCTCTCCTGTCACTACCTCTGGCTGCAGGTGTGCTGTCACTCCTCTCCTGTCACTACCTCTGGCTGAAGGTATGCCGTCACTCCTCTCCTCTCACTACCTCTGGCTGCAGCTGTGCTGTCACTCCTCTCCTGTCACTACCTCTGGCTGCAGGTGTGCTGTCACTCCTCTCCTGTCACTACCTCTGGCTGAAGGTGTGCTGTCACTCCTCACTACCTCTGGCTGCAGCTGTGCTGTCACTCCTCTCCTGTCACTACCTCTGGCTGCAGGTGTGCTGTCACTCCTCTCCTGTCACTACCTCTGGCTGCAGCTGTGCTGTCACTCCTCTCCTCTCACTACCTCTGGCTGCAGCTGTGCTGTCACTCCTCTCCTCTCACTACCTCTGGCTGCAGCTGTGCCATCACTCCTGTCACTACCTCTGGCTGCAGGTGAGCAGTCACTCCACTCCTGTCACTACCTCTGGCTGCAGGTGTGCTGTCACTCCTCTCCTCTCACTACCTCTGGCTGCAGGTGTGCTGTCACTCCTCTCCTCTCACTACCTCTGGCTGCAGGTGTGCTGTCACTCCTCTCCTGTCACTACCTCTGGCTGAAGGTGTGCTGTCACTCCTCTCCTCTCACTACCTCTGGCTGCAGCTGTGCTGTCACTCCTCTCCTGTCACTACCTCTGGCTGCAGGTGTGCTGTCACTCCTCTCCTGTCACTACCTCTGGCTGAAGGTGTGCTGTCACTCCTCTCCTCTCACTACCTCTGGCTGCAGCTGTGCTGTCACTCCTCTCATCTCTATACCTCTGGCTGCAGGTGTGCTGTCATTCATCTCCTGTCACTACCTCTGGCTGCAGCTGTGCTGTCACTCCTCTCCTGTCACTACCTCTGGCTGCAGGTGTGCTGTCACTCCTCTCCTCTCAATACCTCTGGCTGCAGCTGTGCTGTCACTCCTCTCCTCTCACTACCTCTGGCTGCAGCTGTGCTGTCACTCCTCTCCTCTCACTACCTCTGGCTGCAGGTGTGCTGTCACTCCTCTACTATCACTTCCTCTGGCTGCAGCTGTGCTGTCACTCCTCTCCTGTCACTACCTCTGGCTGCAGGTGTGCTGTCACTTCTCTCCTTTCACTACCTCTGGCTGAAGGTGTGCTGTCTCTCCTCTCACTACCTCTGGCTGCAGCTGTGCCGTCACTCCTCTCCTGTCACTACCTATGGCTGCAGGTGTGCTGTCACTCCTCTCCTGTCACTACCTCTGGCTGCAGCTGTGCTGTCACTCCTCTCCTGTCACTACCTATGGCTGCAGCTGTGCTGTCACTCCTCTCCTGTCACTACCTCTGGCTACAGCTGTGCTGTCACTCCTCTCCTGTCACTACCTATGGCTGCAGCTGTGCTGTCACTCCTCTCCTGTCACTACCTCTGGCAGTTGCTGTGCTAACACTCTTCTCCTGTTACTACCTATAGCTGCAGCTGTGCCGTCACTCCTCTCATGTCAGTACCTCTGGCTGCAGGTGTGGTGTCACTCCTCTCCTGTCACTACCTCTGGCTGCAGCTGTGCCGTTACTCCTCTCCTGTCACTACCTCTGGCTGCAGGTGTGGTGTCACTCCTCTCCTGTCACTACCTCTGGCTGCAGCTGTTCCATCACTCCTCTCCTGTCACTACGTCTGGCTACAGTTGTGCCATCACTCCTCTCCTGTCAGTACCTCTGGCTGCAGGTGTGCCGTCACTCCTCTCCTGTCAGTACCTCTGGCTGCAGGTGAGCCGTCACTCCTCTCCTCTCACTACCTCTGGCTGCAGCTGTGCTGTCACTCCTCTCCTATCTACCTCTGGCTGCAGCTGTGCTGTCACTCCTGTCCTGTCATTACCTCTGGCTACAACTGTGCTGTCACTCCTCTCCTGTCACTACCTCTGGCTGAAGGTGTGCTGACACTCCTCTCCTGTCACTACCTCTGGCTGCAGCTGTGCCATCACTCCTGTCACTACCTCTGGCTGCAGGTGAGCTGTCACTCCTCTCCTGTCACTACCTCTGGCTGAAGGTGTGCTGTCACTCCTCTCCTCTCACTACCTCTGGCTGCAGCTGTGCTGTCACTCCTCTCCTGTCACTACCTCTGGCTGCAGGTGTGCTTTCACTCCTCTACTGTCACTACCTCTGGCTGCAGCTGTGCCATCACGCCTTTCCTGTCACTACCTCTGGCTGAAGATGTGCTGACACTCCTCTACTCTCACTTCCTCTGGCTGCAGCTGTGCTGTCACTCCTCTCCTGTCGCTACCTCTGGCTGCAGGTGTGCTGTCACTCCTCTACTGTCACTACCTCTGGCTGCAGCTGTGCCATCACGCCTCTTCTGTCACTACCTCTGGCTGCAGCTGTGCTGTCACTCCTCTCCTGTCACTACCTCTGGCTGCAGGTGTGCTGTCACTCCTCTACTGTCACTACCTCTGGCTGCAGCTGTGCCATCACAACTCTCCTGTCACTACCTCTGGCTGAAGGTGTGCTGTCACTCCTCTCCTCACTACCACTGGCTGCTGCTTTGCTGTCACTCCTCTCCTGTCACTACCTCTGGCTGCAGGTGTGCTGTCACTCCTCTCCCGTCACTACCTCTGGCTGAAGGTGTGCTGTCACTCCTCTCCTGTCATTACCTCTGGCTGCAGCTGTGCCATCACTCCTGTCACTACCTCTGGCAGCAGGTGAGCTGTCACTCCTCTCCTGTCACTACCTCTGGCTGCAGGTGTGCTGTCACTCCTCTCCTGTCACTACCTCTGGCTGAAGGTATGCCGTCACTCCTCTCCTCTCACTACCTCTGGCTGCAGCTGTGCTGTCACTCCTCTCCTGTCACTACCTCTGGCTGCAGGTGTGCTGTCACTCCTCTCCTGTCACTACCTCTGACTGAAGGTGTGCTGTCACTCCTCTCCTCTCACTACCTCTGGCTGCAGCTGTGCTGTCACTCCTCTCCTGTCACTACCTCTGGCTGCAGGTGTGCTGTCACTCCTCTCCTGTCACTACCTCTGGCTGCAGCTGTGCTGTCACTCCTCTCCTCTCACTACCTCTGGCTGCAGCTGTGCTGTCACTCCTCTCCTCTCACGACCTCTGGCTGCAGCTGTGCCATCACTCCTGTCACTACCTCTGGCTGCAGGTGAGCAGTCACTCCTCTCCTGTCACTACCTCTAGCTGCAGGTGTGCTGTCACTCCTCTACTGTCACTTCATCTGGCTGCAGCTGTGCTGTCACTCCTCTCCTGTCACTACCTCTGGCTGCAGCTGTGCCATTACTCCTGTCACTACCTCTGGCAACAGGTGAGCAGTCACTCCTCTCCTGTCACTAACTCTGGCTGCAGCTGTGCTGTCACTCCTCTCCTGTCAGTACCTCTGGCTGCAGCTGTGCTGTCACTCCTCTCATGTCACTACCTCTGGCTGCAGCTGTGCCATCACTCCTGTCACTACCTCTGGCTGCAGGTGAGCAGTCACTCCTCTCCTGTCACTACCTCTGGCTGCAGGTGTGCTGTCACTCCTCTCCTGTCACTACCTCTGGCTGAAGGTATGCCGTCACTCCTCTCCTCTCACTACCTCTGGCTGCAGCTGTGCTGTCACTCCTCTCCTGTCACTACCTCTGGCTGCAGGTGTGCTGTCACTCCTCTCCTGTCACTACCTCTGGCTGAAGGTGTGCTGTCACTCCTCACTACCTCTGGCTGCAGCTGTGCTGTCACTCCTCTCCTGTCACTACCTCTGGCTGCAGGTGTGCTGTCACTCCTCTCCTGTCACTACCTCTGGCTGCAGCTGTGCTGTCACTCCTCTCCTCTCACTACCTCTGGCTGCAGCTGTGCTGTCACTCCTCTCCTCTCACTACCTCTGGCTGCAGCTGTGCCATCACTCCTGTCACTACCTCTGGCTGCAGGTGAGCAGTCACTCCACTCTTGTCACTACCTCTAGCTGCAGGTGTGCTGTCACTCCTCTACTGTCACTTCATCTGGCTGCAGCTGTGCTGTCACTCCTCTCCTGTCACTACCTCTGGCTGCAGCTGTGCCATTGCTCCTGTCACTACCTCTGGCAACAGGTGAGCAGTCACTCCTCTCCTGTCACTAACTCTGGCTGCAGCTGTGCCATCACGCCTCTCCTGTCACTACCTCTGGCTGCAGCTGTGCTGTCACTCCTCTCCTGTCAGTACCTCTGGCTGCAGCTGTGCTATCACTCCTCTCCTGTCACTACCTCTGGCTGCAGCTGTGCCATCACTCCTGTCACTACCTCTGGCTGCAGGTGAGCAGTCACTCCTCTCCTGTCACTACCTCTGGCTGCAGGTGTGCTGTCACTCCTCTCCTGTCACTACCTCTGGCTGAAGGTATGCCGTCACTCCTCTCCTCTCACTACCTCTGGCTGCAGCTGTGCTGTCACTCCTCTCCTGTCACTACCTCTGGCTGCAGGTGTGCCATCACTCCTCTCCTGTCACTACCTCTGGCTGAAGGTGTGCTGTCACTCCTCTCCTCTCACTACCTCTGGCTGCAGCTGTGCTGTCACTCCTCTCCTGTCACTACCTCTGGCTGCAGGTGTGCTGTCACTCCTCTCCTGTCACTACCTCTGGCTGCAGGTGTGGTGTCACTCCTCTCCTGTCACTACCTCTGGCTGCAGCTGTTCCATCACTCCTCTCCTGTCGCTACGTCTGGCTGCAGGTGTGCCATCACTCCTCTACTCTCACTAACTCTGGCTGCAGCTGTGCTGTCACTCCTCTCCTGTCGCTACCTCTGGCTGCAGGTGTGCTGTCACTCCTCTACTGTCACTACCTTTGGCTGCAGCTGTGCCATCACGCCTCTTCTGTCACTACCTCTGGCTGCAGCTGTGCTGTCACTCCTCTCCTGTCACTACCTCTGGCTGCAGGTGTGCTGTCACTCCTCTACTGTCACTAACTCTGGCTGCAGCTGTGCCATCACAACTCTCCTGTCACTACCTCTGGCTGAAGGTGTGCTGTCACTCCTCTCCTCACTACCACTGGCTGCTGCTGTGCTGTCACTTCTGTCCTGTCACTACCTCTGGCTGCAGGTGTGCTTTCACTCCTCTCCCGTCACTACCTCTGGCTGAAGGTGTGCTGTCACTCCTCTCCTGTCACTACCTCTGGCTGCAGCTGTGCTGTCACTCCTCTCTTCTCACTACCTCTGGCTGCAGGTGTGCTGTCACTTCTCTCCTGTCATTACCTCTGGCTGCAGCTGTGCCATCACTCCTGTCACTACCTCTGGCAGCAGGTGAGCTGTCACTCCTCTCCTGTCACTACCTCTGGCTGCAAGTGAGCAGTCACTCCTCTCCTGTCACTACCTCTGGCTGCAGCTGTGCTGTCACTTCTCTCTTGTCACTACCTCTGGCTGCAGGTGTGCTGTTACTCCTCTACTGTCACTACCTCTGGCTGCAGCTGTGCCATCACGCCTCTCCTGTCACTACCTCTGGCTGCAGCTGTGCCATCACTCCTGTCCTGTCACTACCTCTGGCTGCAGGTGTGCTGTCACTCCTCTCCTGTCACTACCTCTGGCTGCAGCTGTGCCATTGCTCCTGTCACTACCTCTGGCAACAGGTGAGCAGTCACTCCTCTCCTGTCACTAACTCTGGCTGCAGCTGTGCCATCACGCCTCTCCTGTCACTACCTCTGGCTGCAGCTGTGCTGTCACTCCTCTCCTGTCAGTACCTCTGGCTGCAGCTGTGCTGTCACTCCTCTCCTGTCACTACCTCTGGCTGCAGCTGTGCCATCACTCCTGTCACTACCTCTGGCTGCAGGTGAGCAGTCACTCCTCTCCTGTCACTACCTCTGGCTGCAGGTGTGCTGTCACTCCTCTCCTGTCACTACCTCTGGCTGAATGTATGCCGTCACTCCTCTCCTCTCACTACCTCTGGCTGCAGCTGTGCTGTCACTCCTCTCCTGTCACTACCTCTGGCTGCAGGTGTGCCATCACTCCTCTCCTGTCACTACCTCTGGCTGAAGGTGTGCTGTCACTCCTCTCCTCTCACTACCTCTGGCTGCAGCTGTGCTGTCACTCCTCTCCTGTCACTACCTCTGGCTGCAGGTGTGCTGTCACTCCTCTCCTGTCACTACCTCTGGCTGCAGCTGTGCTGTCACTCCTCTCCTCTCACTACCTCTGGCTGCAGCTGTGCTGTCACTCCTCTCCTCTCACTACCTCTGGCTGCAGCTGTGCCATCACTCGTGTCACTACCTCTGGCTGCAGGTGAGCAGTCACTCCTCTCCTGTCACTACCTCTGGCTGCAGGTGTGCTGTCACTCCTCTACTGTCACTTCCTCTGGCTGCAGCTGTGCTGTCACTCCTCTCCTGTCACTACCTCTGGCTGAAGGTGTGCTGTCACTCCTCTCCTCTCACTACCTCTGGCTGCAGCTGTGCTGTCACTCCTCTCCTGTCACTACCTCTGGCTGCAGGTGTGCTGTCACTCCTCTCCTGTCACTACCTCTGGCTGAAGGTGTGCTGTCTCTCCTCTCACTACCTCTGGCTGCAGCTGTGCCGTCACTCCTCTCCTGTCACTACCTATGGCTGCAGGTGTGCTGTCACTCCTCTACTGTCACTACCTATGGCTACAGCTTTGCAGTCACTTCTCTCCTGTCACTACCTCTGGCTGCAGGTGTGGTGTCACTCCTCTCCTGTCACTACCTCTGGCTGCAGCTGTTCCATCACTCCTCTCCTGTCACTACGTCTGGCTGCAGGTGTGCCATCACTCCTCTCCTGTCAGTACCTCTGGCTGCAGGTAAGCCGTCACTCCTCTCCTCTCACTACCTCTGGCTGAAGGTGTGGTGTCACTCCTCTCCTGTCACTACCTCTGGCTGCAGCTGTTCCATCACTCCTCTCCTGTCACTACGTCTGGCTGCAGGTGTGCCATCACTCCTCTCCTGTCAGTACCTCTGGCTGCAGGTGTGCCGTCACTCCTCTCCTGTCAGTACCTCTGGCTGCAGGTGAGCCGTCACTCCTCTCCTCTCACTACCTCTGGCTGAAGGTGTGCTGTCTCTCCTCTCCTGGCACTACCTCTGGCTGCAGCAGTGCTGTCACTCCTCTCCTATCTACCTCTGGCTGCAGGTGTGCTGTCAAGCCTCTCCTGTCACTACCTCTGGCTGCAGGTGTGCTATCACTCCTTTTCCTGTCACTACCTCTGGCTGCAGCTGTGCTGTCACTCCTGTCCTGTCATTACCTCTGGCTGCAGGTGAGCCGTCACTCCTCTCCTGTGACTACATCTGGCTGCAGTTGTACTGTCACTGCTCTCCTGTCACTACCTCTGGCTGCAGCTGTGCCGTCACTCCTCTCCTGTCACTACCTCTGGCTACAACTGTGCTGTCACTCCTCTCCTGTCACTACCTCTGGCTGAAGGTGTGCTGTCACTCCTCTCCTGTCACTACCTCTGGCTGCAGGTGTGCTGTCACTCCTCTACTGTCACTTCCTCTGGCTGCAGCTGTGCTGTCACTCCTCTCCTGTCACTACCTCTGGCTGAAGGTGTGCTGTCACTCCTCTCCTCTCACTACCTCTGGCTGCAGCTGTGCTGTCACTCCTCTCCTGTCACTACCTCTGGCTGCAGGTGTGCTGTCACTCCTCTCCTGTCACTACCTCTGGCTGAAGGTGTGCTGTCACCCCTCTCCTGTCACTACCTCTGGCTGCAGCTGTGCCATCACTCCTGTCACTACCTCTGGCTGCAGGTGAGCAGTCACTCCTCTCCTGTCACTACCTCTGGCTGCAGGTGTGCTGTCACTCCTCTACTGTCACTTCCTCTGGCTGCAGCTGTGCTGTCACTCCTCTCCTGTCACTACCTCTGGCTGAAGGTGTGCTGTCACTCCTCTCCTCTCACTACCTCTGGCTGCAGGTGTGCTGTCACTCCTCTACTGTCACTACCTCTGGCTGCAGGTGTGCTTTCACTCCTCTCCCGTCACTACCTCTGGCTGAAGGTGTGCTGTCACTCCTCTCCTGTCACTACCTCTGGCTGCAGCTGTGCTGTCACTCCTCTCTTCTCACTACCTCTGGCTGCAGGTGTGCTGTCACTCCTCTCCTGTCATTACCTCTGGCTGCAGCTGTGCCATCACTCCTGTCACTACCTCTGGCAGCAGGTGAGCTGTCACTCCTCTCCTGTCACTACCTCTGGCTGCAAGTGAGCAGTCACTCCTCTCCTGTCACTACCTCTGGCTGCAGCTGTGCTGTCACTTCTCTCTTGTCACTACCTCTGGCTGCAGGTGTGCTGTTACTCCTCTACTGTCACTACCTCTGGCTGCAGCTGTGCCATCACGCCTCTCCTGTCACTACCTCTGGCTGCAGCTGTGCCATCACTCCTGTCCTGTCACTACCTCTGGCTGCAGGTGTGCTGTCACTCCTCTCCTGTCACTACCTCTGGCTGCAGCTGTGCCATTGCTCCTGTCACTACCTCTGGCAACAGGTGAGCAGTCACTCCTCTCCTGTCACTAACTCTGGCTGCAGCTGTGCCATCACGCCTCTCCTGTCACTACCTCTGGCTGCAGCTGTGCTGTCACTCCTCTCCTGTCAGTACCTCTGGCTGCAGCTGTGCTGTCACTCCTCTCCTGTCACTACCTCTGGCTGCAGCTGTGCCATCACTCCTGTCACTACCTCTGGCTGCAGGTGAGCAGTCACTCCTCTCCTGTCACTACCTCTGGCTGCAGGTGTGCTGTCACTCCTCTCCTGTCACTACCTCTGGCTGAAGGTATGCCGTCACTCCTCTCCTCTCACTACCTCTGGCTGCAGCTGTGCTGTCACTCCTCTCCTGTCACTACCTCTGGCTGCAGGTGTGCTGTTACTCCTCTCCTGTCACTACCTCTGGCTGAAGGTGTGCTGTCACTCCTCTCCTCTCACTACCTCTGGCTGCAGCTGTGCTGTCACTCCTCTCCTGTCACTACCTCTGGCTGCAGGTGTGCTGTCACTCCTCTCCTGTCACTACCTCTGGCTGCAGCTGTGCTGTCACTCCTCTCCTCTCACTACCTCTGGCTGCAGCTGTGCTGTCACTCCTCTCCTCTCACTACCTCTGGCTGCAGCTGTGCCATCACTCCTGTCACTACCTCTGGCTGCAGGTGAGCAGTCACTCCTCTCCTGTCACTACCTCTGGCTGCAGGTGTGCTGTCACTCCTCTACTGTCACTTCCTCTGGCTGCAGCTGTGCTGTCACTCCTCTCCTGTCACTACCTCTGGCTGAAGGTGTGCTGTCACTCCTCTCCTCTCACTACCTCTGGCTGCAGCTGTGCTGTCACTCCTCTCCTGTCACTACCTCTGGCTGCAGGTGTGCTGTCACTCCTCTCCTGTCACTACCTCTGGCTGAAGGTGTGCTGTCTCTCCTCTCACTACCTCTGGCTGCAGCTGTGCCGTCACTCCTCTCCTGTCACTACCTATGGCTGCAGGTGTGCTGTCACTCCTCTCCTGTCACTACCTATGGCTACAGCTTTGCAGTCACTCCTCTCCTGTCACTACCTATGGCTGCAGCTGTGCTGTCACTCCTCTCCTGTCACTACCTCTGGCTGCAGGTGTGGTGTCACTCCTCTCCTGTCACTACCTCTGGCTGCAGCTGTTCCATCACTCCTCTCCTGTCACTACGTCTGGCTGCAGGTGTGCCATCACTCCTCTCCTGTCAGTACCTCTGGCTGCAGGTAAGCCGTCACTCCTCTCCTCTCACTACCTCTGGCTGAAGGTGTGGTGTCACTCCTCTCCTGTCACTACCTCTGGCTGCAGCTGTTCCATCACTCCTCTCCTGTCAGTACCTCTGGCTGCAGGTGTGCCGTCACTCCTCTCCTGTCAGTACCTCTGGCTGCAGGTGAGCCGTCACTCCTCTCCTCTCACTACCTCTGGCTGAAGGTGTGCTGTCTCTCCTCTCCTGGCACTACCTCTGGCTGCAGCTGTGCTGTCACTCCTCTCCTATCTACCTCTGGCTGCAGGTGTGCTGTCAAGCCTCTCCTGTCACTACCTCTGGCTGCAGGTGTGCTATCACTCCTTTTCCTGTCACTACCTCTGGCTGCAGCTGTGCTGTCACTCCTGTCCTGTCATTACCTCTGGCTGCAGGTGAGCCGTCACTCCTCTCCTGTGACTACATCTGGCTGCAGTTGTACTGTCACTGCTCTTCTGTCACTACCTCTGGCTGCAGCTGTGCCGTCACTCCTCTCCTGTCACTACCTCTGGCTACAACTGTGCTGTCACTCCTCTCCTGTCACTACCTCTGGCTGAAGGTGTGCTGTCACTCCTCTCCTGTCACTACCTCTGGCTGCAGCTGTGCCATCACTCCTGTCACTACCTCTGGCTGCAGGTGAGCAGTCACTCCTCTCCTGTCACTACCTCTGGCTGCAGGTGTGCTGTCACTCCTCTACTGTCACTTCCTCTGGCTGCAGCTGTGCTGTCACTCCTCTCCTGTCACTACCTCTGGCTGAAGGTGTGCTGTCACTCCTCTCCTCTCACTACCTCTGGCTGCAGCTGTGCTGTCACTCCTCTCCTGTCACTACCTCTGGCTGCAGGTGTGCTGTCACTCCTCTCCTGTCACTACCTCTGGCTGAAGGTGTGCTGTCTCTCCTCTCACTACCTCTGGCTGCAGCTGTGCCGTCACTCCTCTCCTGTCACTACCTATGGCTGCAGCTGTGCTGTCACTCCTCAGCTGTCACTACCTATGGCTGCAGCTGTGCTGTCACTCCTCTCCTGTCACTACCTCTGGCTGCAGGTGTGGTGTCACTCCTCTCCTGTCACTACCTTTGGCTGCAGCTGTTCCATCACTCCTCTCCTGTCACTACGTCTGGCTGCAGGTGTGCCATCACTCCTCTCCTGTCAGTACCTCTGGCTGCAGGTGTGCCGTCACTCCTCTCCTGTCAGTACCTCTGGCTGCAGGTGAGCCGTCACTCCTCTCCTCTCACTACCTCTGGCTGAAGGTGTGCTGTCTCTCCTCTCCTGGCACTACCTCTGGCTGCAGCTGTGCTGTCACTCCTCTCCTATCTACCTCTGGCTGCAGGTGTGCTGTCAAGCCTCACCTGTCACTACCTCTGGCTGCAGGTGTGCTATCACTCCTTTTCCTGTCACTACCTCTGGCTGCAGCTGTGCTGTCACTCCTGTCCTGTCATTACCTCTGGCTGCAGGTGAGCCGTCACTCCTCTACTGTCACTACCTCTGGCTGCAGCTGTGCCGTCACTCCTCTCCTGTCACTTCCTCTGGCTGAAGGTGTGCTGTCACTCCTCTCCTCTCACTACCTCTGGCTGCAGCTGTGCTGTCACTCCTCTCCTGTCACTACCTCTGGCTGCAGCTGTGCTGTCACTCCTCTCCTGTCGCTACCTCTGGCTGCAGGTGTGCTGTCACTCCTCTACTGTCACTACCTCTGGCTGCAGGTGTGCTGTCACTCCTCTCCTGTCACTACCTCTGGCTGCAGCTGTGCTGTCACTCCTCTCCTCTCACTACCTCTGGCTGCAGCTGTGCTGTCACTCCTCTCCTCTCACTACCTCTGGCTGCAGCTGTGCCATCACTCCTGTCACTACCTCTGGCTGCAGGTGAGCAGTCACTCCTCTCCTGTCACTACCTCTGGCTGCAGGTGTGCTGTCACTCCTCTACTGTCACTTCCTCTGGCTGCAGCTGTGCTGTCACTCCTCTCCTGTCACTACCTCTGGCTGAAGGTGTGCTGTCACTCCTCTCCTCTTACTACCTCTGGCTGCAGCTGTGCTGTCACTCCTCTCCTGTCACTACCTCTGGCTGCAGGTGTGCTGTCACTCCTCTCCTGTCACTACCTCTGGCTGAAGGTGTGCTGTCTCTCCTCTCACTACCTCTGGCTGCAGCTGTGCCGTCACTCCTCCCCTGTCACTACCTATGGCTGCAGGTGTGCTGTCACTCCTCTCCTGTCACTACCTCTGGCTACAGCTTTGCAGTCACTCCTCTCCTCTCACTACCTATGGCTGCAGCTGTGCTGTCACTCCTCTCCTGTCACTACCTCTGGCTGCAGTTGTGCCATCACTCCTGTCACTACCTCTGGCTGCAGGTGAGCAGTCACTCCTCCCCTGTCACTACCTCTGGCTGCAGGTGTGCTGTCACTCCTCTACTGTCACTTCCTCTGGCTGCAGCTGTGCTGTCACTCCTCTCCTGTCACTACCTCTGGCTGAAGGTGTGCTGTCACTCCTCTCCTCTTACTACCTCTGGCTGCAGCTGTGCTGTCACTCCTCTCCTGTCACTACCTCTGGCTGCAGGTGTGCTGTCACTCCTCTCCTGTCACTACCTCTGGCTGAAGGTGTGCTGTCTCTCCTCTCACTACCTCTGGCTGCAGCTGTGCCGTCACTCCTCTCCTGTCACTACCTATGGCTGCAGGTGTACTGTCACTCCTCTCCTGTCACTTCCTCTGGCTGCAGCTGTTCCATCACTCCTCTCCTGTCACTACGTCTGGCTGCAGGTGTGCCATCACTCCTCTCCTGTCAGTACCTCTGGCTGCAGGTGAGCCGTCACTCCTCTCCTCTCATTACCTCTGGCTGAAGGTGTGGTGTCACTCCTCTCCTGTCACTACCTCTGGCTGCAGCTGTTCCAACACTCCTCTCCTGTCACTACGTCTGGCTGCAGGTGTGCCATCACTCCTCTCCAGTCAGTACCTCTGGCTGCAGGTGTGCCGTCACTCCTCTCCTGTCAGTACCTCTGGCTGCAGGTGAGCCGTCACTCCTCTCCTCTCACTACCTCTGGCTGAAGGTGTGCTGTCTCTCCTCTCCTGGCACTACCTCTGGCTGCAGCTGTGCTGTCACTCCTCTCCTATCTACCTCTGGCTGCAGGTGTGCTGTCAAGCCTCTCCTGTCACTACCTCTGGCTGCAGGTGTGCTATCACTCCTTTTCCTGTCACTACCTCTGGCTGCAGCTGTGCTGTCACTCCTGTCCTGTCATTACCTCTGGCTGCAGGTGAGCCGTCACTCCTCTCCTGTGACTACATCTGGCTGCAGTTGTACTGTCACTGCTCTCCTGTCACTACCTCTGGCTGCAGCTGTGCCGTCACTCCTCTCCTGTCACTACCTCTGGCTACAACTGTGCTGTCACTCCTCTCCTGTCACTACCTCTGGCTGAAGGTGTGCTGTCACTCCTCTCCTGTCACTACCTCTGGCTGCAGCTGTGCCATCACTCCTGTCACTACCTCTGGCTGCAGGTGAGCAGTCACTCCTCTCCTGTCACTACCTCTGGCTGCAGGTGTGCTGTCACTCCTCTACTGTCACTTCCTCTGGCTGCAGCTGTGCTGTCACTCCTCTCCTGTCACTACCTCTGGCTGAAGGTGTGCTGTCACTCCTCTCCTCTCACTACCTCTGGCTGCAGCTGTGCTGTCACTCCTCTCCTGTCACTACCTCTGGCTGCAGGTGTGCTGTCACTCCTCTCCTGTCACTACCTCTGGCTGAAGGTGTGCTGTCTCTCCTCTCACTACCTCTGGCTGCAGCTGTGCTGTCACTCCTCTCCTGTCACTACCTATGGCTGCAGCTGTGCTGTCACTCCTCTCCTGTCACTACCTATGGCTGCAGGTGTGGTGTCACTCCTCTCCTGTCACTACCTCTGGCTGCAGCTGTTCCATCACTCCTCTCCTGTCGCTACGTCTGGCTGCAGGTGTGCCATCACTCCTCTACTCTCACTACCTCTGGCTGCAGCTGTGCTGTCACTCCTCTCCTGTCGCTACCTCTGGCTGCAGGTGTGCTGTCACTCCTCTCCTGTCGCTACCTCTGGCTGCAGGTGTGCTGTCACTCCTCTACTGTCACTACCTTTGGCTGCAGCTGTGCCATCACGCCTCTTCTGTCACTACCTCTGGCTGCAGCTGTGCTGTCACTCCTCTACTGTCACTAACTCTGGCTGCAGCTGTGCCATCACAACTCTCCTGTCACTACCTCTGGCTGAAGGTGTGCTGTCACTCCTCTCCTCACTACCACTGGCTGCTGCTGTGCTGTCACTTCTCTCCTGTCACTACCTCTGGCTGCAGGTGTGCTGTCACTCCTCTCCCGTCACTACCTCTGGCTGAAGGTGTGCTGTCACTCCTCTCCTGTCACTACCTCTGGCTGCAGCTGTGCTGTCACTCCTCTCTTCTCACTACCTCTGGCTGCAGGTGTGCTGTCACTCCTCTCCTGTCATTACCTCTGGCTGCAGCTGTGCCATCACTCCTGTCACTACCTCTGGCAGCAGGTGAGCTGTCACTCCTCTCCTGTCACTACCTCTGGCTGCAAGTGAGCAGTCACTCCTCTCCTGTCACTACCTCTGGCTGCAGCTGTGCTGTCACTTCTCTCTTGTCACTACCTCTGGCTGCAGGTGTGCTGTTACTCCTCTACTGTCACTACCTCTGGCTGCAGCTGTGCCATCACGCCTCTCCTGTCACTACCTCTGGCTGCAGCTGTGCCATCACTCCTGTCCTGTCACTACCTCTGGCTGCAGGTGTGCTGTCACTCCTCTCCTGTCACTACCTCTGGCTGCAGCTGTGCCATTGCTCCTGTCACTACCTCTGGCAACAGGTGAGCAGTCACTCCTCTCCTGTCACTAACTCTGGCTGCAGCTGTGCCATCACGCCTCTCCTGTCACTACCTCTGGCTGCAGCTGTGCTGTCACTCCTCTCCTGTCACTACCTCTGGCTGCAGCTGTGCCATCACTCCTGTCACTACCTCTGGCTGCAGGTGAGCAGTCACTCCTCTCCTGTCACTACCTCTGGCTGCAGGTGTGCTGTCACTCCTCTCCTGTCACTACCTCTGGCTGAAGGTATGCCGTCACTCCTCTCCTCTCACTACCTCTGGCTGCAGCTGTGCTGTCACTCCTCTCCTGTCACTACCTCTGGCTGCAGGTGTGCTGTCACTCCTCTCCTGTCACTACCTCTGGCTGAAGGTGTGCTGTCACTCCTCTCCTCTCACTACCTCTGGCTGCAGCTGTGCTGTCACTCCTCTCCTGTCACTACCTCTTGCTGCAGGTGTGCTGTCACTCCTCTCCTGTCACTACCTCTGGCTGCAGCTGTGCTGTCACTCCTCTCCTCTCACTACCTCTGGCTGCAGCTGTGCTGTCACTCCTCTCCTCTCACTACCTCTGGCTGCAGCTGTGCCATCACTCCTGTCACTACCTCTGGCTGCAGGTGAGCAGTCACTCCTCTCCTGTCACTACCTCTGGCTGAAGGTGTGCTGTCACTCCTCTCCTCTCACTACCTCTGGCTGCAGCTGTGATGTCACTCCTCTCCTGTCACTACCTCTGGCTGCAGGTGTGCTGTCACTCCTCTCCTGTCACTACCTCTGGCTGAAGGTGTGCTGTCTCTCCTCTCACTACCTCTGGCTGCAGCTGTGCCGTCACTCCTCTCCTGTCACTACCTATGGCTGCAGGTGTGCTGTCACTCCTCTCCTGTCACTACCTATGGCTACAGCTTTGCAGTCACTCCTCTCCTGTCACTACCTATGGCTGCAGCTGTGCTGTCACTCCTCTCCTGTCACTACCTCTGGCTGCAGGTGTGGTGTCACTCCTCTCCTGTCACTACCTCTGGCTGCAGCTGTTCCATCACTCCTCTCCTGTCACTACGTCTCGCTGCAGGTGTGCCATCACTCCTCTCCTGTCAGTACCTCTGGCTGCAGGTAAGCCGTCACTCCTCTCCTCTCACTACCTCTGGCTGAAGGTGTGGTGTCACTCCTCTCCTGTCACTACCTCTGGCTGCAGCTGTTCCATCACTCCTCTCCTGTCACTACGACTGGCTGCAGGTGTGCCATCACTCCTCTCCTGTCAGTACCTCTGGCTGCAGGTGTGCCGTCACTCCTCTCCTGTCAGTACCTCTGGCTGCAGGTGAGCCGTCACTCCTCTCCTGTCAGTACCTCTGGCTGAAGGTGTGCTGTCTCTCCTCTCCTGGCACTACCTCTGGCTGCAGCTGTGCTGTCACTCCTCTCCTATCTACCTCTGGCTGCAGGTGTGCTGTCAAGCCTCTCCTGTCACTACCTCTGGCTGCAGGTGTGCTATCACTCCTTTTCCTGTCACTACCTCTGGCTGCAGCTGTGCTGTCACTCCTGTCCTGTCATTACCTCTGGCTGCAGGTGAGCCGTCACTCCTCTCCTGTGACTACATCTGGCTGCAGTTGTACTGTCACTGCTCTCCTGTCACTACCTCTGGCTGCAGCTGTGCCGTCACTCCTCTCCTGTCACTACCTCTGGCTACAACTGTGCTGTCAATCCTCTCCTGTCACTACCTCTGGCTGAAGGTGTGCTGTCACTCCTCTCCTGTCACTACCTCTGGCTGCAGCTGTGCCATCACTCCTGTCACTACCTCTGGCTGCAGGTGAGCAGTCACTCCTTTCCTGTCACTACCTCTGGCTGCAGGTGTGCTGTCACTCCTCTACTGTCACTTCCTCTGACTGCAGCTGTGCTGTCACTCCTCTCCTGTCACTACCTCTGGCTGAAGGTGTGCTGTCACTCCTCTCCTCTCACTACCTCTGGCTGCAGCTGTGCTGTCACTCCTCTCCTGTCACTACCTCTGGCTGCAGGTGTGCTGTCACTCCTCTCCTGTCACTACCTCTGGCTGAAGGTGTGCTGTCTCTCCTCTCACTACCTCTGGCTGCAGCTGTGCCGTCACTCCTCTCCTGTCACTACCTATGGCTGCAGCTGTGCTGTCACTCCTCTCCTGTCACTACCTATGGCTGCAGCTGTGCTGTCACTCCTCTCCTGTCACTACCTCTGGCTGCAGGTGTGCCATCACTCCTCTCCTGTCAGTACCTCTGGCTGCAGCTGTGCTGTCACTCCTCTCCTGTCACTACCTCTGGCTGAAGGTGTGCTGTCACTCCTCTCCTCTTACTACCTCTGGCTGCAGCTGTGCTGTCACTCCTCTCCTGTCACTACCTCTGGCTGCAGGTGTGCTGTCATTCCTCTCCTGTCACTACCTCTGGCTGAAGGTGTGCTGTCTCTCCTCTCACTACCTCTGGCTGCAGCTGTGCCGTCACTCCTCTCCTGTCACTACCTATGGCTGCAGGTGTGCTGTCACTCCTCTCCTGTCACTACCTCTGGCTACAGCTTTGCAGTCACTCCTCTCCTGTCACTACCTATGGCTGCAGCTGTGCTGTCACTCCTCTCCTGTCACTACCTTTGGCTGCAGGTGTGCTGTCACTCCTCTACTGTCACTTCCTCTGGCTGCAGCTGTGCTGTCACTCCTCTCCTGTCACTACCTCTGGCTGAAGGTGTGCTGTCACTCCTCTCCTCTTACTACCTCTGGCTGCAGCTGTGCTGTCACTCCTCTCCTGTCACTACCTCTGGCTGCAGGTGTGCTGTCACTCCTCTCCTGTCACTACCTCTGGCTGAAGGTGTGCTGTCTCTCCTCTCACTACCTCTGGCTGCAGCTGTGCCGTCACTCCTCTCCTGTCACTACCTATGGCTGCAGGTGTGCTGTCACTCCTCTCCTGTCACTACCTCTGGCTGCAGCTGTTCCAACACTCCTCTCCTGTCACTACGTCTGGCTGCAGGTGTGCCATCACTCCTCTCCTGTCAGTACCTCTGGCTGCAGGTGTGCCGTCACTCCTCTCCTGTCAGTACCTCTGGCTGCAGGTGAGCCGTCACTCCTCTCCTCTCACTACCTCTGGCTGAAGGTGTGCTGTCTCTCCTCTCCTGGCACTACCTCTCGCTGCAGCTGTGCTGTCACTCCTCTCCTATCTACCTCTGGCTGCAGGTGTGCTGTCAAGCCTCTCCTGTCACTACCTCTGGCTGCAGGTGTGCTATCACTCCTTTTCCTGTCACTACCTCTGGCTGCAGCTGTGCTGTCACTCCTGTCCTGTCATTACCTCTGGCTGCAGGTGAGCCGTCACTCCTCTCCTGTGACTACATCTGGCTGCAGTTGTACTGTCACTGCTCTCCTGTCACTACCTCTGGCTGCAGCTGTGCCGTCACTCCTCTCCTGTCACTACCTCTGGCTACAACTGTGCTGTCACTCCTCTCCTGTCACTACCTCTGGCTGAAGGTGTGCTGTCACTCCTCTCCTGTCACTACCTCTGGCTGCAGCTGTGCCATCACTCCTGTCACTACCTCTGGCTGCAGGTGAGCAGTCACTCCTCTCCTGTCACTACCTCTGGCTGCAGGTGTGCTGTCACTCCTCTACTGTCACTTCCTCTGGCTGCAGCTGTGCTGTCACTCCTCTCCTGTCACTACCTCTGGCTGAAGGTGTGCTGTCACTCCTCTCCTCTTACTACCTCTGGCTGCAGCTGTGCTGTCACTCCTCTCCTGTCACTACCTCTGGCTGCAGGTGTGCTGTCACTCCTCTCCTGTCACTACCTCTGGCTGAAGGTGTGCTGTCTCTCCTCTCACTACCTCTGGCTGCAGCTGTGCCGTCACTCCTCTCCTGTCACTACCTATGGCTGCAGGTGTGCTGTCACTCCTCTCCTGTCACTACCTCTGGCTGCAGCTGTTCCATCACTCCTCTCCTGTCACTACGTCTGGCTGCAGGTGTGCCATCACTCCTCTCCTGTCAGTACCTCTGGCTGCAGGTGAGCCGTCACTCCTCTCCTCTCATTACCTCTGGCTGAAGGTGTGGTGTCACTCCTCTCCTGTCACTACCTCTGGCTGCAGCTGTTCCAACACTCCTCTCCTGTCACTATGTCTGGCTGCAGGTGTGCCATCACTCCTCTCCTGTCAGTACCTCTGGCTGCAGGTGTGCCGTCACTCCTCTCCTGTCAGTACCTCTAGCTGCAGGTGAGCCGTCACTCCTCTCCTCTCACTACCTCTGGCTGAAGGTGTGCTGTCTCTCCTCTCCTGGCACTACCTCTGGCTGCAGCTGTGCTGTCACTCCTCTCCTATCTACCTCTGGCTGCAGGTGTGCTGTCAAGCCTCTCCTGTCACTACCTCTTGCTGCAGGTGTGCTATCACTCCTTTTCCTGTCACTACCTCTGGCTGCAGCTGTGCTGTCACTCCTGTCCTGTCATTACCTCTGGCTGCAGGTGAGCCGTCACTCCTCTCCTGTGACTACATCTGGCTGCAGTTGTACTGTCACTGCTCTCCTGTCACTACCTCTGGCTGCAGCTGTGCCGTCACTCCTCTCCTGTCACTACCTCTGGCTACAACTGTGCTGTCACTCCTCTCCTGTCACTACCTCTGGCTGAAGGTGTGCTGTCACTCCTCTCCTGTCACTACCTCTGGCTGCAGCTGTGCCATCACTCCTGTCACTACCTCTGGCTGCAGGTAAACAGTCACTCCTCTCCTGTCACTACCTCTGGCTGCAGGTGTGCTGTCACTCCTCTACTGTCACTTCCTCTGGCTGCAGCTGTGCTGTCACTCCTCTCCTGTCTCTACCTCTGGCTGAAGGTGTGCTGTCACTCCTCTCCTCTCACTACCTCTGGCTGCAGCTGTGCTGTCACTCCTCTCCTGTCACTACCTCTGGCTGCAGGTGTGCTGTCACTCCTCTCCTGTCACTACCTCTGGCTGAAGGTGTGCTGTCTCTCCTCTCACTACCTCTGGCTGCAGCTGTGCCGTCACTCCTCTCCTGTCACTACCTATGGCTGCAGCTGTGCTGTCACTCCTCTCCTGTCACTACCTATGGCTGCAGCTGTGCTGTCACTCCTCTCCTGTCACTACCTATGGCTGCAGCTGTGCTGTCACTCCTCTCCTGTCACTACCTCTGGCTGCAGGTGTGGTGTCACTCCTCTCCTGTCACTACCTCTGGCTGCAGCTGTTCCATCACTCCTCTCCTGTCGCTACGTCTGGCTGCAGGTGTGCCATCACTCCTCTACTCTCACTACCTCTGGCTGCAGCTGTGCTGTCACTCCTCTCCCGTCGCTACCTCTGGCTGCAGGTGTGCTGTCACTCCTCTCCTGTCGCTACCTCTGGCTGCAGGTGTGCTGTCACTCCTCTACTGTCACTACCTTTGGCTGCAGCTGTGCCATCACGCCTCTTCTGTCACTACCTCTGGCTGCAGCTGTGCTGTCACTCCTCTACTGTCACTAACTCTGGCTGCAGCTGTGCCATCACAACTCTCCTGTCACTACCTCTGGCTGAAGGTGTGCTGTCACTCCTCTCCTCACTACCACTGGCTGCTGCTGTGCTGTAACTTCTCTCCTGTCACTACCTCTGGCTGCAGGTGTGCTGTCACTCCTCTCCCGTCACTACCTCTGGCTGAAGGTGTGCTGTCACTCCTCTCCTGTCACTACCTCTGGCTGCAGCTGTGCTGTCACTCCTCTCTTCTCACTACCTCTGGCTGCAGGTGTGCTGTCACTCCTCTCCTGTCATTACCTCTGGCTGCAGCTGTGCCATCACTCCTGTCACTACCTCTGGCTGCAAGTGAGCAGTCACTCCTCTCCTGTCACTACCTCTGGCTGCAGCTGTGCTGTCACTTCTCTCTTGTCACTACCTCTGGCTGCAGGTGTGCTGTTACTCCTCTACTGTCACTACCTCTGGCTGCAGCTGTGCCATCACGCCTCTCCTGTCACTACCTCTGGCTGCAGCTGTGCCATCACTCCTGTCCTGTCACTACCTCTGGCTGCAGGTGTGCTGTCACTCCTCTCCTGTCACTACCTCTGGCTGCAGCTGTGCCATCACTCCTGTCACTACCTCTGGCAACAGGTGAGCAGTCACTCCTCTCCTGTCACTAACTCTGGCTGCAGCTGTGCCATCACGCCTCTCCTGTCACTACCTCTGGCTGCAGCTGTGCTGTCACTCCTCTCCTGTCACTACCTCTGGCTGCAGCTGTGCCATCACTCCTGTCACTACCTCTGGCTGCAGGTGAGCAGTCACTCCTCTCCTGTCACTACCTCTGGCTGCAGGTGTGCTGTCACTCCTCTCCTGTCACTACCTCTGGCTGAAGGTATGCCGTCACTCCTCTCCTCTCACTACCTCTGGCTGCAGCTGTGCTGTCACTCCTCTCCTGGCACTACCTCTCGCTGCAGCTGTGCTGTCACTCCTCTCCTATCTACCTCTGGCTGCAGGTGTGCTATCACTCCTTTTCCTGTCACTACCTCTGGCTGCAGCTGTGCTGTCACTCCTGTCCTGTCATTACCTCTGGCTGCAGGTGAGCCGTCACTCCTCTCCTGTGACTACATCTGGCTGCAGTTGTACTGTCACTGCTCTCCTGTCACTACCTCTGGCTGCAGCTGTGCCGTCACTCCTCTCCTGTCACTACCTCTGGCTACAACTGTGCTGTCACTCCTCTCCTGTCACTACCTCTGGCTGAAGGTGTGCTGTCACTCCTCTCCTGTCACTACCTCTGGCTGCAGCTGTGCCATCACTCCTGTCACTACCTCTGGCTGCAGGTGAGCAGTCACTCCTCTCCTGTCACTACCTCTGGCTGCAGGTGTGCTGTCACTCCTCTACTGTCACTTCCTCTGGCTGCAGCTGTGCTGTCACTCCTCTCCTGTCACTACCTCTGGCTGAAGGTGTGCTGTCACTCCTCTCCTCTTACTACCTCTGGCTGCAGCTGTGCTGTCACTCCTCTCCTGTCACTACCTCTGGCTGCAGGTGTGCTGTCACTCCTCTCCTGTCACTACCTCTGGCTGAAGGTGTGCTGTCTCTCCTGTCACTACCTCTGGCTGCAGCTGTGCCGTCACTCCTCTCCTGTCACTACCTATGGCTGCAGGTGTGCTGTCACTCCTCTCCTGTCACTACCTCTGGCTGCAGCTGTTCCATCACTCCTCTCCTGTCACTACGTCTGGCTGCAGGTGTGCCATCACTCCTCTCCCGTCAGTACCTCTGGCTGCAGGTGAGCCGTCACTCCTCTCCTCTCATTACCTCTGGCTGAAGGTGTGGTGTCACTCCTCTCCTGTCACTACCTCTGGCTGCAGCTGTTCCAACACTCCTCTCCTGTCACTACGTCTGGCTGCAGGTGTGCCATCACTCCTCTCCTGTCAGTACCTCTGGCTGCAGGTGTGCCGTCACTCCTCTCCTGTCAGTACCTCTGGCTGCAGGTGAGCCGTCACTCCTCTCCTCTCACTACCTCTGGCTGAAGGTGTGCTGTCTCTCCTCTCCTGGCACTACCTCTGGCTGCAGCTGTGCTGTCACTCCTCTCCTGTCATTACCTCTGGCTGCAGGTGAGCCGTCACTCCTCTCCTGTGACTACATCTGGCTGCAGTTGTACTGTCACTGCTCTCCTGTCACTACCTCTGGCTGCAGCTGTGCCGTCACTCCTCTCCTGTCACTACCTCTGGCTACAACTGTGCTGTCACTCCTCTCCTGTCACTACCTCTGGCTGAAGGTGTGCTGTCACTCCTCTCCTGTCACTACCTCTGGCTGCAGCTGTGCCATCACTCCTGTCACTACCTCTGGCTGCAGGTGAGCAGTCACTCCTCTCCTGTCACTACCTCTGGCTGCAGGTGTGCTGTCACTCCTCTACTGTCACTTCCTCTGGCTGCAGCTGTGCTGTCACTCCTCTCCTGTCACTACCTCTGGCTGAAGGTGTGCTGTCACTCCTCTCCTCTCACTACCTCTGGCTGCAGCTGTGCTGTCACTCCTCTCCTGTCACTACCTCTGGCTGCAGGTGTGCTGTCACTCCTCTCCTGTCACTACCTCTGGCTGAAGGTGTGCTGTCTCTCCTCTCACTACCTCTGGCTGCAGCGGTGCCGTCACTCCTCTCCTGTCACTACCTATGGCTGCAGCTGTGCTGTCACTCCTCTCCTGTCACTACCTATGGCTGCAGCTGTGCTGTCACTTCTCTCCTGTCACTACCTCTGGCTGCAGGTGTGGTGTCACTCCTCTCCTGTCACTACCTCTGGCTGCAGCTGTTCCATCACTCCTCTCCTGTCGCTACGTCTGGCTGCAGGTGTGTCATCACTCCTCTACTCTCACTACCTCTGGCTGCAGCTGTGCTGTCACTCCTCTCCTGTCGCTACCTCTGGCTGCAGGTGTGCTGTCACTCCTCTCCTGTCGCTACCTCTGGCTGCAGGTGTGCTGTCACTCCTCTACTGTCACTACCTTTGGCTGCAGCTGTGCCATCACGCCTCTTCTGTCACTACCTCTGGCTGCAGCTGTGCTGTCTCTCCTCTACTGTCACTAACTCTGGCTGCAGCTGTGCCATCACAACTCTCCTGTCACTACCTCTGGCTGAAGGTGTGCTGTCACTCCTCTCCTCACTACCACTGGCTGCTGCTGTGCTGTCACTTCTCTCCTGTCACTACCTCTGGCTGCAGGTGTGCTGTCACTCCTCTCCCGTCACTACCTCTGGCTGAAGGTGTGCTGTCACTCCTCTCCTGTCACTACCTCTGGCTGCAGCTGTGCTGTCACTCCTCTCTTCTCACTACCTCTGGCTGCAGGTGAGCTGTCACTCCTCTCCTGTCACTACCTCTGGCTGCAAGTGAGCAGTCACTCCTCTCCTGTCACTACCTCTGGCTGCAGCTGTGCTGTCACTTCTCTCTTGTCACTACCTCTGGCTGCAGGTGTGCTGTTACTCCTCTACTGTCACTACCTCTGGCTGCAGCTGTGCCATCACGCCTCTCCTGTCACTACCTCTGGCTGCAGCTGTGCCATCACTCCTGTCCTGTCACTACCTCTGGCTGCAGGTGTGCTGTCACTCCTCTCCTGTCACTACCTCTGGCTGCAGCTGTGCCATTGCTCCTGTCACTACCTCTGGCAACAGGTGAGCAGTCACTCCTCTCCTGTCACTAACTCTGGCTGCAGCTGTGCCATCACGCCTCTCCTGTCACTACCTCTGGCTGCAGCTGTGCTGTCACTCCTCTCCTGTCACTACCTCTGGCTGCAGCTGTGCCATCACTCCTGTCACTACCTCTGGCTGCAGGTGAGCAGTCACTCCTCTCCTGTCACTACCTCTGGCTGCAGGTGTGCTGTCACTCCTCTCCTGTCACTACCTCTGGCTGAAGGTACGCCGTCACTCCTCTCCTCTCACTACCTCTGGCTGCAGCTGTGCTGTCACTCCTCTCCTGTCACTACCTCTGGCTGCAGGTGTGCTGTCACTCCTCTCCTGTCACTACCTCTGGCTGAAGGTGTGCTGTCACTCCTCTCCTCTCACTACCTCTGGCTGCAGCTGTGCTGTCACTCCTCTCCTGTCACTACCTCTGGCTGCAGGTGTGCTGTCACTCCTCTCCTGTCACTACCTCTGGCTGCAGCTGTGCTGTCACTCCTCTCCTCTCACTACCTCTGGCTGCAGCTGTGCTGTCACTCCTCTCCTCTCACTACCTCTGGCTGCAGCTGTGCCATCACTCCTGTCACTACCTCTGGCTGCAGGTGAGCAGTCACTCCTCTCCTGTCACTACCTCTGGCTGCAGGTGTGCTGTCACTCCTCTACTGTCACTTCCTCTGGCTGCAGCTGTGCTGTCACTCCTCTCCTGTCACTACCTCTGGCTGAAGGTGTGCTGTCACTCCTCTCCTCTCACTACCTCTGGCTGCAGCTGTGCTGTCACTCCTCTCCTTTCACTACCTCTGGCTGCAGGTGTGCTGTCACTCCTCTCCTGTCACTACCTCTGGCTGAAGGTGTGCTGTCTCTCCTCTCACTACCTCTGGCTGCAGCTGTGCCGTCACTCCTCTCCTGTCACTACCTATGGCTGCAGGTGTGCTGTCACTCCTCTCCTGTCACTACCTATGGCTACAGCTTTGCAGTCACTCCTCTCCTGTCACTACCTATGGCTGCAGCTGTGCTGTCACTCCTCTCCTGTCACTACCTCTGGCTGCAGGTGTGGTGTCACTCCTCTCCTGTCACTACCTCTGGCTGCAGCTGTTCCATCACTCCTCTCCTGTCACTACGTCTGGCTGCAGGTGTGCCATCACTCCTCTCCTGTCAGTACCTCTGGCTGCAGGTAAGCCGTCACTCCTCTCCTCTCACTACCTCTGGCTGAAGGTGTGGTGTCACTCCTCTCCTGTCACTACCTCTGGCTGCAGCTGTTCCATCACTCCTCTCCTGTCACTACGTCTGGCTGCAGGTGTGCCATCACTCCTCTCCTGTCAGTACCTCTGGCTGCAGGTGTGCCGTCACTCCTCTCCTGTCAGTACCTCTGGCTGCAGGTGAGCCGTCACTCCTCTCCTCTCACTACCTCTGGCTGAAGGTGTGCTGTCTCTCCTCTCCTGGCACTACCTCTGGCTGCAGCTGTGCTGTCACTCCTCTCCTATCTACCTCTGGCTGCAGGTGTGCTGTCAAGCCTCTCCTGTCACTACCTCTGGCTGCAGGTGTGCTATCACTCCTTTTCCTGTCACTACCTCTGGCTGCAGCTGTGCTGTCACTCCTCTCCTGTGACTACATCTGGCTGCAGTTGTACTGTCACTGCTCTCCTGTCACTACCTCTGGCTGCAGCTGTGCCGTCACTCCTCTCCTGTCACTACCTCTGGCTACAACTGTGCTGTCACTCCTCTCCTGTCACTACCTCTGGCTGAAGGTGTGCTGTCACTCCTCTCCTGTCACTACCTCTGGCTGCAGCTGTGCCATCACTCCTGTCACTACCTCTGGCTGCAGGTGAGCAGTCACTCCTCTCCTGTCACTACCTCTGGCTGCAGGTGTGCTGTCACTCCTCTACTGTCACTTCCTCTGGCTGCAGCTGTGCTGTCACTCCTCTCCTGTCACTACCTCTGGCTGAAGGTGTGCTGTCACTCCTCTCCTCTCACTACCTCTGGCTGCAGCTGTGCTGTCACTCCTCTCCTGTCACTACCTCTGGCTGCAGGTGTGCTGTCACTCCTCTCCTGTTACTACCTCTGACTGAAGGTGTGCTGTCTCTCCTCTCACTACCTCTGGCTGCAGCTGTGCCGTCACTCCTCTCCTGTCACTACCTATGGCTGCAGCTGTGCTGTCACTCCTCTCCTGTCACTACCTATGGCTGCAGCTGTGCTGTCACTCCTCTCCTGTCACTACCTCTGGCTGCAGGTGTGGTGTCACTCCTCTCCTGTCACTACCTTTGGCTGCAGCTGTTCCATCACTCCTCTCCTGTCACTACGTCTGGCTGCAGGTGTGCCATCACTCCTCTCCTGTCAGTACCTCTGGCTGCAGCTGTGCTGTCACTCCTCTCCTGTCACTACCTCTGGCTGAAGGTGTGCTGTCACTCCTCTCCTCTTACTACCTCTGGCTGCAGCTGTGCTGTCACTCCTCTCCTGTCACTACCTCTGGCTGCAGGTGTGCTGTCACTCCTCTCCTGTCACTACCTCTGGCTGAAGGTGTGCTTTCTCTCCTCTCACTACCTCTGGCTGCAGCTGTGCCGTCACTCTTCTCCTGTCACTACCTATGGCTGCAGCTGTGCTGTCACTCCTCTCCTGTCACTACCTCTGGCTGCAGGTGTGGTGTCACTCCTCTCCTGTCACTACCTTTGGCTGCAGCTGTTCCATCACTCCTCTCCTGTCACTACGTCTGGCTGCAGGTGTGCCATCACTCATCTCCTGTCACTACCTCTGGCTGCAGGTGTGCTGTCACTCCTCTCCTGTCACTACCTCTGGCTGAAGGTGTGCTGTCTCTCCTCTCACTACCTCTGGCTGCAGCTGTGCCGTCACTCCTCTCCTGTCACTACCTATGGCTGCAGGTGTGCTGTCACTCCTCTCCTGTCACTACCTCTGGCTGCAGCTGTGCCATCACTCCTGTCACTACCTCTGGCTGCAGGTGAGCAGTCACTCCTCTCCTGTCACTACCTCTGGCTGCAGGTGTGCTGTCACTCCTCTACTGTCACTACCTCTGGCTGCAGCTGTGCTGTCACTCCTCTCCTGTCACTACCTCTGGCTGCAGGTGAGCAGTCACTCCTCTCCTGTCACTACCTCTGGCTGCAGGTGTGCTGTCACTCCTCTCCTGTCACTACCTCTGGCTGCAGGTGTGCTGTCACTCCTCTCCTGTCACTACCTCTGGCTGAAGGTGTGCTGTCTCTCCTCTCACTACCTCTGGCTGCAGCTGTGCCGTCACTCCTCTCCTGTCACTACCTATGGCTGCAGGTGTGCTGTCACTCCTCTCCTGTCACTACCTCTGGCTGCAGCTGTTCCATCACTCCTCTCCTGTCACTACGTCTGGCTGCAGGTGTGCCATCACTCCTCTCCTGTCAGTACCTCTGGCTGCAGGTGTGCCGTCACTCCTCCGGTCAGTACCTCTGGCTGCAGGTGAGCCGTCACTCCTCTCCTCTCACTACCTCTGGCTGAAGGTGTGCTGTCTCTCCTCTCCTGGCACTACCTCTGGCTGCAGCTGTGCTGTCACTCCTCTCCTATCTACCTCTGGCTGCAGGTGTTCTGTCAAGCCTCTCCTGTCACTACCTCTGGCTGCAGGTGTGCTATCACTCCTTTTCCTGTCACTACCTCTGGCTGCAGCTGTGCTGTCACTCTTGTCCTGTCATTACCTCTGGCTGCAGGTGAGCCGTCACTCCTCTCCTGTGACTACATCTGGCTGCAGTTGTACTGTCACTGCTCTCCTGTCACTACCTCTGGCTGCAGCTGTGCCGTCACTCCTCTCCTGTCACTACCTCTGGCTACAACTGTGCTGTCACTCCTCTCCTGTCACTACCTCTGGCTGAAGGTGTGCTGTCACTCCTCTCCTGTCACTACCTCTGGCTGCAGCTGTGCCATCACTCCTGTCACTACCTCTGGCTGCAGGTGAGCAGTCACTCCTCTCCTGTCACTACCTCTGGCTGCAGGTGTGCTGTCACTCCTCTACTGTCACTTCCTCTGGCTGCAGCTGTGCTGTCACTCCTCTACTGTCACTACCTCTGGCTGAAGGTGTGCTGTCACTCCTCTCCTGTCACTACCTCTGGCTGCAGGTGTGGTGTCACTCCTCTCCTGTCACTACCTCTGGCTGAAGGTGTGCTGTCTCTCCTCTCACTACCTCTGGCTGCAGCTGTGCCGTCACTCCTCTCCTGTCACTACCTATGGCTGCAGCTCTGCTGTCACTCCTCTCCTGTCACTACCTATGGCTGCAGCTGTGCTGTCACTCCTCTCCTGTCACTACCTCTGGCTGCAGGTGTGGTGTCACTCCTCTCCTGTCACTATGTCTGGCTGCAGGTGTGCCATCACTCCTCTACTCTCACTACCTCTGGCTGCAGCTGTGCTGTCACTCCTCTCCTGTCACTACCTCTGGCAGCAGCTGTTCCATCACTCCTCTCCTGTCGCTATGTCTGGCTGCAGGTGTGCCATCACTCCTCTACTCTCACTACCTCTGGCTGCAGCTGTGCTGTCACTCCTCTCCTGTCGCTACCTCTGGCTGCAGGTGTGCTGTCACTCCTCTCCTGTCGCTACCTCTGGTTGCAGGTGTGCTGTCACTCCTGTACTGTCACTACCTTTGGCTGCAGCTGTGCCATCACGCCTCTTCTGTCACTACCTCTGGCTGCAGCTGTGCTGTCACTCCTCTACTGTCACTAACTCTGGCTGCAGCTGTGCCATCACAACTCTCCTGTCACTACCTCTGGCTGAAGGTGTGCTGTCACTCCTCTCCTCACTACCACTGGCTGCTGCTGTGCTGTCACTTCTCTCCTGTCACTACCTCTGGCTGCAGGTGTGCTGTCACTCCTCTCCCGTCACTACCTCTGGCTGAAGGTGTGCTGTCACTCCTCTCCTGTCACTACCTCTGGCTGCAGCTGTGCTGTCACTCCTCTCTTCTCACTACCTCTGGCTGCAGGTGTGCTGTCACTCCTCTCCTGTCATTACCTCTGGCTGCAGCTGTGCCATCACTCCTGTCACTACCTCTGGCAGCAGGTGAGCTGTCACTCCTCTCCTGTCACTACCTCTGGCAGCAAGTGAGCAGTCACTCCTCTCCTGTCACTACCTCTGGCTGCAGCTGTGCTGTCACTTCTCTCTTGTCACTACCTCTGGCTGCAGGTGTGCTGTTACTCCTCTACTGTCACTACCTCTGGCTGCAGCTGTGCCATCACGCCTCTCCTGTCACTACCTCTGGCTGCAGCTGTGCCATCACTCCTGTCCTGTCACTACCTCTGGCTGCAGGTGTGCTGTCACTCCTCTCCTGTCACTACCTCTGGCTGCAGCTGTGCCATTGCTCCTGTCACTACCTCTGGCAACAGGTGAGCAGTCACTCCTCTCCTGTCACTAACTCTGGCTGCAGCTGTGCCATCACGCCTCTCCTGTCACTACCTCTGGCTGAAGGTATGCCGTCACTCCTCTCCTCTCACTACCTCTGGCTGCAGCTGTGCTGTCACTCCTCTCCTGTCACTACCTCTGGCTGCAGGTGTGCTGTCACTCCTCTCCTGTCACTACCTCTGGCTGAAGGTGTGCTGTCACTCCTCTCCTCTCACTACCTCTGGCTGTAGCTGTGCTGTCACTCCTCTCCTGTCACTACCTCTGGCTGCAGGTGTGCTGTCACTCCTCTCCTGTCACTACCTCTGGCTGCAGCTGTGCTGTCACTCCTCTCACTACCTCTGGCTGCAGCTGTGCTGTCACTCCTCTCCTCTCACTACCTCTGGCTGCAGCTGTGCCATCACTCCTGTCACTACCTCTGGCTGCAGGTGAGCAGTCACTCCTCTCCTGTCACTACCTCTGGCTGCAGGTGTGCTGTCACTCCTCTACTGTCATTTCCTCTGGCTGCAGCTGTGCTGTCACTCCTCTCCTGTCACTACCTCTGGCTGAAGGTGTGCTGTCACTCCTCTCCTCTCACTACCTCTGGCTGCAGCTGTGCTGTCACTCCTCTCCTGTCACTACCTCTGGCTGCAGGTGTGCTGTCACTCCTCTCCTGTCACTACCTCTGGCTGAAGGTGTGCTGTCTCTCCTCTCACTACCTCTGGCTGCAGCTGTGCCGTCACTCCTCTCCTGTCACTACCTATGGCTGCAGGTGTGCTGTCACTCCTCTCCTGTCACTACCTATGGCTACAGCTTTGCAGTCACTCCTCTCCTGTCACTACCTATGGCTGCAGCTGTGCTGTCACTCTTCTCCTGTCACTACCTCTGGCTGCAGGTGTGGTGTCACTCCTCTCCTGTCACTACCTCTGGCTGCAGCTGTTCCATCACTCCTCTCCTGTCACTACGTCTGGCTGCAGGTGTGCCATCACTCCTCTCCTGTCAGTACCTCTGGCTGCAGGTAAGCCGTCACTCCTCTCCTCTCACTACCTCTGGCTGAAGGTGTGGTGTCACTCCTCTCCTGTCACTACCTCTGGCTGCAGCTGTTCCATCACTCCTCTCCTGTCACTACGTCTGGCTGCAGGTGTGCCATCACTCCTCTCCTGTCAGTACCTCTGGCTGCAGGTGTGCCGTCACTCCTCTCCTGTCAGTACCTCTGGCTGCAGGTGAGCCGTCACTCCTCTCCTCTCACTACCTCTGGCTGAAGGTGTGCTGTCTCTCCTCTCCTGGCACTACCTCTGGCTGCAGCTGTGCTGTCACTCCTCTCCTATCTACCTCTGGCTGCAGGTGTGCTGTCAAGCCTCTCCTGTCACTACCTCTGGCTGCAGGTGTGCTATCACTCCTTTTCCTGTCACTACCTCTGGCTGCAGCTGTGCTGTCACTCCTGTCCTGTCATTACCTCTGGCTGCAGGTGAGCCGTCACTCCTCTCCTGTGACTACATCTGGCTGCAGTTGTACTGTCACTGCTCTCCTGTCACTACCTCTGGCTGCAGCTGTGCCGTCACTCCTCTCCTGTCACTACCTCTGGCTACAACTGTGCTGTCACTCCTCTCCTGTCACTACCTCTGGCTGAAGGTGTGCTGTCACTCCTCTCCTGTCACTACCTCTGGCTGCAGCTGTGCTGTCACTCCTCTCCTGTCACTACCTCTGGCTGCAGGTGTGCTGTCACTCCTCTCACTACCTCTGGCTGCAGCTGTGCTGTCACTCCTCTCCTGTCACTACCTCTGGCTGCAGGTGTGCTGTCACTCCTCTCCTGTCACTACCTCTGGCTGAAGGTGTGCTGTCTCTCCTCTCACTACCTCTGGCTGCAGCTGTGCCGTCACTCCTCTCCTGTCACTACCTATGGCTGCAGCTGTGCTGTCACTCCTCTTCTGTCACTACCTATGGCTGCAGCTGTGCTGTCACTCCTCTCTTGTCACTACCTCTGGCTGCAGGTGTGGTGTCACTCCTCTCCTGTCAGTACCTCTGGCTGCAGCTGTTCCATCACTCCTCTCCTGTCACTACGTCTGGCTGCAGGTGTGCCATCACTCCTCTCCTGTCAGTACCTCTGGCTGCAGGTTTGCCGTCACTCCTCTCCTGTCAGTACCTCTGGCTGCAGGTGAGCCGTTACTCCTCTCCTCTCACTACCTCTGGCTGAAGGTGTGGTGTCACTCCTCTCCTGTCACTACCTCTGGCTGCACCTGTTCCATCACTCCTCTCCTGTCACTACGTCTGGCTGCAGGTGTGCCATCACTCCTCTCCTGTCAGTACCTCTGGCTGCAGGTGTGCCGTCACTCCTCTCCTGTCAGTACCTCTGGCTGCAGGTGAGCCGTCACTCCTCTCCTCTCACTACCTCTGGCTGAAGGTGTGCTGTCTCTCCTCTCCTGGCACTACCTCTGGCTGCAGCTGTGCTGTCACTCCTCTCCTATCTACCTCTGGCTGCAGGTGTGCTGTCAAGCCTCACCTGTCACTACCTCTGGCTGCAGGTGTGCTATCACTCCTTTTCCTGTCACTACCTCTGGCTGCAGCTGTGCTGTCACTCCTGTCCTGTCATTACCTCTGGCTGCAGGTGAGCCGTCACTCCTCTCCTGTGACTACATCTGGCTGCAGTTGTACTGTCACTGCTCTCCTGTCACTACCACTGGCTGCAGCTGTGCCGTCACTCCTCTCCTGTCACTACCTCTGGCTACAACTGTGCTGTCACTCCTCTCCTGTCACTACCTCTGGCTGAAGGTGTGCTGTCACTCCTCTCCTGTCACTACCTCTGGCTGCAGCTGTGCCGTCACTCCTCTCCTGTCACTTCCTCTGGCTGAAGGTGTGCTGTCACTCCTCTCCTCTCACTACCTCTGGCTGCAGCTGTGCTGTCACTCCTCTCCTGTCACTACCTCTGGCTGCAGGTGTGCTGTCACTCCTCTACTGTCACTACCTCTGGCTGCAGCTGTGCCATCACGCCTCTCCTGTCACTACCTCTGGCTGAAGGTGTGCTGTCACTCCTCTACTCTCACTACCTCTGGCTGCAGCTGTGCTGTCACTCCTCTCCTGTCGCTACCTCTGGCTGCAGGTGTGCTGTCACTCCTCTACTGTCACTACCTCTGGCTGCAGCTGTGCCATCATGCCTCTTCTGTCACTACCTCTGGCTGCAGCTGTGCTGGCACTCCTCTACTGTCACTACCTCTGGCTGCAGCTGTGCCATCACAACTCTCCTGTCACTACCTCTGGCTGAAGGTGTGCTGTCACTCCTCTCCTCACTACCACTGGCTGCTGTTGTGCTGTCACTCCTCTCCTGTCACTACCTCTGGCTGCAGGTGTGCTGTCACTCCTCTCCTGTCACTACCTCTGGCTGAAGGTGTGCTGTCACTCCTCTCCTGTCACTACCTCTGGCTACAGCTGTGCCGTCACTCCTCTCCTGCTACTACCTATGGCTGCAGCTGTGCTGTCACTCCTCTCCTGTCACTACCTCTGGCTGTTGCTGTGCTATCACTCTTCTCCTGTTAATACCTCTGGCTGCAGCTGTGCCGTCACTCCTCTCCTGTCACTACTTCTGGCTGCAGCTGTGCCGTCACTCCTCTCCTGTCAGTACCTCTGGCTGCAGGTGTGGTGTCACTCCTCTCCTGTCACTACCTCTGGCTGCAGCTGTGCCGTTACTCCTCTCCTGTCACTACCTCTGGCTGCAGGTGTGCTGTCACTCCTCTACTGTCACTACCTCTGGCTGCAGCTGTGCCACCCATAACAACTCTCCTGTCACTACCTCTGGCTGAAGGTGTGCTGTCACTCCACTCCTCACTACCTCTGGCTGCTGCTGTGCTGTCACTCCTCTCCTGTCACTACCTCTGGCTGCAGGTGTGCTGTCACTCCTCTCCTATCACTACCTCTGGCTGAAGGTGTGCTGTCACTCCTCTCCTGTCACTACCTCTGGCTGCAGGTGTGCTGTCACTCCTCTACTGTCACTTCCTCTGGCTGCAGCTGTGCTGTCACTTCTCTCCTGTCACTACCTCTGGCTGCAGGTGTGCTGTCACTCCTCTCCTCTCACTACCTCTGGCTGCAGCTGTGCTGTCACTCCTCTCCTGTCACTACCTCTGGCTGCAGGTGTGCTGTCACTCCTCTACTGTCACTTCCTCTGGCTGCAGCTGTGCTGTCACTTCTCTCCTGTCACTACCTCTGGCTGCAGGTGTGCTGTCACTCCTCTCCTCTCACTACCTCTGGCTGCAGGTGTGCTGTCACTCCTCTCCGCTCACTACCTCTGGCTTCAGGTGTGCTGTCACTCCTCTACTGTCACTACCTCTGGCTGCAGCTGTGCCATCACGCCTCTTCTGTCACTACTTCTGGCTGCAGCTGTGCTGTCACTCCTCTACTGTCACTACCTCTGGCTGCAGCTGTGCCATCACAACTCTCCTGTCACTACCTCTGGCTGAAGGTGTGCTGTCACTCCTCTACTGTCACTTCCTCTGGCTGCAGCTGTGCTGTCACTTCTCTCCTGTCACTACCTCTGGCTGCAGGTGTGCTGTCACTCCTCTCCTCTCACTACCTCTGGCTGCAGGTGTGCTGTCACTCCTCTCCACTCACTACCTCTGGCTGAAGGTGTGCTGTCACTCCTCTCCCCTCACTACCTCTGGCTGCAGCTGTGCTGTCACTCCTCTCCTGTCACTACCTCTGGCTGCAGGTGTGCTGTCACTCCTCTCCTGTCACTACCTCTGGCTGAAGGTGTGCTGTCACTCCTCTCCTCTCACTACCTCTGGCTGCAGCTGTGCTGTCACTCCTCTCCTGTCACTACCTCTGGCTGCAGGTGTGCTGTCATTCATCTCCTGTCACTACCTCTGGCTGCAGCTGTGCTGTCACTCCTCTCCTGTCACTACCTCTGGCTGCAGCTGTGCTGTCACTCCTCTCCTGTCACTACCTCTGGCTGCAGGTGTGCTGTCATTCATCTCCTGTCACTACCTCTGGCTGCAGCTGTGCTGTCACTCCTCTCCTGTCACTACCTCTGGCTGCAGCTGTGCTGTCACTCCTCTCCTGTCACTACCTCTGGCTGCAGGTGTGCTGTCATTCATCTCCTGTCACTACCTCTGGCTGCAGGTGTGCTGTCACTCCTCTACTGTCACTACCTCTGGCTGCAGCTGTGCCATCACGCCTCTTCTGTCACTACCTCTGGCTGCAGCTGTGCTGTCACTCCTCTACTGTCACTACCTCTGGCTGCAGCTGTGCCATCACAACTCTCCTGTCACTACCTCTGGCTGAAGGTGTGCTGTCACTCCTCTCCTCACTACCACTGGCTGCTGCTGTGCTGTCACTCCTCTCCTGTCACTACCTCTGGCTGCAGGTGTGCTGTCACTCCTCTCCTGTCACTACCTCTGGCTGAAGGTGTGCTGTCACTCCTCTCCTGTCACTACCTCTGGCTACAGCTGTGCCGTCACTCCTCTCCTGCTACTACCTATGGCTGCAGCTGTGCTGTCACTCCTCTCCTGTCACTACCTCTGGCTGTTGCTGTGCTATCACTTCTCCTGTTACTACCTCTGGCTGCAGCTGTGCCGTCACTCCTCTCCTGTCACTACTTCTGGCTGCAGCTGTGCCGTCACTCCTCTCCTGTCAGTACCTCTGGCTGCAGGTGTGGTGTCACTCCTCTCCTGTCACTACCTCTGGCTGCAGCTGTGCCGTTACTCCTCTCCTGTCACTACCTCTGGCTGCAGGTGTGCTGTCACTCCTCTACTGTCACTACCTCTGGCTGCAGCTGTGCCACCCATAACAACTCTCCTGTCACTACCTCTGGCTGAAGGTGTGCTGTCACTCCTCTCCTCACTACCTCTGGCTGCTGCTGTGCTGTCACTTCTCTCCTGTCACTACCTCTGGCTGAAGGTGTGCTGTCACTCCTCTCCTCTCACTACCTCTGGCTGCAGCTGTGCTGTCACTCCTCTCCTGTCACTACCTCTGGCTGCAGGTGTGCTGTCACTCCTCTCCTGTCACTACCTCTGGCTGAAGGTGTGCTGTCTCTCCTCTCACTACCTCTGGCTGCAGCTGTGCCGTCACTCCTCTCCTGTCACTACCTATGGCTGCAGGTGTGCTGTCACTCCTCTCCTGTCACTACCTCTGGCTACAGCTTTGCAGTCACTCCTCTCCTGTCACTACCTATGGCTCCAGCTGTGCTGTCACTCCTCTCCTGTCACTACCTCTGGCTGCAGGTGTGGTGTCACTCCTCTCCTGTCACTACCTCTGGCTGCAGCTGTTCCATCACTCCTCTCCTGTCACTACGTCTGGCTGCAGGTGTGCCATCACTCCTCTCCTGTCAGTACCTCTGGCTGCAGGTGAGCCATCACTCCTCTCCTCTCACTACCTCTGGCTGAAGGTGTGGTGTCACTCCTCTCCTGTCACTACCTCTGGCTGCAGCTGTTCCATCACTCCTCTCCTGTCACTACGTCTGGCTGCAGGTGTGCCATCACTCCTCTCCTGTCAGTACCTCTGGCTGCAGGTGTGCCGTCACTCCTCTCCTGTCAGTACCTCTGGCTGCAGGTGAGCAGTCACTCCTCTCCTCTCACTACCTCTGGCTGAAGGTGTGCTGTCTCTCCTCTCCTAGCACTACCTCTGGCTGCAGCTGTGCTGTCACTCCTCTCCTATCTACCTCTGGCTGCAGGTGTGCTGTCAAGCCTCTACTGTCACTACCTCTGGCTGCAGGTGTGCTATCACTCCTTTTCCTGTCACTACCTCTGGCTGCAGCTGTGCTGTCACTCCTGTCCTGTCATTACCTCTGGCTGCAGGTGAGCCGTCACTCCTCTCCTGTGACTACATCTGGCTGCAGTTGTACTGTCACTGCTCTTCTGTCACTACCTCTGGCTGCAGCTGTGCCATCACTCCTCTCCTGTCACTACCTCTGGCTACAACTGTGCTGTCACTCCTTTCCTGTCACTACCTCTGGCTGAAGGTGTGCTGTCACTCCTCTCCTGTCACTACCTCTGGCTGCAGCTGTGCCATCACTCCTGTCACTACCTCTGGCTGCAGGTGAGCAGTCACTCCTCTCCTGTCACTACCTCTGGCTGCAGGTGTGCTGTCACTCCTCTACTGTCACTTCCTCTGGCTGCAGCTGTGCTGTCACTCCTCTCCTGTCACTACCTCTGGCTGAAGGTGTGCTGTCACTCCTCTCCTCTCACTACCTCTGGCTGCAGCTGTGCTGTCACTCCTCTCCTGTCACTACCTCTGGCTGCAGGTGTGCTGTCACTCCTCTCCTGTCACTACCTCTGGCTGAAGGTGTTCTGTCTCTCCTCTCACTACCTCTGGCTGCAGCTGTGCCGTCACTCCTCTCCTGTCACTACCTATGGCTGCAGCTGTGCTGTCACTCCTCTCCTGTCACTACCTATGGCTGCAGCTGTGCTGTCACTCCTCTCCTGTCACTACCTCTGGCTGCAGGTGTGGTGTCACTCCTCTCTTGTCACTACCTTTGGCTGCAGCTGTTCCATCACTCCTCTCCTGTCACTACGTCTGGCTGCAGGTGTGCCATCACTCCTCTCCTGTCAGTACCTCTGGCTGCAGGTGTGCCGTCACTCCTCTCCTGTCAGTACCTCTGGCTGCAGGTGAGCCGTTACTCCTCTCCTCTCACTACCTCTGGCTGAAGGTGTGGTGTCACTCCTCTCCTGTCACTACCTCTGGCTGCACCTGTTCCATCACTCCTCTCCTGTCACTACGTCTGGCTGCAGGTGTGCCATCACTCCTCTCCTGTCAGTACCTCTGGCTGCAGGTGTGCCGTCACTCCTCTCCTGTCAGTACCTCTGGCTGCAGGTGAGCCGTCACTCCTCTCCTCTCACTACCTCTGGCTGCAGGTGTGCTGTCACTCCTCTACTGTCACTACCTCTGGCTGCAGCTGTGCCATCACGCCTCTCCTGTCACTACCTCTGGCTGAAGGTGTGCTGTCACTCCTCTACTCTCACTACCTCTGGCTGCAGCTGTGCTGTCAAGCCTCTCCTGTCACTACCTCTGGCTGCAGGTGTGCTGTCACTCCTCTACTGTCACTACCTCTGGCTGCAGCTGTGCCATCACGCCTCTCCTGTCACTACCTCTGGCTGAAGGTGTGCTGTCACTCCTCTACTCTCACTACCTCTGGCTGCAGCTGTGCTGTCACTCCTCTCCTGTCGCTACCTCTGGCTGCAGGTGTGCTGTCACTCCTCTACTGTCACTACCTCTGGCTGCAGCTGTGCCATCACGCCTCTTCTGTCACTACCTCTGGCTGCAGCTGTGCTGTCACTCCTCTACTGTCACTACCTCTGGCTGCAGCTGTGCCATCACAACTCTCCAGTCACTACCTCTGGCTGAAGGTGTGCTGTCACTCCTCTCCTCACTACCACTGGCTGCTGCTGTGCTGTCACTCCTCTCCTGTCACTACCTCTGGCTACAGCTGTGCCATCACTCATCTCCTGCTACTACCTATGGCTGCAGCTGTGCTGTCACTCCTCTCCTGTCACTACCTCTGGCTGTTGCTGTGCTATCACTCTTCTCCTGTTAATACCTCTGGCTGCAGCTGTGCCGTCACTCCTCTCCTGTCACTACTTCTGGCTGCAGCTGTGCCGTCACTCCTCTCCTGTCACTACTTCTGGCTGCAGCTGTGCCGTCACTCCTCTCCTGTCACTACCTCTGGCTGCAGGTGTGCCGTCACTCCTCTCCTATCACTACCTCTGGCTGAAGGTGTGCTGTCACTCCTCTCCTGTCACTACCTCTGGCTGCAGGTGTGCTGTCACTCCTCTCCTGTCACTACGTCTGGCTGCAGGTGTGCCATCACTCCTCTCCTGTCAGTACCTCTGGCTGCAGGTGTGCCGTCACTCCTCTCCTGTCAGTACCTCTGGCTGCAGGTGAGCCGTCACTCCTCTCCTCTCACTACCTCTGGCTGCAGGTGTGCTGTCACTCCTCTACTGTCACTACCTCTGGCTGCAGCTGTGCCATCACGCCTCTCCTGTCACTACCTCTGGCTGAAGGTGTGCTGTCACTCCTCTACTCTCACTACCTCTGGCTGCAGCTGTGCCATCACGCCTCTCCTGTCACTACCTCTGGCTGAAGGTGTGCTGTCACTCCTCTACTCTCACTACCTCTGGCTGCAGCTGTGCTGTCAAGCCTCTCCTGTCACTACCTCTGGCTGCAGGTGTGCTGTCACTCCTCTACTGTCACTACCTCTGGCTGCAGCTGTGCCATCACGCCTCTCCTGTCACTACCTCTGGCTGAAGGTGTGCTGTCACTCCTCTACTCTCACTACCTCTGGCTGCAGCTGTGCTGTCACTCCTCTCCTGTCGCTACCTCTGGCTGCAGGTGTGCTGTCACTCCTCTACTGTCACTACCTCTGGCTGCAGCTGTGCCATCACGCCTCTTCTGTCACTACCTCTGGCTGCAGCTGTGCTGTCACTCCTCTACTGTCACTACCTCTGGCTGCAGCTGTGCCATCACAACTCTCCTGTCACTACCTCTGGCTGAAGGTGTGCTGTCACTCCTCTCCTCACTACCACTGGCTGCTGCTGTGCTGTCACTCCTCTCCTGTCACTACCTCTGGCTGAAGGTGTGCTGTCACTCCTCTCCTGTCACTACCTCTGGCTACAGCTGTGCCATCACTCATCTCCTGCTACTACCTATGGCTGCAGCTGTGCTGTCACTCCTCTCCTGTCACTACCTCTGGCTGTTGCTGTGCTATCACTCTTCTCCTGTTAATACCTCTGGCTGCAGCTGTGCCGTCTCTCCTCTCCTGTCACTACTTCTGGCTGCAGCTGTGCCGTCACTCCTCTCCTGTCACTACCTCTGGCTGCAGGTGTGCCGTCACTCCTCTCCTATCACTACCTCTGGCTGAAGGTGTGCTGTCACTCCTCTCCTGTCACTACCTCTGGCTGCAGGTGTGCTGTCACTCCTCTCCTGTCACTACCTCTGGCTGCAGGTGTGCTGTCACTCCTCTCCTCTCACTACCTCTGGCTGCAGCTGTGCTGTCACTCCTCTCCTCTCACTACCTCTGGCTGCAGGTGTGCTGTCACTCCTCTACTGTCACTTCCTCTGGCTTCAGGTGTGCTGTCACTCCTCTACTGTCACTACCTCTGGCTGCAGCTGTGCCATCACGCCTCTTCTGTCACTACCTCTGGCTGCAGCTGTGCTGTCACTCCTCTACTGTCACTACCTCTGGCTGCAACTGTGCCATCACAACTCTCCTGTCACTACCTCTGGCTGAAGGTGTGCTGTCACTCCTCTCCTCACTACCACTGGCTGCTGCTGTGCTGTCACTCCTCTCCTGTCACTACCTCTGGCTGCAGGTGTGCTGTCACTCCTCTCCTGTCACTACCTCTGGCTGAAGGTGTGCTGTCACTCCTCTCCTGTCACTACCTCTGGCTACAGCTGTGCCATCACTCCTCTCCTGCTACTACCTATGGCTGCAGCTGTGCTGTCACTCCTCTCCTGTCACTACTTCTGGCTGCAGCTGTGCCGTCACTCCTCTCCTGTCACTACCTCTGGCTGCAGCTGTGCCGTCACTCCTCTCCTGTCACTACCTCTGGCTGCAGCTGTGCCGTTACTCCTCTCCTGTCACTACCTCTGGCTGCAGGTGTGCTGTCACTCCTCTACTGTCACTACCTCTGGCTGCAGCTGTGCCACCCATAACAACTCTCCTGTCACTACCTCTGGCTGAAGGTGTGCTGTCACTCCTCTCCTCACTACCTCTGGCTGCTGCTGTGCTGTCACTCCTCTCCGGTCACTACCTCTGGCTGCAGGTGTGCTGTCACTCCTCTCCTATCACTACCTCTGGCTGAAGGTGTGCTGTCACTCCTCTCCTGTCACTACCTCTGGCTGCAGGTGTGCTGTCACTCCTCTACTGTCACTTCCTCTGGCTGCAGCTGTGCTGTCACTTCTCTCCTGTCACTACCTCTGGCTGCAGGTGTGCTGTCACTCCTCTCCTCTCACTACCTCTGGCTGCAGGTGTGCTGTCACTCCTCTCCGCTCACTACCTCTGGCTGAAGGTGTGCTGTCACTCCTCTCCTCTCACTACCTCTGGCTGCAGCTACTCCTCTCCTGTCACTACCTCTGGCTGCAGGTGTGCTGTCACTCCTCTCCTGTCACTACCTCTGGCTGAAGGTGTGCTGTCACTCCTCTCCTCTCACTACCTCTGGCTGCAGCTGTGCTGTCACTCCTCTCCTGTCACTACCTCTGGCTGCAGGTGTGCTGTCATTCATCTCCTGTCACTACCTCTGGCTGCAGCTGTGCTGTCACTCCTCTCCTGTCACTACCTCTGGCTGCAGCTGTGCTGTCACTCCTCTCCTGTCACTACCTCTGGCTGCAGGTGTGCTGTCATTCATCTCCTGTCACTACCTCTGGCTGCAGGTGTGCTGTCACTCCTCTACTGTCACTACCTCTGGCTGCAGCTGTGCCATCACGCCTCTTCTGTCACTACCTCTAGCTGCAGCTGTGCTGTTACTCCTCTACTGTCACTACCTCTGGCTGCAGCTGTGCCATCACAACTCTCCTGTCACTACTTCTGGCTGCAGCTGTGCCGTCACTCCTCTCCTGTCAGTACCTCTGGCTGCAGGCGAGACGTCACTCCTCTCCTGTCATTACCTCTGGCTGCAGGTGAGCCGTCACTCCTCTCCTGTCACTACCTCTGGCTGAAGGTGTGCTGTCTCTCCTCTCCTGGCACTACCTCTGGCTGCAGGTGTGCTGTCACTCCTCTCCTGTCACTACCTCTGGCTGCAGGTGTGCTATCACTCCTCTCCTGTCACTACCTCTGGCTGCAGCTGTGCTGTCACTCCTGTCCTGTCATTACCTCTGGCTGCAGGTGAGCCGTCACTCCTCTCCTGTGACTGCATCTGGCTGCAGTTGTGCTGTCACTGCTCTCCTGTCACTACCTCTGGCTGCAACTGTGCCGTCACTCCTCTCCTGTCACTAACTCTTGCAGCTGTGCCGTCACTCCTCTCCTGTCACTACCTCTGGCTGCAGCTGTGCAGTCACTCCTCTCCTGTCACTACCTCTGGCTGCAGCTGTGCCGTCACTCTTCTCCTGTGACTACCTCTGGCTGCAGCTGTGGTTTGGCACAGTGGGAAACATAGGGGCACAAGAGGTGGTATAGTGTGAAACATAAGGGTACAAGAGGTGACTGATATGAGATATGGTGTTAATTTGTTATTTTGGGGACATTTGCTCTAATGCTGGGAATACACGGTTCGTTTCTGCTGTGCGTTTCTGTTCTCGAACGTTTTTGCCACTCGATTCTGCAGTAGATTGTCTTATCTTCCGCTCGTTTTTCATACTTTTTTTCCAGTCACTTCCAACAGAAAACGAGCAGCCACATCATCGAAAGGGAGATCGGACGTGTCGGAAATTATCTATTGAACCATCTAATCAGCTAAAAAATGACCCGTGTATTCCCAGCATAAGAGGCATACTTCACAGGCATAATATACCAGAACCAAAGGCCTCATGCCAAACTTAGTACACAGAGGACCAATTCTCTGTGCCATACAATAGAACAAAAACAGCCTAATCCAATTTGGGAATGTAAATAGAGACAAGCCAAAGACATAATACACAAATAGTGGCACAATAGGCAACAAAATTGAATCACATCAGCTTAATCTAAGTGTTTGGGGGTGTCTGTATTTATATGTCCAGATAAGATTAGGCTGAATTTGTTCTATTGTGTTGCCTAGACAATTGGTCTGGGAGTGTATGAAAAGGTAGGCAATAACTATACTAAAGCTGGCCATACACTGGCCCGATTTGCCGCCGTTTCGACAGCAGATTCGGTCACTGGGATTGAATCTGCTGCCAATCGTTTGCGCTACACGCCAAATTTCAATCCATTTCCTCCGGTCCCGTCGATCGTTCCGTGCGGAAAATTACTGCCGATCGCCCGCGGGTAGGGAGCGCGTCGCTAGCGGCGTTCGAGTGCCCGACGACCGACGCACTCTGGCTGCAGGTGTGCTGTCACTCCTCTGTTAGTACCTCTGGCCAGGGGCGTAGCAATAGGGGTTGCAGAGGTAGCGACCGCACCGGGGCCCTTGGGCCAGAGGGGCCCCGAAGGGCCCTGCCTCAATTACAGTATTAGCTCTCTATGGGTCCTGTGCTCATAAAAATCACTTCTATAGATACGTTGCATAGTGGTGATCATTAACAAGCTATTCCCCATCCCCTTCTTGTACCTGACACTGTAGCTGCCATTGGCAGGTTTTGGTGCACCGTATCAATTGTTATGTGTAGAGTGCTTGGGGGGCCCCATTGTAAAACTCGCATCAGGGCCCACAGCTCCTTAGCTACGCCACTGCGCTCTGGCTGCAGCTGTGCTGTCACTCCTCTCCTGTCTACCTCTGGCTTCAGCTGTGCTGTCACTCCTCTCCTCTCTCTCACAATGTGTGTGTGTGTGTGTGTGTGTGTGTGTGTGTGTGTGTGTGTCTCCTCATGGTTGGTGGTCTGTGGGGCAGAGGGTGGCTGTGTGCTTTTTTTAAGTGAGAAAGGGTTTCTGAAAATTGACTATTTGGGTGTGTTAAGACGTGTGCAATTGGTGGCACTATTAGTTGGTTGGAGAGGGATCGTTCCTATGACAGTATCCTTTGTGTGTGTGGTGGGCCTGCTGTATGTGATTATTGCTAACAATGTGGGGGAGGGCAAGCTTTCTTTATAACTGATACAAAGGCCTTAGTCGTCACAGATTGCCCAGAGGAGCCGATAGTCGTATCCCTTGGAGTGCCTTGAATGTTTCAAGTAATTAACTGTAAATACTTCTATACTTTTGGGGAGCAGGAAAAAATGGCGCACAGCTCCACCAGAACATTATGGCGCCGTCTATTTAATGTAAAACGCTAAATAGCGTTATGAAATTGTAACATTGTTGTAGCACAGCGGTCTAGCACTGAACTATGGTTCTATTTTGTGCATAAAGTGCAGGTTCGAATCTAGTCAATGTTCTTTTTTTAACTATTCTCATTTATTGATACATGCGCTGCTATCTGAGGATTAATAAAAGATTACTTTAAAAAATACTTTTTATGAAGTCAAAGTTTTGTGTTTTTAATATCCCAGCTGCATAACATATGCAAAGGACGTGGGAAGGCAGAATAAAGATGAGAGGTTGCAGCCAGTAACTCCCGTCTCTCCTTCTTAACCTTGCATAAGATATTCAGCTGGGATATCAAAAACATAAAACGTTTACTTCATAAAAAAGTATAATTCAACTAATCTTTTACCAATGCACAAATAGCAGCGGTATCTCTATCAATGAAAGAAAAAAAAAAAATGTAACGTGCACAGATTCGAACCTGCAAAATTTTCTCCAAAGTCCAGTGCTTTACCACTAGGCTAACATTTCTTCTTAGAAATCTGGCTTGGTAATGCTTACACATTCTTTTATAACACTATGCTGACCAGCACCATCTACTGGTTATACATTTCACTGCAAACACCACAGGCAGCCCGAGTTTTATTACAACGGAAAATTACGTTTTAAACTCTAAAACGCTAAATAGCGTTTTAAGGGCATGCGCCATTTTTTCCAGGCGCCGCTTTTGACTGTATGCATACTTTTGTACATTTACATAGAGTTTGCCGCTAAAGCAGAATTGCAAGCACTGTGCACACTATGCTGTGGTACTGCTTCTACCATGCGCTGGCAACTTGCGCTCACAACTTACTACCGTCCGCGGGTCAAGTGGCTTACTGACGCAATCCAAACCCACTTTGATTGGCCCAATAGGCTGCCTATCAAGTTTCAGACAGCCTACTGGGCCAATCAAAGTGCTGGGATCGCGTCCATTATAGCAACTGGACCTGCAGGGGCTCATGGTGTATTTAGTGGAGCGGCTAATCGTCAAAAGGAGCGTATGAAAGTTACCAGCACAATGTTAGAGGTGCTACTGCAGCATAGCGTGTGATGTTTTTGCACTCCTGTCATTTTGGCTGCGCTGCTTCCGCTTCACAGGTTGTTAAATCAACCTCAGTGCCTCACCCAAGACAATTGTATTACTTGTTTGTTTTGCTTGTAAATATGTTTTTTTTTTTTCAACAGGTCAAGTTTCACTTGTTCATATCGTTCTTAGTTGTTTTTAAAAAAGTTGTACAATGTTTTTTTTTTTAGATGTACACTTCTAGATTTCATTTTTACCTTACAAAGAAAACACTTTGGCTTTGTTCTCCTTTGCAGCAGCCCATTTCCATCAGAGCACAAGTCAGTCTTTAGCCTATATTTCTCCCAGGGCGATGATGTAAAAACCGTGGCCTCCTCTCCCGCCACCCACCCACACCTAACATAGTTTTGCTCTTTTTATGTTCAATATTGTTCTTCCAGCAATGTTACTGCCGCACAACCCATGGGATTTTATTTATCATTCTAATTAGAAATCTTGTGGAAAGAGACCACATTTTTAATAAAACAATCGATAGGATGGGGCACAAAAATTTTAGAAAGGTGGCGTTTTTTCCAATTGGAGAATCTAAAAGTGTATATTCAAATTTAAATAACAAATAAGACAATTAAAACAGCCATTAGTAGATCGCCCAGGGCCGGCCCGCCCATGAGGCGAGGTGAAACTTTTGCCGCCCCGTGGGTGTGGGGGCTGTCCGAGCTGGAGGGGATAGCGGGCAGGAAGGGGGTATTGGGCCTAGCGGCGAAGAGCAGAGGACGGGGGACCCAGGCGAGGGAGGGGGGGTCCGACCCCCCTCCCCGCCTCTAGACCCAATACCCCCTTCCTGCCAGCTATCCCCTCAAGCTCGGGCGGCACCCCCCCCCCCCACGGCCAGGAGAGGGGGGGTGCGATTTCTTTCAAGATTGCCTCAGGCGGCAAAAAGTCTAGGGCCGGGCCTGGGATCGCTTAACAGGGATCAGAAAGGATTTTTTTCCCCCATGCTATACTTATATTGTCCTTTTAGTGTGTCATGGGTTTTTTTCGCCTTTCTCTGGTTCAATTCTTATTTTTTTTTCTTTTTTTCAGGGTTTCCATATTTGTCTATTAAATTTTCCAAATTACATTGTAATGACATGTTAGATGGTTTGTGTTAGTGTTCTGAATAAATCTATTAGAAACCCTCAGAATCTGTGTTTCTGTGTAAATTTGATCACAACATGAATATAATGGAGAATATATATATATAGTAATTCTAGATATATACTGTACATTCTAGATAGATAGATATCTAGAATGTACTGTATTTTCCGCCTATAAGACGCACTTTTCTACAACAAAAATGGGGAGAAAAAGTCCCTGCGTCTTATACGGCAAAGGCAGGGAATCCCCAAATTCTGAACACCCGCCGATACGAAGCGCTGCCACGTCGGGGATTCCCTGCCTGTGTGTGTCCTCGTCTCCTCCTCCTGTCTAACCACCTGTCACTTCTGTCCTCGCCATGGTTTTCCTGTCCGCCAGCAGTGAAATCAGCTGCAGCCAGTAGCATATAGGCAGCCCCGGGTCCTCACAGCTAGGGAAGAACGGAGAACAGGGGCCAGCAGGACATGGAGCGGGGACAGTGGAACAGAACGCAGAGCAGGGGACAGCGGCATAGCACTAAATAGGTGAGCTTCGGGCCTTGGCCAGCCACATGTAGTCAGAACGCGTTCTGGCCGGCCAAAGTCCGAAATTGTGCAGCATTTTGTACATTGGCCGCATCAGGCAGCCACTTCGCATTGTGACCGGCCAGAACTTGAAGTGGCCAGACTTCGGGTTCTGGCCGTAACATATATAAAATAATCCGGTGTACACATCAGATATATACAGTCACAATCAGATATGTTTATATTACTTTAAAAATATGGGGGCTGCTTTATTGAAGCAGGACAAGTAACCATTTTTTGATTGGTTTATTTCATTTTTGTGGGCTATACACAGCTATTGCTGTATATATAATTTATGATGACTATTATCTGAGAAATAGAACATTTTATCATATTTTCTATTTTAATTACAGTTTAAATTCATTAGGCGTCTGAGTCGGTGCATTCTACTTCGCGTATTGGAAAACCAACAGTATTTAAAAATGATAATACAAATAAAGCTTGACTTTATTAGGTAGTAAATATTTAAAACAATTAGTAATCAAGCATTTCAGCCGCATCAAAATCGTTGCCATAATAAAACCCCTTGTAAATTCCCTGAGGGTCTGGAAAAGTGTTTTGCACACTTTTTACGGTGCAAGATGGGATTGGACGCCTCCTCCCTTTCCCAAGATAGCCATAAATCCATGACGCAAAAGAACGATATGCGGTTCTATGGAGTTTTCTGAAAAATAAAAAATTGTAGTTAATGAAGAGTACACTTCTTTAAAGATTAGAAGAGAACTGTAAAGGTATCCATACACTGGTCGATTTGTCATTAGATCGACCAACTGACAGATCCCTATCTGATCAAATCTGATCAGAGAGGGATCGAATGGCTGCCTTTACTGCAAACAGAGTGTGAATCGATTTCAGCCTGAAACCGATCACAATCTGTTGAGCTGCTCCTGCCGCCTGTCCTCCCCCCCCCTGTATATATTACGTGAAGCTAGCTCCGGGTCCTCTTCTCTGCGCTGCACCGCATCCCAGCATCCCGCACCACATCCCAGCGTACACTGTGTCACTCCGTGACCAGGAAGCTCAAATACAGCACCCTCTATTTGAACTTCCTGGTCACTGGAGTGACACAGGAAGTTAAGCTAGCCATACACTGTACGCTGGGATGGAGCAGGAACAGAGTGGTGCAGCGTGGAGAAGATGCCCGGGAGCCAGCGTCAGGTAATGTATACCTGTACCGGATCGGCCGCCGCTAGCGACGCGCTCCTTACCCGTGGGTGATCGATGGTAATTTCCCGCACGGCGCGATTGATGGACCGATCCAATTTCGGGAGGAAATCGGATCGCGGGTGCGTTTAGCACGAACGATTGGCAGCAGATTCGATCCCAGTGATCGAATCTGCTGTCGAACGGTGGCAAATCGGGCCAGTGTATGGCCAGCTTAAGGATAGAGATTAGTTACCTGTGATATACATCGGCAGGAGGATGAGTTGTATTGTTCGGATGAGTCCTAAAAAGAGCTTCCACAATAATTGGGTTTGTGCAAAGGTGATGAAAGTCTGAGATTTGTGTAATACATTGTAAGTCATCAGGTATGATAAGACTTGATGTCCTCAGCATCCTGGCAGCAGATGCTTTCTAAGTCCGTTGGCATGGAAATACAGTTTCCACATAAACACCAGTTGCTGTTCCCAATTCTACCTGTAACTGGTGCATGGTCAGATGTTGATGCCTCTGACCCTTGATTGTCTGTCTGTAAGGGCCTTCTTGGATTGAATGGGAAGCTGCAATCTTCATCAAAACATGGGAAAGTAGCGTAGATCTCGTCCATAACCATTTGTGTCTAAATTAAGAAAACACACACATTACACTCTATAAAAGTACTAAAATTGATATAGACTTTGCAAATGATAAAAATAGCAAAATAATTAAACGGGTATAAAAATACTGTTTGTGGCCAACAAGATCCTTCCATTTATTCAGGTTTCCGAAGCAATTGAATTACCTTTCTAAACCACTATACATTTTTTCAACCACAATTGTCATTTTCACTAAATTAGGATCTCTTCTGCTCCATGCTTGTGGTGCGTTTCTACTTTTTGGCGAAGGGTTAAGGGCGCTGCCACATGACATATTTTACTATTCCGTTATCGAATTGCATTTATTTCCCCATTGAAAGTACACCGGGCCATTACAAGGCCACCCTCATCAGTGGTGCGTTGTTTATTTCACTTTACAATTGCAGTGTCTGATGCAGTGTTGCTGTGTTTGTCAAGTCAATGGGAGTGCATGCAACTCGCATTGCAAACATAGTGTTATGCGATTTGTACTGCGATTTCACATTGAGAACATTTTACATCAACCTTTGCATGTCAGGAAACACAATAGTGCACACAGATCAAACATGAAACTCACTGAAACATGCACTTGCCAGGAGCTGCTATCACAATGTCATTCTATGTCATCATGACCTCACTAACGCAGAGCTAGTGATAGGCCCACTGCACCTGATGGGGTGCTGGCAGGCAGAAGGATACTTTCCAAGCCTCCAGTAACATCTAGCAGCCTTGCTCTAACTCCTCGTGGTGTCTTTATCAGGTTCCAGCATCCAAGTACATAAGCTGGCCTGTCACCTGACCCAATGCGGGTCATGTGCGGCAGAAGATGGAAAGATGCTTGCAATGAGATACATACAGGCTGCTTCTAGATGTCACTGTATAATCAGTGACTATTTCAGGGTGATTTTTTTTTTCTTGGATGCTCAAGCAACTGGCATGCACATATATCTTTCATCAGGCTATCCCTGCTTATGCCAGATGCTCGGAACTCTACTGTATTATACAAAGTAAACTTACCCTTTGTGCTCTCTCCTCAGCAGTCATTTCTGAATCCACATATTCCTGTCATCCTGCTGCTTGGAATTCAGTCTGAAAAAAGATTATGTAATAAAAAAATAAAATAAAAGTATATTGCTTGATAGAGATACATTCATGTGTATTTAAACATACTGTCACATGAGCCAGGACCAAATGGATTGGGAAACATTTAGGGGTCCCCAAAGTATACAGCATTCCTCTGATTCACTGGCCAACCCATGCGTTGGAGAAGCATGCATGGGTTGGAAAGAAATAGACTTCCACATTACAAACAGTGGCTCCGGACTGTCTCGGACTCATGGCCCATACTCACGGGCTACAATTGTCGCCGCAACCACGTGGCACGCGTGTTGCGGCAACAGGTCACCCGTACGTATGGCGTGCGCGCCCCGAACCGTCGCTGCTGTCGCCAGGCGATTGGCGTGGTCAATCGCCTAGCGACAGTTGGCACCGCAACTGTCGCTAGTCCGCGTGTGTATGAGGACTAGCGACAGAAACCTAATAGCCGGAGCACTGAGTTTCCGGCGGGGGGAGGAACGTCGGCGACAGCTTCCGCCGCTTCACTGATCCCTCTTCCGTGGTATGTATGCGGAGGGACCTGGCGACGAGCTGTCGCCGAACTGTCGCGCACACGCTCCCGTGTGCTAGCGACAATCTACAAAAGTAGCCCGTGAGTATGGGCCATTACTTAGCCCTGTGATGTCACAGGCCCTTGGAAGGTGCCAACATGGCTGGAGACCTTTAACACCTTGAGAGACAGTGTGTCTCTAAAAGACTATAGGTTCAGGAAGATTATCACCTGATTTATTTATCTCTGTGGGGAGCCGTTGTAATGTGTACAGTAGTGTATTCCAGGTGCTGGACCTTATTGTGTACAGATAGATAAGATAAACTGTTTAAAAGATAAACTGTTTAAAACTTTGTATAGTGAGTACCACATGGTTGGGATGGAAAATCCTTCCCAAAGGTGGGGGCTCTGCTGTTGTGTATAAATTGTCTTGTTTGACTGAATAAAGGGAGTTACTGTTTGGAATCACAGAAGTTCAGAGTGCTGTCTCTTGCTTCTGTGCGGGCTTGCTTAAAGTGAACCTAAAGCCTGGAAAAAAAAAAAGTTGAGATTAACTCACCTGGGGCTTCCCCCAGCCCCCTGCAGCCGATCGGTGCCCTCGCAGCCCCGCTCTGACGCTCCAGGACCCGAACACTTCTGGTGTGGCCGTCACCGGCCGACAGGCATGGGAACGCGAGTGATTTTTTTCGCGTTCCCAGCCTGTATATCACCCCCTATGCTGCTATTGTGGCCAGGAGGGAACGCGAACAATCACTCGCGTTCCCATGCCTGTCGGCCGGTGACGGCCAAACCAGAAGTGTTCGCCGGCGGGTCCTGGAGCGTCAGAGCGGGGCTGCGAGGGCACCGATCTGCTGCAGGGGGCTGAGGGAAGCCCCAGGTGAGTTCATCTCATTTTTTTTCCAGGCTTTAGGTTCACTTTAATGACATTGGTTCTGCCCAATGCATAGGTTTATCCCAGTACCGTCCTGCAGCTGAGTAAGTTCCTGAGGTTCTGGTAGCGTTGACTTGACAGAGTGGCCCGGGTCGGGGTCTAGCAAGCGGTTCCGTCACACATACCTCTTCCAGGATGGAACATTCATCAGAACTTTCTTCCACTTCTGTGTGGCTACTACTCATGTGTAAAATCTTCAGACTCACTGGAAGTGTATGACTCATCCAGATTTACTAGATCTTCAAGAGTTTCTGGTTCACATTCAGTACTGGAACTTGACATTTTGAACCTATTGGATGAGAATCTTACACGATTATAGATTTTTTTTCTCCGGCTACCTCTACAAATGGCCATGGGGAGAAAACCACTCAGCCAATCGACCTAAGTGATCCACCAGTTTTACAAGCAGCGGATGAATCTTGCCCGAGTCGTCCAATAACGACTGCCTGTGCTGGGAATCCAGCATTTGCACATTATTATTATTTATTTATTTAGCGCCTACATCTTCCGCAGCACTGTACAGAGTATATTGTCTTGTCACTAACTGTCCATCAGAGGAGCTCACAATCTAGTCCCTACCATAGTCATATGTCTATGTATGTATCATGTAGTGTGTGTATCGTACTGTAGGGTCAATTTAGGGGGAAGCCAATTAACTTATCTGTATGTTTTTGGAATGGGTGAGGAAACCGCAGTGCCCGGAGGAAAACCAAGTCGATACAGGGAGAACATACAAACTCCTTGCAGATGTTGACCTGGCTGGGATTTGAACCTGGCACCCAGCGCTACAAGGCGAGAGCGCTAACCACGACGCCACCATGCTGCCCATGTCAGCCCCTGATGTGCAAATGTTGCATTCCCGGCACAAGCAGTCCTTATTGGACAACTCGGTCAACATTCATCAAGCTTGTGGACAGAGCTTTACAGTATAGCAACATATTCAACCACACTGCTAGCAAAGGTGTGTTCAAACATGGGCATGGAATAACAGCAATTGAATATTTGAAATTTCTACATTATTATACAATCCACTATTGTAAATTATCGGGTAATTTACTGATATTCTACCATCACCCTCTGTACTTCACACTATGCAATGTGACTATACAATCTTACAAACATCCATGTACTATAAACACCAATAAGTTTCAGGTAGTGTCTTATACTACATAAAAGTAGTAAGATTGGAGATTGATTGTACAGTCAGACTGCATACAGTGTGGCCATCCTTTACTCTCAAATGAACTCTCCTCTATCTAAAGCCTAATACACACAATGAGATTTTATTGCTGATTTACTGCCAGATCTAGTATGTCCAGCATGACCTTTCTTATTTCCAATCGATTTTCCTTAGACGTGAATGGGAAATCAAATTGGCCATGCAGTGGCGTAGCTAGAAACCTCTGGGCCCCGATGCGGAATCTGGATGTGGGCCCCCCCCTCCCGGCAACAACACCCCTACCCCCTCGCAACACCCGAAGCACACACACATAGCTGTGCATGGCATGGCTATATCAATTCCGCTTTTCAGCAGCATGGCTGCCACGTTCAATTTGCAAACATACGCAGCACCCAGAGGAAATAGGGCAATTAGTAGCAATATGCCAGTCTGAAGGAAAATAATCGTTATGTGCGCAGCATTCACCAGAAAATAATCACAATGTGGGGGCAGTCACCAGAAAATAATTGTTATGTGGGGACAGTCACCAGAAAATAAACCTGTACAAATAAAAAAAAAAAAAAAAAATTCACTCACCTGGCCAGCCTCTGACGTGAGCTCCCCGACGTGCAACCAGCCTCCCTCGTGCAGCTCCTCCAGCGATCATCCTGCAGCGGAGCAGCCAGTTTCTCCCTCGCTGATAGGCAGAGTGCAGGGCTACAGGAAGATGGTGCCCGAAGCCCTGTACTGGAGACACAAATAGTCTCTAGTGCAGGGCTTTGGCAGCCATCTTGCCGTAGCCCTGCTCTGCCTCCGGGAGCCAGTCCCCGCAGTGCGCTGCAGGGATTTCAACACCTGGGGGTCCAGGCTCCCGGGCCCCTCCCCTTCCTCTTTCGGAGGTGGGCCCGGTCACCACCGCGACCCCTGCGACCGCGGGCCCTACGCCCATGCTGGAAATAGTTGATCTGGCAGCACATCTGCTGGAAAATCTCATTGTGTGTATTCGGTATTAGCCTAAAGCCCAATCTACAAGATATGATTATTTATTCGATTATGATTCTATTTACGATCCGATTAGATCCGACATGTCCGATCGGAATTCGATTGTTTTGCAATGGCAAATCAAATTGAATAGAATCCAGAACGGACATGTCGGATTTAATCGGATCGTAAATAGAATCGTAATTGAATAAAGAATCGTATTGTGCTGATTGGGGTTAATACGAACCAAACACACTACAGCCCGGAGTACGAACTACAATGTAGCCTACCTTTGCTGCACTACTTCTCCCAGCAAGTTGCTATAGATCCGCACATCCACTGCAGCAGCAGCATAATTATTCAATTCTACCATTCCCCATATGCTCTCTCCCGCACACCTCTGGTATTTATAGCCAGAGAAGTGTTGGTGATGCTATAGATGACAATGTAAAGGCACACCAGTAAATTCAGGAGGTGCCTGATAAAGTAGCACTGCAAGATCCCCTAATGAATAGCCTCCATTTTCAGGCTCAGGTTCCCACTATCTTTTGACCTAACATCTCCGGCACATCGATTGTAGTCGAACGTAGATTGATGGTCCATACCATTATAATAAATCATATTGGGTGGCAATCTATACTTGCATGGGCACCTCTATACAGAACACATCACATAACTGGATGCAACAACAGTTACAATTCACTCCTAGCTCTGCTGAGATGGACCGGTTCTGAAAAGACCTGCTGCCACCATTACAAAAAATAAGAATAAGCAGAACAAAAAAAAAAAAAAAATTCATTATGTCACTGCAGAGTAATACTATTATCTGGATTGTATTAAAAAAAAAAAAAAAAAAAGTTTTATAAAATGAAAGTAGGCTTGTTAACCAGGATTAGGCCACATACACACATCAGACCATAGTCTTTGGAAAATGAAAGATCACAGACCAATTTTACCCCCTTCCATGTAGTATGAGAGCCATACCTAACAGTCTATTCTATGGAGCTGAACTCCAGATCAGACAGAAATCTTTGCAAGATGCTGCACACAAAGATGCTGTACACATTCAAAAGATCAGTATCTGCAAAAGATCTGTTCCTGCAAAAGATCCGTTCCTGCAAAATGCATTCATAGTCTATGATATCTGCAGATCATGATACACACCTTGTTTAACAGACATTCATCTGCAATCAGATCCACCAGGATGTACTTTCAGATCTGCAGATGATTGTCTGATCTGCAGACAAATGTCAGTTAAAAAAGGTGTGGAGGATGATGTGCAGATCTCAGACTATGAATGCAATTTGCAGGAACGGATCTTTGGCAGGAACAGATCTTTTGCAGATACTGATCTTTTGTGTCTGTACAGCATCTGTGTGTGCAGCATCTTGCAAAGATTTTTTTCTGATGGGGAGTTCAGCTCCATAGAAAATACTGTGCAGGTATGGCTCTCATACTACATGAAGGGTGGTAAGATTGGTCTGTGATCTTTCATTTTCCAAAGACTATAGTCTGATGTGTGTATGAGCCTTTAGTCTTACCTTGAATTTATCTGTGTAAATCCAGGAACAGATGTATCTGCAGGTATGTCTGTCTTCTTCCACAGTTTGTGTTCCAATACACTGCTTCTTAAGAACAAGCGACACCCATGCTAACCTAGAAATAAAAACACATATATAAGTAGATAAATACTACTTCTACTTGCATAACAGATGTATTGTGCTATCCACGTACTGATTCCTGTGAATTTTATAAAGGAAAAGCAGAAAATTCTATTCAAGGCAGTGGCCATCTTGCCAAGCTAATGCTGACATCATATCCTCCCCGACTTTTGTTTCCCCCCCTCCCTTCTCTTTCTCATTGTGTATTCATTAGCTGTCCTCCTCCCAGAGTCTTCAGACACTCCCACTGAGGTGTATACTAGGAACTAAACTTTCTCATCCTCCAATCACTGATTCACCTCAGCCTTGCTTGTAAACACAAGTGAGCAGAGGTGTTTCAGATAAGAAAGCTAGGCAGGGAAATAAATGGAAGAGGAGGAATATATTATAGATAAAAAGAACTCCCAGCATTCAACTCTTTGGCACTGTTTGGCACTAGGGCCAGTGCTCCTAAAGTATGTGATAACTCCAAACCATTACAGCAGAAAAAGTTTTGCAAGTTTTGAATGCAGGATTAGCATCTTTAGGTGGGGGTGACGACTCCCTGGGGGGAGGGTGGTGGCATCTGGGAGTCCCCTTTAACCACTTCCCAACTGAGGGGTTTTACCCCCTGACCACCAGAGCAATTTTCACCTTTCAGCGCTCCTTCCATTCATTCGTCTATAATTTTATCATTACTTATCGCAATGAAATGAACTATATCTTGTTTTTTTCGCCACCAATTAGGCTTTCTTTAGGTGGGACATTATACCAAGAATAATTTTATTCTAAATGTGTTTTAATGGGAAAATAGGAAAAAATGTGGGAAAAAAATTATTTTTCAGTTTTCGGCCTTTATAGTTTTTAAATAATGCATGCTACAGTAATTAAAACCCATTAAATGTATATGCCTATTTATCCCGGTTATAAAACCATTTAAATTATGTCCCTATCACAATGTTTGCCGCCAATATTTTAGTTGGAAATAAAGGTGCATTTTTTTCAGTTTTGCGTCCATCCCTAATTACAAGCCCATAGTTTATAAAGTAACAGTGTTATACAGTCTTGACATAAATATTTAAAAAGTTCAGTCCCTAAGGTAACTATTTATGTATTTTTTTTAAATTGTAAATTTTTTTTTTTTTTTTTAATTACAAAAAAAAAAAAATTGGGGAGTGTGGGAGGTAAGGAGTTAATTTTTTGTGTAAAACAAGTTTATTTGTGTGTAAAAAATGGTTAGGATGTAGTTTTACTATTTGGCCACAAGATGGCACCATTACCAATTTGTTTCATACGACCTGCAAGCGTCCTTCTGGACTCTTGCAGGAAGTAGAAAGAGGCTGGGACTGTTATTTTTTCACAATGATCGGGCTGCTCAGCCGAGCGGCAGCAGATCATTGCGGGGCTGAGATCAACGAACGGGAATGGATTTTCCCGTTCATTGATCTCCGGGCGAGCGGGCGGCGGCGTGTTTACGAGCGGGAGCGCGGACAGCGGCGGGAGTGCGCAGAGTACGGATTTCTCCGTCCCTGGGGGTGAAAGGATGGAAAAAGGGGCGGAGAAATCCGTACGCGCGGGGGTAAAGTGGTTAAGAAGGGGACCCCAGATGCCCACCCCCTCCCAGCAGAAATGAGTATAGGGTTACAAAGTACCCCTTACCCATTTCCACAAAGGGTTAAATAAAATAAAAACAGCCACGAAAAAAAATCCTTTAATCTTCTTAATTAACCAGAAATACTTACCTGTAGCTTTAAAAAAAAAAAAAAAAAAATTCCCACACCAATATCCTCGGTAAATGATCCCACGAATACAGTATCCTCTTATCTTGCGATCTTCAATTAAGTTGATTGAAGATCTCTGCCACCCCCCCACATAGCAGAGAATGCGCATAGCTGCCGTCTCCCGCTGTCTCTCCCCACCTGCCTTCACCCGTCACCCTCACCTAGGCTGGCACCTGGTGCACCGGGTGCCAGCCTAGCCGAGGGTGACGGGTGAAGGCAGGTGAGGAGAGACAGCGGGAGACGGCAGCTATATGTCCTGCACAGGACGCATTCTAAGCTATACTAACGGTTCATGAATGATCCAGTTCTTTTTAATGAATCGGCTCTTTTTTAATGAATCAGCTCTTTTTTCTTTGTAACTTTAAAATCGATTTTTTCAAAAAAGTAGAAGGCCTTTTTGAAAAAAAAAAAAAAAGTTCCTCTTGTTCCCACTGTTTTTGTGTTTTGGTGTTTCTAGCTTTTAGAGAGGCTTTGCTATTAACCGCTAAATTCGGCAGGGGTTTAATTTTCTCACGGTCAGAAGTAGAATTTTAAAATAGATTTTCTCAAAAACTATGAGGTCTTTTTGACATTTTTATTTTCCCTCTTGTAGTCACTGAAAAAAAAAACCCTCAGGTGTTAGACCATTTGAAACATCTTTTCCATCACTTTTCTGGCCAGCATTAATGTTTCTAGTTTTCAAAGTTTGCCTCCCCATTAAAGTCTATTGCGGTTCGCAAAAGTTCATGCAAACCGAACTTTCCAGGGCCGCACAAAATCACATCAGCACGACCTTGCACAGAGCTGCCGGGTGGCCTTCCTCTGGGTTTGCCTCTGACTTTTTTGTCCATATCGGGGGGGTGAAGTGAAAGGTATGCACTGACTTGACTAATACAACGTGCAATCACACAGGTGCAGTTAACAGGTATGCACGGAGTGGTATATCCCACTGTGTGCACTCAACACAACAGGTAGGTATATGCAGTGATGGGTATTACAAATGTGCACCTGGCACACGCACGTACCGTGAACAGGTACAGTGACTGGTGGTATTACATATCACACTGCGTGCGCTCACGTAGGTAGGTGGGTGCACTGAAGTGAACAACAGGTAGGTATATGCAGTGATGGGTATTATAATGTGCACCTGGCACAGTAGTAATTATACCACCAAGGGGCCAAAGGCCAGCTGCAAGTGACTGACAGGGCTGTATATAATGCAAATGGGCCACACACAAAAAAAAAAAAAAAAATCACAAGAAAAAGATTAGCTCTCAAAAGAGCTGTTGAGGGGTGTTTTTTTTTTTTTTTTTTTTTTTTTTTTTTAGCAATAAGGATCAGCAAGGAGCAAGCTAACAAGCCTACAAGAGCCCAAGTAAGCTTTCCCTATAGGTCTCTGCACAGCAGCTCTCCCTTCTCTAATTACTGCAGGCACACGAGTGAATGAAAATCCTGACACTGCCTGCGTTTTATAAGGGGGTGGGGCTCCGGGAGTGTAGCCTGATTGGCTACAATGTGCCTTCTGACTGTGATGTAGAGGGTCAAAGTTTACCCTAATGATGCACTATGGGGGTGAATGAAACTTCCAGAAAAGTTTGTGGTTCTCCGCGATCGCGAACCACGGAAGTTCGCCGGGAACCGGTCGGGCCATCTCTATTTCTAAATGTTTTCAAGTTCCAGTGGGTACAATGCAAAGTGTTATTAAAAAGATGTCCTGCACTGTAGAAAATCTCAGAGGACGTGGTCGAAAGCCAAAAGTGACACCTGTGCTGTCCAGGAGGACAGTGAGAGGTGAAAAACAATCCAAGGATCACCACCAAAGCCATCCTGGTGAATCTTGGCACTTCTGGTGGCAATGTCTCAAGGCAGACAATAAAACGGACACTGCACACTGCTGGGTAGGGATGCTCATTTAGATTCCGCGGAAATGCAATTTCCGAAATTCCGATCGGAAATTGCATTTCCGCATCGGAATGCGGAAATCGGTAATGCAAGTGCCGTAGGCGGATTTCCGACGGAAATTCCACCTGACTTTAACATCGATTTTCTCAAAAACTATAATTCTTTTTGAAAACTTTTTTTTGCATATTCTTCACAAGATTCAGTTTAATAAACCCTGAAAATGTGGTGTTTCTAGGACTTACGGGAGCTTTGCTATTAACCGTTAAAGTCGGCGGATTTTTACTGTAATGTAAAATGCAGAAAATAGGCAGATGCAGATTTTCTGCATTTTACATTACAGTAAAAATCCGCCGACTTTAGTGGTTAATAGCAAAGCCCCCTTAAGTCCTTGAAACACCAAATTTTCAGGGTTTATTAAACAGAATCTTCTGAACAAGATGCAAACAAAAAAAAAAAAACAAAAAAAAAAAAAAAAAAAGGCCTTATAGTTTTTGAGAAAATCGATGTTAAAGTCAGGTGGAATTTCCGCGATTTCTGGCGGAAATTCCGCATTGGAATGCGGAAATTGGTAGCGGAAATGGGAATCGGTAATTGGTACATGACGGAGTGCGGATTTAGCGTGGAATCGGAAATTGGCATTCCGACCATCCCTACTGCTGGGTTCCACAGATGCAGACCAAGGAAGACACCACTTCTCCAGATAAAGGCACACAAAAGCTCATTTGGCCTTTGCAAATGCTCATCTGGACAAAGAAGAAGACTTCTGGTCTTCTATGTTATGGTCAGACGAAACAAAAACAAAACAAAACACAATACATGAGAATTCTCAACGACAACATCAGGCAGTCTGCTTAGAAACCTGGCCTTGGGCACCAGTGGATATTTCAGCATGGCAATGACCCAAAACACACAGCAAAAGTGGTGAAGAGATGGTTAGCAGACAACAACATTAACGTTTTGAAGTGGCCCAGCCACAGTCTTGACTTGAATCTAATTGAGAATCTGTGGAGGGAGCTAAAGATCAGGGTGATGGCAAGAAAACCCTCCAACTTGAATAATTTGGAGCTTATTGCTAAAGATGAATGGGCCAAAATACCTGTGGAGACATGCAAAAAGCTGGTCTGCAATTATAGGTTTTGATCGCTATAATAGCCAATGGAGGTTTTTCTATTGATTAGTGAGAAGGGTATGAATAATTTTGGACTGGACACTTGCTCAAATGAAAATAAAAGCTGAGATTCTACCCCCCTCCCCCCCACACACACACACAATAATGCCTCTTGTACATAGTCTTATCCTTTGGGAGACGCATTTCCTGTCAAAAAAAAAAAAAAAAAAATACTTGCTGGTTGAATAAAAGTAACTTTAAGTCAAAATTTGTCAGGGATATGAATAATTATGGACAGCACTGTAAATAGCATCATCCTGATTCAAATCTTCTTGCTTTTACTGATGGCTGACATGGTACAATACTCTACAGTCTATATCAGTGTCACCGGCCTTCAGAGAGCTTTCCCAGGCTAGGGTTTGTCTGACTTACCTTTGAAATGATAAAGAGGAATTTGAAGGTCAGGTGGAAGATCAGGCGAGGAGGATTTATCCTGTATAATTTCCAGCAGCAACTCCAACATCCACCCTGCAAGACAAAGCAGGACTACTATCACTGCACTGAGCTAGGAGAGAGATGAGAACTCTAGAGACTCCTAGTGGTAAACATGAGTAATGCACCTATCAGCACACAGCTATGCAGGGCTTCGGACAAGCAAAACTCCCAACTCAGATTTCTTTATCCACAGCACTTCCAACCTTCTCCAATTACACATACATACAGGAAATAAATGGTAAATATACATTTCTTACCATACAAGGTGTGTTATCCCTGCCAGTGTGGATACTCCAGATAATATGTAATCCTCACAAATGAAAGGCTATAGATGAGTCAGTGGTTAATAAGAGGCAAATATATGCCATTTAAATGTTGCATAATTCTGCATCAATGAATTATTTGAATCTTATTGGCTATTCAGTAACCTTATAACAAAGGACAGAGTTTGTATGTTCACCCGTGTCTATATGTGTTTCCTCCGGGAACTCCAGTTTCCTCCCACATCCCAAAAACATACAGACTATGATACATACACTACACAATATAGACAAGGGGCTATGGTAGGCATTCAGTTGTGAGCCCCTCTGAGGGACAGTTAAAGGATACCACAACCGAATGGTTGTGGTAAAATTGATTGCTGCACTGTGTAGGGGGTGATGAGTGCATACCTGCATTTCCTCCCGCCCCCTCCGTCTGCCGCCGTTCATGCTCTATACACTCCGGTGTGCGGCGACTTGCTTGACCTCTGCCCCGGACATACTGCGCCCTGTGTGCGCAGTATGTCCTTCCCCCTTCGCTTCTGGCCGGCGCATAGTGCCAGGCTCAGAAGCACGCTGTCCCCTTTTTGCTGCGTGTGCGCTCCATTACACCGAGCGTCACATGCTAATCATGTGACGCTCGGTGTAATGGAGCGCACACGCAGCAAAAAGGGGACAGCGTGCTTCTGAGCCTGGCACTATGCGCCGGCCAGAAGCGAAGGGGGAAGGACATACTGCGCACACAGGGCGCAGTATGTCCGGGGCAGAGGTCAAGCAAGTCGCCGCACACCGGAGTGTATAGAGCATGAACGGCGGCAGACGGAGGGGGCGGGAGGAAATGCAGGTATGCACTCATCACCCCTTACACAGTGCAGCAATCAATTTTACCACAACCATTCGGTTGTGGTATCCTTTAAATAGGAATTGTAGTAAAAATACTACAATTGCTTATTGTGAGTTTCTCAAACCTGTCCTTGTGGCTCCCCAAAAGTGCATGGTTTGCAGGCAACCTCACTTAGGCAAAAGGTGGGGTAATTAGTGTCTCAGCTACATGAAATCCACCAAGCGGAGACAGATTATTTAGTCAGTATTTGTCCATTGTAAAATCTTTCCTCTCCCTGGTTAACATTCTGAAATGTATCACTGGTGTTGACGCGTTTAGTTCTGCCAGGTGATCTATGCAGAATGTTCATTACTGAGAGTTCTATGCAAAGAGTGAAATACTGCTTGCTTGACAGTTGGAAAAAGCAGTTATTTCCCACAATGCAATGAGGTTCTCAGAGAGCAAACGGTCAAGACCATGGTCATGACATTACACTGTGGGAGGAGTTTCACCACAATATCAGCCATACAGACTCCCCTGATGATCTATTAGAGAAAAGGTAAAGCTTTCTCATGGGAAAGGGGGTATCAGCTACTGACTGGAATGGAGTTTATTCCTTGGTTAACATTCCTCTAAGTGACAAGACAATATACTGTGTACAGCTCTGCGTAAGGTGTCGGAGCTATATAAATACTAAATAGTAATAATAAAAACTTTCTAACTGAATGGGTTCACTTTTGATTACATACAAATTATAATAGGCATCAGAGTCAGAAATTGGTTCCAAATGTAAACACCATTATCCTGATTGGCTGCTACGGATGTCAGAATAATGCTGGATACATACCATGAGTTTCCACGTTCGATGCGTCCGTCGATACGCGTCGATTCGATTATTTCCAACATGTCCGATTCAAGCATGGATCGTTAGGTCGATTTGCCATACTTTACATGGCAATCGACCTAAAACTCATCGAAATTCGTTCGGAAATAATCGAATCGATGCGTATCGATGGACGCATTCGATGTGGAAACTCATGGTGTGTATCCAGCATAATGCCAGCAGCTGCACATACAGAGGGGGTTATTCAGTTCCAAACACATCCAAACACCAGCAGGAAGTATGCGGCCCCTTTCACACTGCATGCATTTTCATCTGATTATTGAGCCACATACAACCACAAGGACACCAGCGCTGATCACAGATCCCGAGAACAGCTGATCCCATTCTCTGAATGTGGCATTTCTGCCATAATGCCATACAACACCATTCAATACAACTTTTACTGCCGGTACAATTGCAAAGTACAAGTGCACAGGTAAACAATTGCCCCCTTCCTACACACGTTATACTGTGAGAGGGCCCTTTTTGTCTGGTTCAAAAAGAGTGGGGAGAGACAATATAGTGTAGTTGGTCCTGAAGTCATTAGGACTGACTGTCCACAAACCAACTGCAGAGCTGCCGATTTTCATCTGTTGAGTAGATTACAACAGCTGGTCCAAATTAATCAGGGTAATTAGGATGTTTTAGAACAGCTTGGACCATTTGGAATGGTATAGAACTTTGAATTTCCCCTCAGACTGATGATTTGAAGGGTATGAATAATTTTGGACTGGTCACTTTGTTTAAATGTATCATTTTTTCCCCACAATGCCTCTTGTACATCAGCTTATCTTTTGGGAGACACCCATGTCCTTTCACATAAAAAAATAAAAAAATGACTTGTTGGTTGAATAGAAGTAACAAAGTCAAAATGTCCCAGGGGTATGAATAATTATGGGCAGCACTGTACATGACTAAGCCTTGTTAGCAGTTGCCTGTGATTAGGAGTGGCTGAACAACACAAAACATTGTGATGCCCCATTGACTAATGATAGGCAAATTTCTATAACCTTCATGGTATCCCTGCAGCCGCAATTACTTAAAAAAAAAAAAAAGTTTACAAAGTGTCCAAAACCCCAGATAGAGTCACTGCAGGGGGTGGGGGGTGAATCAAAAGCAAAAGCAAAGATTTTAGCCAGTTGAGGACTAAAGGCTTATGCTGGATACACACCGTGCGTTTCTGCGTCCGTCGATACGCATCGAATCGATTTCCAACATGCCCGATTCACGTTTCGATGGATTGTTAGGTCGATTTGCCATACTTTACATGGCAATCGACCTAAAAATCATCGAAATGCGTTCGGAAATAATCGAATCGATGCGTATCGCAGGACACATTCGACGCGGAAACGCATGGTGCGTATTCAGCATTACACTCCCCTCGCGACCAGGCAATTTTTTACACTTCTGCACTCTGCAGCTTTAACAGCTCGCTGCAGGGCCATACAATTTAGCAAACAAATGGACTGTGATCCATAGTTTTTTTCCCCACTTCTCATTGGGCATTAGCATGGGGGTAGCTGCGATTCTCATTCTATTGAGCAGGAGTCACATCACAGTAAAAATGTTTAATTGTGTGCTGCAAAATCAATTCACGATTTGTGCTCCCAATGTGAACTCGCCCTTACAGAGCTGGCCGCTGCTGCCATGTGGTTCAGCGAGTCAGGCTGTAATTACGGTTTACTAATAGAACCATGCCATACTAACTATCACAACAATGTGACGGACTCTGACCTGCTGGAGCATGGTTGGAGGAGATTTGTACAAATGAGAGATTGAGAGGCGAGAACCACTGGTGACGAGCAGTGGAGGCTGATATCCCATGGCAAGAGGGAGGAGCAGCAGATTAACATTACTGCAGCTGCAATTCAGACTGGGAAGCAAATGTTTCATTTGAACAAACACACAGCACAAAATAGCCTTTGTATGCATTACCTGTCTACTCAACAGCACTCCAAGAGTTCAAAAAGCGTACTGCAGTTCTCCACATTCTTTTAGAATTCTCAAAAAGTAGCTGAAAATGCGCAGGCCTGGGGTGCCGACGCTGCGGACCGCGGGTCGGGCCCAGCCAGGCACCTCCAGGCCGTTCTTGGTTCGTGTCGTGTCGTGTCGTGTCGTGTTGTGTTCATACATACATACATGTGTACATACATAATAGATACACATACATACCGTAAATTAATGTCCAGGGCTGCATAATATGTTGGCACTTTATAAATACAATAAACAGACATACATACAGTGATGTGAAAAACTATTTGCCCCTTCCTGATTTCTTATTCTTTTGCATGTTTGTCACACTTAAATGTTTCTGCTTATCAAAAACCGTTAACCATTACTCAAAGATATCATAATTGAACACAAAATTCACAACAGTGGAGTCATGAACACTGACCTTAATTGAGACAAGTGAGGCCTGCAGTTCTTTAGATGTTGTCCTCGGGTCTTTGGTGGCCTCTCGGATGAGTTTTCTCTGTGCTCTTGGGGTAATTTTGGATGGCCAGCCACTCCTGGGAAGGTTCATCATTGTTCCATGTTTTTGCCATTTGTGGATAATGGCTCTCACTGTGGTTCGCTGGAGTCCCAAAGCTTTAGAAATGTCTTTATAACCTTTACCAGACTAAAGGTAGCCATACACTGGTCGATTTGCCATCAGATTCGACCAACTGACAGATCCCTATCTGATTAAATCTGATCAGAGAGGGATCGTATGGCTACCTTTACTGCAAACAGATTGTGAACAGATTTCAGCCTGAAACAGTTCACAATCTGTTGTGGTGGTGGTGGTGGTGCTGCCGCCGCTCCCCCCGCCCGCATGCATTACCTGCTCCGCCGGCGCAACTCCAGTCCCCAGGTCACCGCTGCTCCGTTTCCGCTCTGGTCTCTGGCCCCAGCATGCTTTACTTCTTCCTGCCCGGCAGGAAGTTTAAACAGTAGAGCGCCCTCTACTGTTTAAACTTCCTGCCGGGCAGGAGGAACTGAAGCATGCCGGAGACCAGCGCGGACATGGAGCAGCGGTGACCGGGCATAGACGTGCCGGCGAAGCAGGTAATGTATGCGGCTCTATTGTGTCGGTCGTCGGGTACTCAAACGCCGCTAGCGACACGCTCCCTACCCGCGGGCGATTTTCCGCACGGAGCGATCGGACAAAAAGGATTGAAATTCGGCGTGTAGCGTGAACGATTGGCAGCAGATTCGATCCCAGTGATCGAATCTGCTGTCGAAACGGCGGCGAATCGGGCCAGTGTATGGCCACCTTTATAGATCTCAATTACTTTTGTTCCCATTTGTTTCTGAATTTCTTTGGATCTTGGCATGATGACTAGCTTCTGAGGTGCTTTTGGTCTACTTCTCTGTGTCAGATAGCTCCTATTTAAGTAATTTCTTGACTGAAACAGGTGTGGCAGTAATCAGGCCTAGGGGTGACTACAGAAATTGAACTCAGGTGTGATAAACCAGAGTTATTTTTTTAACAAGGGGGGCAATCACTTTTTCACACAGGGCCATGTAGATTTGGAGTTTTTTTCTCACTAATAAAAAACCATCATTTAAAACTGCATTTTTTGTTCAATTAGGTTATCTTTGACTAATAGTTAACGGTTTTTGATGAGCAGAAACATTTAATTGTGACAAAAGGTCCGTACACACGCCGGACTGGAGGCAACAACGGGTTCGTCGTCACCTCCCACTGGGTGGACGTTCCAGCGACAGTCCGGCGTGTGTACAGTCTGTCTGCAGACTGATACGGCTGTTTCTGAGCGATCCGCCCGGCGTCACTTCCTGCAACGCCGGCCACGTACAATACAGTGGGCGGCGTTGCAGGAAGTGACATCAGAGGAGCGCACGCTGGAACGAGGAAGAGGTGAGTGATCCCCCCCGCCCGTGCATCTTACTGTCGTCTGGACAGCTGCTTACTCACTATTTAAAGCTGGAGGGGAGCGCAGTTCAGAGTACCCAGGCGAGGGAGGGGGGGGGGGGGGGGGAAGGGGCCGACCCCCGCTCCCCACCGCTAGGCCCAATACCCCCGTCCTGGATGCTACCCTTCCAGCTCGGCGGCCGCCCCCCCCCCCCCCCCCCATGCACCCACGGATGGGCGGATGCCACCCCTAGAAGTTTGCCGCCTAAGGCAAAAGTTTCACCCCGCCTCATGAGCGGGCTGGCCCTGGCTACATCACCCATCTGGCCAAAAAAACCGTTGAGCAGGGAGGAGTTCAAGAGGCTGAAGCAAGCTGGCATTAGCTCCAACCGCCATGGTGCCACAGGCCACTGCTGCTGATACCACCACCTATATTTAACCCAAAACACAATTGCGGCATCATTTTTTGGAGGTGTCTGGGCTGAAAACTGATGTCCCAGTTGTGCGGTTGGACTTTGGACACAATGGCTATCATTCATAAAGCATTTCCGCATGCGGAAATGCTGTAAACAGCTGAATTTACCGAGCACTTAGCAAAATTTCTATTCATAAAAGCAGTTTCCGTATAAACAAAGCTACAACTACCGAGCAGTGCGATAAATTACCGCCTTGTGTGGTGATTAAGTTAACACGTCATTACATGTCAATTCATAAATATTAGAGCAAGCGGTGTCAGCACGGATAATACTGCTTCCTTGGCAGAGCCGATAAGCATGCGGAGAACAGCTAAGCTAATGAAAGACCGCCCAGGCAGCAGCAGCAGTGAGAGCAGAGCAAAAAAAGGCATTCCGGAATACCAAGGCTGTGTTTTTTAACCCCTTGGGTACTTGTTTTCAGATGTATTTCACATCACAAATCCGGGCAGGTTGGTGGTCGTGGGGATCGATCAAGCGGGACGCCGCGGACGGACCTCGTAGTTGACACTACAGACCTAACAGCTGTGCCGCTGTGAAATGCTTAAACATCCGTCTTGGAGCTTGTAAGTGGATTCGAGCGCGAGAGGCGCAGTGTGATTTCATTTTAACAAACATATTACGCTATGAATATTTTAATGTGTTTTATTGAGGAATAAACGCCGAATTTTATCATATTATGGATATGGATGTGGATTACTGATGAGCCTGGAGTACCACATATTTGAGCCTGAATTCCACCTGTAAATTGGTGGTAAACATCTGGTGAGCCGCTCTGTTATTAGAGGTGGTGGGAATCACGATTGGTCACTTGATCACTAGCCACACGATTGATGGGAATTGTAGTGGATATCTGAGTGTTTATACAGATTACACTATGTGAGATTGTCTTTACAGATTTGGTAGCGCGCAGTGGATTTGTGTGATACAAGACTTCTTAAACAGGATTCAACACAGCGCACTCCATTTGCTCTTTGGAACTTTGACAAACTTTTTGCAGCTGAGCCTGCGGTTATTAGGCAAAATATTGCCGAAGGTTTTGTATACAGGTGGTAGTGTGTGTTTAAACTGATTGGGGTGGCGCAGCATTAATTGATTTAAACAGGCGTGTGTACAGACTATCGTTCATTTGATAAGAGTGAGTTTGAGCGATCCGCCCGTCAAACCCACAATAGTCTGTACACATGCCCGATTTAGCGGGCGAACGACGGGACGTTCAAACGACCCTTCGTTCACGGAAATACGACGTGTGTATAGGCCTATACTCTACACAGTCTATTCTATGGTGCTGCACTCCCCATCAGATAAAATCTTTGCAAGATGCTGCACACAAAGATGCCCTTACACATTCAAAAGATCAATATCTGCAAAAGATCTGTTCCTGCAAAATGCATTCATAGTCTATGATATCTGCAGATCCTCATACACACCTTGTTTAACAGACTTCATCTGCAGATATGAAAGTCCATCCTGGTGGATCAGATCTGCAGATGATTGTCTGTTAAACAAGGTGTGTATGAGGATCTGCAGATATAGACTATAGCCTCGTACACACGCCTGACTGCAGGCAACACCGGGTCCGTCACCACCTCCCACTGGGCGGGTTTTCAGCAGACAGTCCAGCAGGTGTACAGTCAGTCTGCAGGCTGATAAGGCTGTTTCTGAATGATCCGCCTGGCGGATGGTTCAGAAACAGCCTTATCAGTCCGCCGACAGACTGTACACACGGACTGTCGCTGGAACACCCGCCCAGCAGGAGGGTCTGACGGACCAGTCGTTCCTAATAATCTAGTATGTGTACGAGCCTTAAGAATGCATTTTGCAGGAATGGATCTTTTGCAGGAACAGACCTTTTGCAGATAATGATCTTTTGAAAGTGTACAGGCATTTTTGTGTGCAGCATCTTGCAAAGATTTTATCTGATGGGGAGTGCAGCTCCATAGAATAGACTGTGTAGAGTATGGCTCTCATACTATATGGAAGGGGGTAAAATTGGTCTGTGATCTTGCCTTTTCCAAAGACTTTTATCTCAAGTGTGTATGTAGCATAAGACAGATTCAGGGCAAACAGAGGCAGTTTTAAAAAAAAATGCACATGTAAAGGGATGCTGGGGCTGCCTCTTCTGTAGTAACGCTGTCTCTGGAGGAGAAAATGTATCAACTCGGCAGCTTCTAGTGTTTCCGCAAGCCTACCACCTGCCTAGAGCCAGCCTAGTTTGGGAAAATACCGCAGTGCTATCGCAACTGTAAACATTTTTATGAATGAGCACACAGAAGTCTAAAATACTGAATGCGGTATTTTCACAGATTTTTTTTTTACCGCACTGCTTTTATGAATGATAGCCAATGTGGGCTGCACGACCGCTGTCTGGAACCTAGTCCTGATGTTAACTGACAGCTTTTTTTTTTATTTTATGTATTTTAACTCCCCACATAATCAATTAGCATTTCTCTTTAATAAAACATGATGATACATGCATCATTTACCCTAAAAAACGTTTTAAAAGCTATTTAAAGGCCACTTCCGGTTTTCTATGCGGATATCTGAATAGGTCGGATATTCGCGGATAACGCGTTCGGATATTCACATGAACGCGGATAGCAGAACATTTGGATGGGGTTATCCGATCCAGATATCTGGGTATCCGGATCAATTCGGATTTTGAAAAAGAGTATAATACAATTAAAAACAATAGTGCACAAACCAGCTTGGGGCCCCAGAACCAGCATGCAACACCATATGTGAGCGCAGCCAAGCCCTGGAGCTGCCACCCCCAGGAGCTTGTCCCCAACTGCTCCGAAACTTACCAAACACACAAAGGGAAATACTCACTTCCCAAACAGTTCTCTGCTGCTTATATAAAGCCTGCAGGCTGCTTATAAGCCAATAAGTGCACACACACGTTACACCTAGTCTGCAGTAATCAATTAAGCAGAGGCTGAGAAAATTCAGCCAGTCGTTGGAGCCATTGGCCTCAATTCACTAAGCTTTTCTCCTGTCTTTAATAACTCTTCTAGAGTTGTTACCATGGTGATAAGGCATGTAGTATTCAGGAAACATTTTACCTCAGGCAAACCTAAAGTTAACTCTTCTGTCTTTAAGTTAACTCTTTAATCCTTAAAATAACTCCAGAGTTAAAGACAGGCTGTTTATTAACTGCATGTGAAAATAACTACAGAGGAGGTAACTTAAGGAATGAAGAGATAAGGTAACTCTCTTATGTTGAGGTAAGTTTTCTCTATTGCCTTATTATCTCCAGCATGATCTTAGTGAATTGAGGCCATTGTCTATATGCAACTGAAGCCCTCTCCAACGACTGGCTGAATTTTTTCAGCCTCTGCTTAATTGATTACTGCAGTCTAGGTATAACGTGTGCGTGCACTTCTTATTGGCTTATAAGCAGCCTGCAGGCTTTATATAAGCAGCAGAGAACTGTTTGGGAAGTGAGTATTTCCCTTTGTGTGTTTGGCAAGTTTGAAAAGGGGTATTAGCGCACCCCTGAAAACCAATAGAAAGTGTATTATATTGATCCAGGCCCCATATAATACACACACACTTAATACAGACCTGTTATCCACCATGTATACTGATGTATAACCCACCTGCCTTCCAAAATAACACATCACATCCCCCCCCCCAAAAAAAAAAAAAAAAAAAAAAAAACCTTCAGGAATGCACTTCACACCAGACCAATTTCCCCGGTGGTCAGAAAACAGCTTATAGTTGGAGCTCAGGGCTCATTTCCACTATCGCGAATTCGCATGCGTTTTTCGCATGCAAATTCGCATAGCAATACAAGTGAATGGGACTGTTTCCACTTGTCAGGATTCCTGTGCGTTTTTCTGTGCAGAAAAAATTCGGATGGCAGAGCCATCAGAATTCGCATACCGCATACCGCTATGCGAATCGCATACAATGCATTTAATAGGAAATTCGCATGCGGTTTAGGTATGCGAATTTTCATGCGAATTCGCATAGAAACAATGGAAAAAGCACACCAGTACTGCCATGGTTAAATTCGCATACATCGTCATCCATGCGAATTCGCATGCGACTTCGCATGAAAATTCGCATACACCCGCATGCGAAATTCGCATCCGCATGCGAATTTTTACCGCGGCGATTCGCACCGCACAAGTGGAAATGCAGCCTCAGACCACCTGTGTGCAGGAGGCGGGAACTCCCACAATGCAGTAGTAGGGAGGGTCAATAAGATGCAAATGCTAACAAGTTGATGCAGGATCATGCAATTTTATATGCAAATATATACAGCTTGGAAATTGGCCAGATAAATCCTGCCATGGTGATTATCCATTTTCAAGATGCATACATTTGCATGTAAATTTTGCATAATATTGCAGCAGCTTGCTATCATTTGCATTTCATTGCCGATCCCTAGTCAGGGACTCTGTAACAAATACTGGCTATATTTTAATGGTCAAATTCTAAGCAGCAAAAAATTGCCTCCAATCAATATAAAATTGACATCAACACAAAATTGTTACCATTTCATTGACCAGGGGCATTGCTAGGGCCCTGGGAGATCTGGGGCACCAGGCCAGAGTCAAGCTGTTCCCACATAGAAATATCATAAACAGGCAGCATTTTACAATAATGGCAGAGCTTCTATGTTGGCCTGGGTGTTGTGCTCGGCTGGCCTGCTGGTGATGTTGTGCTGGCTGAGTGACCAACTGACCTGGTGATGCTATGCTGTGTGAGGCCCAGTGCACACCAAAACCGCTAGCAATTTTTGGTGCAGATTTCAGAGATTTGGCCCAGTGCACACCGAGCGAAATTGGATGCGATCTGCCGGCCGCATCCGCCTGTAAATCCGCTTGGCTATTGTATGTCAATGGGCTGGTGCAAACCGGCGGTTTGAGGTTTTTTAGCAAACTGCAAATGTGCAGCAGGAGGCACGTTTGCAGTTTGGCAAAAAACAAACCACCGGTGTGCACCAGCCCATTAAAATACATTAGCCAAGCGGATTTACAGGCGGATGCGGCTGGCGGACCGCATCCAAATCCGCTTGGTGTGCACTGGGCCTGACCTACTGTACTGCAGGATGGCTGACCCATACCAACTGGCAGGCAGCAGATGGTACAGTGAACGGTTCTTTTCCCTTAGCCGGGCGCATCCTGTTGGAGGCGACAAATCTCCACCAGAGTTACATCTTTCCCTATTATCCATGGCGGCCTGGAGGGGGAATAGCAATTAGCGCTACTGCCGGATGCGCCCGGCTAACGGATAAGTACCCACAGAACTGCCCAACAAGCACACAGTTCAACCTCCTTTTTGTACTAAAAGGAAACCCAAGACTTCCAGACTGCAAGCATTTATAGTTACCTGGGTACTTTCTGCAGCCCCCTGTAGGCCGTGGGCTTCCTCACCATCCTCCCAGTCCCATCCATTTATCCGCTGTCCAGCTCGGTAGTCTGGAAGTTCTGCAAATGCATGACTGAGCATCCGTGGCCGCACTCCTGTGGCTAGGAGTATTCTGTGCAGACAACAGGCCACAGAAGCACCATTGGGGCTGCACACAGTCAGGTATACACAGGGGAACATGACTGAGCCCAGTCACAGCTTTAAAGGGAACCTAAACTGAGAAGTATATGCATTTTTCCTTTAAAAATAATACCAGTTGCCTGACTCCCCTGCTGATCCTATGTCTCTAATACTTTTAGCCACAGCCCCTGAACAGACATACAGATCAGGTGCTCTGACTGAAGTCAGACTGGATTAGCTGCATGCTTGTTTCAGGTGTGTGATTCAGCCACTACTGCAGCAAAAGAGATCATCAGGAGTGCCAAGCAACTGGTATTGTTTAAAAGGAAACATCCATACCCCTCAGTTAAGGTTCCCTTAAACCAGGCCAGCCAGCGGAGGAATGGAGCAGCCCTGGAGGATGGCGAGGGAGCCCACAGGGGGCTGGAGGAAGTGCCAAGTATAAATGCTTGCACACTTTAAACTAGGGATGATCAATGAGATGCAAATATTGGAGTTCATGCAGATTTATGCAGAGCTGTGGAGTAGCTACAAAAATCATCCAACTCTGACTCCTCAGTTTAGTGAAACCAACGATTCCAGGTACCAAAATTGCTTCAACTGACTTCAGCTCCACTGCTCAGGATGTATGTAAATTTGTATGCAAATATATTCAGCTTGGAATTTGACCAGTCAAGTCCCACACAGGTTCAATTGATTGGTTCATTTGGTTCATTTGCAAGCTGCATATATTTGCATAAACATTTAGACAAATATGCATGAACTTATTTGTGTTTCATTGATCATCCCTACTTTAGAGGGGAGCTGAAGAGAGAGGTATATGGAGGCTGCCATGTTTATTTCCTTTTAAGCAATACCAGTAGCCTGGCAGCCCTGCTGATCCTCTTCCTCTAATACTATTAGCCATAGCCCCTGAACAAGCATGCAGCAGATCGGGTGTTTCAGAATTTAAACTCAGATCTGACAAGACTAGCTGCATGCTTGTTTCTGGTGTTATTCAGATACTACTGCAGAGAAATAGACCAGCAGGGCTGCCAGGCAACTGGTATTGATTAAAAGGAAATAAATATGGCAGCCTCCGTATACCTCTTACTTCAGTTCCCCTTTAAAGTACAGTGGGCTCTATTCAGAAAGCACTATTGCATTTGTTAATGCTCAAAACAGCTGATTTTTCTGATCACCTTAATAAATTACAATTCACTAAACTTGTTACCACACAAACAAAAAAAGAAAAAAAAACAGTTCCCGACTAGTGAGGTAAATTACCGACTTATGCCGGGAAATGTCAATTCACAATGCTTTGCACACTTAATTTACCGGACAAAAGCGTTTGGTAATTTTCTCCAGCCCACAACCTGCTCTCCTCATGCTGTCTCTGTGCAGTAACTTGACAGACAGCCTTTGGGGAGAACCTGGCAGCCAATAGGGAGAGCCACACAGCCTGCTTCTCATGCTAATTGGATGCAATAGGTATGCAGGTGGGACTTTCAGCGTATCAATGCAGAGACAAGCTACAACTCTGCCGGCATGCATTTAGATGTGCATATTTGTATTTTAGCACATAGAAGAGCTCCCCCTGGTGGCTCCAGCACATCTACAGGAATGACAGGTGGCACATTTTGGAAAACCTCTGAGTCACACACACAGCTCCCTGCCTGCTAGAAGGCTGCTAAGTGAAACTTACTGACCAGGGCTTAGTGGATTGAGGCAGTTTGTTCGGTAAATTACCAAACTTCTGCCTCATGGGAGAAAATGTTTGTGAATTTGGAATACAAAAAAAAGTGTAAAATACCGCACAAGGCATTTTATCTCCAATGTTTTTTTTCTTCCCGAACTGCTTATTGTGAAGAGCCCATTGAGCACTAATTCATGAAAAAGGTAAACCTCTATTTTCTTGCAAACAGAATTGCCATAAGTGAGGTTCCTAACTTAGTATGCTTTGGGGTGGGGGTGTTAAGGGCAGCACCATGACTTACATACTGGGGGCTACTTCAAAGAATCCTACAGTAGAGTACACTCCCAGCCACAATGCATGCCAGCAGATGCATGCCGCAATGTATACTGGGAGCTGTAGTATGCAGTGCGGCCAGGAGCGCACTCTACAGTGGGATTCTTTTAGGTGCGGCAAGCTGCAGCTGGCAATCATCGCAGGGACAAGAGGCTACACGAGCAGCCCCCAGGTAAGAAATGGTGCTCCCTAACCCCCATACCAAGTTCCAAATCTCCCTTATAGAGAGGTTCAATTTGGTACAAAAATTCTACAGGTGCACTTAAAGGAAACATGAGGCAAATGAAATCAATGTAGCTTTACTTACCTTGGGCTTCCTGCAGCTCCTAGAAGTCTGTGTCCCTCGCAGCAGTTCTGTTGTCGCCCAGTCTTCTTCTGTCCACTCCATAGTGGTCACTGGCTTCTGCACATGCATGGGTGCATGCACCGCTCATGCGCCTGCGGCTCGGAGTGTTCTGCGCAGTAGTACTGCCCTTGTGCAGAATGCTCCCAGGCACGAGAACTCAGGATTACACGCACACACTCGTGCTTGCACAGAAGCCACTGCTGAAGGGGACAAAGGAAGAATGGGTGGCAGCAGAACTGCAGCAAGGACTACACAAGACTTCTAGTCCTGGAGGAGGCTCCAGGTAAGTAAAGCTAAACTGATTTAAAGGAGGAACTGTAGTGAAAATGACAACAGAATTACTTATTGTTTACAATATTTATCTATTGATAATTTAGCAAGTGGTTTCCCATTGTAAAATATTTCCTTTCCCTGATTTACATTCTGAAATATATCCCTGATGGTGAGTGACATCTTTAGTTCTGCCAGGTGATCAGCACGGAATGTTCATTACTGACTTCTATGCACAGAGGAAGATACTGCTTGCTTGTTTGTTGGAAAAAGCCACAAGTTCCCACAATGCAATAAGGGTCAAAGACAGCAAACTGTCGGGACATCACACTGTGGGAGGGGCTTCACCACAATATCCACCATACAGACCCTCCTGATCTATTTGAGAAAAGGTAAATATTGCTTGTGGGAAAGGGGGCATCAGCTACTTACTGAAATGTAGATAAATCCCTGATTTAAAAGGAACCCAAGGTGTGAGACCTATGGAAGCGGACATGTAGTTTCCTTTTAAAAAATGCCAGTTGCTTGGCAGTCCTGCTGGTCTATGTGGTTGCAGTAATGCATGAATCACACCAGAAACAAGCATGCAGCTAATCTTGTTACAACACTCAGAACCACCTGACATGCTGCAAGCTTGTTCAGGGTCAATAGCTAAAAATATTACAGGCAGGGGATTGGCAGGATAGCCAGGAAACTGGTATTGCTTAAAAGGAAATAGGACAGCCTCCATATACCTCTCACCTCAGGTATCCCTTTAAGCGGTGCTGGTGGCTACTCTTGCTGTGCTAAGCAAGCTGACACAAGCCCAGTCCTAATGCAGTTGGCTTTACTTACCTACACTTTTCAACTCAGCTCTTCTCTCCCTGTGTGATGGGAGGCGGCTGCTGTGTGATGGGGAAGGGGTCAGATGCAGCTTCTGTGTGACCGGGGAGGCAGCTGCAGCTGCTGTGTGGCTGGGGGCTTGTGCTGCTGCTGGCTGTGTGCTGGGGGCTTGTGCTGCTGCTGGCTGTGTGCTGGGGGCTTGTGCTGCTGCTGGCTGTGTGCTGGGGGCTTGTGCTGCTGCTGGCTGTGTGCTGGGGGCTTGTGCTGCTGCTGGCTGTGTGCTGGGGGCTTGTGCTGCTGCTGGCTGTGTGCTGGGGGCTTGTGCTGCTGCTGGCTGTGTGCTGGGGGCTTGTGCTGCTGCTGGCTTTGTGCTGGGGGCTTGTGCTGCTGCTGCTGGCTTTGTGCTGGGAGCTTGTGCTGCTGCTGGCTGTGTGCTGGGGGCTTGTGCTGCTGCTGGCTGTGTGCTGGGGGCTTGTGCTGCTGCTGGCTTTGTGCTGGGAGCTTGTGCTGCTGCTGGCTGTGTGCTGGGGGCTTGTGCTGCTGGCTGTGTGCTGGGGGCTTGTGCTGCTGGCTTTGTGCTGCTGCTGGCTGAGTGCTGCTGTTGTGCATGCACAATCTGTGTCCCTCTCCCTCCCCCTAACAGAGAATATGTGAGCCCAGCTAGTTAGGCCTCCTTTCCACAGACTGCTGATGGTCAGTGAAATGCCTCTCAAACTCTCTCAACTGCTCACTTCTGCCTGGTAACTGCTTGCTGAGGCATGAGGCTAGCTTCTGCTGCTGGAGCAGGCATAAGACATCAAATCCACGCCCCCTGCCAGTGATTGGCCAAGTGGGCAGTGGAATTTATTGTGACAGGCTCCGCCTCAGCCCATAGTGATAGCTGCAGGCTGATGCTACTGCTAAGCCCCGCCCTCAACATGTTACAATAAGCTCTATTCATAAAACATTTGCAGTAAAAAAAATCTTGGAGGGAAAACACCACATGGTATTTTAGACTTGTGTGCTAATTCATAAAAAATGTTTACACTTGCGATAATAGGTCGGGGAATTCCCCACTAAACTGGCAGTACTGGCTGAGTTGTTACATTTTCTCCTGCAGAGACAGCAAGTATAAAGGAGGCAGCCCCAGCATCCCTTTACATGTGCATTTTTCTGCCTCTCCGCCTGAATCTGCACTGAATCTGTCTAATTAGTCTTCCTAATCAATCTACTTAATTGCTGCAGCTTAGAAAAAGTTCCAAAAATGTTACACATGCAGGCTTTCTGATGTGAAATTTATCTGAAAACAGGTACCCAAGGGGTTAAAAAAACACAGCCTTGGTATTCCGGAATGCCTTGTCTGCTCTCTTCTCACTGCAGCTGCCTGGGAGGTCTGTCTCTCCATTAGTTTGCCTGTCATTGCTGGCTTATGCCTTATCTAAATAGCCGGGTTTCTCCACACACATTCCGCCTGCTCTAATCTTTATGAATTATCCTTCAGTGACATGTGTTGTGATAATCTCTGCACAAGGCGGTAATTTCCCGCACTGCACAGGAATGTCAGATTTTCATGCGGAAACAGCCTTTATGAATGCCCACTTCGCTAAATGGTCAGGAAAGTCAGCTGTTTTGAGCAGAAAACTTGCGGTAAAGTTTTATGAATAGAGCCCATTATGAGTTCCCTGCTGTATGAGACAGTCCCACCCCTCAGTTTAACCAGCCAGTTACTGCAACCCAGCCTCAGCCTTTGTCCCTCCCCTTGGCCAATGATCTCTCCAGTTTATTTTTCCCTCCAATTTGGCCCCGTGAGGATGTGGTAACGTGAGGATGGTTATGTAAGTGGCTGACTGCAGGAGCATTTCCCAGCATTGCAGAGGCTAGATTGGATGGCTAAGGAAGCCTTATATAGACAATGTTCTCTTTGCTGCAGCTCACATTTCAATGGCAGCCCTGACAATAGACGGCTGCAGCTGGGATATCACACACACAGAACCTGTAACTTCAAAAATGTCCCCTGGGGGTACTTACCTCGGGAGGGGGAAGCCTCTGGATCCTATCGAGGCTTTCCCTGTCCTCCATCCCACAGTGGCTGCGCTGGGCACCCAAAACCACAAGTAAAGTCGGCTGTGGCAATATTAACCTTCCCCAGCGAAGGCGCAGTAGCGTCTCTCTGCTCGGGATCAGGTGGAAATAGCCGATCCTGCTCGGGACCACTCTACTGTGCAAGCGAATTGCGCCTGTGCAGTAGAGCAAATCCGATTGGGATTGACTATTTCCGAATGACCCTGAGCTTAGAGCCGCTACTGAGCTGGAGCCGGGAAGGTAAATATTTACATGGCTGCTGTTCGGGGACTGCTAGCACTGCGAACGTGGGATGGAGGAGGATGGGGAAGCCTCAATAGGATCCAGAGGCTTCCCCCTCCCATGGTAAGTACCCCCAGGAAACATTTTTTTTTAAAAGTTACAGGTCCTCTTTAAGGTGTCCATACATCAAGCAGTGATGGGCAGATTTGACCAAGGGACAGATCGCTCTCTGATCAGAGAGAGATCCATCAGCTGCCCATACACCACAGTCCGATTTACAATCAATTTCATGCTAAAATCTTTTGAAAATCGACCCAGTGCGCAGCCTTGCCGCTGTTCCCTAGTGTGCACGTGTGCATTTATACATTACCTCTGCTGTGTCCCAGTACCCATCCAGTGTCCCAATCCGCCGCTCTTCCATCACACATGCTAATGGCATATATGGGTCTGATGGGAAAAGGGGCAGGACACCGTGACACGGGACAGGTAATGTATAAACGCACACGTTTTTACAATGTGGAAACCGCTCCGGGGGTTTCATCGCTCTTTGTTACTGCCGCGCACCTACACCTTGCAGCTTGTCTGACCAATTCATGCACCAATTTCAGGACTAAATTAGTCACATCATCGATCGGGCGTGCACTTGGCAGCACCGATTTCCGTCCGATTTGATTATAATTGAATCGGATGATCGATTGGCCCCCAAGTCCCCTAATGTATGGCCACCTTTATGGATTATCCATAAATATATGGTAACATTTGTAACAGTCATGGATCCATTGTTAAAACTGTTGTAGTCAAATTGGTTTATTTTGGAGGGAAACCGTTGCCAGATCATGTGTATGTTGGAGGGAATCTGCCAGATTACGTGCATTTTGTGTGAAATGCTGTCAGCTTATGTATATATTGGGGGGAAACACTATGGCGGTGCTCAAACTTCCTCCGTAGGAGCACTTGTAAGGCTGCTAAGGTCATGTATGTTGGGTACCACTCATGACCGAGCCCATGTTCTTTTGCATTGCCACACCCATTTTGCAGCTGCATGGGGCGTCACTCTTCTCCTGTCACTACCTCTGGCTGCAGCTGTGCCATCACGCCTCTCCTATCACTACCTCTGGCTGCAGCTGTGCTGTCACTCCTCTCCTGTCACTACCTCTGGCTGCAGGTGTGCTGTCACTCCTCTCCTGTCACTACCTCTGGCTGCAGGTGTGCTGTCACTCCTCTCCTGTCACTACCTCTGGCTGCAGCTGTGCCATCACTCCTGTCCTGTCACTACCTCTGGCTGCAGGTGTGCTGTCACTCCTCTCCTGTCACTACCTCTGGCTGCAGCTGTGCCATCACTCCTGTCACTACCTCTGGCAGCAGGTGAGCTGTCACTCCTCTCCTGTCACTACCTCTGGCTGCAGGTGTGCTGTCACTCCTCTACTGTCACTACCTCTGGCTGCAGCTGTGCCATCACGCCTCTCCTGTCACTACCTCTGGCTGCAGCTGTGCTTTCACTCCTCTCCTGTCACTACCTTTGGCTGCAGGTGTGCTGTCACTCCTCTCCTGTCACTACCTCTGGCTGCAGGTGTGCTGTCACTCCTCTCCTGTTACTACCTCTGGCTGCAGCTGTGCCATCACTCCTGTCACTACCTCTGGCAGCAGGTGAGCTGTCACTCCTCTCCTGTCACTACCTCTGGCTGCAGGTGAGCAGTCACTCCTCTCCTGTCATTACCTCTGGCTGCAGGTGTACTGTCTCTCTTCTCCTGTCAGTACCTCCTGGCTGCAGGTGTGCCGTCACTCCTCTCCTGTCAGTACCTCTGGCTGCAGGTGAGCCGTCACTCCTCTCCTGTCACTACCTCTGGCTGAAGGTGTGCTGTCTCTCCTCTCCTGGCACTACCTCTGGCTGCAGCTGTGCTGTCACTCCTCTCCTGTCTACCTCTGGCTGCAGGTGTGCTGTCACTGCTCTCCTGTCACTACCTCTGGCTGCAGCTGTGCTGTCACTGCTCTCCTGTCACTACCTCTGGCTGCAGCTGTGCTGTCACTCCTGTCCTGTCATTACCTCTGGCTGCAGGTGAGCCGTCACTCCTCTCCTGTCACTACCTCTGGCTGCAGCTGTGCCATCACTCCTGTCACTACCTCTGGCAGCAGGTGAGCTGTCACTCCTCTCCTGTCACTACCTCTGGCTGAAGGTGTGCTGTCACTCCTCTCCTGTCACTACCTCTGGCTGCAGGTGTGCTGTCACTCCTCTCCTCTCACTACCTCTGGCTGCAGCTGTGCTGTCACTCCTCTCCTGTCACTACCTCTGGCTGCAGGTGTGCTGTCACTCCTCTACTGTCACTTCCTCTGGCTGCAGCTGTGCTGTCACTTCTCTCCTGTCACTACCTCTGGCTGCAGCTGTGCTGTCACTCCTCTCCTCTCACTACCTCTGGCTGCAGCTGTGCTGTCACTCCTCTCCTGTCACTACCTCTGGCTGCAGGTGTGCTGTCACTCCTCTACTGTCACTTCCTCTGGCTGCAGCTGTGCTGTCACTTCTCTCCTGTCACTACCTCTGGCTGCAGCTGTGCTGTCACTCCTCTCCTCTCACTACCTCTGGCTGCAGCTGTGCTGTCACTCCTCTCCTGTCACTACCTCTGGCTGCAGGTGTGCTGTCACTCCTCTACTGTCACTTCCTCTGGCTGCAGCTGTGCTGTCACTTCTCTCCTGTCACTACCTCTGGCTGCAGGTGTGCTGTCACTCCTCTCCTGTCACTACCTCTGGCTGCAGGTGTGCTGTCACTCCTCTCCGCTCACTACCTCTGGCTTCAGGTGTGCTGTCACTCCTCTACTGTCACTACCTCTGGCTGCAGCTGTGCCATCACGCCTCTTCTGTCACTACTTCTGGCTGCAGCTGTGCTGTCACTCCTCTCCTGTCACTACCTCTGGCTGCAGGTGTGCTGTCATTCATCTCCTGTCACTACCTCTGGCTGCAGGTGTGCTGTCACTCCTCTACTGTCACTACCTCTGGCTGCAGCTGTGCCATCACGCCTCTTCTGTCACTACCTCTGGCTGCAGCTGTGCTGTCACTCCTCTACCGTCACTACCTCTGGCTGCAGCTGTGCCATCACAACTCTCCTGTCACTACCTCTGGCTGAAGGTGTGCTGTCACTCCTCTACTGTCACTTCCTCTGGCTGCAGCTGTGCTGTCACTTCTCTCCTGTCACTACCTCTGGCTGCAGGTGTGCTGTCACTCCTCTCCACTCACTACCTCTGGCTGAAGGTGTGCTGTCACTCCTCTCCCCTCACTACCTCTGGCTGCAGCTGTGCTGTCACTCCTCTCCTGTCACTACCTCTGGCTGCAGGTGTGCTGTCACTCCTCTCCTGTCACTACCTCTGGCTGAAGGTGTGCTGTCACTCCTCTCCTCTCACTACCTCTGGCTGCAGCTGTGCTGTCACTCCTCTCCTGTCACTACCTCTGGCTGCAGGTGTGCTGTCATTCATCTCCTGTCACTACCTCTGGCTGCAGCTGTGCTGTCACTCCTCTCCTGTCACTACCTCTGGCTGCAGCTGTGCTGTCACTCCTCTCCTGTCACTACCTCTGGCTGCAGCTGTGCTGTCACTCCTCTCCTGTCACTACCTCTGGCTGCAGGTGTGCTGTCACTCCTCTACTGTCACTACCTCTGGCTGCAGCTGTGCCATCACGCCTCTTCTGTCACTACCTCTGGCTGCAGCTGTGCTGTCACTCCTCTACCGTCACTACCTCTGGCTGCAGCTGTGCCATCACAACTCTCCTGTCACTACCTCTGGCTGAAGGTGTGCTGTCACTCCTCTCCTCACTACCACTGGCTGCTGCTGTGCTGTCACTCCTCTCCTGTCACTACCTCTGGCTGCAGGTGTGCTGTCACTCCTCTCCTGTCACTACCTCTGGCTGAAGGTGTGCTGTCACTCCTCTCCTGTCACTACCTCTGGCTACAGCTGTGCCGTCACTCCTCTCCTGCTACTACCTATGGCTGCAGCTGTGCTGTCACTCCTCTCCTGTCACTACCGCTGGCTGTTGCTGTGCTATCACTCTTCTCCTGTTACTACCTCTGGCTGCAGCTGTGCCGTCACTCCTCTCCTGTCACTACTTCTGGCTGCAGCTGTGCCGTCACTCCTCTCCTGTCAGTACCTCTGGCTGCAGGTGTGGTGTCACTCCTCTCCTGTCACTACCTCTGGCTGCAGCTGTGCCGTTACTCCACTCCTGTCACTACCTCTGGCTGCAGGTGTGCTGTCACTCCTCTACTGTCACTACCTCTGGCTGCAGCTGTGCCACCCATAACAACTCTCCTGTCACTACCTCTGGCTGAAGGTGTGCTGTCACTCCTCTCCTCACTACCTCTGGCTGCTGCTGTGCTGTCACTTCTCTCGTGTCACTACCTCTGGCTGAAGGTGTGCTGTCACTCCTCTCCTCTCACTACCTCTGGCTGCAGGTGTGCTGTCACTCCTCTCCTGTCACTACCTCTGGCTGAAGGTGTGCTGTCTCTCCTCTCACTACCTCTGGCTGCAGCTGTGCCGTCACTCCTCTCCTGTCACTACCTATGGCTGCAGGTGTGCTGTCACTCCTCTCCTGTCACTACCTCTGGCTACAGCTTTGCAGTCACTCCTCTCCTGTCACTACCTATGGCTCCAGCTGTGCTGTCACTCCTCTCCTGTCACTACCTCTGGCTGCAGGTGTGGTGTCACTCCTCTCCTGTCACTACCTCTGGCTGCAGGTGTGCCATCACTCCTCTCCTGTCAGTACCTCTGGCTGCAGGTGAGCCGTCACTCCTCTCCTCTCACTACCTCTGGCTGAAGGTGTGGTGTCACTCCTCTCCTGTCACTACCTCTGGCTGCAGCTGTTCCATCACTCCTCTCCTGTCACTACGTCTGGCTGCAGGTGTGCCATCACTCCTCTCCTGTCAGTACCTCTGGCTGCAGGTGTGCCGTCACTCCTCTCCTGTCAGTACCTCTGGCTGCAGGTGAGCAGTCACTCCTCTCCTCTCACTACCTCTGGCTACAGGTGTGCTGTCTCTCCTCTCCTAGCACTACCTCTGGCTGCAGCTGTGCTGTCAAGCTTCTACTGTCACTACCTCTGGCTGCAGGTGTGCTATCACTCCTTTTCCTGTCACTACCTCTGGCTGCAGCTGTGCTGTCACTCCTGTCCTGTCATTACCTCTGGCTGCAGGTGAGCCGTCACTCCTGTCCTGTCACTAGCTCTGGCTACAACTGTGCTGTCACTCCTCTCCTGTCACTACCCCTGGCTGCAGGTGTGCTGTCACTCCTCTACTGTCACTACCTCTGGCTGCAGCTGTGCTGTCACTCCTCTCCTGTCACTACCTCTGGCTGAAGGTGTGCTGTCACTCCTCTCCTCTCACTACCTCTGGCTGCAGCTGTGCTGTCACTCCTCTCCTGTCACTACCTCTGGCTGCAGGTGTGCTGTCACTCCTCTCCTGTCACTACCTCTGGCTGAAGGTGTTCTGTCTCTCCTCTCACTACCTCTGGCTGCAGCTGTGCCGTCACTCCTCTCCTGTCACTACCTATGGCTGCAGCTGTGCCGTCACTCCTCTCCTGTCACTACCTATGGCTGCAGCTGTGCTGTCACTCCTCTCCTGTCACTACCTCTGGCTGCAGGTGTGGTGTCACTCCTCTCCTGTCACTACCTTTGGCTGCAGCTGTTCCATCACTCCTCTCCTGTCACTACGTCTGGCTGCAGGTGTGCCATCACTCCTCTCCTGTCAGTACCTCTGGCTGCAGGTGTGCCGTCACTCCTCTCCTGTCAGTACCTCTGGCTGCAGGTGAGCCGTTACTCCTCTCCTCTCACTACCTCTGGCTGAAGGTGTGGTGTCACTCCTCTCCTGTCACTACCTCTGGCTGCACCTGTTCCATCACTCCTCTCCTGTCACTACGTCTGGCTGCAGGTGTGCCATCACTCCTCTCCTGTCAGTACCTCTGGCTGCAGGTGTGCCGTCACTCCTCTCCTGTCAGTACCTCTGGCTGCAGGTGAGCCGTCACTCCTCTCACTACCTCTGGCTGCAGGTGTGCTGTCACTCCTCTACTGTCACTACCTCTGGCTGCAGCTGTGCCATCACGCCTCTCCTGTCACTACCTCTGGCTGAAGGTGTGCTGTCACTCCTCTACTCTCACTACCTCTGGCTGCAGCTGTGCTGTCACTCCTCTCCTGTCGCTACCTCTGGCTGCAGGTGTGCTGTCACTCCTCTACTGTCACTACCTCTGGCTGCAGCTGTGCCATCACGCCTCTTCTGTCACTACCTCTGGCTGCAGCTGTGCTGTCACTCCTCTACTGTCACTACCTCTGGCTGAAGGTGTGCTGTCACTCCTCTCCTCACTACCACTGGCTGCTGCTGTGCTGTCACTCCTCCTGTCACTACCTCTGGCTGCAGGTGTGCTGTCACTCCTCTCCTGTCACTACCTCTGGCTGAAGGTGTGCTGTCACTCCTCTCCTGTCACTACCTCTGGCTACAGCTGTGCCATCACTCATCTCCTGCTACTACCTATGGCTGCAGCTGTGCTGTCACTCCTCTCCTGTCACTACCTCTGGCTGTTGCTGTGCTATCACTCTTCTCCTGTTAATACCTCTGGCTGCAGCTGTGCCATCACTCCTCTCCTGTCACTACTTCTGGCTGCAGCTGTGCCGTCACTCCTCTCCTGTCAGTACCTCTGGCTGCAGGTGTGGTGTCACTCCTCTCCTGTCACTACCTTTGGCTGCAGCTGTGCCGTTACTCCTCTCCTGTCACTACCTCTGGCTGCAGGTGTGCTGTCACTCCTCTACTGTCACTACCTCTGGCTGCAGGTGTGCTGTCACTCCTCTCCTGTCACTACCTCTGGCTGCAGGTGTGCTGTCACTCCTCTCCTCTCACTACCTCTGGCTGCAGCTGTGCTGTCACTCCTCTCCTCTCACTACCTCTGGCTGCAGGTGTGCTGTCACTCCTCTACTGTCACTACCTCTGGCTGCAGGTGTGCTGTCACTCCTCTCCTGTCACTACCTCTGGCTGCAGGTGTGCTGTCACTCCTCTCCTCTCACTACCTCTGGCTGCAGCTGTGCTGTCACTCCTCTCCTCTCACTACCTCTGGCTGCAGGTGTGCTGTCACTCCTCTCCTCTCACTTCCTCTGGCTGCAGCTGTGCCACGCATAACAACTCTCCTGTCACTACCTCTGGCTGAAGGTGTGCTGTCACTCTTCTCCTCACTACCTCTGGCTGCTGCTGTGCTGTAACTCCTCTCCTGTCACTACCTCTGGCTGCAGGTGTGCTGTCACTCCTCTCCTGTCACTACCTCTGGCTGCAGCTGTGCTGTCACTCCTCTCCTCTCACTACCTCTGGCTGCAGGTGTGCTGTCACTCCTCTACTGTCACTTCCTCTGGCTGCAGCTGTGCTGTCACTTCTCTCCTGTCACTACCTCTGGCTGCAGGTGTGCTGTCACTCCTCTCCTCTCACTACCTCTGGCTGCAGGTGTGCTGTCACTCCTCTCCTCTCACTACCTCTGGCTGCAGGTGTGCTGTCACTCCTCTCACTACCTCTGGCTTCAGGTGTGCTGTCACTCCTCTACTGTCACTACCTCTGGCTGCAGCTGTGCCATCACGCCTCTTCTGTCACTACCTCTGGCTGCAGCTGTGCTGTCACTCCTCTACTGTCACTACCTCTGGCTGCAACTGTGCCATCACAACTCTCCTGTCACTACCTCTGGCTGAAGGTGTGCTGTCACTCCTCTCCTCACTACCACTGGCTGCTGCTGTGCTGTCACTCCTCTCCTGTCACTACCTCTGGCTGCAGGTGTGCTGTCACTCCTCTCCTGTCACTACCTCTGGCTGAAGGTGTGCTGTCACTCCTCTCCTGTCACTACCTCTGGCTACAGCTGTGCCATCACTCCTCTCCTGCTACTACCTATGGCTGCAGCTGTGCTGTCACTCCTCTCCTGTCACTACCTCTGGCTGTTGCTGTGCTATCACTCTTCTCCTGTTAATACCTCTGGCTGCAGCTGTGCCGTCACTCCTCTCCTGTCAGTACCTCTGGCTGCAGGTGTGGTGTCACTCCTCTCCTGTCACTACCTCTGGCTGCAGCTGTGCCGTTACTCCTCTCCTGTCACTACCTCTGGCTGCAGGTGTGCTGTCACTCCTCTACTGTCACTACCTCTGGCTGCAGCTGTGCCACCCATAACAACTCTCCTGTCACTACCTCTGGCTGAAGGTGTGCTGTCACTCCTCTCCTCACTACCTCTGGCTGCTGCTGTGCTGTCACTCCTCTCCTGTCACTACCTCTGGCTGCAGGTGTGCTGTCACTCCTCTCCTATCACTACCTCTGGCTGAAGGTGTGCTGTCACTCCTCTCCTGTCACTACCTCTGGCTGCAGGTGTGCTGTCACTCCTCTACTGTCACTTCCTCTGGCTGCAGCTGTGCTGTCACTTCTCTCCTGTCACTACCTCTGGCTGCAGGTGTGCTGTCACTCCTCTCCTCTAACTACCTCTGGCTGCAGGTGTGCTGTCACTCCTCTCCGCTCACTACCTCTGGCTGCAGCTACTCCTCTCCTGTCACTACCTCTGGCTGCAGGTGTGCTGTCACTCCTCTCCTGTCACTACCTCTGGCTGAAGGTGTGCTGACACTCCTCTCCTCTCACTACCTCTGGCTGCAGCTGTGCTGTCACTCCTCTCCTGTCACTACCTCTGGCTGCAGGTGTGCTGTCACTCCTCTACTGTCACTACCTCTGGCTGCAGCTGTGCCATCACGCCTCTTCTGTCACTACCTCTAGCTGCAGCTGTGCTGTTACTCCTCTACTGTCACTACCTCTGGCTGCAGCTGTGCCATCACAACTCTCCTGTCACTACTTCTGGCTGCAGCTGTGCCGTCACTCCTCTCCTGTCAGTACCTCTGGCTGCAGGTGTGGTGTCACTCCTCTCCTGTCACTACCTCTGGCTGCAGCTGTGCCGTTACTCCTCTCCTGTCACTACCTCTGGCTGCAGGTGTGCTGTCACTCCTCTCCTGTCACTACCTCTGGCTGCAGCTGTGCCACCCATAACAACTCTCCTGTCACTACCTCTGGCTGAAGGTGTGCTGTCACTCCTCTCCTCACTACCTCTGGCTGCTGCTGTGCTGTCACTCCTCTCCTGTCACTACCTCTGGCTGCAGGTGTGCTGTCACTCCTCTCCTATCACTACCTCTGGCTGAAGGTGTGCTGTCACTCCTCTCCTGTCACTACCTCTGGCTGCAGCTGTGCCGTCACTCCTCTCCTGTCACTACCTCTGGCTGCAGGTGTGCCGTCACTCCTCTCCTGTCACTACCTCTGGCTGAAGGTGTGCTGTCACTCCTCTCCTCTCACTACCTCTGGCTGCAGCTGTGCTGTCACTCCTCTCCTGTCACTACCTCTGGCTGCAGGTGTGCTGTCACTCCTCTCCTGTCACTACCTCTGGCTGAAGGTGTGCTGTCACTCCTCTCCTCTCACTACCTCTGGCTGCAGCTGTGCTGTCACTTCTCTCCTGTCACTACCTCTGGCTGCAGGTGTGCTGTCACTTCTCTCCTGTCACTACCTCTGGCTGAAGGTGTGCTGTCTCTCCTCTCACTACCTCTGGCTGCAGCTGTGCCGTCACTCCTCTAAAATGGGCGTGGCCATGACATTGTATGGGCGGAGCTAACGTAATGATGTAACAGCGAGGCATAAGAAAGCAGTGTTTACGCCATGATGTGGACAAACGAGACTTTGTATCATGGGTGTGCAGAAACTGTGTGATGCTAATAGTATACCGTAACCACAAAGCAGCAAACATAGCCATCTATGACCATTAAATAATAAATGCAGTAACAGTTACCCCGGACACCAGAAAATAAACGCAATAGGCAACATGTCAGTATAAAATAAATGCAATGCGGGCAAACATGTCAGTACAAAATAAACGCAATGCGGGCAACATGTCAGTACAAAATAAACGCACTGCGGGCAAACATTTCACCAGAAAAGAAACGCACTGCGGGCAAACATTTCACCAGAAAAGAAACGCACTGCGGGCAAACATTTCACCAGAAAAGAAACGCAATGCGGGCAAACATTTCGCCAGAAAAGAAACGCACTGCGGGCAAACATTTCGCCAGAAAAGAAACGCAATGCGGGCAAACATTTCACCTGGAAAAGAAACAATGCGGGCAAACATTTCACCTGGAAAAGAAACAATGCGGGCAAACATTTCACCTGGAAAAGAAACAATGCGGGCAAACATTTCACCTGGAAAAGAAAGCATTTACTCACCTGGCAGAAGTGTCCGGCCTCTGGCGCGCTGCTCCGTCCCGGGACCGTCTTCCTCCTCCTGCTCTGCTCTCCCGCGCTGACAGGGCTACGGCAAGATGGCGCCCGAAGCCCTGTACTAGTGACACAAATAGGTCTCCAGTACAGGGCTCCGGCAGCCATCTTGCCGTAGCCCTGCTCGCCTGCCGGTGTCGGAAACAGACACCGGAAAAGGAGGCTGGAGCGGGGCTGCGGGCAATGAACTGGCACGGCGTCTATAGACGCCGCTGCCAGTTCATTGAGGAGAGAGTGGCCAGAGTCCCGAGGCCGGGACGTCCCGCTGCTGAAAGCGGGACGTTTCCCGGGACCTCATTAAGCCTGGGACAGCGGACCCCGAATCCGGGACGTGTCCCGGGCAATCCGGGACGTCTGGTCACTCTACTAAAGCTGGCCATACACTGGCCCGATTTGCCGCCGTTTCGACAGCAGATTCGGTCACTGGGATTGAATCTGCTGCCAATCGTTTGCGCTACACGCCAAATTTCAATCCATTTCCTCCGGTCCCGTCGATCGTTCCGTGCGGAAAATTACTGCCGATCGCCCGCGGGTAGGGAGCGCGTCGCTAGCGGCGTTCGAGTGCCCGACGACCGACGCACTCTGGCTGCAGGTGTGCTGTCACTCCTCTGTTAGTACCTCTGGCCAGGGGCGTAGCAATAGGGGTTGCAGAGGTAGCGACCGCATCGGGGCCCTTGGGCCAGAGGGGCCCCGATGGGCCCTGCCTCAATTACAGTATTAGCTCTCTATGGGTCCTGTGCTCATAAAAATCACTTCTATAGATACGTTGCATAGTGGTGATCATTAACAAGCTATTCCCCATCCCCTTCTTGTACCTGACACTGTAGCTGCCATTGGCAGGTTTTGGTGCACCGTATCAATTGTTATGTGTAGAGTGCTTGGGGGGCCCCATTGTAAAACTCGCATCAGGGCCCACAGCTCCTTAGCTACGCCACTGCGCTCTGGCTGCAGCTGTGCTGTCACTCCTCTCCTGTCTACCTCTGGCTTCAGCTGTGCTGTCACTCCTCTCCTCTCTCTCACAATGTGTGTGTGTGTGTCTCCTCATGGTTGGTGGTCTGTGGGGCAGAGGGTGGCTGTGTGCTTTTTTTAAGTGAGAAAGGGTTTCTGAAAATTGACTATTTGGGTGTGTTAAGACGTGTGCAATTGGTGGCACTATTAGTTGGTTGGAGAGGGATCGTTCCTATGACAGTATCCTTTGTGTGTGTGGTGGGCCTGCTGTATGTGATTATTGCTAACAACAATGTGGGGGAGGGCAAGCTTTCTTTATAACTGATACAAAGGCCTTAGTCGTCACAGATTGCCCAGAGGAGCCGATAGTCGTATCCCTTGGAGTGCCTTGAATGTTTCAAGTAATTAACTGTAAATACTTCTATACTTTTGTACATTTACATAGAGTTTGCCGCTAAAGCAGAATTGCAAGCACTGTGCACACTATGCTGTGGTACTGCTTCTACCATGCGCTGGCAACTTGCGCTCACAACTTACTACCGTCCGCGGGTCAAGTGGCTTACTGACGCAATCCAAACCCACTTTGATTGGCCCAATAGGCTGCCTATCAAGTTTCAGACAGCCTACTGGGCCAATCAAAGTGCTGGGATCGCGTCCATTATAGCAACTGGACCTGCAGGGGCTCATGGTGTATTTAGTGGAGCGGCTAATCGTCAAAAGGAGCGTATGAAAGTTACCAGCACAATGTTAGAGGTGCTACTGCAGCATAGCGTGTGATGTTTTTGCACTCCTGTCATTTTGGCTGCGCTGCTTCCGCTTCACAGGTTGTTAAATCAACCTCAGTGCCTCACCCAAGACAATTGTATTACTTGTTTGTTTTGCTTGTAAATATGTTTTTTTTTTTTCAACAGGTCAAGTTTCACTTGTTCATATCGTTCTTAGTTGTTTTTAAAAAAGTTGTACAATGTTTTTTTTTTTAGATGTACACTTCTAGATTTCATTTTTACCTTACAAAGAAAACACTTTGGCTTTGTTCTCCTTTGCAGCAGCCCATTTCCATCAGAGCACAAGTCAGTCTTTAGCCTATATTTCTCCCAGGGCGATGATGTAAAAACCGTGGCCTCCTCTCCCGCCACCCACCCACACCTAACATAGTTTTGCTCTTTTTATGTTCAATATTGTTCTTCCAGCAATGTTACTGCCGCACAACCCATGGGATTTTATTTATCATTCTAATTAGAAATCTTGTGGAAAGAGACCACATTTTTAATAAAACAATCGATAGGATGGGGCACAAAAATTTTAGAAAGGTGGCGTTTTTTCCAATTGGAGAATCTAAAAGTGTATATTCAAATTTAAATAACAAATAAGACAATTAAAACAGCCATTAGTAGATCGCCCAGGGCCGGCCCGCCCATGAGGCGAGGTGAAACTTTTGCCGCCCCGTGGGTGTGGGGGCTGCCCGAGCTGGAGGGGATAGCGGGCAGGAAGGGGGTATTGGGCCTAGCGGCGAAGAGCAGAGGACGGGGGACCCAGGCGAGGGAGGGGGGGTCCGACCCCCCTCCCCGCCTCTAGGCCCAATACCCCCTTCCTGCCAGCTATCCCCTCAAGCTCGGGCGGCACCCCCCCCCCCCCCACGGCCAGGAGAGGGGGGGTGCGATTTCTTTCAAGATTGCCTCAGGCGGCAAAAAGTCTAGGGCCGGGCCTGGGATCGCTTAACAGGGATCAGAAAGGATTTTTTTCCCCCATGCTATACTTATATTGTCCTTTTAGTGTGTCATGGGTTTTTTTTCGCCTTTCTCTGGTTCAATTCTTATTTTTTTTTTCTTTTTTTCAGGGTTTCCATATTTGTCTATTAAATTTTCCAAATTACATTGTAATGACATGTTAGATGGTTTGTGTTAGTGTTCTGAATAAATCTATTAGAAACCCTCAGAATCTGTGTTTCTGTGTAAATTTGATCACAACATGAATATAATGGAGAATATATATATATATATATATATATATATATATATATATATATATATATATATATATAGTAATTCTAGATATATACTGTACATTCTAGATAGATATCTAGAATGTACTGTATTTTCCGCCTATAAGACGCACTTTTCTACAACAAAAATGGGGAGAAAGTCCCTGCGTCTTATACGGCAAAGGCAGGGAATCCCCAAATTCTGAACACCCGCCGATACGAAGCGCTGCCACGTCGGGGATTCCCTGCCTGTGTGCGTCCTCGTCTCCTCCTCCTGTCTAACCACCTGTCACTTCTGTCCTCGCCATGGTTTTCCTGTCCGCCAGCAGTGAAATCAGCTGCAGCCAGTAGCATATAGGCAGCCCCGGGTCCTCACAGCTAGGGAAGAACGGAGAACAGGGGCCAGCAGGACATGGAGCGGGGACAGTGGAACAGACCGCAGAGCAGGGGACAGCGGCATAGCACTAAATAGGTGAGCTTCGGGCCTTGGCCAGCCACATGTAGTCAGAACGCGTTCTGGCCGGCCAAAGTCCGAAATTGTGCAGCATTTTGTACATTGGCCGCATCAGGCAGCCACTTCGCATTGTGACCGGCCAGAACTTGAAGTGGCCAGACTTCGGGTTCTGGCCGTAACATATATAAAAATAATCCGGTGTACACATCAGATATATACAGTCACAATCAGATATGTTTATCTTACTTTAAAAATATGGGGGCTGCTTTATTGAAGCAGGACAAGTAACCATTTTTTGATTGGTTTATTTCATTTTTGTGGGCTATACACAGCTATTGCTGTATATATAATTTATGATGACTATTATCTGAGAAATAGAACATTTTATCATATTTTCTATTTTAATTACAGTTTAAATTCATTAGGCGTCTGAGTCGGTGCATTCTACTTCGCGTATTGGAAAACCAACAGTATTTAAAAATGATAATACAAATAAAGCTTGACCTTTTATTAGGTAGTAAATATTTAAAACAATTAGTAATCAAGCATTTCAGCCGCATCAAAATCGTTGCCATAATAAAACCCCTTGTAAATTCCCTGAGGGTCTGGAAAAGTGTTTTGCACACTTTTTACGGTGCAAGATGGGATTGGACGCCTCCTCCCTTTCCCAAGATAGCCATAAATCCATGACGCAAAAGAACGATATGCGGTTCTATGGAGTTTTCTGAAAAATAAAAAATTGTAGTTAATGAAGAGTACACTTCTTTAAAGATTAGAAGAGAACTGTAAAGGTAGCCATACACTGGTCGATTTGTCATTAGATCGACCAACTGACAGATCCCTATCTGATCAAATCTGATCAGAGAGGGATCGAATGGCTGCCTTTACTGCAAACAGAGTGTGAATCGATTTCAGCCTGAAACCGATCACAATCTGTTGAGCTGCTCCTGCCGCCTGTCCTCCCCCCCCCCCCCCTGTATATATTACGTGAAGCTAGCTCCGGGTCCTCTTCTCCGCGCTGCACCGCATCCCAGCATCCCGCACCACATCCCAGCGTACACTGTGTCACTCCGTGACCAGGAAGCTCAAATACAGCACCCTCTATTTGAACTTCCTGGTCACTGGAGTGACACAGGAAGTTAAGCTAGCCATACACTGTACGCTGGGATGGAGCAGGAACAGAGTGGTGCAGCGTGGAGAAGATGCCCGGGAGCCAGCGTCAGGTAATGTATACCTGTACCGGATCGGCCGCCGCTAGCGACGCGCTCCTTACCCGTGGGTGATCGATGGTAATTTCCCGCACGGCGCGATTGATGGACCGATCCAATTTCGGGAGGAAATCGGATCGCGGGTGCGTTTAGCACGAACGATTGGCAGCAGATTCGATCCCAGTGATCGAATCTGCTGTCGAACGGTGGCAAATCGGGCCAGTGTATGGCCAGCTTAAGGATAGAGATTAGTTACCTGTGATATACATCGGCAGGAGGATGAGTTGTATTGTTTGGATGAGTCCTAAAAAGAGCTTCCACAATAATTGGGTTTGTGCAAAGGTGATGAAAGTCTGAGATTTGTGTAATACATTGTAAGTCATCAGGTATGATAAGACTTGATGTCCTCAGCATCCTGGCAGCAGATGCTTTCTAAGTCCGTTGGCATGGAAATACAGTTTCCACATAAACACCAGTTGCTGTTCCCAATTCTACCTGTAACTGGTGCATGGTCAGATGTTGATGCCTCTGACCCTTGATTGTCTGTCTGTAAGGGCCTTCTTGGATTGAATGGGAAGCTGCAATCTTCATCAAAACATGGGAAAGTAGCGTAGATCTCGTCCATAACCATTTGTGTCTAAATTAAGAAAACACACACATTACACTCTATAAAAGTACTAAAATTGATATAGACTTTGCAAATGATAAAAATAGCAAAATAATTAAACGGGTATAAAAATACTGTTTGTGGCCAACAAGATCCTTCCATTCATTCAGGTTTCCGAAGCAATTGAATTACCTTTCTAAACCACTATACATTTTTTCAACCACAATTGTCATTTTCACTAAATTAGGATCTCTTCTGCTCCATGCTTGTGGTGCGTTTCTACTTTTTGGCGAAGGGTTAAGGGCGCTGCCACATGACATATTTTACTATTCCGTTATCGAATTGCATTTATTTCCCCATTGAAAGTACACCGGGCCATTACAAGGCCACCCTCATCAGTGGTGCGTTGTTTATTTCACTTTACAATTGCAGTGTCTGATGCAGTGTTGCTGTGTTTGTCAAGTCAATGGGAGTGCATGCAACTCGCATTGCAAACATAGTGTTATGCGATTTGTACTGCGATTTCACATTGAGAACATTTTACATCAACCTTTGCATGTCAGGAAACACAATAGTGCACACAGATCAAACATGAAACTCACTGTGAAACATGCACTTGCCAGGAGCTGCTATCACAATGTCATTCTATGTCATCATGACCTCACTAACGCAGAGCTAGTGATAGGCCCACTGCACCTGATGGGGTGCTGGCAGGCAGAAGGATACTTTCCAAGCCTCCAGTAACATCTAGCAGCCTTGCTCTAACTCCTCGTGGTGTCTTTATCAGGTTCCAGCATCCAAGTACATAAGCTGGCCTGTCACCTGACCCAATGCGGGTCATGTGCGGCAGAAGATGGAAAGATGCTTGCAATGAGATACATACATGCTGCTTCTAGATGTCACTGTATAATCAGTGACTATTTCAGGGTGATTTTTTTTTCTTGGATGCTCAAGCAACTGGCATGCACATATATCTTTCATCAGGCTATCCCTGCTTATGCCAGATGCTTGGAACTCTACTGTATTATACAAAGTAAACTTACCCATTGTGCTCTCTCCTCAGCAGTCATTTCTGAATCCACATATTCCTGTCATCCTGCTGCTTGGAATTCAGTCTGAAAAAAGATTATGTAATAAAAAAATAAAATAAAAAAAAGTATATTGCTTGATAGAGATACATTCATGTGTATTTAAACATACTGTCACATGAGCCAGGACCAAATGGATTGGGAAACATTTAGGGGTCCCCAAAGTATACAGCATTCCTCTGATTCACTGGCCAACCCATGCGTTGGAGAAGCATGCATGGGTTGGAAAGAAATAGACTTCCACATTACAAACAGTGGCTCCGGACTGTCTCGGACTCATGGCCCATACTCACGGGCTACAATTGTCGCCGCAACCACGTGGCACGCGTGTTGCGGCAACAGGTCACCCGTACGTATGGCGTGCGCGCCCCGAACCGTCGCTGCTGTCGCCAGGCGATTGGCGTGGTCAATCGCCTAGCGACAGTTGGCACCGCAACTGTCGCTAGTCCGCGTGTGTATGCGGACTAGCGACAGAAACCTAATAGCCAGAGCACTGAGTTTCCGGCGGGGGGGAGGAACGTCGGCGACAGCTTCCGCCGCTTCACTGATCCCTCTTCCGTGGTATGTATGCGGAGGGACCTGGCGACGAACTGTCGCGCACACGCTCCCGTGTGCTAGCGACAATCTACAAAAGTAGCCCGTGAGTATGGGCCATTACTTAGCCCTGTGATGTCACAGGCCCTTGGAAGGTGCCAACATGGCTGGAGACCTTTAACACCTTGAGAGACAGTGTGTCTCTAAAAGACTATAGGTTCAGGAAGATTATCACCTGATTTATTTATCTCTGTGGGGAGCCGTTGTAATGTGTACAGTAGTGTATTCCAGGTGCTGGACCTTATTGTGTACAGATAGATAAGATAAACTGTTTAAAAGATAAACTGTTTAAAACTTTGTATAGTGAGTACCACATGGTTGGGATGGAAAATCCTTCCCAAAGGTGGGGGCTCTGCTGTTGTGTATAAATTGTCTTGTTTGACTGAATAAAGGGAGTTACTGTTTGGAATCACAGAAGTTCAGAGTGCTGTCTCTTGCTTCTGTGCGGGCTTGCTTAAAGTGAACCTAAAGCCTGGAAAAAAAAAAAGTTGAGATTAACTCACCTGGGGCTTCCCCCAGCCCCCTGCAGCCGATCGGTGCCCTCGCAGCCCCGCTCTGACGCTCCAGGACCCGAACACTTCTGGTGTGGCCGTCACCGGCCGACAGGCATGGGAACGCGAGTGATTTTTTTCGCGTTCCCAGCCTGTATATCACCCCCTATGCTGCTATTGTGGCCAGGAGGGAACGCGAACAATCACTCGCGTTCCCATGCCTGTCGGCCGGTGACGGCCAAACCAGAAGTGTTCGCCGGCGGGTCCTGGAGCGTCAGAGCGGGGCTGCGAGGGCACCGATCTGCTGCAGGGGGCTGAGGGAAGCCCCAGGTGAGTTCATCTCATTTTTTTTCCAGGCTTTAGGTTCACTTTAATGACATTGGTTCTGCCCAATGCATAGGTTTATCCCAGTACCGTCCTGCAGCTGAGTTAGTTCCTGAGGTTCTGGTAGCGTTGACTTGACAGAGTGGCCCGGGTCGGGGTCTAGCAAGCGGTTCCGTCACACATACCTCTTCCAGGATGGAACATTCATCAGAACTTTCTTCCACTTCTGTGTGGCTACTACTCATGTGTAAAATCTTCAGACTCACTGGAAGTGTATGACTCATCCAGATTTACTAGATCTTCAAGAGTTTCTGGTTCACATTCAGTACTGGAACTTGACATTTTGAACCTATTGGATGAGAATCTTACACGATTATAGATTTTTTTTCTCCGGCTACCTCTACAAATGGCCATGGGGAGAAAACCACTCAGCCAATCGACCTAAGTGATCCACCAGTTTTACAAGCAGCGGATGAATCTTGCCCGAGTCGTCCAATAACGACTGCCTGTGCTGGGAATCCAGCATTTGCACATTATTATTATTTATTTATTTAGCGCCTACATCTTCCGCAGCACTGTACAGAGTATATTGTCTTGTCACTAACTGTCCATCAGAGGAGCTCACAATCTAGTCCCTACCATAGTCATATGTCTATGTATGTATCATGTAGTGTGTGTATCGTACTGTAGGGTCAATTTAGGGGGAAGCCAATTAACTTATCTGTATGTTTTTGGAATGGGTGAGGAAACCGCAGTGCCCGGAGGAAAACCAAGTCGATACAGGGAGAACATACAAACTCCTTGCAGATGTTGACCTGGCTGGGATTTGAACCTGGCACCCAGCGCTACAAGGCGAGAGCGCTAACCACGACGCCACCATGCTGCCCATGTCAGCCCCTGATGTGCAAATGTTGCATTCCCGGCACAAGCAGTCCTTATTGGACAACTCGGTCAACATTCATCAAGCTTGTGGACAGAGCTTTACAGTATAGCAACATATTCAACCACACTGCTAGCAAAGGTGTGTTCAAACATGGGCATGAAATAACAGCAATTGAATATTTGAAATTTTTACATTATTATACAATCCACTATTGTAAATTATCGGGTAATTTACTGATATTCTACCATCACCCTCTGTACTTCACACTATGCAATGTGACTATGCAATCTTACAAACATCCATGTACTATAAACACCAATAAGTTTCAGGTAGTGTCTTATACTACATAAAAGTAGTAAGATTGGAGATTGATTGTACAGTCAGACTGCATACAGTGTGGCCATCCTTTACTCTCAAATGAACTCTCCTCTATCTAAAGCCTAATACACACAATGAGATTTTATTGCTGATTTACTGCCAGATCTAGTATGTCCAGCATGACCTTTCTTATTTCCAATCGATTTTCCTTAGACGTGAATGGGAAATCAAATTGGCCATGCAGTGGCGTAGCTAGAAACCTCTGGGCCCCGATGCGGAATCTGGATGTGGGCCCCCCCCTCCCGGCAACAACACCCCTACCCCCTCGCAACACCCGAAGCACACACACATAGCTGTGCATGGCATGGCTATATCAATTCCGCTTTTCAGCAGCATGGCTGCCACGTTCAATTTGCAAACATACGCAGCACCCAGAGGAAATAGGGCAATTAGTAGCAATATGCCAGTCTGAAGGAAAATAATCGTTATGTGCGCAGCAGTAAAAAGGAGGAGCAAACAGTCGCGCACTAGTGGATGGAGCAGCCTGGGTGTACTCAGGGTCAGTCCTCAACCCCTAAAGAAAAGTAATACAATTTGTAGTGGGAGCACCTGGCGCTCAGAATGATGAGCCAAAATGATAAAATGTAGATAGTCACAATATTAGATCAGTCGAGCATCAAATGCGGGGAAGCACTGTAGGGGCGGCAACGCCTTTCTCAACCCACAGTGAATTGCCCGTCTTACACAAGTCTCGTGACAGTACCTCTAAACTGGATCAAATACCCCAACCGAAGATGGTGCCTTTTCCTCCTGTAGTGTAATCCGTTCCGGAATAAGAAGGAAAGAGAAGGATCAATAGCGCAGCTAGGCTCAAAGCTCGCGCGGAGATACTCCGTCCTTCCCTCTCCACATCCGCCGGTAGTGACGTCACCCTTTGCGTTTCACCGCTCTCCAACCAAGTGTCGGCTTACTTCCTGACGATATTTTTGGAGTGTTAATTTCTCCGTGAACAGATCTGTTGCTGTGTTCTGTGTGTTCTGCAAGTGAAGTGATTGCATTTAGAGCTTAAACCAACTTCAGAGTTATTGAACTGGCATCTTGGAGTGTGCTTCCCTTGGCATTTCACAACTTCAACATGGTCAACACTTTTTGGAAATTCATGTTGGCCCTTGACTTTTCGAGTTGAGATGTTCAATTATTTGGGAGAAAGGAAGTCCTATGGTGGAGATTTTCTGAGGGCACGGATATTTTCTCCAGAACTTAGAGCTGCAGCTTCTGGGAGAATTGAAGACTTACACAATGGATCCTACGATGTCCATTTTACATTGTTCTGGAAAGGAAGAGTGCAAATATCTATTCTATTGATGCATCCGAGTGAAGGGGTCACTGTGCACCGTTTAGCTGCCTTGGAGAAGCACTGGGTGCTTGTACTCTGAGTGGATCTGCCTTTACAACTCTTGCCTGAATTTTGGGATTACGCTTGATCGCTGCCTGGGCTGACTCTTCTGATTCTCTGTGTACGACCTTTGGATTGTTTCTGGACCTGTCTTGCCTAGTGTTCTGCACAGTGACCCCTTCACTCGGATGCATCAATAGAATAGATATTTGCACTCTTCCTTTCCAGAACAATGTAAAATGGACATCGTAGGATCCATTGTGTAAGTCTTCAATTCTCCCAGAAGCTGCAGCTCTAAGTTCTGGAGAAAATATCCGTGCCCTCAGAAAATCTCCACCATAGGACTTCCTTTCTCCCAAATAATTGAACATCTCAACTCGAAAAGTCAAGGGCCAACATGAATTTCCAAAAAGTGTTGACCATGTTGAAGTTGTGAAATGCCAAGGGAAGCACACTCCAAGATGCCAGTTCAATAACTCTGAAGTTGGTTTAAGCTCTAAATGCAATCACTTCACTTGCAGAACACACAGAACACAGCAACAGATCTGTTCACGGAGAAATTAACACTCCAAAAATATCGTCAGGAAGTAAGCCGACACTTGGTTGGAGAGCGGTGAAACGCAAAGGGTGACGTCACTACCGGCGGATGTGGAGAGGGAAGGACGGAGTATCTCCGCGCGAGCTTTGAGCCTAGCTGCGCTATTGATCCTTCTCTTTCCTTCTTATTCCGGAACGGATTACACTACAGGAGGAAAAGGCACCATCTTCGGTTGGGGTATTTGATCCAGTTTAGAGGTACTGTCACGAGACTTGTGTAAGACGGGCAATTCACTGTGGGTTGAGAAAGGCGTTGCCGCCCCTACAGTGCTTCCCCGCATTTGATGCTCGACTGATCTAATATTGTGACTATCTACATTTTATCATTTTGGCTCATCATTCTGAGCGCCAGGTGCTCCCACTACAAATTGTGTTATGTGCGCAGCATTCACCAGAAAATAATCACAATGTGGGGGCAGTCACCAGAAAATAATTGTTATGTGGGGACAGTCACCAGAAAATAAACCTGTACAAATAAAAAAAAAAAAAAAAAAAAAAATTCACTCACCTGGCCAGCCTCTGACGTGAGCTCCCCGACGTGCAACCAGCCTCCCTCGTGCAGCTCCTCCAGCGATGATCCTGCAGCGGAGCAGCCAGTTTCTCCCTCGCCGATAGGCAGAGTGCAGGGCTACAGGAAGATGGTGCCCGAAGCCCTGTACTGGAGACACAAATAGTCTCTAGTGCAGGGCTTTGGCAGCCATCTTGCCGTAGCCCTGCTCTGCCTCCGGGAGCCAGTCCCCGCAGTGCGCTGCAGGGATTTCAACACCTGGGGGTCCAGGCTCCCGGGCCCCTCCCCTTCCTCTTTCGGAGGTGGGCCCGGTCACCACCGCGACCCCTGCGACCGCGGGCCCTACGCCCATGCTGGAAATAGTTGATCTGGCAGCACATCTGCTGGAAAATCTCATTGTGTGTATTCGGTATTAGCCTAAAGCCCAATCTACAAGATATGATTATTTATTCGATTATGATTCTATTTACGATCCGATTAGATCTGACATGTCCGATCGGAATTCGATTGTTTTGCAATGGCAAATCAAATTGAATAGAATCCAGAACGGACATGTCGGATTTAATCGGATCGTAAATAGAATCGTAATTGAATAAAGAATCGTATTGTGCTGATTAATACGAACCAAACACACTACAGCCCGGAGTACGAACTACAATGTAGCCTACCTTTGCTGCACTACTTCTCCCAGCAAGTTGCTATAGATCCGCACATCCACTGCAGCAGCAGCATGATTATTCAATTCTACCATTCCCCATATGCTCTCTCCCGCACACCTCTTGTATTTATAGCCAGAGAAGTGTTGGTGATGCTATAGATGACAATGTAAAGGCACACCAGTAAATTCAGGAGGTGCCTGATAAAGTAGCACTGCAAGATCCCCTAATGAATAGCCTCCATTTTCAGGCTCAGGTTCCCACTATCTTTTGACCTAACATCTCCGGCACATCGATTGTAGTCGAACGTAGATTGATGGTCCATACCATTATAATAAATCATATTGGGTGGCAATCTATACTTGCATGGGCACCTCTATACAGAACACATCACATAACTGGATGCAACAACAGTTACAATTCACTCCTAGCTCTGCTGAGATGGACCGGTTCTGAAAAGACCTGCTGCCACCATTACAAAAAATAAGAATAAGCAGAACAAAAAAAAAAAAAAAAATTCATTATGTCACTGCAGAGTAATACTATTATCTGGATTGTATTAAAAAAAAAAAAAAAAAAAAGTTTTATAAAATGAAAGTAGGCTTGTTAACCAGGATTAGGCCACATACACACATCAGACCATAGTCTTTGGAAAATGAAAGATCACAGACCAATTTTACCCCCTTCCATGTAGTATGAGAGCCATACCTAACAGTCTATTCTATGGAGCTGAACTCCAGATCAGACAGAAATCTTTGCAAGATGCTGCACACAAAGATGCTGTACACATTCAAAAGATCAGTATCTGCAAAAGATCTGTTCCTGCAAAAGATCCGTTCCTGCAAAATGCATTCATAGTCTATGATATCTGCAGATCATGATACACACCTTGTTTAACAGACATTCATCTGCAATCAGATCCACCAGGATGTACTTTCAGATCTGCAGATGATTGTCTGATCTGCAGACAAATGTCAGTTAAACAAGGTGTGGAGGATGATGTGCAGATCTCAGACTATGAATGCAATTTGCAGGAACGGATCTTTGGCAGGAACAGATCTTTTGCAGATACTGATCTTTTGTGTCTGTACAGCATCTGTGTGTGCAGCATCTTGCAAAGATTTTTTTCTGATGGGGAGTTCAGCTCCATAGAAAATACTGTGCAGGTATGGCTCTCATACTACATGAAGGGTGGTAAGATTGGTCTGTGATCTTTCATTTTCCAAAGACTATAGTCTGATGTGTGTATGAGCCTTTAGTCTTACCTTGAATTTATCTGTGTAAATCCAGGAACAGATGTATCTGCAGGTATGTCTGTCTTCTTCCACAGTTTGTGTTCCAATACACTGCTTAAGAACAAGCGACACCCATGCTAACCTAGAAATAAAAACACATATATAAGTAGATAAATACTACTTCTACTTGCATAACAGATGTATTGTGCTATCCACGTACTGATTCCTGTGAATTTTATAAAGGAAAAGCAGAAAATTCTATTCAAGGCAGTGGCCATCTTGCCAAGCTAATGCTGACATCATATCCTCCCCGACTTTTGTTTCCCCCCCTCCCTTCTCTTTCTCATTGTGTATTCATTAGCTGTCCTCCTCCCAGAGTCTTCAGACACTCCCACTGAGGTGTATACTAGGAACTAAACTTTCTCATCCTCCAATCACTGATTCACCTCAGCCTTGCTTGTAAACACAAGTGAGCAGAGGTGTTTCAGATAAGAAAGCTAGGCAGGGAAATAAATGGAAGAGGAGGAATATATTATAGATAAAAAGAACTCCCAGCATTCAACTCTTTGGCACTGTTTGGCACTAGGGCCAGTGCTCCTAAAGTATGTGATAACTCCAAACCATTACAGCAGAAAAAGTTTTGCAAGTTTTGAATGCAGGATTAGCATCTTTAGGTGGGGGTGACGACTGCCTGGGGGGAGGGTGGTGGCATCTGGGAGTCCCCTTTAAGAAGGGGACCCCAGATGCCCACCCCCTCCCAGCAGAAATGAGTATAGGGTTACAAAGTACCCCTTACCCATTTCCACAAAGGGTTAAATAAAATAAAAACAGCCACGAAAAAAAATCCTTTAATCTTCTTAATTAACCAGAAATACTTACCTGTAGCTTTAAAAAAAAAAAAAAAAAAAATTCCCACACCAATATCCTCGGTAAATGATCCCACGAATACAGTATCCTCTTATCTTGCGATCTTCAATTAAGTTGATTGAAGATCTCTGCCACCCCCCCACATAGCAGAGAATGTGCATAGCTGCCGTCTCCCGCTGTCTCTCCCCACCTGCCTTCACCCGTCACCCTCACCTAGGCTGGCACCTGGTGCACCGGGTGCCAGCCTAGCCGAGGGTGACGGGTGAAGGCAGGTGAGGAGAGACAGCGGGAGACGGCAGCTATATGTCCTGCACAGGACGCATTCTAAGCTATACTAACGGTTCATGAATGATCCAGTTCTTTTTAATGAATCGGCTCTTTTTTAATGAATCAGCTCTTTTTTCTTTGTAACTTTAAAATCGATTTTTTCAAAAAAGTAGAAGGCCTTTTTGAAAAAAAAAAAAAAGTTCCTCTTGTTCCCACTGTTTTTGTGTTTTGGTGTTTCTAGCTTTTAAAGAGGCTTTGCTATTAACCACTAAATTCGGCAGGGGTTTAATTTTCTCACGGTCAGAAGTAGAATTTTAAAATAGATTTTCTCAAAAACTATGAGGTCTTTTTGACATTTTTATTTTCCCTCTTGTAGTCCCTGAAAAAAAAACCCTCAGGTGTTAGACCATTTGAAACATCTTTTCCATCACTTTTCTGGCCAGCATTAATGTTTCTAGTTTTCAAAGTTTGCCTCCCCATTAAAGTCTATTGCGGTTCGCAAAAGTTCATGCAAACCGAACTTTCCAGGGCCGCACAAAATCACATCAGCACGACCTTGCACAGAGCTGCCGGGTGGCCTTCCTCTGGGTTTGCCTCTGACTTTTTTGTCCATATCGGGGGGGGGGGTGAAGTGAAAGTTATGCACTGACTTGACTAATACAACGTGCAATCACACAGGTGCAGTTAACAGGTATGCACGGAGTGGTATATCCCACTGTGTGCACTCAACACAACAGGTAGGTATATGCAGTGATGGGTATTATAATGTGCACCTGGCACACGCACGTACCGTGAACAGGTACAGTGACTGGTGGTATTACATATCACACTGCGTGCGCTCACGTAGGTAGGTGGGTGCACTGGAGTGAACAACAGGTAGGTATATGCAGTGATGGGTATTATAATGTGCACCTGGCACAGTAGTAATTATACCACCAAGGGGCCAAAGGCCAGCTGCAAGTGACTGACAGGGCTGTATATAATGCAAATGGGCCACACACAAAAAAAAAAAAAAAATCACAAGAAAAAGATTAGCTCTCAAAAGAGCTGTTGAGGGGTGTTTTTTTTTTTTTTTTTTTTAGCAATAAGGATCAGCAAGGAGCAAGCTAACAAGCCTACAAGAGCCCAAGTAAGCTTTCCCTATAGGTCTCTGCACAGCAGCTCTCCCTTCTCTAATTACTGCAGGCACACGAGTGAATGAAAATCCTGACACTGCCTGCGTTTTATAAGGGGGTGGGGCTCCGGGAGTGTAGCCTGATTGGCTACAATGTGCCTTCTGACTGTGATGTAGAGGGTCAAAGTTTACCCTAATGATGCACTATGGGGGTGAATGAAACTTCCAGAAAAGTTTGTGGTTCTCCGCGATCGCGAACCACGGAAGTTCGCCGGGAACCGGTCGGGCCATCTCTATTTCTAAATGTTTTCAAGTTCCAGTGGGTACAATGCAAAGTGTTATTAAAAAGATGTCCTGCACTGTAGAAAATCTCAGAGGACGTGGTCGAAAGCCAAAAGTGACACCTGTGCTGTCCAGGAGGACAGTGAGAGGTGAAAAACAATCCAAGGATCACCACCAAAGCCATCCTGGTGAATCTTGGCACTTCTGGTGGCAATGTCTCAAGGCAGACAATAAAAACGGACACTGCACACTGCTGGGTAGGGATGCTCATTTAGATTCCGCGGAAATGCAATTTCCGAAATTCCGATCGGAAATTGCATTTCCGCATCGGAATGCGGAAATCGGTAATGCAAGTGCCGTAGGCGGATTTCCGACGGAAATTCCACCTGACTTTAACATCGATTTTCTCAAAAACTAGAATTCTTTTTGAAAACTTTTTTTTGCATATTCTTCACAAGATTCAGTTTAATAAACCCTGAAAATGTGGTGTTTCTAGGACTTACGGGAGCTTTGCTATTAACCGTTAAAGTCGGCGGATTTTTACTGTAATGTAAAATGCAGAAAATAGGCAGATGCAGATTTTCTGCATTTTACATTACAGTAAAAATCCGCCGACTTTAGTGGTTAATAGCAAAGCCCCCTTAAGTCCTTGAAACACCAAATTTTCAGGGTTTATTAAACAGAATCTTCTGAACAAGATGCAAAGAAAAAAAAAGGCCTTGTAGTTTTTGAGAAAATCGATGTTAAAGTCAGGTGGAATTTCCGCGATTTCTGGCGGAAATTCCGCATTGGAATGCGGAAATTGGTAGCGGAAATGGGAATCGGTAATTGGTACATGACGGAGTGCGGATTTAGCGTGGAATCGGAAATTGGCATTCCGACCATCCCTACTGCTGGGTTCCACAGATGCAGACCAAGGAAGACACCACTTCTCCAGATAAAGGCACACAAAAGCTCATTTGGCCTTTGCAAATGCTCATCTGGACAAAGAAGAAGACTTCTGGTCTTCTATGTTATGGTCAGACGAAAAACAAAAACAAAACAAAACACAATACATGAGAATTCTCAACGACAACATCAGGCAGTCTGCTTAGAAACCTGGCCTTGGGCACCAGTGGATATTTCAGCATGGCAATGACCCAAAACACACAGCAAAAGTGGTGAAGAGATGGTTAGCAGACAACAACATTAACGTTTTGAAGTGGCCCAGCCACAGTCTTGACTTGAATCTAATTGAGAATCTGTGGAGGGAGCTAAAGATCAGGGTGATGGCAAGAAAACCCTGCAACTTGAATAATTTGGAGCTTATTGCTAAAGATGAATGGGCCAAAATACCTGTGGAGACATGCAAAAAGCTGGTCTGCAATTATAGGTTTTGATCGCTATAATAGCCAATGGAGGTTTTTCTATTGATTAGTGAGAAGGGTATGAATAATTTTGGACTGGACACTTGCTCAAATGAAAATAAAAGCTGATATTCTACCCCCCTCCCCCCCCCACACACACACAATAATGCCTCTTGTACATAGTCTTATCCTTTGGGAGACGCATTTCCTGTCAAAAAAAAAAAAAAAAAAAAATACTTGCTGGTTGAATAAAAGTAACTTTAAGTCAAAATTTGTCAGGGATATGAATAATTATGGACAGCACTGTAAATAGCATCATCCTGATTCAAATCTTCTTGCTTTTACTGATGGCTGACATGGTACAATACTCTATAGTCTATATCAGTGTCACCGGCCTTCAGAGAGCTTTCCCAGGCTAGGGTTTGTCTGACTTACCTTTGAAATGATAAAGAGGAATTTGAAGGTCAGGTGGAAGATCAGGCGAGGAGGATTTATCCTGTATAATTTCCAGCAGTAACTCCAACATCCACCCTGCAAGACAAAGCAGGACTACTATCACTGCACTGAGCTAGGAGAGAGATGAGAACTCTAGAGACTCCTAGTGGTAAACATGAGTAATGCACCTATCAGCACACAGCTATGCAGGGCTTCGGACAAGCAAAACTCCCAACTCAGATTTCTTTATCCACAGCACTTCCAACCTCCTCCAATTACACATACATACAGGAAATAAATGGTAAATATACATTTCTTACCATACAAGGTGTGTTATCCCTGCCAGTGTGGATACTCCAGATAATATGTAATCCTCACAAATGAAAGGCTATAGATGAGTCAGTGGTTAATAAGAGGCAAATATATGCCATTTAAATGTTGCATAATTCTGCATCAATGAATTATTTGAATCTTATTGGCTATTCAGTAACCTTATAACAAAGGACAGAGTTTGTATGTTCACCCGTGTCTATATGTGTTTCCTCCGGGAACTCCAGTTTCCTCCCACATCCCAAAAACATACAGACTATGATACATACACTACACAATATAGACAAGGGGCTATGGTAGGCATTCAGTTGTGAGCCCCTCTGAGGGACAGTTAAAGGTGGTAAAATTGATTGCTGCACTGTGTAGGGGGTGATGAGTACATACCTGCATTTCCTCCCGCCCCCTCCGTCTGCCGCCGTTCATGCTCTATACACTCCGGTGTGCGGCGACTTGCTTGACCTCTGCCCCGGACATACTGCGCCCTGTGTGCGCAGTATGTCCTTCCCCCTTCGCTTCTGGCCGGCGCATAGTGCCAGGCTCAGAAGCACGCTGTCCCCTTTTTGCTGCGTGTGCGCTCCATTACACCGAGCGTCACATGCTAATCATGTGACGCTCGGTGTAATGGAGCGCACACGCAGCAAAAAGGGGACAGCGTGCTTCTGAGCCTGGCACTATGCGCCGGCCAGAAGCGAAGGGGGAAGGACATACTGCGCACACAGGGCGCAGTATGTCCGGGGCAGAGGTCAAGCAAGTCGCCGCACACCGGAGTGTATAGAGCATGAATGGCGGCAGACGGAGGGGGCGGGAGGAAATGCAGGTATGCACTCATCACCCCCTACACAGTGCAGCAATCAATTTTACCACAACCATTCGGTTGTGGTATCCTTTAAATAGGAATTGTAGTAAAAATACTACAATTGCTTATTGTGAGTTTCTCAAACCTGTCCTTGTGGCTCCCCAAAAGTGCATGGTTTGCAGGCAACCTCACTTAGGCAAAAGGTGGGGTAATTAGTGTCTCAGCTACATGAAATCCACCAAGCGGAGACAGATTATTTAGGCAGTATTTGTCCATTGTAAAATCTTTCCTCTCCCTGGTTAACATTCTGAAATGTATCACTGGTGTTGACGCGTTTAGTTCTGCCAGGTGATCTATGCAGAATGTTCATTACTGAGAGTTCTATGCAAAGAGTGAAATACTGCTTGCTTGACAGTTGGAAAAAGCCGTTATTTCCCACAATGCAATGAGGTTCTCAGAGAGCAAACGGTCAAGACCATGGTCATGACATTACACTGTGGGAGGAGTTTCACCACAATATCAGCCATACAGACTCCCCTGATGATCTATTAGAGAAAAGGTAAAGCTTTCTCATGGGAAAGGGGGTATCAGCTACTGACTGGAATGGAGTTTATTCCTTGGTTAACATTCCTCTAAGTGACAAGACAATATACTGTGTACAGCTCTGCGTAAGGTGTCGGAGCTATATAAATACTAAATAGTAATAATAAAAACTTTCTAACTGAATGGGTTCACTTTTGATTACATACAAATTATAATAGGCATCAGAGTCAGAAATTGGTTCCAAATGTAAACACCATTATCCTGATTGGCTGCTACGGATGTCAGAATAATGCTGGATACATACCATGAGTTTCCGCGTTCGATGCGTCCGTCGATACGCGTCGATTCGATTATTTCCAACATGTCCGATTCAAGCATGGATTGTTAGGTCGATTTGCCATACTTTACATGGCAATCGACCTAAAACTCATCGAAATTCGTTCGGAAATAATCGAATCGATGCGTATCGATGGACGCATTCGATGTGGAAACTCATGGTGTGTATCCAGCATAATGCCAGCAGCTGCACATACAGAGGGGGTTATTCAGTTCCAAACACATCCAAACACCAGCAGGAAGTATGCGGCCCCTTTCACACTGCATGCATTTTCATCTGATTATTGAGCCACATACAACCACAAGGACACCAGCGCTGATCACAGATCCCGAGAACAGCTAATCCCATTCTCTGAATGTGGCATTTCTGCCATAATGCCATACAACACCATTCAATACAACTTTTACTGCCGGTACAATTGCAAAGTACAAGTGCACAGGTAAACAATTGCCCCCTTCCTACACACGTTATACTGTGAGAGGGCCCTTTTTGTCTGGTTCAAAAAGAGTGGGGAGAGACAATATAGTGTAGTTGGTCCTGAAGTCATTAGGACTGACTGTCCACAAACCAACTGCAGAGCTGCCGATTTTCATCTGTTGAGTAGATTACAACAGCTGGTCCAAATTAATCAGGGTAATTAGGATGTTTTAGAACAGCTTGGACTATTTGGAATGGTATAGAACTTTGAATTTCCCCTCAGACTGATGGTTTGAAGGGTATGAATAATTTTGGACTGGTCACTTTGTTTAAATGTATCATTTTTTCCCCACAATGCCTCTTGTACATCAGCTTATCTTTTGGGAGACACCCATGTCCTTTCACATAAAAAAATAAAAAAATGACTTGTTGGTTGAATAGAAGTAACAAAGTCAAAATGTCCCAGGGGTATGAATAATTATGGGCAGCACTGTACATGACTAAGCCTTGTTAGCAGTTGCCTGTGATTAGGAGTGGCTGAACACCACAAAACATTGTGATGCCCCATTGACTAATGATAGGCAAATTTCTATAACCTTCATGGTATCCCTGCAGCCGCAATTACTTAAAAAAAAAAAAAGTTTACAAAGTGTCCAAAACCCCAGATAGAGTCACTGCAGGGGGTGGGGGGTGAATCAAAAGCAAAAGCAAAGATTTTAGCCAGTTGAGGACTAAAGGCTTATGCTGGATACACACCGTGCGTTTCTGCGTCCGTCGATACGCATCGAATCGATTTCCAACATGCCCGATTCACGTTTCGATGGATTGTTAGGTCGATTTGCCATACTTTACATGGCAATCGACCTAAAAATCATCGAAATGCGTTCGGAAATAATCGAATCGATGCGTATCGCAGGACGCATTCGACGCGGAAACGCATGGTGCGTATTCAGCATTACACTCCCCTCGCGACCAGGCAATTTTTTACACTTCTGCACTCTGCAGCTTTAACAGCTCGCTGCAGGGCCATACAATTTAGCAAACAAATGGACTGTGATCCATAGTTTTTTTCCCCACTTCTCATTGGGCATTAGCATGGGGGTAGCTGCGATTCTCATTCTATTGAGCAGGAGTCACATCACAGTAAAAATGTTTAATTGTGTGCTGCAAAATCAATTCACGATTTGTGCTCCCAATGTGAACTCGCCCTTACAGAGCTGGCCGCTGCTGCCATGTGGTTCAGCGAGTCAGGCTGTAATTACGGTTTACTAATAGAACCATGCCATACTAACTATCACAACAATGTGACGGACTCTGACCTGCTGGAGCATGGTTGGAGGAGATTTGTACAAATGAGAGATTGAGAGGCGAGAACCACTGGTGACGAGCAGTGGAGGCTGATATCCCATGGCAAGAGGGAGGAGCAGCAGATTAACATTACTGCAGCTGCAATTGAGACTGGGAAGCAAATGTTTCATTTGAACAAACACACAGCACAAAATAGCCTTTGTATGCATTACCTGCCTACTCAACAGCACTCCAAGAGTTCAAAAAGCGTACTGCAGTTCTCCACATTCTTTTAGAATTCTCAAAAAGTAGCTGAAAATGCGCAGGCCTGGGGTGCCGACGCTGCGGACCGCGGGTCGGGCCCAGCCAGGCACCTCCAGGCCGCAGGCCTGGGGTGCCGACCGCGGGTCGGGCCCAGCCAGGCACCTCCAGGCCGTTCTTGGTTCCTGTCTGTAATGTAAACCCCAAACGTGTCGTGTCGTGTCGTGTCGTGTCGTGTCGTGTCGATACATACATACATGTGTACATACATAATAGATACACATACATACCGTAAATTAATGTCCAGGGCTGCATAATATGTTGGCGCTTTATAAATACAATAAACAGACATACATACAGTGATGTGAAAAACTATTTGCCCCTTCCTGATTTCTTATTCTTTTGCATGTTTGTCACACTTAAATGTTTCTGCTTATCAAAAACCGTTAACCATTAGTCAAAGATATCATAATTGAACACAAAATTCACAACAGTGGAGTCATGAACACTGACCTTAATTGAGACAAGTGAGGCCTGCAGTTCTTTAGATGTTGTCCTCGGGTCTTTGGTGGCCTCTCGGATGAGTTTTCTCTGTGCTCTTGGGGTAATTTTGGATGGCCAGCCACTCCTGGGAAGGTTCATCATTGTTCCATGTTTTTGCCATTTGTGGATAATGGCTCTCACTGTGGTTCGCTGGAGTCCCAAAGCTTTAGAAATGTCTTTATAACCTTTACCAGACTAAAGGTAGCCATACACTGGTCGATTTGCCATCAGATTCGACCAACTGACAGATCCCTATCTGATTAAATCTGATCAGAGAGGGATCGTATGGCTACCTTTACTGCAAACAGATTGTGAACAGATTTCAGCCTGAAACAGTTCACAATCTGTGGTGGTGGTGGTGGTGCTGCCGCCGCTCCCCCCGCCCGCATGCATTACCTGCTCCGCCGGCGCAACTCCAGTCCCCAGGTCACCGCTGCTCCGTTTCCGCTCTGGTCTCTGGTCCCGGCATGCTTTACTTCTTCCTGCCCGGCAGGAAGTTTAAACAGTAGAGCGCCCTCTACTGTTTAAACTTCCTGCCGGGCAGGAGGAACTGAAGCATGCCGGAGACCAGCGCGGACATGGAGCAGCGGTGACCGGGCATAGACGTGCCGGCGAAGCAGGTAATGTATGCGGCTCTATTGTGTCGGTCGTCGGGTACTCAAACGCCGCTAGCGACACGCTCCCTACCCGCGGGCGATTTTCCGCACGGAGCGATCGGACAAAAAGGATTGAAATTCGGCGTGTAGCGTGAACGATTGGCAGCAGATTCGATCCCAGTGATCGAATCTGCTGTCGAAACGGCGGCGAATCGGGCCAGTGTATGGCCACCTTTATAGATCTCAATTACTTTTGTTCCCATTTGTTTCTGAATTTCTTTGGATCTTGGCATGATGACTAGCTTCTGAGGTGCTTTTGGTCTACTTCTCTGTGTCAGATAGCTCCTATTTAAGTAATTTCTTGACTGAAACAGGTGTGGCAGTAATCAGGCCTAGGGGTGACTACAGAAATTGAACTCAGGTGTGATAAACCAGAGTTATTTTTTTAACAAGGGGGGCAATCACTTTTTCACACAGGGCCATGTAGATTTGGAGTTTTTTTCTCACTAATAAAAAACCATCATTTAAAACTGCATTTTTTGTTCAATTAGGTTATCTTTGACTAATAGTTAACGGTTTTTGATGAGCAGAAACATTTAATTGTGACAAAAGGTCCGTACACACGCCGGACTGGAGGCAACAACGGGTTCATCGTCACCTCCCACTGGGTGGACGTTCCAGCGACAGTCCGGCGTGTGTACAGTCTGTCTGCAGACTGATACGGCTGTTTCTGAGCGATCCGCCCGGCGTCACTTCCTGCAACGCCGGCCACGTACAATACAGTGGGCGGCGTTGCAGGAAGTGACATCAGAGGAGCGCACGCTGAAACGAGGAAGAGGTGAGTGATCCCCCCCGCCCGTGCATCTTACTGTCGTCTGGACAGCTGCTTACTCACTATTTAAAGCTGGAGGGGAGCGCAGTTCAGGGGACCCAGGCGAGGGAGGGGGGGGGGGGGGGGGAAGGGGCCGACCCCCGCTCCCCACCGCTAGGCCCAATACCCCCGTCCTGGATGCTACCCTTCCAGCTCGGCGGCCGCCCCCCCCCCCATGCACCCACGGATGGGCGGATGCCACCCCTAGAAGTTTGCCGCCTAAGGCAAAAGTTTCACCCCGCCTCATGAGCGGGCTGGCCCTGGCTACATCACCCATCTGGCCAAAAAAACGTTGAGCAGGGAGGAGTTCAAGAGGCTGAAGCAAGCTGGCATTAGCTCCAACCGCCATGGTGCCACAGGCCACTGCTGCTGATACCACCACCTATATTTAACCCAAAACACAATTGCGGCATCATTTTTTGGAGGTGTCTGGGCTGAAAACTGATGTCCCAGTTGTGCGGTTGGACTTTGGACACAATGGCTATCATTCATAAAGCATTTCCGCATGCGGAAATGCTGTAAACAGCTGAATTTACCGAGCACTTAGCAAAATTTCTATTCATAAAAGCAGTTTCCGTATAAACAAAGCTACAACTACCGAGCAGTGCGATAAATTACCGCCTTGTGTGGTGATTAAGTTAACACGTCATTACATGTCAATTCATAAATATTAGAGCAAGCGGTGTCAGCACGGATAATACTGCTTCCTTGGCAGAGCCGATAAGCATGCGGAGAACAGCTAAGCTAATGAAAGACCGCCCAGGCAGCAGCAGCAGTGAGAGCAGAGCAAAAAAAGGCATTCCGAAATACCAAGGCTGTGTTTTTTAACCCCTTGGGTACTTGTTTTCAGATGTATTTCACATCACAAAGCCTGCATGTGTAACATTTTTTTTTGAAGTTTCTTCTAAGCTGTGGCAATTAAACAGATAGTTTAGAAAGACTTATGCTACATACACACTTGAGATAAAAGTCTTTGGAAAAGGCAAGATCACAGACACATTTTACCCCCTTCCATGTAGTATGAGAGCCATAAGGCCCATACACACGTCGGATTTCCGCGAACGAAGGGTCGTTTGAACGTCCCGTCGTTCGCCCGCTAAATCAGGCGTGTGTACAGACTATCGTTCATTTGATAAGAGTGAGTTTGAGCGATCCGCCCGTCAAACCCACAATAGTCTGTACACATGCCCGATTTAGCGGGCGAACGACGGGACGTTCAAACGACCCTTCGTTCACGGAAATACGACGTGTGTATAGGCCTATACTCTACACAGTCTATTCTATGGTGCTGCACTCCCCATCAGATAAAATCTTTGCAAGATGCTGCACACAAAGATGCCCTTACACATTCAAAAGATCAATATCTGCAAAAGATCTGTTCCTGCAAAATGCATTCATAGTCTATGATATCTGCAGATCCTCATACACACCTTGTTTAACAGACTTCATCTGCAGATATGAAAGTCCATCCTGGTGGATCAGATCTGCAGATGATTGTCTGTTAAACAAGGTGTGTATGAGGATCTGCAGATATAGACTATAGCCTCGTACACACGCCTGACTGCAGGCAACACCGGGTCCGTCACCACCTCCCACTGGGCGGGTTTTCAGCAGACAGTCCAGCAGGTGTACAGTCAGTCTGCAGGCTGATAAGGCTGTTTCTGAATGATCCGCCTGGCGGATGGTTCAGAAACAGCCTTATCAGTCCGCCGACAGACTGTACACACGCTGGACTGTCGCTGGAACACCCGCCCAGCAGGAGGGTCTGACGGACCAGTCGTTCCTAATAATCTAGTATGTGTACGAGCCTTAAGAATGCATTTTGCAGGAATGGATCTTTTGCAGGAACAGACCTTTTGCAGATAATGATCTTTTGAAAGTGTACAGGCATTTTTGTGTGCAGCATCTTGCAAAGATTTTATCTGATGGGGAGTGCAGCTCCATAGAATAGACTGTGTAGAGTATGGCTCTCATACTATATGGAAGGGGGTAAAATTGGTCTGTGATCTTGCCTTTTCCAAAGACTTTTATCTCAAGTGTGTATGTAGCATAAGACAGATTCAGGGCAAACAGAGGCAGTTTTAAAAAAATGCACATGTAAAGGGATGCTGGGGCTGCCTCTTCTGTAGTAACGCTGTCTCTGGAGGAGAAAATGTATCAACTCGGCAGCTTCTAGTGTTTCCGCAAGCCTACCACCTGCCTAGAGCCAGCCTAGTTTGGGAAAATACCGCAGTGCTATCGCAACTGTAAACATTTTTATGAATGAGCACACAGAAGTCTAAAATACTGAATGCGGTATTTTCACAGATTTTTTTTTTTACCGCACTGCTTTTATGAATGATAGCCAATGTGGGCTGCACGACCGCTGTCTGGAACCTAGTCCTGATGTTAACTGACAGCTTTTTTTTTATTTTATGTATTTTAACTCCCCACATAATCAATTAGCATTTCTCTTTAATAAAACATGATGATACATGCATCATTTACCCTAAAAAACGTTTTAAAAGCCATTTAAAGGCCACTTCCGGTTTTCTATGCGGATATCTGAATAGGTCGGATATTCGCGGATAACGCGTTCGGATATTCACATGAACGCGGATAGCAGAACGTTTGGATGGGGTTATCCGATCCAGATATCTGGGTATCGGGATCAATTCGGATTTTGAAAAAGAGTATAATACAATTAAAAACAATAGTGCACAAACCAGCTTGGGGCCCCAGAACCAGCATGCAACACCATATGTGAGCGCAGCCAAGCCCTGGAGCTGCCACCCCCAGGAGCTTGTCCCCAACTGCTCCGAAACTTACCAAACACACAAAGGGAAATACTCACTTCCCAAACAGTTCTCTGCTGCTTATATAAAGCCTGCAGGCTGCTTATAAGCCAATAAGTGCACACACACGTTACACCTAGTCTGCAGTAATCAATTAAGCAGAGGCTGAGAAAATTCAGCCAGTCGTTGGAGCCATTGGCCTCAATTCACTAAGCTTTTCTCCTGTCTTTAATAACTCTTCTAGAGTTGTTACCATGGTGATAAGGCATGTAGTATTCAGGAAACATTTTACCTCAGGCAAACCTAAAGTTAACTCTTCTGTCTTTAAGTTAACTCTTTAATCCTTAAAATAACTCCAGAGTTAAAGACAGGCTGTTTATTAACTGCATGTGAAAATAACTACAGAGGAGGTAACTTAAGGAATGAAGAGATAAGGTAACTCTCTTATGTTGAGGTAAGTTTTCTCTATTGCCTTATTATCTCCAGCATGATCTTAGTGAATTGAGGCCATTGTCTATATGCAACTGAAGCCCTCTCCAACGACTGGCTGAATTTTTTCAGCCTCTGCTTAATTGATTACTGCAGTCTAGGTGTAACGTGTGCGTGCACTTCTTATTGGCTTATAAGCAGCCTGCAGGCTTTATATAAGCAGCAGAGAACTGTTTGGGAAGTGAGTATTTCCCTTTGTGTGTTTGGCAAGTTTGAAAAGGGGTATTAGCGCACCCCTGAAAACCAATAGAAAGTGTATTATATTGATCCAGGCCCCATATAATACACACACACTTAATACAGACCTGTTATCCACCATGTATACTGATGTATAACCCACCTGCCTTCCAAAATAACACATCACATCCCCCCAAAAAAAAAAAAAAAAAAAAAAAAAAAAAAAAAAAAAAAAAAAAAAAAAAAAAACACCTTCAGGAATGCACTTCACACCAGACCAATTTCCCCGGTGGTCAGAAAACAGCTTATAGTTGGAGCTCAGGGCTCATTTCCACTATCGCGAATTCGCATGCGTTTTTCGCATGCAAATTCGCATAGCAATACAAGTGAATGGGACTGTTTCCACTTGTCAGGATTCCTGTGCGTTTTTCTGTGCAGAAAAAATTCTGATGGCAGAGCCATCAGAATTCGCATACCGCATACCGCTATGCGAATCGCATACAATGCATTTAATAGGAAATTCGCATGCGGTTTAGGTATGCGAATTTTCATGCGAATTCGCATAGAAACAATGGAAAAAGCACACCAGCACTGCCATGGTTAAATTCGCATACATCGTCATCCATGCGAATTCGCATGCGACTTCGCATGAAAATTCGCATACACCCGCATGCGAAATTCGCATCCGCATGCGAATTTTTACCGCGGCGATTCGCACCGCACAAGTGGAAATGCAGCCTCAGACCACCTGTGTGCAGGAGGCGGGAACTCCCACAATGCAGTAGTAGGGAGGGTCAATAAGATGCAAATGCTAACAAGTTGATGCAGGATCATGCAATTTTATATGCAAATATATACAGCTTGGAAATTGGCCAGATAAATCCTGCCATGGTGATTATCCATTTTCAAGATGCATACATTTGCATGTAAATTTTGCATAATATTGCAGCAGCTTGCTATCATTTGCATTTCATTGCCGATCCCTAGTCAGGGACTCTGTAACAAATACTGGCTATATTTTAATGGTCAAATTCTAAGCAGCAAAAAATTCCCTCCAATCAATATAAAATTGACATCAACACAAAATTGTTACCATTTCATTGACCAGGGGCATTGCTAGGGCCCTGGGAGATCTGGGGCACCAGGCCAGAGTCAAGCTGTTCCCACATAGAAATATCATAAACAGGCAGCATTTTACAATAATGGCAGAGCTTCTATGTTGGCCTGGGTGTTGTGCTCGGCTGGCCTGCTGGTGATGTTGTGCTGGCTGAGTGACCAACTGACCTGGTGATGCTATGCTGTGTGAGGCCCAGTGCACACCAAAACCGCTAGCAATTTTTGGTGCAGATTTCAGAGATTTGGCCCAGTGCACACCGAGCGAAATTGGATGCGATCTGCCGGCCGCATCCGCCTGTAAATCCGCTTGGCTATTGTATTTCAATGGGCTGGTGCAAACCGGCGGTTTGAGGTTTTTTAGCAAACTGCAAATGTGCAGCAGGAGGCACGTTTGCAGTTTGGCAAAAAACAAACCACCGGTGTGCACCAGCCCATTAAAATACATTAGCCAAGCGGATTTACAGGCGGATGCGGCTGGCGGACCGCATCCAAATCCACTTGGTGTGCACTGGGCCTGACCTACTGTACTGCAGGATGGCTGACCCATACCAACTGGCAGGCAGCAGATGGTACAGTGAACGGTTCTTTTCCCTTAGCCGGGCGCATCCTGTTGGAGGCGACAAATCTCCACCAGAGTTACATCTTTCCCTATTATCCATGGCAGCCTGGAGGGGGAATAGCAATTAGCGCTACTGCCGGATGCGCCCGGCTAACGGATAAGTACCCACAGAACTGCCCAACAAGCACACAGTTCAACCTCCTGTTTGTACTAAAAGGAAACCCAAGACTTCCAGACTGCAAGCATTTATAGTTACCTGGGTACTTTCTGCAGCCCCCTGTAGGCCGTGGGCTTCCTCACCATCCTCCCAGTCCCATCCATTTATCCGCTGTCCAGCTCGGTAGTCTGGAAGTTCTGCAAATGCATGACTGAGCATCCGTGGCCGCACTCCTGTGGCTAGGAGTATTCTGTGCAGACAACCGGCCACAGAAGCACCATTGGGGCTGCACACAGTCAGGTATACACAGGGGAACATGACTGAGCCCAGTCACAGCTTTAAAGGGAACCTAAACTGAGAAGTATATGCATTTTTCCTTTAAAAATAATACCAGTTGCCTGACTCCCCTGCTGATCCTATGTCTCTAATACTTTTAGCCACAGCCCCTGAACAGACATACAGATCAGGTGCTCTGACTGAAGTCAGACTGGATTAGCTGCATGCTTGTTTCAGGTGTGTGATTCAGCCACTACTGCAGCAAAAGAGATCATCAGGAGTGCCAAGCAACTGGTATTGTTTAAAAGGAAACATCCATACCCCTCAGTTAAGGTTCCCTTAAACCAGGCCAGCCAGCGGAGGAATGGAGCAGCCCTGGAGGATGGCGAGGGAGCCCACAGGGGGCTGGAGGAAGTGCCAAGTATAAATGCTTGCACACTTTAAACTAGGGATGATCAATGAGATGCAAATATTGGAGTTCATGCAGATTTATGCAGAGCTGTGGAGTAGCTACAAAAATCATCCAACTCTGACTCCTCAGTTTAGTGAAACCAACGATTCCAGGTACCAAAATTGCTTCAACTGACTTCAGCTCCACTGCTCAGGATGTATGTAAATTTGTATGCAAATATATTCAGCTTGGAATTTGACCAGTCAAGTCCCACACAGGTTCAATTGATTGGTTCATTTGGTTCATTTGCAAGCTGCATATATTTGCATAAACATTTAGACAAATATGCATGAACTTATTTGTGTTTCATTGATCATCCCTACTTTAGAGGGGAGCTGAAGAGAGAGGTATATGAAGGCTGCCATGTTTATTTCCTTTTAAGCAATACCAGTAGCCTGGCAGCCCTGCTGATCCTCTTCCTCTAATACTATTAGCCATAGCCCCTGAACAAGCATGCAGCAGATCGGGTGTTTCAGAATTTAAACTCAGATCTGACAAGACTAGCTGCATGCTTGTTTCTGGTGTTATTCAGATACTACTGCAGAGAAATAGACCAGCAGGGCTGCCAGGCAACTGGTATTGATTAAAAGGAAATAAATATGGCAGCCTCCGTATACCTCTTACTTCAGTTCCCCTTTAAAGTACAGTGGGCTCTATTCAGAAAGCACTATTGCATTTGTTAATGCTCAAAACAGCTGATTTTTCTGATCACCTTAATAAATTACAATTCACTAAACTTGTTACCACACAAACAAAAAAAGAAAAAAAAACAGTTCCCGACTAGTGAGGTAAATTACCGACTTATGCCGGGAAATGTCAATTCACAATGCTTTGCACACTTAATTTACCGGACAAAAGCGTTTGGTAATTTTCTCCAGCCCACAACCTGCTCTCCTCATGCTGTCTCTGTGCAGTAACTTGACAGACAGCCTTTGGGGAGAACCTGGCAGCCAATAGGGAGAGCCACACAGCCTGCTTCTCATGCTAATTGGATGCAATAGGTATGCAGGTGGGACTTTCAGCGTATCAATGCAGAGACAAGCTACAACTCTGCCGGCATGCATTTAGATGTGCATATTTGTATTTTAGCACATAGAAGAGCTCCCCCTGGTGGCTCCAGCACATCTACAGGAATGACAGGTGGCACATTTTGGAAAACCTCTGAGTCACACACACAGCTCCCTGCCTGCTAGAAGGCTGCTAAGTGAAACTTACTGACCAGGGCTTAGTGGATTGAGGCAGTTTGTTCGGTAAATTACCAAACTTCTGCCTCATGGGAGAAAATGTTTGTGAATTTGGAATACAAAAAAAAGTGTAAAATACCGCACAAGGCATTTTATCTACAATGTTTTTTTTCTTCCCAAACTGCTTATTGTGAAGAGCCCATTGAGCACTAATTCATGAAAAAGGTAAACCTCTATTTTCTTGCAAACAGAATTGCCATAAGTGAGGTTCCTAACTTAGTATGCTTTGGGGTGGGGGTGTTAAGGGCAGCACCATGACTTACATACTGGGGGCTACTTCAAAGAATCCTACAGTAGAGTACACTCCCAGCCACAATGCATGCCAGCAGATGCATGCCGCAATGTATACTGGGAGCTGTAGTATGCAGTGCGGCCAGGAGCGCACTCTACAGTGGGATTCTTTTAGGTGCGGCAAGCTGCAGCTGGCAATCATCGCAGGGACAAGAGGCTACACGAGCAGCCCCCAGGTAAGAAATGGTGCTCCCTAACCCCCATACCAAGTTCCAAATCTCCCTTATAGAGAGGTTCAATTTGGTACAAAAATTCTACAGGTGCACTTAAAGGAAACATGAGGCAAATGAAATCAATGTAGCTTTACTTACCTTGGGCTTCCTGCAGCTCCTAGAAGTCTGTGTCCCTCGCAGCAGTTCTGTTGTCGCCCAGTCTTCTTCTGTCCACTCCATAGTGGTCACTGGCTTCTGCACATGCATGGGTGCATGCACCGCTCATGCGCCTGCAGCTCGGAGTGTTCTGCGCAGTAGTACTGCCCTTGTGCAGAATGCTCCCAGGCACGAGAACTCAGGATTACACGCACACACTCGTGCTTGCACAGAAGCCACTGCTGAAGGGGACAAAGGAAGAATGGGTGGCAGCAGAACTGCAGCAAGGACTACACAAGACTTCTAGTCCTGGAGGAGGCTCCAGGTAAGTAAAGCTAAACTGATTTAAAGGAGGAACTGTAGTGAAAATGACAACAGAATTACTTATTGTTTACAATATTTATCTATTGATAATTTAGCAAGTGGTTTCCCATTGTAAAATATTTCCTTTCCCTGATTTACATTCTGAAATATATCCCTGATGGTGAGTGACATCTTTAGTTCTGCCAGGTGATCAACACGGAATGTTCATTACTGACTTCTATGCACAGAGGAAGATACTGCTTGCTTGTTTGTTGGAAAAAGCCACAAGTTCCCACAATGCAATAAGGGTCAAAGACAGCAAACTGTCGGGACATCACACTGTGGGAGGGGCTTCACCACAATATCCACCATACAGACCCTCCTGATCTATTTGAGAAAAGGTAAATATTGCTTGTGGGAAAGGGGGCATCAGCTACTTACTGAAATGTAGATAAATCCCTGATTTAAAAGGAACCCAAGGTGTGAGACCTATGGAAGCGGACATGTAGTTTCCTTTTAAAAAATGCCAGTTGCTTGGCAGTCCTGCTGGTCTATGTGGTTGCAGTAATGCATGAATCACACCAGAAACAAGCATGCAGCTAATCTTGTTACAACACTCAGAACCACCTGACATGCTGCAAGCTTGTTCAGGGTCAATAGCTAAAAATATTACAGGCAGGGGATTGGCAGGATAGCCAGGAAACTGGTATTGCTTAAAAGGAAATAAATAGGACAGCCTCCATATACCTCTCACCTCAGGTATCCCTTTAAGCGGTGCTGGTGGCTACTCTTGCTGTGCTAAGCAAGCTGACACAAGCCCAGTCCTAATGCAGTTGGCTTTACTTACCTACACTTTTCAACTCAGCTCTTCTCTCCCTGTGTGATGGGAGGCGGCTGCTGTGTGATGGGGAAGGGGTCAGATGCAGCTTCTGTGTGACCGGGGAGGCAGCTGCAGCTGCTGTGTGGCTGGGGGCTTGTGCTGCTGCTGGCTGTGTGCTGGGGGCTTGTGCTGCTGCTGGCTGTGTGCTGGGGGCTTGTGCTGCTGCTGGCTGTGTGCTGGGGGCTTGTGCTGCTGCTGGCTGTGTGCTGGGGGCTTGTGCTGCTGCTGGCTGTGTGCTGGGGGCTTGTGCTGCTGCTGGCTGTGTGCTGGGGGCTTGTGCTGCTGCTGGCTTTGTGCTGGGGGCTTGTGCTGCTGCTGGCTTTGTGCTGGGAGCTTGTGCTGCTGCTGGCTGTGTGCTGGGGGCTTGTGCTGCTGCTGGCTGTGTGCTGGGGGCTTGTGCTGCTGCTGGCTGTGTGCTGGGGGCTTGTGCTGCTGCTGGCTTTGTGCTGGGGGCTTGTGCTGCTGCTGGCTGTGTGCTGGGGGCTTGTGCTGCTGCTGGCTGTGTGCTGGGGGCTTGTGCTGCTGGCTTTGTGCTGCTGCTGGCTGAGTGCTGCTGTTGTGCATGCACAATCTGTGTCCCTCTCCCTCCCCCTAACAGAGAATATGTGAGCCCAGCTAGTTAGGCCTCCTTTCCACAGACTGCTGATGGTCAGTGAAATGCCTCTCAAACTCTCTCAACTGCTCACTTCTGCCTGGTAACTGCTTGCTGAGGCATGAGGCTAGCTTCTGCTGCTGGAGCAGGCATAAGACATCAAATCCACGCCCCCTGCCAGTGATTGGCCAAGTGGGCAGTGGAATTTATTGTGACAGGCTCCGCCTCAGCCCATAGTGATAGCTGCAGGCTGATGCTACTGCTAAGCCCCGCCCTCAACATGTTACAATAAGCTCTATTCATAAAACATTTGCAGTAAAAAAAATCTTGGAGGGAAAACACCACATGGTATTTTAGACTTGTGTGCTAATTCATAAAAAATGTTTACACTTGCGATAATAGGTCGGGGAATTCCCCACTAAACTGGCAGTACTGGCTGAGTTGTTACATTTTCTCCTGCAGAGACAGCAAGTATAAAGGAGGCAGCCCCAGCATCCCTTTACATGTGCATTTTTCTGCCTCTCCGCCTGAATCTGCACTGAATCTGTCTAATTAGTCTTCCTAATCAATCTACTTAATTGCTGCAGCTTAGAAAAAGTTCCAAAAATGTTACACATGCAGGCTTTCTGATGTGAAATTTATCTGAAAACAGGTACCCAAGGGGTTAAAAAAACACAGCCTTGGTATTCCGGAATGCCTTGTCTGCTCTCTTCTCACTGCAGCTGCCTGGGAGGTCTGTCTCTCCATTAGTTTGCCTGTCATTGCTGGCTTATGCCTTATCTAAATAGCCGGGTTTCTCCACACACATTCCGCCTGCTCTAATCTTTATGAATTAACCTTCAGTGACATGTGTTGTGATAATCTCTGCACAAGGCGGTAATTTCCCGCACTGCACAGGAATGTCAGATTTTCATGCGGAAACAGCCTTTATGAATGCCCACTTCGCTAAATGGTCAGGAAAGTCAGCTGTTTTGAGCAGAAAACTTGCGGTAAAGTTTTATGAATAGAGCCCATTGGGCTCTATTCTCAATGAGTTTCCGCATGCGGTAAAGTACATGCGGGAAGTTTGCACCCAAAATACCGGCAAGTTGGGATTCTCAAAATGTTCCGCATGTTTTTTCCGCATGCGGAAAAAGTGTGATAAAAGTGCGGGATTCATGCGGTAAAATTTCCGCAAAAGTCGGTATTTTCCGCAATAAAAGATCAATTCTCAAAGATGTTCAGGCGCATCTTTTCTTCGTTAATTACCGAATTTTTATCACCTACAAGAAGTAGGTGATATATTCCGCATCCCATTGACTTTAATGAAGTGTGGAGGCTTAAGGGCTGTGCTTGGTGGACTTTAACTTTTTTTTTTTAAACACTTTTTCATGCAACCTTTTTACCGCATGATTCCCGCATGAATAATGCCTGTTTCCGCATCTTTTTTCCCGCATGCGGCAAACATGCGGAAAATGTTAGTGAATGCTAAAAAAATGCGGAGTTTACCGCTGGCGGGAATTTACCGGTAAAATTTTGCGGTACTTTTGGCTCTTTGAGAATAGAGCCCATTATGAGTTCCCTGCTGTATGAGACAGTCCCACCCCTCAGTTTAACCAGCCAGTTACTGCAACCCAGCCTCAGCCTTTGTCCCTCCCCTTGGCCAATGATCTCTCCAGTTTATTTTTCCCTCCAATTTGGCCCCGTGAGGATGTGGTAACGTGAGGATGGTTATGTAAGTGGCTGACTGCAGGAGCATTTCCCAGCATTGCAGAGGCTAGATTGGATGGCTAAGGAAGCCTTATATAGACAATGTTCTCTTTGCTGCAGCTCACATTTCAATGGCAGCCCTGACAATAGACGGCTGCAGCTGGGATATCACACACACAGAACCTGTAACTTCAAAAATGTCCCCTGGGGGTACTTACCTCGGGAGGGGGAAGCCTCTGGATCCTATCGAGGCTTTCCCTGTCCTCCATCCCACAGTGGCTGCGCTGGGCACCCAAAACCACAAGTAAAGTCGGCTGTGGCAATATTAACCTTCCCCAGCGAAGGCGCAGTAGCGTCTCTCTGCTCGGGATCAGGTGGAAATAGCCGATCCTGATCGGGACCACTCTACTGTGCAAGTGAATTGCGCCTGTGCAGTAGAGCAAATCCGATTGGGATTGACTATTTCCGAATGACCCTGAGCTTAGAGCCGCTACTGAGCTGGAGCCGGGAAGGTAAATATTTACATGGCTGCTGTTCGGGGACTGCTAGCACTGCGAACGTGGGATGGAGGAGGATGGGGAAGCCTCAATAGGATCCAGAGGCTTCCCCCTCCCATGGTAAGTACCCCCAGGAAACATTTTTTTTTAAAAGTTACAGGTCCTCTTTAAGGTGTCCATACATCAAGCAGTGATGGGCAGATTTGACCAAGGGACAGATCGCTCTCTGATCAGAGAGAGATCCATCAGCTGCCCATACACCACAGTCCGATTTACAATCAATTTCATGCTAAAATCTTTTGAAAATCGACCCAGTGCGCAGCCTTGCCGCTGTTCCCTAGTGTGCACGTGTGCATTTATACATTACCTCTGCTGTGTCCCAGTACCCATCCAGTGTCCCAATCCGCCGCTCTTCCATCACACATGCTGATGGCATATATGGGTCTGATGGGAAAAGGGGCAGGACACCGTGACACGGGACAGGTAATGTATAAACGCACACGTTTTTACAATGTGGAAACCGCTCCGGGGGTTTCATCGCTCTTTGTTACTGCCGCGCACCTACACCTTGCAGCTTGTCTGACCAATTCATGCACCAATTTCAGGACTAAATTAGTCACATCATCGATCGGGCGTGCACTTGGCAGCACCGATTTCCGTCCGATTTGATTATAATTGAATCGGATGATCGATTGGCCCCCAAGTCCCCTAATGTATGGCCACCTTTATGGATTATCCATAAATATATGGTAACATTTGTAACAGTCATGGATCCATTGTTAAAACTGTTGTAGTCAAATTGGTTTATTTTGGAGGGAAACCGTTGCCAGATCATGTGTATGTTGGAGGGAATCTGCCAGATTACGTGCATTTTGTGTGAAATGCTGTCAGCTTATGTATATATTGGGGGGAAACACTATGGCGGTGCTCAAACTTCCTCCGTAGGAGCACTTGTATGGCTGCTAAGGTCATGTATGTTGGGTACCACTCATGACCGAGCCCATGTTCTTTTGCATTGCCACACCCATTTTGCAGCTGCATGAGGCGTCACTCTTCTCCTGTCACTACCTCTGGCTGCAGCTGTGCCATCACGCCTCTCCTATCACTACCTCTGGCTGCAGCTGTGCTGTCACTCCTCTCCTGTCACTACCTCTGGCTGCAGGTGTGCTGTCACTCCTCTCCTGTCACTACCTCTGGCTGCAGCTGTGCCATCACTCCTGTCCTGTCACTACCTCTGGCTGCAGGTGTGCTGTCACTCCTCTCCTGTCACTACCTCTGGCTGCAGCTGTGCCATCACTCCTGTCACTACCTCTGGCAGCAGGTGAGCTGTCACTCCTCTCCTGTCACTACCTCTGGCAGCAGGTGTGCTGTCACTCCTCTACTGTCACTACCTCTGGCTGCAGCTGTGCCATCACGCCTCTCCTGTCACTACCTCTGGCTGCAGCTGTGCTTTCACTCCTCTCCTGTCACTACCTTTGGCTGCAGGTGTGCTGTCACTCCTCTCCTGTCACTACCTCTGGCTGCAGGTGTGCTGTCACTCCTCTCCTGTTACTACCTCTGGCTGCAGCTGTGCCATCACTCCTGTCACTACCTCTGGCAGCAGGTGAGCTGTCACTCCTCTCCTGTCACTACCTCTGGCTGCAGGTGAGCAGTCACTCCTCTCCTGTCATTACCTCTGGCTGCAGGTGTGCTGTCACTCTTCTCCTGTCAGTACCTCCTGGCTGCAGGTGTGCCGTCACTCCTCTCCTGTCAGTACCTCTGGCTGCAGGTGAGCCGTCACTCCTCTCCTGTCACTACCTCTGGCTGAAGGTGTGCTGTCTCTCCTCTCCTGGCACTACCTCTGGCTGCAGCTGTGCTGTCACTCCTCTCCTGTCTACCTCTGGCTGCAGGTGTGCTGTCACTCCTCTCCTGTCACTACCTCTGGCTGCAGCTGTGCTGTCACTCCTCTCCTGTCACTACCTCTGGCTGCAGGTGTGCTGTCACTCCTCTCCTGTCACTACCTATGGCTGCAGCTGTGCCGTCACTCCTCTCCTGTCACTACCTCTGGCTGCAGCTGTGCCGTCACTCCTCTGCTGTCACTACCTCTGGCTGCAGCTGTGCCGTCACTCCTCTCCTGTCACTACCTCTGGCTGCAGGTGAGCAGTCACTCCTCTCCTGTCACTACCTCTGGCTGCAGCTGTGCCATCACTCCTGTCACTACCTCTGGCTGCAGGTGAGCTGTCACTCCTCTCCTGTCACTACCTCTGGCTGAAGGTGTGCTGTCACTCCTCTCCTCTCACTACCTCTGGCTGCAGCTGTGCTGTCACTCCTCTCCTGTCACTACCTCTGGCTGCAGGTGTGCTGTCACTCCTCTACTGTCACTACCTCTGGCTGCAGCTGTGACATCACGCCTCTCCTGTCACTACCTCTGGCTGAAGGTGTGCTGTCACTCCTCTACTCTCACTACCTCTGGCTGCAGCTGTGCTGTCACTCCTCTCCTGTTGCTACCTCTGGCTGCAGGTGTGCTGTCACTCCTCTACTGTCACTACATCTGGCTGCAGGTGTGCTGTCACTCCTCTCCAGTCACTACATCTGGCTGTAGGTGTGCTGTCACTCCTCTCCTGTCACTACCTCTGGCTGCAGCTGTGCCGTCACTCCTCTCCTGTCACTACCTCTGGCTGCAGCTGTGCCGTCACTCCTCTCCTGTCACTACCTCTGGCTGCAGGTGAGCAGTCACTCCTCTCCTGTCACTACCTCTGGCTGCAGCTGTGCCATCACTCCTGTCACTACCTCTGGCTGCAGGTGAGCTGTCACTCCTCTCCTGTCACTACCTCTGGCTGAAGGTGTGCTGTCACTCCTCTCCTCTCACTACCTCTGGCTGCAGCTGTGCTGTCACTCCTCTCCTGTCACTACCTCTGGCTGCAGGTGTGCTGTCACTCCTCTACTGTCACTACCTCTGGCTGCAGCTGTGACATCACGCCTCTCCTGTCACTACCTCTGGCTGAAGGTGTGCTGTCACTCCTCTACTCTCACTACCTCTGGCTGCAGCTGTGCCGTCACTCCTCTCCTGTCGCTACCTCTGGCTGCAGGTGTGCTGTCACTCCTCTACTGTCACTACCTCTGGCTGCAGCTGTGCCATCACGCCTCTTCTGTCACTACCTCTGGCTGCAGCTGTGCTGTCACGCCTCTCCTCACTACCTCTGGCTGCTGCTGTGCTGTCACTCCTCTCCTGTCACTACCTCTGGCTGCAGCTGTGCTGTCACTCCTCTCCTGTCACTACCTCTGGCTGCAGGTGTGCCGTAACTCCTCTCCTCCCACTACCTCTGGCTGCAGCTGTGCTGCCACTCTCCTGTCACTACCTCTGGCTGCAGGTGTGCTGTCACTCCTCTCCTGTCACTACCTCTGGCTGCAGCTGTGCTGTTACTCCTCTCCTGTCACTACCTCTGGCTGCAGGTGTGCTGTCACTCCTCTCCTCTCACTACCTCTGGCTGCAGGTGTGCTGTCACTCCTCTCCTGTCACTACCTCTGGCTGAAGGTGTGCTGTCACTCCTCTCCTCTCACTACCTCTGGCTGCAGCTGTGCTGTCACTCCTCTCCTGTCACTACCTCTGGCTGCAGGTGTGCTGCCACTCCTGTCACTACCTCTGGCTGAAGGTGTGCTGTCACTCCTCTCCTCTCACTACCTCTGGCTGCAGCTGTGCTGTCACTCCTCTCCTGTCACTTCCTCTGGCTGCAGGTGTGCTGTCACTCCTCTCCTGTCACTACCTCTGGCTGAAGGTGTGCTGTCTCTCCTCTCACTACCTCTGGCTGCAGGTGTGCTGTCACTCCTCTACTGTCACTACCTCTGGCTGCAGCTGTGCCATCATGCCTCTCCTGTCACTAGCTCTGGCTGAAGGTGTGCTGTCACTCCTCTCCTGTCACTACCTCTGGCTGCAGGTGTGCTGTCACTCCTCTACTGTCACTACCTCTGGCTGCAGCTGTGCCATCACGCCTCTCCTGTCACTACCTCTGGCTGCAGCTGTGCTGTCACTCCTCTCCTGTCACTACCTCTGGCTGCAGTTGAGCAGTCACTCCTCTCCTGTCACTACCTCTGGCTGAAGGTGTGCTGTCATTCCTCTCCTGTCACTACCTCTGGCTGCAGGTGTGCTGTCACTCCTCTCCTGTCACTACCTCTGGCTGCAGCTGTGCTGTCACTCCTCTCCTGTCACTACCTGTGGCTGCAGCTGTGCTGTCACTCCTCTCCTGTCACTACCTCTGGCTGCAGGTGAGCAGTCACTCCTCTCCTGTCACTACCTCTGGCTGAAGGTGTGCTGTCACTCCTCTCCTGTCACTAACTCTGGCTGCAGGTGTGCTGTCACTCCTCTCCTGTCACTACCTCTGGCTGCAGCTGTACTGTCACTCCTCTCCTGTCACTACCTATGGCAGCAGCTGTGCTGTCACTCCTCTCCTGTCACTACCTCTGGCTACAGCTGTGCCGTCACTCCTCTCCTGTCACTACCTATGGCTGCAGCTGTGCCGTCACTCCTCTCCTGTCACTACCTATGGCTGCAGCTGTGCTGTCACTCCTCTCCTGTCACTACCTCTGGCTGTTGCTGTGCTATCACTCTTCTCCTGTTACTACCTCTGGCTGCAGCTGTGCCGTCACTCCTCTCCTGTCACTACTTCTGGCTGCAGCTGTGCAGTCACTCCTCTCCTGTCAGTACCTCTGGCTGCAGGTGTGGTGTCACTCCTCTCCTGTCACTACCTCTGGCTGCAGCTGTTCCATTACTCCTCTCCTGTCACTACGTCTGGCTGGAGGTGTGCCATCACTCCTCTCCTGTCACTACCTCTGGCTGAAGGTGTGCTGTCACTCCTCTACTCTCACTACCTCTGGCTGCAGGTGTGCTGTCACTCCTCTCCTGTCACTACCTCTGGCTGCATGTGTGCCGTCACTCCTCTCCTCTCACTACCTCTGGCTGCAGCTGTGCTGCCACTCCTCTCCTGTCACTATCTCTGGCTGCAGCTCTGCTGTCACTCCTCTCCTGTCACTACCTCTGGCTGCAGGTGTGCTGTCACTCCTCTCCTCTCACTACCTCTGGCTGCAGGTGTGCTGTCACTCCTCTCCTGTCACTACCTCTGGCTGAAGGTGTGCTGTCACTCCTCTCCTCTCACTACCTCTGGCTGCAGCTGTGCTGTCACTCCTCTCCTGTCACTACCTCTGGCTGCAGGTGTGCTGTCACTCCTCTACTTTCACTACCTCTGGCTGCAGCTGTGCCATCACGCCTCTCCTGTCACTAGCTCTGGCTGAAGGTGTGCTGTCACTCCTCTCCTGTCACTACCTCTGGCTGCAGGTGAGCAGTCACTCCTCTCCTGTCACTACCTCTGGCTGAAGGTGTGCTGTCACTCCTTTCCTGTCACTACCTCTGGCTGCAGGTGTGCTGTCACTCCTTTCCTGTCACTACCTCTGGCTGCAGGTGTGCTGTCACTCCTCTCCTGTCACTACCTCTGGCTGAAGGTGTGCTGTCACTCCTCTCCTGTCACTACCTCTGGCTGCAGGTGTGCTGTCACTCCTCTCCTGTCACTACCTCTGGCTGCAGGTGTGCTGTCACTCCTCTCCTGTCACTACCTGTGGCTGCAGCTGTGCTGTCACTCCTCTCCTGTCACTACCTCTGGCTGCAGGTGAGCAGTCACTCCTCTCCTGTCACTACCTCTGGCTGAAGGTGTGCTGTCACTCCTCTCCTGTCACTACCTCTGGCTGCAGGTGTGCTGTCACTCCTCTCCTGTCACTACCTCTGGCTGCAGCTGTGCTGTCACTCCTCTCCTGTCACTACCTATGGCAGCAGCTGTGCTGTCACTCCTCTCCTGTCACTAGCTCTGGCTACAGCTGTGCCGTCACTCCTCTCCTGCTACTACCTATGGCTGCAGCTGTGCTGTCACTCAACTCCTGTCACTACCTCTGGCTGCAGCTGTGCAGTCACTCCTCTCCTGTCAGTACCTCTGGCTGCAGGTGTGGTGTCACTCCTCTCCTGTCACTACCTCTGGCTGCAGCTGTGCCGTTACTCCTCTCCTGTCACTACCTCTGGCTGCAGGTGTGGTGTCACTCCTCTCCTGTCACTACCTCTGGCTGCAGCTGTTCCATTACTCCTCTCCTGTCACTACGTCTGGCTGGAGGTGTGCCATCACTCCTCTCCTGTCACTACCTCTGGCTGAAGGTGTGCTGTCACTCCTCTACTCTCACTACCTCTGGCTGCAGGTGTGCTGTCACTCCTCTCCTGTCACTACCTCTGGCTGCATGTGTGCCGTCACTCCTCTCCTCTCACTACCTCTGGCTGCAGCTGTGCTGCCACTCCTCTCCTGTCACTATCTCTGGCTGCAGCTCTGCTGTCACTCCTCTCCTGTCACTACCTCTGGCTGCAGGTGTGCTGTCACTCCTCTCCTCTCACTACCTCTGGCTGCAGGTGTGCTGTCACTCCTCTCCTGTCACTACCTCTGGCTGAAGGTGTGCTGTCACTCCTCTCCTCTCACTACCTCTGGCTGCAGCTGTGCTGTCACTCCTCTCCTGTCACTACCTCTGGCTGCAGGTGTGCTGTCACTCCTCTACTTTCACTACCTCTGGCTGCAGCTGTGCCATCACGCCTCTCCTGTCACTAGCTCTGGCTGAAGGTGTGCTGTCACTCCTCTCCTGTCACTACCTCTGGCTGCAGGTGTACTGTCACGCCTCTCCTGTCACCACCTCTGGCTGCAGCTGTGCTGTCACTCCTCTCCTGTCACTACCTCTGGCTGCAGGTGAGCAGTCACTCCTCTCCTGTCACTACCTCTGGCTGAAGGTGTGCTGTCACTCCTTTCCTGTCACTACCTCTGGCTGCAGGTGTGCTGTCACTCCTTTCCTGTCACTACCTCTGGCTGCAGGTGTGCTGTCACTCCTCTCCTGTCACTACCTCTGGCTGAAGGTGTGCTGTCACTCCTCTCCTGTCACTACCTCTGGCTGCAGGTGTGCTGTCACTCCTCTCCTGTCACTACCTCTGGCTGCAGCTGTGCTGTCACTCCTCTCCTGTCACTACCTGTGGCTGCAGCTGTGCTGTCACTCCTCTCCTGTCACTACCTCTGGCTGCAGGTGAGCAGTCACTCCTCTCCTGTCACTACCTCTGGCTGAAGGTGTGCTGTCACTCCTCTCCTGTCACTACCTCTGGCTGCAGGTGTGCTGTCACTCCTCTCCTGTCACTACCTCTGGCTGCAGCTGTGCTGTCACTCCTCTCCTGTCACTACCTATGGCAGCAGCTGTGCTGTCACTCCTCTCCTGTCACTAGCTCTGGCTACAGCTGTGCCGTCACTCCTCTCCTGCTACTACCTATGGCTGCAGCTGTGCTGTCACTAAACTCCTGTCACTACCTCTGGCTGTTGCTGTGCTATCACTCTTCTCCTGTTACTACCTCTGGCTGCAGCTGTGCCGTCACTCCTCTCCTGTCCCTACTTCTGGCTGCAGCTGTGCCGTCACTCCTCTCTTGTCAGTACCTCTGGCTGCAGGTGTGGTGTCACTCCTCTCCTGTCACTACCTCTGGCTGCAGCTGTGCCGTAACTTCTCTCCTGTCACTACCTCTGGCTGCAGGTGTGCTGTCACTCCTCTACTGTCACTACCTCTGGCTGCAGCTGTGCCACCCATCACAACTCTCCTGTCACTGCCTCTGGCTGAAGGTGTGCTGTCACTCATCTCCTCACTACCTCTGGCTGCTGCTGTGCTGTCACTCCACTCCTGTCACTACCTCTGGCTGCAGGTGTGCTGTCACTCCTCTCCAGTCACTACATCTGGCTGTAGGTGTGCTGTCACTCCTCTCCTGTCACTACCTCTGGCTGCAGCTGTGCCGTCACTCCTCTCCTGTCACTACCTCTGGCTGCAGCTGTGCCGTCACTCCTCTCCTGTCACTACCTCTGGCTGCAGCTGTGCCGTCACTCCTCTCCTGTCACTACCTCTGGCTGCAGGTGAGCAGTCACTCCTCTCCTGTCACTACCTCTGGCTGCAGCTGTGCCATCACTCCTGTCACTACCTCTGGCTGCAGGTGAGCTGTCACTCCTCTCCTGTCACTACCTCTGGCTGAAGGTGTGCTGTCACTCCTCTCCTCTCACTACCTCTGGCTGCAGCTGTGCTGTCACTCCTCTCCTGTCACTACCTCTGGCTGCAGGTGTGCTGTCACTCCTCTACTGTCACTACCTCTGGCTGCAGCTGTGACATCACGCCTCTCCTGTCACTACCTCTGGCTGAAGGTGTGCTGTCACTCCTCTACTCTCACTACCTCTGGCTGCAGCTGTGCCGTCACTCCTCTCCTGTCGCTACCTCTGGCTGCAGGTGTGCTGTCACTCCTCTACTGTCACAACCTCTGGCTGCAGCTGTGCCATCACGCCTCTTCTGTCACTACCTCTGGCTGCAGCTGTGCTGTCACGTCTCTCCTCACTACCTCTGGCTGCTGCTGTGCTGTCACTCCTCTCCTGTCACTACCTCTGGCTGCAGCTGTGCTGTCACTCCTCTCCTGTCACTACCTCTGGCTGCAGGTGTGCCGTCACTCCTCTCCTCCCACTACCTCTGGCTGCAGCTGTGCTGCCACTCCTCTCCTGTCACTACCTCTGGCTGCAGGTGTGCTGTCACTCCTCTCCTGTCACTACCTCTGGCTGCAGCTGTGCTGTTACTCCTCTCCTGTCACTACCTCTGGCTGCAGGTGTGCTGTCACTCCTCTCCTCTCACTACCTCTGGCTGCAGGTGTGCTGTCACTCCTCTCCTGTCACTACCTCTGGCTGAAGGTGTGCTGTCACTCCTCTCACTACCTCTGGCTGCAGCTGTGCTGTCACTCCTCTCTTGTCACTACCTCTGGCTGCAGGTGTGCTGCCACTCCTGTCACTACCTCTGGCTGAAGGTGTGCTGTCACTCCTCTCCTCTCACTACCTCTGGCTGCAGCTGTGCTGTCACTCCTCTCCTGTCACTTCCTCTGGCTGCAGGTGTGCTGTCACTCCTCTCCTGTCACTACCTCTGGCTGAAGGTGTGCTGTCTCTCCTCTCACTACCTCTGGCTGCAGGTGTGCTGTCACTCCTCTACTGTCACTACCTCTGGCTGCAGCTGTGCCATCATGCCTCTCCTGTCACTAGCTCTGGCTGAAGGTGTGCTGTCACTCCTCTCCTGTCACTACCTCTGGCTGCAGGTGTGCTGTCACTCCTCTACTGTCACTACCTCTTGCTGCAGCTGTGCCATCACGCCTCTCCTGTCACTACCTCTGGCTGCAGCTGTGCTGTCACTCCTCTCCTGTCACTACCTCTGGCTGCAGTTGAGCAGTCACTCCTCTCCTGTCACTACCTCTGGCTGAAGGTGTGCTGTCATTCCTCTCCTGTCACTACCTCTGGCTGCAGGTGTGCTGTCACTCCTCTCCTGTCACTACCTCTGCCTTCAGCTGTGCTGTCACTCCTCTCCTGTCACTACCTGTGGCTGCAGCTGTGCTGTCACTCCTCTCCTGTCACTACCTCTGGCTGCAGGTGAGCAGTCACTCCTCTCCTGTCACTACCTCTGGCTGAAGGTGTGCTGTCACTCCTCTCCTGTCACTAACTCTGGCTGCAGGTGTGCTGTCACTCCTCTCCTGTCACTACCTCTGGCTGCAGCTGTACTGTCACTCCTCTCCTGTCACTACCTATGGCAGCAGCTGTGCTGTCACTCCTCTCCTGTCACTACCTCTGGCTACAGCTGTGCCGTCACTCCTCTCCTGTCACTACCTATGGCTGCAGCTGTGCTGTCACTCCTCTCCTGTCACTACCTCTGGCTGTTGCTGTGCTATCACTCTTCTCCTGTTACTACCTCTGGCTGCAGCTGTGCCGTCACTCCTCTCCTGTCACTACTTCTGGCTGCAGCTGTGCAGTCACTCCTCTCCTGTCAGTACCTCTGGCTGCAGGTGTGGTGTCACTCCTCTCCTGTCACTACCTCTGGCTGCAGCTGTGCCGTTACTCCTCTCCTGTCACTACCTCTGGCTGCAGGTGTGGTGTCACTCCTCTCCTGTCACTACCTCTGGCTGCAGCTGTTCCATTACTCCTCTCCTGTCACTACGTCTGGCTGGAGGTGTGCCATCACTCCTCTCCTGTCACTACCTCTGGCTGAAGGTGTGCTGTCACTCCTCTACTCTCACTACCTCTGGCTGCAGGTGTGCTGTCACTCCTCTCCTGTCACTACCTCTGGCTGCATGTGTGCCGTCACTCCTCTCCTCTCACTACCTCTGGCTGCAGCTGTGCTGCCACTCCTCTCCTGTCACTATCTCTGGCTGCAGCTCTGCTGTCACTCCTCTCCTGTCACTACCTCTGGCTGCAGGTGTGCTGTCACTCCTCTCCTCTCACTACCTCTGGCTGCAGGTGTGCTGTCACTCCTCTCCTGTCACTACCTCTGGCTGAAGGTGTGCTGTCACTCCTCTCCTCTCACTACCTCTGGCTGCAGCTGTGCTGTCACTCCTCTCCTGTCACTACCTCTGGCTGCAGGTGTGCTGTCACTCCTCTACTTTCACTACCTCTGGCTGCAGCTGTGCCATCACGCCTCTCCTGTCACTAGCTCTGGCTGAAGGTGTGCTGTCACTCCTCTCCTGTCACTACCTCTGGCTGCAGGTGTACTGTCACGCCTCTCCTGTCACCACCTCTGGCTGCAGCTGTGCTGTCACTCCTCTCCTGTCACTACCTCTGGCTGCAGGTGAGCAGTCACTCCTCTCCTGTCACTACCTCTGGCTGAAGGTGTGCTGTCACTCCTTTCCTGTCACTACCTCTGGCTGCAGGTGTGCTGTCACTCCTTTCCTGTCACTACCTCTGGCTGCAGGTGTGCTGTCACTCCTCTCCTGTCACTACCTCTGGCTGAAGGTGTGCTGTCACTCCTCTCCTGTCACTACCTCTGGCTGCAGGTGTGCTGTCACTCCTCTCCTGTCACTACCTCTGGCTACAGCTGTGCTGTCACTCCTCTCCTGTCACTACCTGTGGCTGCAGCTGTGCTGTCACTCCTCTCCTGTCACTACCTCTGGCTGCAGGTGAGCAGTCACTCCTCTCCTGTCACTACCTCTGGCTGAAGGTGTGCTGTCACTCCTCTCCTGTCACTACCTCTGGCTGCAGGTGTGCTGTCACTCCTCTCCTGTCACTACCTCTGGCTGCAGCTGTGCTGTCACTCCTCTCCTGTCACTACCTATGGCAGAAGCTGTGCTGTCACTCCTCTCCTGTCACTAGCTCTGGCTACAGCTGTGCCGTCACTCCTCTCCTGCTACTACCTATGGCTGCAGCTGTGCTGTCACTCAACTCCTGTCACTACCTCTGGCTGCAGCTGTGCAGTCACTCCTCTCCTGTCAGTACCTCTGGCTGCAGGTGTGGTGTCACTCCTCTCCTGTCACTACCTCTGGCTGCAGCTGTGCCGTTACTCCTCTCCTGTCACTACCTCTGGCTGCAGGTGTGGTGTCACTCCTCTCCTGTCACTACCTCTGGCTGCAGCTGTTCCATTACTCCTCTCCTGTCACTACGTCTGGCTGGAGGTGTGCCATCACTCCTCTCCTGTCACTACCTCTGGCTGAAGGTGTGCTGTCACTCCTCTACTCTCACTACCTCTGGCTGCAGGTGTGCTGTCACTCCTCTCCTGTCACTACCTCTGGCTGCATGTGTGCCGTCACTCCTCTCCTCTCACTACCTCTGGCTGCAGCTTTGCTGCCACTCCTCTCCTGTCACTATCTCTGGCTGCAGCTCTGCTGTCACTCCTCTCCTGTCACTACCTCTGGCTGCAGGTGTGCTGTCACTCCTCTCCTCTCACTACCTCTGGCTGCAGGTGTGCTGTCACTCCTCTCCTGTCACTACCTCTGGCTGAAGGTGTGCTGTCACTCCTCTCCTCTCACTACCTCTGGCTGCAGCTGTGCTGTCACTCCTCTCCTGTCACTACCTCTGGCTGCAGGTGTGCTGTCACTCCTCTACTTTCACTACCTCTGGCTGCAGCTGTGCCATCACGCCTCTCCTGTCACTAGCTCTGGCTGAAGGTGTGCTGTCACTCCTCTCCTGTCACTACCTCTGGCTGCAGGTGTACTGTCACGCCTCTCCTGTCACCACCTCTGGCTGCAGCTGTGCTGTCACTCCTCTCCTGTCACTACCTCTGGCTGCAGGTGAGCAGTCACTCCTCTCCTGTCACTACCTCTGGCTGAAGGTGTGCTGTCACTCCTTTCCTGTCACTACCTCTGGCTGCAGGTGTGCTGTCACTCCTTTCCTGTCACTACCTCTGGCTGCAGGTGTGCTGTCACTCCTCTCCTGTCACTACCTCTGGCTGAAGGTGTGCTGTCACTCCTCTCCTGTCACTACCTCTGGCTGCAGGTGTGCTGTCACTCCTCTCCTGTCACTACCTCTGGCTGCAGCTGTGCTGTCACTCCTCTCCTGTCACTACCTCTGGCTGCAGGTGTGCTGTCACTCCTCTCCTGTCACTACCTCTGGCTGCAGCTGTGCTGTCACTCCTCTCCTGTCACTACCTGTGGCTGCAGGTGAGCAGTCACTCCTCTCCTGTCACTACCTCTGGCTGAAGGTGTGCTGTCACTCCTCTCCTGTCACTACCTCTGGCTGCAGGTGTGCTGTCACTCCTCTCCTGTCACTACCTCTGGCTGCAGCTGTGCTGTCACTCCTCTCCTGTCACTACCTATGGCAGCAGCTGTGCTGTCACTCCTCTCCTGTCACTAGCTCTGGCTACAGCTGTGCCGTCACTCCTCTCCTGCTACTACCTATGGCTGCAGCTGTGCTGTCACTAAACTCCTGTCACTACCTCTGGCTGTTGCTGTGCTATCACTCTTCTCCTGTTACTACCTCTGGCTGCAGCTGTGCCGTCACTCCTCTCCTGTCCCTACTTCTGGCTGCAGCTGTGCCGTCACTCCTCTCTTGTCAGTACCTCTGGCTGCAGGTGTGGTGTCACTCCTCTCCTGTCACTACCTCTGGCTGCAGCTGTGCCGTAACTCTCCTGTCACTACCTCTGGCTGCAGGTGTGCTGTCACTCCGCGACTCTCACTACCTCTGGCTGCAGCTGTGCCACCCATCACAACTCTCCTGTCACTACCTCTGGCTGCTGCTGTGCTGTCACTCCTCTTCCATCACTACCTCTGGCTGAAGGTGTGCTGTCACTCCTCTCCTGTCACTACCTCTGGCTGCAGATGTGCTGTCACTCCTCTCCTGTCACTACCTCTGGCTGCAGGTGTGCTGTCACTCCTCTCCTCTCACTACCTCTGGCTGCAGCTGTGCTGTCACTCCTCTCCTGTCACTACCTTTGGCTGCAGGTGTGCTGTCACTCCTCTACTGTCACTTCCTCTGGCTGCAGCTGTGCTGTCACTCCTCTCCTGTCACTACCTCTGGCTGCAGGTGTGCTGTCACTCCTCTCCTGTCACTACCTCTGGCTGAAGGTGTGCTGTCACTCCTCTCCTGTCACTACCTCTGGCTGCAGCTGTGCCGTCACTCCTCTCCTGTCACTACCTCTGGCTGCAGGTGTGCTGTCATTCATCTCCTGTCACTACCTATGGCTGCAGCTGTGCTGTCACTCCTCTCCTGTCACTACCTCTGGCTGCAGCTGTGCTGTCACTCCTCTCCTCTCAATACCTCTGGCTGCAGCTGTGCTGTCACTCCTCTCCTCTCACTACCTCTGGCTGCAGCTGTGCTGTCACTCCTCTCCTCTCACTACCTCTGGCTGCAGGTGTGCTGTCACTCCTCTACTATCACTTCCTCTGGCTGCAGCTGTGCTGTCACTCCTCTCCTGTCACTACCTCTGGCTGCAGGTGTGCTGTCACTCCTCTCCTGTCACTACCTCTGGCTGCAGGTGTGCTGTCACTCCTCTCCTGTCACTACCTCTGGCTGAAGGTGTGCTGTCACTCCTCTCCTCTCACTACCTCTGGCTGCAGCTGTGCTGTCACTCCTCTCCTGTCACTACCTCTGGCTGAAGGTGTGCTGTCACTCCTCTCCTCTCACTACCTCTGGCTGCAGCTGTGCTGTCACTCCTCTCCTCTCACTACCTCTGGCTGCAGCTGTGCTGTCACTCCTCTCCTCTCACTACCTCTGGCTGCAGCTGTGCTGTCACTCCTCTCCTCTCACTACCTCTGGCTGCAGGTGTGCTGTCACTCCTCTCCTCTCACTACCTCTGGCTGCAGGTGTGCTGTCACTCCTCTCCTGTCACTACCTCTGGCTGAAGGTGTGCTGTCTCTCCTCTCACTACCTCTGGCTGCAGCTGTGCCGTCACTCCTCTCCTGTCACTACCTATGGCTGCAGGTGTGCTGTCACTCCTCTCCTGTCACTACCTCTGGCTACAGCTGTGCCGTCACTCCTCTCCTGTCACTACCTATGGCTGCAGCTGTGCTGTCACTCCTCTCCTGTCACTACTTCTGGCAGTTGCTGTGCTATCACTCTTCTCCTGTTACTACCTCTGGCTGCAGCTGTGCCGTCACTCCTCTCATGTCAGTACCTCTGGCTGCAGGTGTGGTGTCACTCCTCTCCTGTCACTACCTCTGGCTGCAGCTGTGCCGTTACTCCTCTCCTGTCACTACCTCTGGCTGCAGCTGTGCCGTTACTCCTCTCCTGTCAATACCTCTGGCTGCAGCTGTGCTGTCACTCCTCTCCTGTCACTACCTATGGCAGCAGCTGTGCTGTCACTCCTCTCCTGTCACTAGCTCTGGCTACAGCTGTGCCGTCACTCCTCTCCTGCTACTACCTATGGCTGCAGCTGTGCTGTCACTCCTCTCCTGTCACTACCTCTGGCTACAGCTGTGCCGTCACTCCTCTCCTGTCACTACCTATGGCTGCAGCTGTGCTGTCACTCCTCTCCTGTCACTACCTCTGGCTGTTGCTGTGCTATCACTCTTCTCCTGTTACTACCTCTAGCTGCAGCTGTGCCGTCACTCCTCTCCTGTCCCTACTTCTGGCTGCAGCTGTGCTGTCACTCCTGTCCTGTCATTACCTCTGGCTACGACTGTGCTGCCACTCCTCTCCTGTCACTACCTCTGGCTGAAGGTGTGCTGTCACTCCTCTCCTGTCACTACCTCTGGCTGCAGCTGTGCCATCACTCCTGTCACTACCTCTGGCTGCAGGTGAGCTGTCACTCCTCTCCTGTCACTACCTCTGGCTGAAGGTGTGCTGTCACTCCTCTCCTCTCACTACCTCTGGCTGCAGCTGTGCTGTCACTCCTCTCCTGTCACTACCTCTGGCTGCAGGTGTGCTTTCACTCCTCTACTGTCACTACCTCTGGCTGCAGCTGTGCCATCACGCCTTTCCTGTCACTACCTCTGGCTGAAGGTGTGCTGACACTCCTCTACTCTCACTACCTCTGGCTGCAGCTGTGCTGTCACTCCTCTCCTGTCGCTACCTCTGGCTGCAGGTGTGCTGTCACTCCTCTACTGTCACTACCTCTGGCTGCAGGTGTGCTGTCACTCCTCTCCTGTCACTACCTCTGGCTGAAGGTGTGCTGTCACTCCTCTCCTCTCACTACCTCTGGCTGCAGCTGTGCTGTCACTCCTCTCCTGTCTCTACCTCTGGCTGCAGGTGTGCTGTCATTCATCTCCTGTCACTACCTCTGGCTGCAGCTGTGCTGTCACTCCTCTCCTGTCACTACCTCTGGCTGCAGGTGTGCTGTCACTCCTCTCCTCTCAATACCTCTGGCTGCAGCTGTGCTGTCACTCCTCTCCTCTCACTACCTCTGGCTGCAGCTGTGCTGTCACTCCTCTCCTGTCACTACTTCTGGCAGTTGCTGTGCTATCACTCTTCTCCTGTTACTACCTCTGGCTGCAGCTGTGCCGTCACTCCTCTCATGTCAGTACCTCTGGCTGCAGGTGTGGTGTCACTCCTCTCCTGTCACTACCTCTGGCTGCAGCTGTGCCGTTACTCCTCTCCTGTCACTACCTCTGGCTGCAGCTGTGCCGTTACTCCTCTCCTGTCAATACCTCTGGCTGCAGCTGTGCTGTCACTCCTCTCCTGTCACTACCTATGGCAGCAGCTGTGCTGTCACTCCTCTCCTGTCACTAGCTCTGGCTACAGCTGTGCCGTCACTCCTCTCCTGCTACTACCTATGGCTGCAGCTGTGCTGTCACTCCTCTCCTGTCACTACCTCTGGCTACAGCTGTGCCGTCACTCCTCTCCTGTCACTACCTATGGCTGCAGCTGTGCTGTCACTCCTCTCCTGTCACTACCTCTGGCTGTTGCTGTGCTATCACTCTTCTCCTGTTACTACCTCTAGCTGCAGCTGTGCCGTCACTCCTCTCCTGTCCCTACTTCTGGCTGCAGCTGTGCTGTCACTCCTGTCCTGTCATTACCTCTGGCTACGACTGTGCTGCCACTCCTCTCCTGTCACTACCTCTGGCTGAAGGTGTGCTGTCACTCCTCTCCTGTCACTACCTCTGGCTGCAGCTGTGCCATCACTCCTGTCACTACCTCTGGCTGCAGGTGAGCTGTCACTCCTCTCCTGTCACTACCTCTGGCTGAAGGTGTGCTGTCACTCCTCTCCTGTCACTACCTCTGGCTGCAGGTGTGCTTTCACTCCTCTACTGTCACTACCTCTGGCTGCAGCTGTGCCATCACGCCTTTCCTGTCACTACCTCTGGCTGAAGGTGTGCTGACACTCCTCTCCTGTCGCTACCTCTGGCTGCAGGTGTGCTGTCACTCCTCTACTGTCACTACCTCTGGCTGCAGGTGTGCTGTCACTCCTCTCCTGTCACTACCTCTGGCTGAAGGTGTGCTGTCACTCCTCTCCTCTCACTACCTCTGGCTGCAGCTGTGCTGTCACTCCTCTCCTGTCACTACCTCTGGCTGCAGGTGTGCTGTCATTCATCTCCTGTCACTACCTCTGGCTGCAGCTGTGCTGTCACTCCTCTCCTGTCACTACCTCTGGCTGCAGGTGTGCTGTCACTCCTCTCCTCTCAATACCTCTGGCTGCAGCTGTGCTGTCACTCCTCTCCTCTCACTACCTCTGGCTGCAGCTGTGCTGTCACTCCTCTCCTGTCACTACCTCTGGCTGCAGGTGTGCTGTCACTCCTCTACTATCACTTCCTCTGGCTGCAGCTGTGCTGTCACTCCTCTCCTGTCACTACCTCTGGCTGCAGGTGTGCTGTCACTCCTCTCCTCTCACTACCTCTGGCTGCAGGTGTGCTGTCACTCCTCTCCTGTCACTACCTCTGGCTGAAGGTGTGCTGTCACTCCTCTCCTCTCACTACCTCTGGCTGCAGCTATGCTGTCACTCCTCTCCTGTCACTACCTCTGGCTGAAGGTGTGCTGTCACTCCTCTCCTCTCACTACCTCTGGCTGCAGCTGTGCTGTCACTCCTCTCCTCTCACTACCTCTGGCTGCAGCTGTGCTGTCACTCCTCTCCTCTCACTACCTCTGGCTGCAGCTGTGCTGTCACTCCTCTCCTCTCACTACCTCTGGCTGCAGGTGTGCTGTCACTCCTCTCCTCTCACTACCTCTGGCTGAAGGTGTGCTGTCTCTCCTCTCACTACCTCTGGCTGCAGCTGTGCCGTCACTCCTCTCCTGTCACTACCTATGGCTGCAGGTGTGCTGTCACTCCTCTCCTGTCACTACCTCTGGCTACAGCTGTGCCGTCACTCCTCTCCTGTCACTACCTATGGCTGCAGCTGTGCTGTCACTCCTCTCCTGTCACTACCTCTGGCAGTTGCTGTGCTATCACTCTTCTCCTGTTACTACCTCTGGCTGCAGCTGTGCCGTCACTCCTCTCATGTCAGTACCTCTGGCTGCAGGTGTGGTGTCACTCCTCTCCTGTCACTACCTCTGGCTGCAGCTGTGCCGTTACTCCTCTCCTGTCACTACCTCTGGCTGCAGGTGTGGTGTCACTCCTCTCCTGTCACTACCTCTGGCTGCAGCTGTTCCATCACTCCTCTCCTGTCACTACCTCTGGCTGCAGGTGTGCCGTCACTCCTCTCCTGTCAGTACCTCTGGCTGCAGGTGAGCCGTCACTCCTCTCCTCTCACTACCTCTGGCTGCAGCTGTGCTGTCACTCCTCTCCTATCTACCTCTGGCTGCAGGTGTGCTGTCAAGCCTCTCCTGTCACTACCTCTGGCTGCAGGTGTGCTATCACTCCTTTTCCTGTCACTACCTCTGGCTGCAGCTGTGCTGTCACTCCTGTCCTGTCATTACCTCTGGCTACGACTGTGCTGTCACTCCTCTCCTGTCACTACCTCTGGCTGAAGGTGTGCTGTCACTCCTCTCCTGTCACTACCTCTGGCTGCAGCTGTGCCATCACTCCTGTCACTACCTCTGGCTGCAGGTGAGCTGTCACTCCTCTCCTGTCACTACCTCTGGCTGAAGGTGTGCTGTCACTCCTCTCCTCTCACTACCTCTGGCTGCAGCTGTGCTGTCACTCCTCTCCTGTCACTACCTCTGGCTGCAGGTGTGCTTTCACTCCTCTACTGTCACTACCTCTGGCTGCAGCTGTGCCATCACGCCTTTCCTGTCACTACCTCTGGCTGCAGGTGTGCTGTCACTCCTCTACTGTCACTACCTCTGGCTGCAGCTGTGCCATCACGCCTCTCCTGTCACTAGCTCTGGCTGAAGGTGTGCTGTCACTCCTCTCCTGTCACTACCTCTGGCTGCAGGTGTACTGTCACGCCTCTCCTGTCACTACCTCTGGCTGCAGCTGTGCTGTCACTCCTCTCCTGTCACTACCTCTGGCTGCAGGTGAGCAGTCACTCCTCTCCTGTCACTACCTCTGGCTGCAGGTGTGCTGTCACTCCTTTCCTGTCACTACCTCTGGCTGCAGGTGTGCTGTCACTCCTCTCCTGTCACTACCTCTGGCTGAAGGTGTGCTGTCACTCCTCTCCTGTCACTACCTCTGGCTGAAGGTGTGCTGTCACTCCTCTCCTGTCACTACCTCTGGCTGCAGCTGTGCTGTCACTCCTCTCCTGTCACTACCTGTGGCTGCAGCTGTGCTGTCACTCCTCTCCTGTCACTACCTCTGGCTGCAGGTGAGCAGTCACTCCTCTCCTGTCACTACCTCTGGCTGAAGGTGTGCTGTCACTCCTCTCCTGTCACTACCTCTGGCTGCAGGTGTGCTGTCACTCCTCTCCTCTCACTACCTCTGGCTGCAGCTGTGCTGTCACTCCTCTCCTGTCACTACCTGTGGCTGCAGCTGTGCTGTCACTCCTCTCCTGTCACTACCTCTGGCTGCAGGTGAGCAGTCACTCCTCTCCTGTCACTACCTCTGGCTGAAGGTGTGCTGTCACTCCTCTCCTGTCACTACCTCTGGCTGCAGCTGTGCCATCACTCCTGTCACTACCTCTGGCTGCAGGTGAGCTGTCACTCCTCTCCTGTCACTACCTCTGGCTGAAGGTGTGCTGTCACTCCTCTCCTGTCACTACCTCTGGCTGCAGGTGTGCTTTCACTCCTCTACTGTCACTACCTCTGGCTGCAGCTGTGCCATCACGCCTTTCCTGTCACTACCTCTGGCTGAAGGTGTGCTGACACTCCTCTCCTGTCGCTACCTCTGGCTGCAGGTGTGCTGTCACTCCTCTACTGTCACTACCTCTGGCTGCAGGTGTGCTGTCACTCCTCTCCTGTCACTACCTCTGGCTGAAGGTGTGCTGTCACTCCTCTCCTCTCACTACCTCTGGCTGCAGCTGTGCTGTCACTCCTCTCCTGTCACTACCTCTGGCTGCAGGTGTGCTGTCATTCATCTCCTGTCACTACCTCTGGCTGCAGCTGTGCTGTCACTCCTCTCCTGTCACTACCTCTGGCTGCAGGTGTGCTGTCACTCCTCTCCTCTCAATACCTCTGGCTGCAGCTGTGCTGTCACTCCTCTCCTCTCACTACCTCTGGCTGCAGCTGTGCTGTCACTCCTCTCCTGTCACTACCTCTGGCTGCAGGTGTGCTGTCACTCCTCTACTATCACTTCCTCTGGCTGCAGCTGTGCTGTCACTCCTCTCCTGTCACTACCTCTGGCTGCAGGTGTGCTGTCACTCCTCTCCTCTCACTACCTCTGGCTGCAGGTGTGCTGTCACTCCTCTCCTGTCACTACCTCTGGCTGAAGGTGTGCTGTCACTCCTCTCCTCTCACTACCTCTGGCTGCAGCTATGCTGTCACTCCTCTCCTGTCACTACCTCTGGCTGAAGGTGTGCTGTCACTCCTCTCCTCTCACTACCTCTGGCTGCAGCTGTGCTGTCACTCCTCTCCTCTCACTACCTCTGGCTGCAGCTGTGCTGTCACTCCTCTCCTCTCACTACCTCTGGCTGCAGCTGTGCTGTCACTCCTCTCCTCTCACTACCTCTGGCTGCAGGTGTGCTGTCACTCCTCTCCTCTCACTACCTCTGGCTGAAGGTGTGCTGTCTCTCCTCTCACTACCTCTGGCTGCAGCTGTGCCGTCACTCCTCTCCTGTCACTACCTATGGCTGCAGGTGTGCTGTCACTCCTCTCCTGTCACTACCTCTGGCTACAGCTGTGCCGTCACTCCTCTCCTGTCACTACCTATGGCTGCAGCTGTGCTGTCACTCCTCTCCTGTCACTACCTCTGGCAGTTGCTGTGCTATCACTCTTCTCCTGTTACTACCTCTGGCTGCAGCTGTGCCGTCACTCCTCTCATGTCAGTACCTCTGGCTGCAGGTGTGGTGTCACTCCTCTCCTGTCACTACCTCTGGCTGCAGCTGTGCCGTTACTCCTCTCCTGTCACTACCTCTGGCTGCAGGTGTGGTGTCACTCCTCTCCTGTCACTACCTCTGGCTGCAGCTGTTCCATCACTCCTCTCCTGTCACTACCTCTGGCTGCAGGTGTGCCGTCACTCCTCTCCTGTCAGTACCTCTGGCTGCAGGTGAGCCGTCACTCCTCTCCTCTCACTACCTCTGGCTGCAGCTGTGCTGTCACTCCTCTCCTATCTACCTCTGGCTGCAGGTGTGCTGTCAAGCCTCTCCTGTCACTACCTCTGGCTGCAGGTGTGCTATCACTCCTTTTCCTGTCACTACCTCTGGCTGCAGCTGTGCTGTCACTCCTGTCCTGTCATTACCTCTGGCTACGACTGTGCTGTCACTCCTCTCCTGTCACTACCTCTGGCTGAAGGTGTGCTGTCACTCCTCTCCTGTCACTACCTCTGGCTGCAGCTGTGCCATCACTCCTGTCACTACCTCTGGCTGCAGGTGAGCTGTCACTCCTCTCCTGTCACTACCTCTGGCTGAAGGTGTGCTGTCACTCCTCTCCTCTCACTACCTCTGGCTGCAGCTGTGCTGTCACTCCTCTCCTGTCACTACCTCTGGCTGCAGGTGTGCTTTCACTCCTCTACTGTCACTACCTCTGGCTGCAGCTGTGCCATCACGCCTTTCCTGTCACTACCTCTGGCTGCAGGTGTGCTGTCACTCCTCTACTGTCACTACCTCTGGCTGCAGCTGTGCCATCACGCCTCTCCTGTCACTAGCTCTGGCTGAAGGTGTGCTGTCACTCCTCTCCTGTCACTACCTCTGGCTGCAGGTGTACTGTCACGCCTCTCCTGTCACTACCTCTGGCTGCAGCTGTGCTGTCACTCCTCTCCTGTCACTACCTCTGGCTGCAGGTGAGCAGTCACTCCTCTCCTGTCACTACCTCTGGCTGCAGGTGTGCTGTCACTCCTTTCCTGTCACTACCTCTGGCTGCAGGTGTGCTGTCACTCCTCTCCTGTCACTACCTCTGGCTGAAGGTGTGCTGTCACTCCTCTCCTGTCACTACCTCTGGCTGAAGGTGTGCTGTCACTCCTCTCCTGTCACTACCTCTGGCTGCAGCTGTGCTGTCACTCCTCTCCTGTCACTACCTGTGGCTGCAGCTGTGCTGTCACTCCTCTCCTGTCACTACCTCTGGCTGCAGGTGAGCAGTCACTCCTCTCCTGTCACTACCTCTGGCTGAAGGTGTGCTGTCACTCCTCTCCTGTCACTACCTCTGGCTGCAGGTGTGCTGTCACTCCTCTCCTCTCACTACCTCTGGCTGCAGCTGTGCTGTCACTCCTCTCCTGTCACTACCTCTGGCTGAAGGTGTGCTGTCTCTCCTCTCCTGGCACTACCTCTGGCTGCAGCTGTGCTGTCACTCCTCTCCTGTCTACCTCTGGCTGCAGGTGTGCTATCACTCCTCTCCTGTCACTACCTCTGGCTGCAGCTGTGCTGTCACTCCTGTCCTGTCATTACCTCTGGCTGCAGGTGAGCCGTCACTCCTCTCCTGTGACTACATCTGGCTGCAGTTGTGCCGTCACTCCTCTCCTGTCACTAACTCTTGCAGCTGTGCCGTCACTCCTCTCCTGTCACTACCTCTGGCTGCAGCTGTGCAGTCACTCCTCTCCTGTCACTTCCTCTGGCTGCAGCTGTGCCGTCACTCTTCTCCTGTGACTACCTCTGGCTGCAGCTGTGGTTTGGCACAGTGGGAAACATAGGGGCACAGGAGGTGGTATAGTGGGAAACATAAGGGTACAAGAGGTGACTGATATGAGATATGGTATTAATTATTTGTTATTTTGGGGACATTTGCTCTAATGCTGGGAATACACGGTTCGTTTCTGCTGTGCGTTTCTGTTCTCGAACGTTTTTGCCACTCGATTCTGCAGTAGATTGTCTTATCTTCCGCTCGTTTTTCATACTTTTTTCCAGTCACTTCCAACAGAAAACGAGCAGCCACATCATCGAAAGGGAGATCGGACGTGTCGGAAATTATCTATTGAACCATCTAATCAGCTAAAAAATGACCCGTGTATTCCCAGCATAAGAGGCATACTTCACAGGCATAATATACCAGAACCAAAGGCCTCATGCCAAACTTAGTACACAGAGGACCAATTCTCTGTGCCATACAATAGAACAAAAACAGCCTAATCCAATTTGGGAATGTAAATAGAGACAAGCCAAAGACATAATACACAAATAGTGGCACAATAGGCAACAAAATTGAATCACATCAGCTTAATCTAAGTGTTTGGGGGTGTCTGTATTTATATGTCCAGATAAGATTAGGCTGAATTTGTTCTATTGTGTTGCCTAGACAATTGGTCTGGGAGTGTATGAAAAGGTAGGCAATAACTATAATAAAGCTGGCCATACACTGGCCCGATTTGCCGCCGTTTCGACAGCAGATTCGGTCACTGGGATTGAATCTGCTGCCAATCGTTTGCGCTACACGCCGAATTTCAATCCATTTCCTCCGGTCCCGTCGATCGTTCCGTGCGGAAAATTACTGCCGATCGCCCGCGGGTAGGGAGCGCGTCGCTAGCGGCGTTCGAGTGCCCGACGACCGACGCACTCTGGCTGCAGGTGTGCTGTCACTCCTCTGTTAGTACCTCTGGCCAGGGGCGTAGCAATAGGGGTTGCAGAGGTAGCGACCGCATCGGGGCCCTTGGGCCAGAGGGGCCCCGAAGGGCCCTGCCTCAATTACAGTATTAGCTCTCTATGGGTCCTGTGCTCATAAAAAAATCACTTCTATAGATACGTTGCATAGTGGTGATCATTAACAAGCTATTCCCCATCCCCTTCTTGTACCTGACACTGTAGCTGCCATTGGCAGGTTTTGGTGCACCGTATCAATTGTTATGTGTAGAGTGCTTGGGGGGGCCCCATTGTAAAACTCGCATCAGGGCCCACAGCTCCTTAGCTACGCCACTGCGCTCTGGCTGCAGCTGTGCTGTCACTCCTCTCCTGTCTACCTCTGGCTTCAGCTGTGCTGTCACTCCTCTCCTCTCTCTCACAATGTGTGTGTGTGTGTGTGTGTGTCTCCTCATGGTTGGTGGTCTGTGGGGCAGAGGGTGGCTGTGTGCTTTTTTTTAAGTGAGAAAGGGTTTCTGAAAATTGACTATTTGGGTGTGTTAAGACGTGTGCAATTGGTGGCACTATTAGTTGGTTGGAGAGGGATCGTTCCTATGACAGTATCCTTTGTGTGTGTGGTGGGCCTGCTGTATGTGATTATTGCTAACAATGTGGGGGAGGGCAAGCTTTCTTTATAACTGATACAAAGGCCTTAGTCTTGTCACAGATTGCCCAGAGGAGCCGATAGTCGTATCCCTTGGAGTGCCTTGAATGTTTCAAGTAATTAACTGTAAATACTTCTATACTTTTGTACATTTACATAGAGTTTGCCGCTAAAGCAGAATTGCAAGCACTGTGCACACTATGCTGTGGTACTGCTTCTACCATGCGCTGGCAACTTGCGCTCACAACTTACTACCGTCCGCGGGTCAAGTGGCTTACTGACGCAATCCAAACCCACTTTGATTGGCCCAATAGGCTGCCTGTCAAGTTTCAGACAGCCTACTGGGCCAATCAAAGTGCTGGGATCACATCCATTATAGCAACTGGACCTGCAGGGGCTCATGGTGTATTTAGTGGAGCGGCTAATCGTCAGAAGGAGCGTATGAAAGTTACCAGCACAATGTTAGAGGTGCTACTGCAGCATAGCGTGTGATGTTTTTGCACTCCTGTCATTTTGGCTGCTCCGCTTCACAGGTTGTTAAATCAACCTCAGTGCCTCACCCAAGACAATTGTATTACTTGTTTGTTTTGCTTGTAAATATGTTTTGCTTTTTTTTTCAACAGGTCAAGTTTCACTTGTTCATATCGTTCTTAGTTGTTTTTAAAAAAGTTGTACAATGTTTTTTTTTTTAGATGTACACTTCTAGATTTCATTTTTACCTTACAAAGAAAACACTTTGGCTTTGTTCTCCTTTGCAGCAGCCCATTTCCATCAGAGCACAAGTCAGTCTTTAGCCTATATTTCTCCCAGGGCGATGATGTAAAAACCGTGGCCTCCTCTCCCGCCACCCACCCACACCTAACATAGTTTTGCTCTTTTTATGTTCAATATTGTTCTTCCAGCAATGTTACTGCCGCACAACCCATAGGATTTTATTTATCATTCTAATTAGAAATCTTGTGGAAAGAGACCACATTTTTAATAAAACAATCGATAGGATGGGGCACAAAAATTTTAGAAAGGTGGCGTTTTTTCCAATTGGAGAATCTAAAAGTGTATATTCAAATTTAAATAACAAATAAGACAATTAAAACAGCCATTAGTGGATCGCCCAGGGCCGGCCCGCCCATGAGGCGAGGTGAAACTTTTGCCGCCCCGTGGGTGTGGGGGGGCTGCCCGAGCTGGAGGGGATAGCGGGCAGGAAGGGGGTATTGGGCCTAGCGGCGAAGAGCAGAGGACGGGGGACCCAGGCGAGGGAGGGGGGGTCCGACCCCCCTCCCCGCCTCTAGGCCCAATACCCCCTTCCTGCCAGCTATCCCCTCAAGCTCAGGCGCCCCCCCCCCCCCCCACGGCCAGGGGGGGTGGGTGCGATTTCTTTCAAGATTGCCTCAGGCGGCAAAAAGTCTAGGGCTGGGCCTGGGATCGCCTAACAGGGATCAGAAAGGATTTTTTTTCCCCATGCTATACTTATATTGTCCTTTTAGTGTGTCATGGTTTTTTTTCGCATTTCTCTGGTTCAATTCTTATTTTTTTTTATTTTTTTGAGGGTTTCCATATTTGTCTATTAAATTTTCCAAATTACATTGTAATGACATGTTAGATGGTTTGTGTTAGTGTTCTGAATAAATCTATTAGAAACCCTCAGAATCTGTGTTTCTGTGTAAATTTGATCACAACATGAATATAATGGAGAATATATATATATATATATATATATAGTAATTCTAGATATATACTGTACATTCTAGATAGATATCTAGAATGTACTGTATTTTCCGCCTATAAGACGCACTTTTCTACAACAAAAATGGGGAGAAAAAGTCCCTGCGTCTTATACGGCAAAGGCAGGGAATCCCCAAATTCTGAACACCCGCCGATACGAAGCGCTGCCACGTCGGGGATTCCCTGCCTGTGTGCGTCCTCGTCTCCTCCTCCTGTCTAACCACCTGTCACTTCTGTCCTCGCCATGGTTTTCCTGTCCGCCAGCAGTGAAATCAGCTGCAGCCAGTAGCATATAGGCAGCCCCGGGTCCTCACAGCTAGGGAAGAACGGAGAACAGGGGCCAGCAGGACATGGAGCGGGGACAGTGGAACAGAACGCAGAGCAGGGGACAGCGGCATAGCACTAAATAGGTGAGCTTCGGGCCTTGGCCAGCCACATGTAGTCAGAACGCGTTCTGGCCGGCCAAAGTCCGAAATTGTGCAGCATTTTGTACATTGGCCGCATCAGGCAGCCACTTCGCATTGTGACCGGCCAGAACTTGAAGTGGCCAGACTTCGGGTTCTGGCCGTAACATATATAAAATAATCCGGTGTACACATCAGATATATACAGTCACAATCAGATATGTTTATCTTACTTTAAAAATATGGGGGCTGCTTTATTGAAGCAGGACAAGTAACCATTTTTTGATTGGTTTATTTCATTTTTGTGGGCTATACACAGCTATTGCTGTATATATAATTTATGATGACTATTATCTGAGAAATAGAACATTTTATCATATTTTCTATTTTAATTACAGTTTAAATTCATTAGGCGTCTGAGTCGGTGCATTCTACTTCGCGTATTGGAAAACCAACAGTATTTAAAAATGATAATACAAATAAAGCTTGACTTTTTATTAGGTAGTAAATATTTAAAACAATTAGTAATCAAGCATTTCAGCCGCATCAAAATCGTTGCCATAATAAAACCCCTTGTAAATTCCCTGAGGGTCTGGAAAACTGTTTTACACACTTTTTACGGTGCAAGATGGGATTGGACGCCTCCTCCCTTTCCCAAGATAGCCATAAATCCATGACGCAAAAGAACGATATGCGGTTCTATGGAGTTTTCTGAAAAATAAAAAATTGTAGTTAATGAAGAGTACACTTCTTTAAAGATTAGAAGAGAACTGTAAAGGTATCCATACACTGGTCGATTTGTCATTAGATCGACCAACTGACAGATCCCTATCTGATCGAATCTGATCAGAGAGGGATCAAATGGCTGCCTTTACTGCAAACAGAGTGTGAATCGATTTCAGCCTGAAACCGATCACAATCTGTTGAGCTGCTCCTGCCGCCTGTCCTCCCCCCCCCCCCCCGTATATATTACGTGAAGCTAGCTCCGGGTCCTCTTCTCCGAGCTGCACCGCATCCCAGCATCCCGCACCACATCCCAGCGTACACTGTGTCACTCCGTGACCAGGAAGCTCAAATACAGCACCCTCTATTTGAACTTCCTGGTCACTGGAGTGACACAGGAAGTTAAGCTAGCCATACACTGTACGCTGGGATGGAGCAGGAACAGAGTGGTGCAGCGTGGAGAAGATGCCCGGGAGCCAGCGTCAGGTAATGTATACCTGTACCGGATCGGCCGCCGCTAGCGACGCGCTCCTTACCCGTGGGTGATCGATGGTAATTTCCCGCACGGCGCGATTGATGGACCGATCCAATTTCGGGAGGAAATCGGATCGCGGGTGCGTTTAGCACGAACGATTAGGAGCAGATTCGATCCCAGTGATCGAATCTGCTGTCGAACGGTGGCAAATCGGGCCAGTGTATGGCCAGCTTAAGGATAGAGATTAGTTACCTGTGATATACATCGGCAGGAGGATGAGTTGTATTGTTCGGATGAGTCCTAAAAAGAGCTTCCACAATAATTGGGTTTGTGCAAAGGTGATGAAAGTCTGAGATTTGTGTAATACATTGTAAGTCATCAGGTATGATAAGACTTGATGTCCTCAGCATCCTGGCAGCAGATGCTTTCTAAGTCCGTTGGCATGGAAATACAGTTTCCACATAAACACCAGTTGCTGTTCCCAATTCTACCTGTAACTGGTGCATGGTCAGATGTTGATGCCTCTGACCCTTGATTGTCTGTCTGTAAGGGCCTTCTTGGATTGAATGGGAAGCTGCAATCTTCATCAAAACATGGGAAAGTAGCGTAGATCTCGTCCATAACCATTTGTGTCTAAATTAAGAAAACACACACATTACACTCTATAAAAGTACTAAAATTGATATAGACTTTGCAAATGATAAAAATAGCAAAATAATTAAACGGGTATAAAAATACTGTTTGTGGCCAACAAGATCCTTCCATTCATTCAGGTTTCCGAAGCAATTGAATTACCTTTCTAAACCACTATACATTTTTTCAACCACAATTGTCATTTTTACTAAATTAGGATCTCTTCTGCTCCATGCTTGTGGTGCGTTTCTACTTTTTGGCGAAGGGTTAAGGGCGCTGCCACATGACATATTTTACTATTCCGTTATCGAATTGCATTTATTTCCCCATTGAAAGTACACCGGGCCATTACAAGGCCACCCTCATCAGTGGTGCGTTGTTTATTTCACTTTACAATTGCAGTGTCTGATGCAGTGTTGCTGTGTTTGTCAAGTCAATGGGAGTGCATGCAACTCGCATTGCAAACAGTGTTATGCGATTTGTACTGCGATTTCACATTGAGAACATTTTACATCAACCTTTGCATGTCAGGAAACACAATAGTGCACACAGATCAAACATGAAACTCACTGTGAAACATGCACTTGCCAGGAGCTGCTATCACAATGTCATTCTATGTCATCATGACCTCACTAACGCAGAGCTAGTGATAGGCCCACTGCACCTGATGGGGTGCTGGCAGGCAGAAGGATACTTTCCAAGCCTCCAGTAACATCTAGCAGCCTTGCTCTAACTCCTCGTGGTGTCTTTATCAGGTTCCAGCATCCAAGTACATAAGCTGGCCTGTCACCTGACCCAATGCGGGTCATGTGCGGCAGAAGATGGAAAGATGCTTGCAAGGAGATACATACAGGCTGCTTCTAGATGTCACTGTATAATCAGTCACTATTTCAGGGTGATTTTTTTTTCTTGGATGCTCAAGCAACTGGCATGCACATATATCTTTCATCAGGCTATCCCTGTTTATGCCAGATGCTCGGAACTCTACTGTATTATACAAAGTAAACTTACCCTTTGTGCTCTCTCCTCAGCAGTCATTTCTGAATCCACATATTCCTGTCATCCTGCTGCTTGGAATTCAGTCTGAAAAAAGATTATGTAATAAAATAAAAAAAGTATATTGCTTGATAGAGATACATTCATGTGTATTTAAACATACTGTCACATGAGCCAGGACCAAATGGATTGGGAAACATTTAGGGGTCCCCAAAGTATACAGCATTCCTCTGATTCACTGGCCAACCCATGCGTTGGAGAAGCATGCATGGGTTGGAAAGAAATAGACTTCCACATTACAAACAGTGGCTCCGGACTGTCTCGGACTCATGGCCCATACTCACGGGCTACAATTGTCGCCGCAACCACGTGGCACGCGTGTTGCGGCAACAGGTCACCCGTACGTATGGCGTGCGCGCCCCGAACCGTCGCTGCTGTCGCCAGGCGATTGGCGTGGTCAATCGCCTAGCGACAGTTGGCACCGCAACTGTCGCTAGTCCGCGTGTGTATGCGGACTAGCGACAGAAACCTAATAGCCGGAGCACTGAGTTTCCGGCGGGGGGAGGAACGTCGGCGACAGCTTCCGCCGCTTCACTGATCCCTCTTCCGTGGTATGTATACGGAGGGACCTGGCGACGAGCTGTCGCCGAACTGTCGCGCACACGCTCCCGTGTGCTAGCGACAATCTACAAAAGTAGCCCGTGAGTATGGGCCATTACTTAGCCCTGTGATGTCACAGGCCCTTGGAAGGTGCCAACATGGCTGGAGACCTTTAACACCTTGAGAGACAGTGTGTCTCTAAAAGACTATAGGTTCAGGAAGATTATCACCTGAATTATTTATCTCTGTAGGCAGCCGTTGTAATGTGTACAGTAGTGTATTCCAGGTGCTGGACCTTACTGTGTACAGATAGATAAGATAAACTGTTTAAAACTTTGTATAGTGAGTACCACATGGTTGGGATGGAAAATCCTTCCCAAAGGTGGGGGCTCTGCTGTTGTGTATAAATTGTCTTGTTTGACTGAATAAAGGGAGTTACTGTTTGGAATCACAGAAGTTCAGAGTGCTGTCTCTTGCTTCTGTACGGGCTTGCTTAAAGTGAACCTAAAGCCTGGAAAAAAAAAAGTTGAGATTAACTCACCTGGGGCTTCCCCCAGCCCCCTGCAGCCGATCGGTGCCCTCGCAGCCCCGCTCTGACACTCCAGGACCCGAACACTTCTGGTGTGGCCGTCACCGGCCGACAGGCATGGGAACGCGAGTGATTTTTTCGCGTTCCCAGCCTGTATATCACCCCCTATGCTGCTATTGTGGCCAGGAGGGAACGCGAACAATCACTCGCGTTCCCATGCCTGTCGGCCGGTGACGGCCAAACCAGAAGTGTTCGCCGGCGGGTCCTGGAGCGTCAGAGCGGGGCTGCGAGGGCACCGATCTGCTGCAGGGGGCTGAGGGAAGCCCCAGGTGAGTTCATCTCATTTTTTTTTCCAGGCTTTAGGTTCACTTTAATGACATTGGTTCTGCCCAATGCATAGGTTTATCCCAGTACCGTCCTGCAGCTGAGTTAGTTCCTGAGGTTCTGGTAGCGTTGACTTGACAGAGTGGCCCGGGTCGGGGTCTAGCAAGCGGTTCCGTCACACATACCTCTTCCAGGATGGAACATTCATCAGAACTTTCTTCCACTTCTGTGTGGCTACTACTCATGTGTAAAATCTTCAGACTCACTGGAAGTGTATGACTTATCCAGATTTACTAGATCTTCAAGAGTTTCTGGTTCACATTCAGTACTGGAACTTGACATTTTGAACCTATTGGATGAGAATCTTACACGATTATAGATTTTTTTTCTCCGGCTACCTCTACAAATGGCCATGGGGAGAAAACCACTCAGCCAATCGACCTAAGTGATCCACCAGTTTGACAAGCAGCGGATGAATCTTGCCCGAGTCGTCCAATAACGACTGCCTGTGCTGGGAATCCAGCATTTGCACATTATTATTATTTATTTATTTAGCGCCTACATCTTCCGCAGCACTGTACAGAGTATATTGTCTTGTCACTAACTGTCCATCAGAGGAGCTCACAATCTAGTCCCTACCATAGTCATATGTCTATGTATGTATCATGTAGTGTGTGTATCGTACTGGAGGGTCAATTTAGGGGGAAGCCAATTAACTTATCTGTATGTTTTTGGAATGGGTGAGGAAACCGCAGTGCCCGGAGGAAAACCAAGTCGATACAGGGAGAACATACAAACTCCTTTCAGATGTTGACCTGGCTGGGATTTGAACCTGGCACCCAGCGCTACAAGGCGAGAGCGCTAACCACGACGCCACCATGCTGCCCATGTCAGCCCCTGATGTGCAAATGTTGCATTCCCGGCACAAGAAGTCCTTATTGGACAACTCGGTCAACATTCATCAAGCTTGTGGACAGAGCTTTACAGTATAGCAACATATTCAACCACACTGCTAGCAAAGGTGTGTTCAAACATGGGCATGAAATAACAGCAATTGAATATTTGAAATGTTTACATTATTATACAATCCACTATTGTAAATTATCGGGTAATTTACTGATATTCTACCATCACCCTCTGTACTTCACACTATGCAATGTGACTATACAATCTTACAAACATCCATGTACTATAAAACACCAATAAGTTTCAGGTAGTGTCTTATACTACATAAAAGTAGTAAGATTGGAGATTGATCGTACAGTCAGACTGCATACAGTGTGGCCATCCTTTACTCTCAAATGAACTCTCCTCTATCTAAAGCCTAATACACACAATGAGATTTTATTGCTGATTTACTGCCAGATCTAGTATGTCCAGCATGACCTTTCTTATTTCCAATTGATTTTCCTTAGACGTGAATGGGAAATCAAATTGGCCATGCAGTGGCGTAGCTAGAAACCTCTGGGCCCCGATGCGGAATCTGGATGTGCCCCCCCCCTCCCGGCAACAACACCCCTCCCCCCTCGCAACACCCGAAGCACACACACATAGCTGTGCATGGCATGGCTATATCAATTCCGCTTTTCAGCAGCATGGCTGCCACGTTCAATTTGCAAACATACGCAGCACCCAGAGGAAATAGGGCAATTAGTAGCAATATGCCAGTCTGAAGGAAAATAATCGTTATGTGCGCAGCATTCACCAGAAAATAATCACAATGTGGGGGCAGTCACCAGAAAATAATTGTTATGTGGGGACAGTCACCAGAAAATAATCACAATGTGGGGGCAGTCACCAGAAAATAATCGTTATGTGGGAACAGTCACCAGAAAACAAACCTGTACAAATAAAAAAATAAAAAAATTCACTCACCTGGCCAGCCTCTGACGTGAGCTCCCCGACGTGCAACCAGCCTCCCTCGTGCAGCTCCTCCAGCGATCATCCTGCAGCGGAGCAGCCAGTTTCTCCCTCGCTGATAGGCAGAGTGCAGGGCTACAGGAAGATGGTGCCCGAAGCCCTGTACTGGAGACACAAATAGTCTCTAGTGCAGGGCTTTGGCAGCCATCTTGCCGTAGCCCTGCTCTGCCTCCGGGAGCCAGTCCCCGCAGTGCGCTGCAGGGATTTCAACACCTGGGGGTCCAGGCCCCCGGGCCCCTCCCCTGCCTCTTTCGGAGGTGGGCCCGGTCACCACCGCGACCCCTGCGACCGCGGGCCCTACGCCCATGCTGGAAATAGTTGATCTGGCAGCACATCTGCCGGAAAATCTCATTGTGTGTATTCGGTATTAGCCTAAAGCCCAATCTACAAGATATAATTATTTATTCGATTATGATTCTATTTACGATCCGATTAGATCCGACATGTCCGATCGGAATTCGATTGTTTTGCAATGGCAAATCAAATTGAATAGAATCCAGAACGGACATATCGGATTTAATCGGATCGTAAATAGAATCGTAATTGAATAAAGAATCGTATTGTGCTGATTGGGGTTAATACGAACCAAACACACTACAGCCCGGAGTACGAACTACAATGTAGCCTACCTCTGCTGCACTACTTCTCCCAGCAAGTTGCTATAGATCCGCACATCCACTGCAGCAGCAGCATGATTATTCAATTCTACCATTCCCCATATGCTCTCTCCCGCACACCTCTGGTATTTATAGCCAGAGAAGTGTTGGTGATGCTATAGATGACAATGTAAGGCACACCAGTAAATTCAGGAGGTGCCTGATAAAGTAGCACTGCAAGATCCCCTAATGAATAGCCTCCATTTTCAGGCTCAGGTTCCCACTATCTTTTGACCTAACATCTCCGGCACATCGATTGTAGTCGAACGTAGATTGATGGTCCATACCATTATAATAAATCATATTGGGTGGCAATCTATACTTGCATGGGCACCTCTATACAGAACACATCACATAACTGGATGCAACAACAGTTACAATTCACTCCTAGCTCTGCTGAGATGGACCGCTTCTGAAAAGACCTGCTGCCACCATTACAAAAAATAAAAATAAGCAGAACAAAAAAAAAAAAAAAGTTTTATAAGTTAAAGTAGGCTTGTTAACCAGGATTAGGCCACATACACACATCAGACCATAGTCTTTGGAAAATGAAAGATCACAGACCAATTTTACCCCCTTCCATGTAGTATGAGAGCCATACCTAACAGTCTATTCTATGGAGCTGAACTCCCCATCAGACAGAAATCTTTGCAAGATGCTGCACACAAAGATGCTGTACACATTCAAAAGATCAGTATCTGCAAAAGATCTGTTCCTGCAAAAGATCCGTTCCTGCAAAATGCATTCATAGTCTATGATATCTGCAGATCATGATACACACCTTGTTTAACAGACATTCATCTGCAATCAGATCCACCAGGATGTACATTAAGATCTGCAGATGATTGTCTGATCTGCAGATGAATGTCAGTTAAACAAGGTGTGGAGGATGATGTGCAGATCTCAGACTATGAATGCAATTTGCAGGAACGGATCTTTGGCAGGAACAGATCTTTTGCAGATACTGATCTTTTGTGTCTGTACAGCATCTGTGTGTGCAGCATCTTGCTGATGGTCTGTGATCTTTCATTTTCCAAAGACTATAGTCTGATGTGTGTATGAGCCTTTAGTCTTACCCAGGGCCGGATTTGTACTTTCCAGCGCCCTAGGCCGGCTGTCACCAACCGCCCCCCCCCCTCCCCATTCTGTCCAATTCAGACTAGTTTGAATGGGCCCTCCTCTGTTTTGCTGCTTTGCCCTGTTCAACAAAGAAGCAGTGCATGCTCTATCCACTCCATGCAATTTTGCTCTCCTGTCTGCATGCACAGCAGGCGATAGTGTTCTGGGCTTGCATACTTCAGAAATGATGCTCATGTATGAGCAGCACTTGTCAAGTAGTACGCATACCCATAACACTCCATCAGCTCCTGTGCACATGCATACAGGAGTGCAAAATCACAGGGAGCCCCAGTGGACATCGCTGCTTCTTTGTCCTCTGTGCTACTTGCTGCCGTCAGAGCCACAAATAGGGGACAGTGCAGCACAGTGCAGAGAAGCCCATCCAAAACAGAAGACAGGTAAGTAGAAGGATCCGACACTACACACATTGGCATATATGTAGTGTAATGCTATATACACATGATGCAATTTTCTGACAGATTTACTGTCAGGTCGATTATTTCCATCATGTTTGAACTGATTTCAATTTTTCGATCAATTTGCTGTTCACTTCTATGAAAAATCATTCAGAAAATTGATTGGAAAGCAGATCGGACATGTTGGAAATAGTCGATCTGACAGTAAATCTGTCAGAAAATTGCATTGTGTGTACCCAGCATAAGCTCAGGTGTACTTTACACAGTGACAATTTAGCACTTAAGATAGATCTTAAAATCAGTCAGCAGGAAGTTTTGTATCAGAATAACACTTTTTATTGCCTAACCAAAAGAAAAACAGTGAGCCTTTGGTTAATGAGCCATCTTCAGACTTTGTTATTGTATACAAGATGTTAGGCACACAGCTTTATATATACAGTCAGCCGGAGATGCATTGATTGTTTTGTAAATATAAATAAATGTAACACAGTTGTCATTCTGTTTCAAAACATCCTACTTTCATTGATGGCTAACAGTACTTTGCTGGTAAAAAAAAAAAGCCAGGAAAGAGTTAAACTCACACAAAGAATGTTGTTGTCATTCTCTAGGAGGAAAAAAAAAGCCATAAAATTAACAGATCTGAGGTCTTTAACAGCACTGACCTACTAGTAATATACCATCAGTCAGGGAGAGGGGAGAGCTGCTAATTCCTGCCCGTGAATGCGTACTGCATGAAAAAAACGAATCGGAACTCAAGAGTTCTGCTACTTGAGCCCATATATTTTTCTTCTCACAGCAGATTGTTTGTCCCCTGTCATCATACAGGTGACAGCAGATGCTGACTGGCATAACACACACTTTGCACAAGTGAGAGAGATGCAGGGATCTCTGGAATTCAGGCAGAGCAAAGCAAAGCAGGAGAGGTGATTTACTTTGACATGTGACCTCTTATCTCTCCAAGTCCTGCGCCCTGCTGATTTTTATCACCCTAGGCCGTGGCCTCTGTGACCTTCCCAGAAATCCGGCCCTGGTCTTACCTTGAATTTATCTGTGTAAATCCAGGAACAGATGTATCTGCAGGTATGTCTGTCTTCTTCCACAGTTTGTGTTCCAATACACTGCTTCTTAAGAACAAGCGACACCCATGCTAACCTAGAAATAAAAAACACATATATAAGTAGATAAATACTACTTCTACTTGCATAACAGATGTATTGTGCTATCCACGTACTGATTCCTGTGAATTTTATAAAGGAAAAGCAGAAAATTCTATTCAAGGCAGTGGCCATCTTGCCAAGCTAATGCTGACATCATATCCTCCCCGACTTTTGTTTCCCCCCCTCCCTTCTCTTTCTCATTGTGTATTCATTAGCTGTCCTCCTCCCTGAGTCTTCAGACACTCCCACTGAGGTGTATACTAGGAACTACACTTTCTCATCCTCCAATCACTGATTCACCTCAGCCTTGCTTGTAAACACAAGTGAGCAGAGGTGTTTCAGATAAGAAAGCTAGGCAGGGAAATAAATGGAAGAGGAGGAATATATTATAGATAAAAAGAACTCCCAGCATTCAACTCTTTGGCACTAGGGCCAGTGCTCCTAAAGTATGTGATAACTCCAAACCATTACAGCAGAAAAAAAGTTTTGCAAGTTTTGAATGCAGGATTAGCATCTTTAGGTGGCGGTGACGACTCCCTGGGGGGAGGGGGGTGGCATCTGGGAGTCCCCTTTAAGAAGTAGACCCCAGATGCCCACCCCCTCCCAGCAGAAATGAGTATAGGGTTACAAAGTACCCCTTACCCATTTCCACAAAGGGTTAAATAAAATAAAAACAGCCACGAAAAAAATCCTTTAATCTTCTTAATTAACCAGAAATACTTACCTGTAGCTTTAAAAAAAAAAAAATTCCCACATCAATATCCTCGGTAAATGATCCCACGAATACAGTATCCTCTTATCTTGCGATCTTCAATTAAGTTGATTGAAGATCTCTGCCGCCCCCCACATAGCAGAGAATGCGCATAGCTGCCGTCTCCCGCTGTCTCTCCCCACCTGCCTTCACCCGTCACCCTCACCTAGGCTGGCACCTGGTGCACCGGGTGCCAGCCTAGCCGAGGGTGACGGGTGAAGGCAGGTGAGGAGAGACAGCGGGAGACGGCAGCTATATGTCCTGCACAGGACGCATTCTAAGCTATACTAACGGTTCATGAATGATCCAGTTCTTTTTAATGAATCAGCTCTTTAATGAATCAGCTCTTTTTTCTTTGTAACTTTAAAATCTATTTTTTCAAAAAAGTAGAAGGCCTTTTTGAAAAAAAAAAAAAGTTCCTCTTGTTCCCACTGTTTTTGTGTTTTGGTGTTTCTAGCTTTTAAAGAGGCTTTGCTATTAACCACTAAATTCGGCAGGGGTTTAATTTTCTCACGGTCAGAAGTAGAATTTTAAAATAGATTTTCTCAAAAACTATGAGGTCTTTTTGACATTTTTATTTTCCCTCTTGTAGTCACTGAAAAAAAAAAAAAACTCAGGTGTTAGACCATTTGAAACATCTTTTCCATCACTTTTCTGGCCAGCATTAATGTTTATAGTTTTCAAAGTTTGCCTCCCCATTAAAGTCTATTGCGGTTCGCAAAAGTTCATGCAAACCGAACTTTCCAGGGCCGCACAAAATCACATCAGCACGACCTTGCACAGAGCTGCCGGGTGGCCTTCCTCTGGGTTTGCCACTGACTTTTTTGTCCATATCGGGGGGGGGGGGGGGTGAAGTGAAAGGTATGCACTGACTTGACTAATACAACGTGCAATCACACAGGTGCAGTTAACAGGTATGCACGGAGTGGTATATCCCACTGTGTGCACTCAACACAACAGGTAGGTATATGCAGTGATGGGTATTACAAATGTGCACCTGGCACACGCACGTACCGTGAACAGGTACAGTGACTGGTGGTATTACATATCACACTGCGTGCGCTCACGTAGGTAGGTGGGTGCACTGGAGTGAACAACAGGTAGGTATATGCAGTGATGGGTATTATAATGTGCACCTGGCACAGTAGTAATTATACCACCAAGGGGCCAAAGGCCAGCTGCAAGTGACTGACAGGGCTGTATATAATGCAAATGGGCCACACAAAAAAAAAAAAAAAAAAAAAAAAATCACAAGAAAAAGATTAGCTCTCAAAAGAGCTGTTGAGGGGTGTGTTTTTTTGTTTTGTTTTTTTTTTTTTTTTTAGCAATAAGGATCAGCAAGGAGCAAGCTAACAAGCCTACAAGAGCCCAAGTAAGCTTTCCCTATAGGTCTCTGCACAGCAGCTCTCCCTTCTCTAATTACTGCAGGCACATGAGTGAATGAAAATCCTGACACTGCCTGCGTTTTATAAGGGGGTGGGGCTCCGGGAGTGTAGCCTGATTGGCTACAATGTGCCTGCTGACTGTGATGTAGAGGGTCAAAGTTTACCCTAATGATGCACTATGGGGGCGAATGAAACTTCCGGAAAAGTTTGCGGTTCTCCGCGATCGCGAACCACGGAATTTCGCCGGGAACCGGTCGGGCCATCTCTATTTCTAAATGTTTTTAAGTTCCAGTGGGTACAATGCAAAGTGTTATTAAAAAGATGTCCTGCACTGTAGAAAATCTCAGAGGACGTGGTCGAAAGCCAAAAGTGACACCTGTGCTGTCCAGGAGGACAGTGAGAGGTGAAAAACAATCCAAGGATCACCACCAAAGCCATCCTGGTGAATCTTGGCACTTCTGGTGGCAATGTCTCAAGGCAGACAATAAAACGGACACTGCACACTGCTGGGTAGGGATGCTCATTTAGATTCCACGGAAATGCAATTTCCGAAATTCCGATCGGAAATTGCATTTCCGCATCGGAATGCGGAAATCGGTAATGCAAGTGCCGTAGGCGGATTTCCGACGGAAATCACGGAAATATCCGCCGGAAATTCCACCTGACTAACATCGATTTTCTCAAAAACTATAATGTCTTTTTGAAAACTTTTTTTTGCATATTCTTCACAAGATTCAGTTTAATAAACCCTGAAAATGTGGCGTTTCTAGGACTTACGGGAGCTTTGCTATTAACCGTTAAAGTCGGCGGATTTTTACTGTAATGTAAAATGCAGAAAATAGGCAGATGCAGATTTTCAGCATTTTACATAACAGTAAAAATCCGCCGACTTTAGTGGTTAATAGCAAAGCCCCCTTAAGTCCTTGAAACACCAAATTTTCAGGGTTTATTAAACAGAATCTTCTGAACAAGATGCAAAAAAAAAAAAAAAAAAAAAGTATTCAAAAAGGCCTTATAGTTTTTGAGAAAATCCATGTTAAAGTCAGGTGGAATTTCCGCGATTTCGGAAATTGGTAGCGGAAAGGGGAATCGGTAATTGGTACATGACGGAGTGCAGATTTAGCGTGGAATCGGAAATTGGCATTCCGACCATCCCTACTGCTGGGTTCCACAGATGCAGACCAAGGAAGACACCACTTCTCCAGATAAAGGCACACAAAAGCTCATTTGGCCTTTGCAAATGCTCATCTGGACAAAGAAGAAGACTTCTGGTCTTCTATGTTATGGTCAGACGAAAAAAAAAAAACAAAAAAAAACACAATACATGAGAATTCTCAACGACAACATCAAGCAGTCTGCTTAGAAACCTGGCCTTGGGCACCAGTGGATATTTCAGCATGGCAATGACCCAAAACACACAGCAAAAGTGGTGAAGAGATGGTTAGCAGACAACAACATTAACGTTTTGAAGTGGCCCAGCCACAGTCTTGACTTGAATCTAATTGAGAATCTGTGGAGGGAGCTAAAGATCAGGGTGATGGCAAGAAGACCCTCCAACTTGAATAATTTGGAGCTTATTGCTAAAGATGAATGGGCCAAAATACCTGTGGAGACATGCAAAAAGCTGGTCTGCAATTATAGGTTTTGATCGCTATAATAGCCAATGGAGGTTTTTCTATTGATCATTGAGAAGGGTATGAATAATTTTGGACTGGACACTTGCTCAAATGAAAATAAAAGCTGATATTCTACCCCCCTCCCCCACACACACACACACAATAATGCCTCTTGTACATAGTCTTATCCTTTGGGAGACGCATTTCCTGTCAAAAAAAAAAAAAAAAAAAATACTTGCTGGTTGAATAAAAGTAACTTTAAGTCAAAATTTGTCAGGGATATGAATAATTATGGACAGCACTGTAAATAGCATCATCCTGATTCAAATCTTCTTGCTTTTACTGATGGCTGACATGGTACAATACTCTACAGTCTATATCAGTGTCACCGGCCTTCAGAGAGCTTTCCCAGGCTAGGGTTTGTCTGACTTACCTTTGAAATGATAAATAGGAATTTGAAGGTCAGGTGGAAGATCAGGCGAGGAGGATTTATCCTGTATAATTTCCAGCAGTAACTCCAACATCCACCCTGCAAGACAAAGCAGGACTACTATCACTGCACTGAGCTAGGAGAGAGATGAGAACTCTAGAGACTCCTAGTGGTAAAACATGAGTAATGCACCTATCAGCACACAGCTATGCAGGGCTTCGGACAAGCAAAACTCCCAACTCAGATTTCTTTATCCACAGCACTTCCAACCTCCTCCAATTACACATACATACAGGAAATAAATGGTAAATATAGATTTCTTACCATACAAGGTGTGTTATCCCTGCCAGTGTGGATACTCCAGATAATATGTAATCCTCACAAATGAAAGGCTATAGATGAGTCAGTGGTTAATAAGAGGCAAATATATGCCATTTAAATGTTGCATAATTCTACATCAATGAATTATTTGAATCTTATTGGCTATTCAGTAACCTTATAACAAAGGACAGAGTTTGTATGTTCACCCGTGTCTATATGTGTTTCCTCCGGGAACTCCAGTTTCCTCCCACATCCCAAAAACATACAGACTATGATACATACACTACACAATATAGACAAGGGGCTATGGTAGGCATTCAGTTGTGAGCCCCTCTGAGGGACAGTTAAATAGGAATTGTAGTGAAAATACTACAATTGCTTATTGTGAGTTTCTCAAACCTGTCCTTGTGGCTCCCCAAAAGTGCATGGTTTGCAGGCAACCTCACTTAGGCAAAAGGTGGGGTAATTAGTGTCTCAGCTACATGAAATCCACCAAGCGGAGACAGATTATTTAGTCAGTATTTGTCCATTGTAAAATCTTTCCTCTCCCTGGTTAACATTCTGAAATGTATCACTGGTGTTGACGCGTTTAGTTCTGCCAGGTGATCTATGCAAAATGTTCATTACTGAGAGTTCTATGCAAAGAGTGAAATACTGCTTGCTTGACAGTTGGAAAAAGCAGTTATTTCCCACAATGCAATGAGGTTCTCAGAGAGCAAACGGTCAAGACCATGGTCATGACATTACACTGTGGGAGGAGTTTCACCACAATATCAGCCATACAGACTCCCCTGATGATCTATTAGAGAAAAGGTAAAGCTTTCTCATGGGAAAGGGGGTATCAGCTACTGACTGGAATGGAGTTTATTCCTTGGTTAACATTCCTCTAAGTGACAAGACAATATACTGTGTACAGCTCTGCGTAAGGTGTCGGAGCTATATAAATACTAAATAGTAATAATAAAAACTTTCTAACTGAATGGGTTCACTTTTGATTACATACAAATTATAATAGGCATCAGAGTCAGAAATTGGTTCCAAATGTAAACACCATTATCCTGATTGGCTGCTACGGATGTCAGAATAATGCTGGATACATACCATGCGTTTCCGCGTTCGATGCGTCCGTCGATACGCGTCGATTCGATTATTTCCGACATGTCCGATTCAAGCATGGATCGTTAGGTCGATTTGCAATACTTTACATGGCAATCGACCTAAAACTCATCGAAATTCGTTCGGAAATAATCGAATCGATGCGTATCGATGGACGCATTCGATGTGGAAACTCATGGTGTGTATCCAGCATAATGCCAGCAGCTGCACATACAGAGGGGGTTATTCAGTTCCAAACACATCCAAACACCAGCAGGAAGTATGCGGCCCCTTTCACACTGCATGCATTTTCATCTGATTACTGAGCCACATACAACCACAAGGACACCAGCGCTGATCACAGATCCCGAGAACAGCTGATCCCATTCTCTGAATGTGGCATTTCTGCCATAATGCCATACAACACCATTCAATACAACTTTTACTGCCGGTACAATTGCAAAGTACAAGTGCACAGGTAAACAATTGCCCCCTTCCTACACACGTTATACTGTGAGAGGGCCCTTTTTGTCTGGTTCAAAAAGAGTGGGGAGAGACAATATAGTGTAGTTGGTCCTGAAGTCATTAGGACTGACTGTCCACAAACCAACTGCAGAGCTGCCGATTTTCATCTGTTGAGTAGATTACAACAGCTGGTCCAAATTAATCAGGGTAATTAGGATGCTTTAGAACAGCTTGGACTATTTGGAATGGTATAGAACTTTGAATTTCCCCTCAGACTGATGGTTTGAAGGGTATGAATAATTTTGGACTGGTCACTTTGTTTAAATGTATCATTTTTTCCCCACAATGCCTCTTGTACATCAGCTTATCTTTTGGAAGACACCCATGTCCTTTCACATAAAAAAAAAAAAAATGACTTGTTGGTTGAATAGAAGTAACAAAGTCAAAATGTCCCAGGGGTATGAATAATTATGGGCAGCACTGTACATGACTAAGCCTTGTTAGCAGTTGCCTGTGATTAGGAGTGGCTGAACACCACAAAACATTTTGATGCCCCATTGACTAATGATAGGCAAATTTCTATAACCTTCATGGTATCCCTGCAGCCGCAATTACTTAAAAAAAAAGTTTACAAAGTGTCCAAAACCCCAGATAGAGTCACTGCAGGGGGTGGGGGGTGAATCAAAAGCAAAAGCAAAGATTTTAGCCAGTTGAGGACTAAAGGCTTATGCTGGATACACACCGTGCGTTTCTGCGTCCGTCGATACGCATCGAATCGATTTCCAACATGCCCGATTCACGTTTCGATGGATTGTTAGGTCGATTTGCCATACTTTACATGGCAATCAACCTAAAAATCATCGAAATGCGTTCGGAAATAATCGAATCGATGCGTATCGCAGGACGCATTCGACGCGGAAACGCATGGTGCGTATTCAGCATTACACTCCCCGCGACCAGGCAATTTTTTACACTTCTGCACTCTGCAGCTTTAACAGCTCGCTGCAGGGCCATACAATTTAACAAATGGACTGTGATCCATAGTTTTTTTCCCCACTTCTCATTGGGCATTAGCATGGGGGTAGCTGCGATTCTCATTCTATTGAGCAGGAGTCACATCACAGTAAAAATGTTTAATTGTGTGCTGCAAAATCAATTCACGATTTGTGCTCCCAATGTGAACTCGCCCTTACAGAGCTGGCCGCTGCTGCCATGTGGTTCAGCGAGTCAGGCTGTAATTACGGTTTACTAATAGAACCACGCCATACTAACTATCACAACAATGTGACGGACTCTGACCTGCTGGAGCATGGTTGGAGGAGATTTGTACAAATGAGAGATTGAGAGGCGAGAACCACTGGTGACGAGCAGTGGAGGCTGATATCCCATGGCAAGAGGGAGGAGCAGCAGATTAACATTACTGCAGCTGGGAAGCAAATGTTTCATTTGAACAAACACACAGCACAAAATAGCCTTTGTATGCATTACCTGTCTACTCAACAGCACTCCAAGAGTTCAAAAAGCGTACTGCAGTTCTCCACATTCTTTTAGAATTCTCAAAAAGTAGCTGAAAATGCGCAGGCCTGGGGTGCCGACGCTGCGGACCGCGGGTCGGGCCCAGCCAGGCACCTCCAGGCCGCAGGCCTGGGGTGCCGACGCTGCGGACCGCGGGTCGGGCCCAGCCAGGCACCTCCAGGCCGCAGGCCTGGGGTGCCGACGCTGCGGACCGCGGGTCGGGCCCAGCCAGGCACCTCCAGGCCGCAGGCCTGGGGTGCCGACGCTGCGGACCGCGGGTCGGGCCCAGCCAGGCACCTCCAGGCCGCAGGCCTGGGGTGCCGACGCTGCGGACCGCGGGTCGGGCCCAGCCAGGCACCTCCAGGCCGCAGGCCTGGGGTGCCGACGCTGCGGACCGCGGGTCGGGCCCAGCCAGGCACCTCCAGGCCGCAGGCCTGGGGTGCCGACGCTGCGGACCGCGGGTCGGGCCCAGCCAGGCACCTCCAGGCCGCAGGCCTGGGGTGCCGACGCTGCGGACCGCGGGTCGGGCCCAGCCAGGCACCTCCAGGCCGCAGGCCTGGGGTGCCGACGCTGCGGACCGCGGGTCGGGCCCAGCCAGGCACCTCCAGGCCGCAGGCCTGGGGTGCCGACGCTGCGGACCGCGGGTCGGGCCCAGCCAGGCACCTCCAGGCCGCAGGCCTGGGGTGCCGACGCTGCGGACCGCGGGTCGGGCCCAGCCAGGCACCTCCAGGCCGCAGGCCTGGGGTGCCGACGCTGCGGACCGCGGGTCGGGCCCAGCCAGGCACCTCCAGGCCGCAGGCCTGGGGTGCCGACGCTGCGGACCGCGGGTCGGGCCCAGCCAGGCACCTCCAGGCCGCAGGCCTGGGGTGCCGACGCTGCGGACCGCGGGTCGGGCCCAGCCAGGCACCTCCAGGCCGCAGGCCTGGGGTGCCGACGCTGCGGACCGCGGGTCGGGCCCAGCCAGGCACCTCCAGGCCGCAGGCCTGGGGTGCCGACGCTGCGGACCGCGGGTCGGGCCCAGCCAGGCACCTCCAGGCCGCAGGCCTGGGGTGCCGACGCTGCGGACCGCGGGTCGGGCCCAGCCAGGCACCTCCAGGCCGCAGGCCTGGGGTGCCGACGCTGCGGACCGCGGGTCGGGCCCAGCCAGGCACCTCCAGGCCGCAGGCCTGGGGTGCCGACGCTGCGGACCGCGGGTCGGGCCCAGCCAGGCACCTCCAGGCCGCAGGCCTGGGGTGCCGACGCTGCGGACCGCGGGTCGGGCCCAGCCAGGCACCTCCAGGCCGCAGGCCTGGGGTGCCGACGCTGCGGACCGCGGGTCGGGCCCAGCCAGGCACCTCCAGGCCGCAGGCCTGGGGTGCCGACGCTGCGGACCGCGGGTCGGGCCCAGCCAGGCACCTCCAGGCCGCAGGCCTGGGGTGCCGACGCTGCGGACCGCGGGTCGGGCCCAGCCAGGCACCTCCAGGCCGTTCTTGGTTCCTGTCTGTAATGTAAACCCCAAACGTTGTGTTGTGTTGTGTTGTGTTGTGTTGTGTTGTGTTGTGTTGTGTTGTGTTGTGTTGTGTTGTGTTGTGTTGTGTTGTGTTGTGTTGTGTTGTGTTGTGTTGTGTTGTGTTGTGTTGTGTTGTGTTGTGTTGTGTTGTGTTGTGTTGTGTTGTGTTGTGTTGTGTTGTGTTGTGTTGTGTTGTGTTGTGTTGTGTTGTGTTGTGTTGTGTTGTGTTGTGTTGTGTTGTGTTGTGTTGTGTTGTGTTGTGTTGTGTTGTGTTGTGTTGTGTTGTGTTGTGTTGTGTTGTGTTGTGTTGTGTTGTGTTGTGTTGTGTTGTGTTGTGTTGTGTTGTGTTGTGTTGTGTTGTGTTGTGTTGTGTTGTGTTGTGTTGTGTTGTGTTGTGTTGTGTTGTGTTGTGTTGTGTTGTGTTGTGTTGTGTTGTGTCATACATACATGTGTACATACATAATAGATACACATACATACCGTAAATTAATGTCCAGGGCTGCATAATATGTTGGCGCTTTATAAATACAATAAACAGACATACATACAGTGATGTGAAAAACTATTTGCCCCTTCCTGATTTCTTATTCTTTTGCATGTTTGTCACACTTAAATGTTTCTGCTTATCAAAAACCGTTAACCATTACTCAAAGATATCATAATTGAACACAAAATTCACAACAGTGGAGTCATGAACACTGACCTTAATTGAGACAAGTGAGGCCTGCAGTTCTTTAGATGTTGTCCTCGGGTCTTTGGTGGCCTCTCGGATGAGTTTTCTCTGTGCTCTTGGGGTAATTTTGGATGGCCAGCCACTCCTGGGAAGGTTCATCATTGTTCCATGTTTTTGCCATTTGTGGATAATGGCTCTCACTGTGGTTCACTGGAGTCCCAAAGCTTTAGAAATGTCTTTATAACCTTTACCAGACTAAAGGTAGCCATACACTGGTCGATTTGCCATCAGATTCGACCAACTGACAGATCCCTATCTGATTAAATCTGATCAGAGAGGGATCGTATGGCTACCTTTACTGCAAACAGATTGTGAACAGATTTCAGCCTGAAACAGTTCACAATCTGTTGTGGTGGTGCTGCCGCCGCTCCCCCCGCCCGCATGCATTACCTGCTCCGCCGGCGCAACTCCAGTCCCCAGGTCACCGCTGCTCCGTTTCCGCTCTGGTCTCCGGCCCCGGCATGCTTTACTTCCTCCTGCCCGGCAGGAAGTTTAAACAGTAGAGCGCCCTCTACTGTTTAAACTTCCTGCCGGGCAGGAGGAACTGAAGCATGCCGGAGACCAGCGCGGACACGGAGCAGCGGTGACCGGGCGTAGACGTGCCGGCGAAGCAGGTAATGTATGCGGCTCTATTGTGTCGGTCGTCGGGTACTCAAACGCCGCTAGCGACGCGCTCCGTACCCGCGGGCGATCAATGCTAATTTTCCGCACGGAGCGATCGGACAAAAAGGATCGAAATTCGGCGTGTAGCGCAAACGATTGGCAGCAGATTCGATCCCAGTGATCGAATCTGCTGTCGAAACGCGGCGAATCGGGCCAGTGTATGGCCACCTTTATAGATCTCAATTACTTTTGTTCTCATTTGTTTCTGAATTTCTTTGGATCTTGGCATGATGACTAGCTTCTGAGGTGCTTTTGGTCTACTTCTCTGTGTCAGATAGCTCCTATTTAAGTAATTTATTGACTGAAACAGGTGTGGCAGTAATCAGGCCTAGGGGTGACTACAGAAATTGAACTCAGGTGTGATAAACCACAGTTATTTTTTTAACAAGGGGGGCAATCACTTTTTCACACAGGGCCATGTAGATTTGGAGTTTTTTTCTCACTAATAAAAACCATCATTTAAAACTGCATTTTTTGTTCAATTAGGTTATCTTTGACTAATAGTTAACGGTTTTTGATGAGCAGAAACATTTAATTGTGACAAAAGGTCCGTACACACGCCAGACTGGAGGCAACGACGGGTTCGTCGTCACCTCCCGCTGGGTGCACGTTCCAGCGACAGTCCGGCGTGTGTACAGTCTGTCTGCAGACTGATACAGCTGTTTCTGAGCGATCCGCCCGGCGTCACTTCCTGCAACGCCGGCCACGTACAATACAGTGGGTGGCGTTGCAGGAAGTGACGTCAGTGGAGCGCACGCTGGAACGAGGAAGAGGTGAGTGATCCCCCCCGCCCGTGCCTCTTACTGTCGTCTGGACAGCTGCTTACTTGCTATTTAAAGCTGGCTGGAGGGGAGCGCAGTTCAGGGGACCCAGACGAGGGAGGGGGGGGGGGCGACCCCCCCTCCCCACCGCTAGGCCCAATACCCCCGTCCTGGATGCTACCCTTCCAGCTCGGCGGCCACCCCCCCCCCCCATGCACCCACGGATGGGCGGATGCCGCCCCTAGAAGTTTTCCGCCTGAGGCAAAAGTTTTACCCCGCCTCATGAGCGCGCCAGCCCTGGCTACATCACCCATCTGGCCAAAAAACGTTGAGCATGGAGGAGTTCAAGAGGCTGAAGCAAGCTGGCATTAGCTCCAACCGCCATGGTGCCACAGGCCACTGCTGCTGATACCACCACCTATATTTAACCCAAAACACAATTGCGGCATTATTTTTGGAGGTGTCTGGGCTGAAAACTGATGTCCCAGTTGTGCGGTTGGACTTTGGACACAATGGCTATCATTCATAAAGCATTTCCGCATGCGGAAATGCTGTAAACAGTTGAATTTACCGAGCACTTAGCAAAATTTCTATTCATAAAAGCAGTTTCCGTATAAACAAAGCTACAACTACCGAGCAGTGCGATAAATTACCGCCTTGTGTGGTGATTAAGTTAACACGTCATTACATGTCAATTCATAAATATTAGAGCAAGCGGTGTCAGCACGGATAATACTGCTTCCTTGGCAGAGCCGATAAGCATGCGGAGAAGCTAATGAAATAGACCGCCCAGGCAGCAGCAGCAGTGAGAGCAGAGCAAAAAAAGGCATTCCGGAATACCAAGGCTGTGTTTTTTAACCCCTTGGGTACTTGTTTTCAGATGTATTTCACATCACAAAGCCTGCATGTGTAACATTTTTTTTGAAGTTCCTCTAAGCTGTGGCAATTAAATAGATAGTTTAGAAAGACTTATGCTACATACACACTTGAGATAAAAGTCTTTGGAAAAGGCAAGATCACAGACAAATTTTACCCCCTTCCATGTAGTATGAGAGCCATAAGGCCCATACACATGTCGGATTTCCGCGAACGAAGGGTCGTTTGAACGTCCCATCGTTCGCCCGCTAAATCGGGCGTGTGTACAGACTATCGTTCATTTGATAAGAGTGAGTTTGAGCGATCCGCCTGTCAAACCCACTCTTATCGAACGATAGTCTGTACACATGCCCGATTTAGCGGGCGAACGACGGGACGTTCAAACGACCCTTCGTTCGCGGAAATCAGACGTGTGTATAGGCCTATACTCTACACAGTCTATTCTATGGTGCTGCACTCCCCATCAGATAAAATCTTTGCAAGATGCTGCACACAAAGATGCCCGTACACATTCAAAAGATCATTATCTGCAAAAGATCTTTTCCTGCAAAATGCATTCATAGTCTATGATATCTGCAGATCCTCATACACACCTTGTTTAACAGACTTCATCTGCAGATATGAAAGTCCATCCTGGTGGATCAGATCTGCAGATGATTGTCTGTTAAACAAGGTGTGTATGAGGATCTGCAGATATAGACTATAGCCTCGTACACACGCCTGACTGCAGGCAACGCCGGGTCCGTCAGCACCTCCCACTGGGCGGGTTTTCAGCAGACAGTCCAGCAGGTGTACAGTCAGTCTGCAGGCTGATAAGGCTGTTTCTGAATGATCCGCCTGGCGGATGGTTCAGAAACAGCCTTATCAGTCCGCCGACAGACTGTACACACGCTGGACTGTCGCTGGAACACCCGCCCAGCAGGAGGGTCTGACGGACCAGTCGGTCCTAATAATCTACTATGTGTACGAGCCTTAAGAATGCATTTTGCAGGAACAGACTTTTTGCAGATAATGATCTTTTGAAAGTGTACAGGCATTTTTGTGTGCAGCATCTTGCAAAGATTTTATCTGATGGGGAGTGCAGCTCCATAGAATAGACTGTGTAGAGTATGGCTCTCATACTATATGGAAGGAATAAAATTGGTCTGTGACCTTGCCTTTTCCAAAGACTTTTATCTCAAGTGTGTATGTAGCATAAGACAGATTCAGGGCAAACAGAGGCAGTTTTTTAAAAAAAAATGCACATGTAAAGGGATGCTGGGGCTGCCTCTTCTGTAATAACGCTGTCTCTGGAGGAGAAAATGTATCAACTCGGCAGCTTCTAGTGTTTCCGCAAGCCTACCACCTGCCTAGAGCCAGCCTAGTTTGGAAAAATACCGCAGTGCTATCGCAACTGTAAACATTTTTATGAATGAGCACACAGAAGTCTAAAATACTGAATGCGGTATTTTCACGCACAGATTTTTTTTAACGCACTGCTTTTATGAATGATAGCCAATGTGGGCTGCACGATCGCTGTCTGGAACCTAGTCCTGATGTTAACTAACAGCTTTTTTTTTTTTTTTTTTTTTTTTTTTTTATGTATTTTAACTCCCCACATAATCAATTAGCATTTCTCTTTAATAAAACATGATGATACATGCATCATTTACCCTAAAAAACGTTTTAAAAGCTATTTAAAGGCCACTTCCGGTTTTCTATGCGGATATCTGAATAGGTCGGATATTTGCGGATAACGCGTTCGGATATTCACATGAACGCGGATAGCAGAACGTTTGGATGGGGTTATCCGATCCAGATATCTGGGTATCTGGATCAATTCGGATTTTTAAAAAAGAGTATAATACAATTAAAAACAATAGTGCACAAACCAGCTTGGGGCCCCAGAACCAGCATGCAACACCATATGTGAGCGCAGCCAAGCCCTGGAGCTGCCACCCCCAGGAGCTTGTCCCCAACTGCTCCGAAACTTACCAAACACACAAAGGGAAATACTCACTTCCCAAACAGTTCTCTGCTGCTTATATAAAGCCTGCAGGCTGCTTATAAGCCAATAAGTGCACACACACGTTACACCTAGTCTGCAGTAATCAATTAAGCAGAGGCTGAGAAAATTCAGCCAGTCGTTGGAGCCATTGGCCTCAATTCACTAAGCTTTTCTCCTGTCTTTAATAACTCTTCTAGAGTTGTTACCATGGTGATAAGGCATGTAGTATTCAGGAAACATTTTACCTCAGGCAAACCTAAAGTTAACTCTTCTGTCTTTAAGTTAACTCTTTAATCCTTAAAATAACTCCAGAGTTAAAGACAGGCTGTTTATTAACTGCATGTGAAAATAACTACAGAGGAGGTAACTTAAGGAATGAAGAGATAAGGTAACTCTCTTATGTTGAGGTAAGTTTTCTCTATTGCCTTATTATCTCCAGCATGATCTTAGTGAATTGAGGCCATTGTCTATATGCAACTGAAGCCCTCTCCAACGACTGGCTGAATTTTTTCAGCCTCTGCTTAATTGATTACTGCAGTCTAGGTGTAACGTGTGCGTGCACGTCTTATTGGCTTATAAGCAGCCTGCAGGCTTTATATAAGCAGCAGAGAACTGTTTGGGAAGTGAGTATTTCCCTTTGTGTGTTTGGCAAGTTTGAAAAGGGGTATTAGCGCACCCCTGAAAACCAATAGAAAGTGTATTATATTGATCCAGGCCCCATATAATACACACACACACACACACACACTTAATACAGACCTGTTATCCACCACAGCAGCATATCCACCATGTATACTGATGTATAACCCACCTGCCTTCCAAAACACCACACCACAACACATCACATCCCCCCCCCCCCCCCAAAAAAAAAAAAAAAAACACCTTCAGGAATGCACTTCACACCAGACCAATTTCCCAGGTGGTCAGAAAACAGCTTATAGTTGGAGCTAAGACCACCTGTGTGCAGGAGGCGGGAACTCCCACAATGCAGTAGTAGGGAGGGTCAATAAGATGCAAATGCTAACAAGTTGATGCAGGATCATGCAATTTTATATGCAAATACATACAGCTTAGAAATTGGCCAGATAAATCCTGCCATGGTGATTATCCATTTTCAAGATGCATACATTTGCATGTAAATTTTGCATAATATTGCACCAGCTTGCTATCATTTGCATTTCATTGCCGATCCCTAGTCAGGGACTCTGTAACAAATACTGGCTATATTTTAATGGTCAAATTCTAAGCAGCAAAAAATTGCCTCCAATCAATATAAAATTGACATCAACACAAAATTGTTACCATTTCATTGACCAGGGGCATTGCTAGGGCCCTGGGAGATCTGGGGCACCAGGCCAGAGTCAAGCTGTGACACGTGTTCCCACATAGAAATACCATAAACAGGCAGCATTTTACAATAATGGCAGAGCTTCTATGTTGGCCTGTGTGTTGTGCTCGGCTGGCCTGCTGGTGATGTTGTGCTGGCTGAGTGACCAACTGACCTGGTGATGCTATGCTGTGTGAGGCCCAGTGCACACCAAAACCGCTAGCAATTTTTGGTGCAGATTTCAGAGATTTGGCCCAGTGCACACCGAGCGGATTTGGATGCGATCTGCCGGCCGCATCCGCCTGTAAATCCGCTTGGCTATTGTATTTCAATGGGCTGGTGCAAACCGGCGGTTTGAGGTTTTTTAGCAAACTGCAAATGTGCAGCAGGAGGCACGTTTGCAGTTTGGCAAAAAACAAACCGCCGGTGTGCACCAGCCCATTAAAATACATTAGCCAAGCGGATTTACAGGCGGATGCGGCTGGCGGACCGCATCCAAATCCGCTTGGTGTGCACTGGGCCTGACCTACTGTACTGCAGGATAGCTGACCCATACCAACTGGCAGGCAGCAGACGGTACAGTGAACGGTTCTTTTCCCTTAGCCGGGCGCATCCTGTTGGAGGCGACAAATCTCCACCAGAGTTACATCTTTCCCTACTATCCATGGCGGCCTGGAGGGGGAATAGTAATTAGCGCTACTGCCGGATGCGCCCGGCTAACGGATAAGTACCCACAGAACTGCCCAACAAGCACACAGTTCAACCTCCTGTTTGTACTAAAAGGAAACCCAAGACTTCCAGACTGCAAGCATTTATAGTTACCTGGGTACTTTCTCCAGCCCCCTGTAGGCCGTGGGCTTCCTCACCATCCTCCCAGTCCCATCCATTTATCCGCTGTCCAGCTCGGTAGTCTGGAAGTTCTGCAAATGCATGACTGAGCATCCGTGGCCGCACTCCTGTGGCTAGGAGTATTCTGTGCAGACAACCGGCCACAGAAGCACCATTGGGGCTGCACACAGTCAGGTATACACAGGGGAACATGACTGAGCCCAGTCACAGCTTTAAAGGGAACCTAAACTGAGAAGTATATGCATTTTTCCTTTAAAAATAATACCAGTTGCCCGACTCCCCTGCTGATCCTATGTCTCTAATACTTTTAGCCACATCCCCTGAACAGACATACAGATCAGGTGCTCTGACTGAAGTCAGACTGGATTAGCTGCATGCTTGTTTCAGGTGTGTGATTCAGCCACTACTGCAGCAAAAGAGATCATCAGGAGTGCCAAGCAACTGGTATTGTTTAAAAGGAAACATCCATACCCCTCAGTTAAGGTTCCCTTAAACCAGGCCAGCCAGCGGAGGAATGGAGCAGCCCTGGAGGATGGCGAGGGAGCCCACAGGGGGCTGGAGGAAGTGCCAAGTATAAATGCTTGCACACTTTAAACTAGGGATGATCAATGAGATGCAAATATTGGAGTTCATGCAGATTTATGCAGAGCTGTGGAGTAGCTACAAAAATCATCCAACTGACTCCTCAGTTTAGTGAAACCAACGATTCCAGGTACCAAAATTGCTTCAACTGACTTCAGCTCCACTGCTCAGGATGTATGTAAATTTGTATGCAAATATATTCAGCTTGGAATTTGACCAGTCAAGTCCCACACAGGTTCAATTGATTGGTTCATTTGCAAGCTGCATATATTTGCATAAACATTTAGACAAATATGCATGAACTTATTTGTGTTTCATTGATCATCCCTACTTTAACCATCTTAGCGGTATGGACGAGCTCAGCTCGTCCATCCCCGCCGATGGCTGCCGCTCAGGCCCTGCTGGGCCGATTTTTACGAAATAAAGAGCAGCATATGCAGCCGGCACTTTGCCAGCCGCGTGTGCTGCCTGATCGCCGCCGCTCTGCCGCGAGCAGCGGCGAAAGAGGGTCCCCCCAGCCGCCTGAGCCCTGCGCAGCCGGAACAAATAGTTACGGCCAGCGCTAAGGGCTGGATCGGAGGCGGCTGACGTCAGGACGTCGGCTGACGTCCATGACGTCACTCCGCTCGTCGCCATGGCGACGAAGTAAGCAAAACACGGAAGGCCGCTCATTGCGGCCTTCCGTGTTACTTTTGGCCGCCGGAGGCGATCAGAAGAACGCCTCAAGAGCGCCATCTAGTGGGCTTTCATGCAGCCAACTTTCAGTTGGCTGCATGAAATAGTTTTTTTTTTAAATTTAAAAAAAACCCTCCCGCAGCCGCCCTGGCGATCTTAATAGAACGCCAGGGTGGTTAAAGGGGAGCTGAAGAGAGAGGTATATGGAGGCTGCCATGTTTATTTCCTTTTAAGCAATACCAGTAGCCTGGCAGCCCTGCTGATCCTCTTCCTCTAATACTATTAGCCATAGCCCCTAAACAAGCATGCAGCAGATCAGGTGTTTCAGACTTTAAACTCAGATCTGACAAGACTAGCTGCATGCTTGTTTCTGGTGTTATTCAGATACTACTGCAGAGAAATAGACCAGCAGGGCTGCCAGGCAACTGGTATTGATTAAAAGGAAATAAATATGGCAGCCTCCGTATACCTCTTACTTCAGTTCCCCTTTAAAGTACAGTGGGCTCTATTCAGAAAGCACTATTGCATTTGTTAATGCTCAAAACAGCTGATTTTTCTGATTACCTTAATAAATTACAATTCACTAAACTTGTTACCACACAAACAAAAAAAGAAAAAAAAAAAAACAGTTCCCGACTAGTGAGGTAAATACCGACTTATGCCGGGAAATGTCAATTCACAATGCTTTGCACACTTAATTTACCGGACAAAAGCGTTTGGTAATTTTCTCCAGCCCACAACCTGCTCTCCTCATGCTGTCTCTGTGCAGTAACTTGACAGACAGCCTTTGGGGAGAACCTGGCAGCCAATAGGGAGAGCCACACAGCCTGCTTCTCATGCTAATTGGATGCAATAGGTATGCAGGTGGGACTTTCAGCGTATCAATGCAGAGACAAGCTACAACTCTGCCGGCATGCATTTAGATGTGCATATTTGTATTTTAGCACATAGAAGAGCTCCCCCTGGTGGCTCCAGCACATCTACAGGAATGACAGGTGACACATTTTGGAAAACCTCTGAGTCACACACACAGCTCCCTGCCTGCTAGAAGGCTGCTAAGTGAAACTTACTGACCAGGGCTTAGTGGATTGAGGCAGTTTGTTCGGTAAATTACCAAACTTCTGCCTCATGGGAGAAAAGGTTTGTGAATTTGGAATAAAAAAAAGTGTAAAATACCGCACAAGGAATTTTATCTCCAATGTTTTTTTTCTTCCCGAACTGCTTATTGTAAATAGAGCCCATTGAGCACTAATTCATGAAAAAGGTAAACCTCTATTTTCTTGCAAACAGAATTGCCATAAGTGAGGTTCCTAACTTAGTATGCTTTGGGGTGGGGGTGTTAAGGGCAGCACCATGACTTACATACTGGGGGCTACTTCAAAGAATCCTGCAGTAGAGTACACTCCCAGACACAATGCATGCCAGCAGATGCATGCCGCAATGTATACTGGGAGCTGTAGTATGCAGTGCGGCCAGGAGCGCACTCTACAGTGGGATTCTTTTAGGTGCAGCAAGCTGCAGCTGGCAATCATCGCAGGGACAAGGGGCTACACGAGCAGCCCCCAGGTAAGAAATGGTGCTCCCTAACCCCCATACCAAGTTCCAAATCTCCCTTATAGAGAGGTTCAATTTGGTACAAAAATTCTACAGGTGCACTTAAAGGAAACATGAGGCAAATGAAATCAATGTAGCTTTACTTACCTTGGGCTTCCTGCAGCTCCTAGAAGTCTGTGTCCCTCGCAGCAGTTCTGTTGTCGCCCAGTCTTCTGCTGTCCACTCCATAGTGGTCACTGGCTTCTGCACATGCATGGGTGCATGCACCGCTCATGCGCCTGTGGCTCGGAGTGTTCTGCGCAGTAGTACTGCCCTTGTGCAGAATGCTCCCAGGCATGAGAACTCAGGATTGCACGCACACACCCGTGCTTGCACAGAAGCCACTGCTGAAGGGGACAAAGGAAGAATGGGTGGCAGCAGAACTGCAGCAAGGACTACACAAGACTTCTAGTCCTGGAGGAGGCTCCAGGTAAGTAAAGCTAAACTGATTTAAAGGAGGAACTGTAGTGAAAATGACAACAGAATTACTTATTGTTTACAATATTTATCTATTGATAATTTAGCAAGTGGTTTCCCATTGTAAAATATTTCCTTTCCCTGATTTACATTCTGAAATATATCCCTGATGGTGAGTGACATCTTTAGTTCTGCCAGGTGATCAGCACGGAATGTTCATTACTGACTTCTATGCACAGAGGAAGATACTGCTTGCTTGTTTGTTGGAAAAAGCCACAATTTCCCACAATGCAATGAGGGTCAAAGACAGCAAACTGTCAGGACATCACCCTGTGGGAGGGGCTTCACCACAATATCCACCATACAGACCCTCCTGATCTATTTGAGAAAAGGTAAATATTGCTTGTGGGAAAGGGGGCATCAGCTACTTACTGAAATGTAGATAAGTCCCTGATTTAAAAGGAACCCAAGGTGTGAGACCTATGGAAGCTGGCATGTAGTTCCTTTTAAAAAATGCCAGTTGCTTGGCAGTCCTGCTGGTCTATGTGGTTGCAGTAATGCATGAATCACACCAGAAACAAGCATGCAGCTAATCTTGTTAGAACACTCAGAACCACCTGACATGCTGCAAGCTTGTTCAGGGTCTATAGCTAAAACATTACAGGCAGGGGATTGGCAGGATAGCCAGGAAACTGGTATTGCTTAAAAGGAAATAAATATGACAGCCTCCATATACCTCTCACCTCAGGTATCCCTTTAAGCGGTGCTGGTGGCTACTCTTGCTGTGCTAAGCAAGCTGACACAAGCCCAGTCCTAATGCAGTTGGCTTTACTTACCTACACTTTTAAACTCAGCTCTCCTCTCCCTGTGTGATGGGAGGCGGCTGCTGTGTGATGGGGAAGGGGTCAGATGCAGCTTCTGTGTGACCGGGGAGGCAGCTGCTGTGTGACTGGGGGCAGCTGCTTATGGCTGTGTGATGGGGGGGGGGGGGTTATGGCTTCTGTGTGACTGGGGAGCTGCTGCTGGGGGCTGTGTGCTGGTGGCTTGTGCTGCTGCTGGCTGTGTGTGGGGGGCTTGTGCTGCTGCTGGCTGTGTGCTGGGGTCTTGTGCTGCTGCTGGCTGTGTGCTGGGGGCTTGTGCTGCTGCTGGCTGTGTGCTGGGGGCTTGTGCTGCTGCTGGCTGTGTGCTGGGGGCTTGTGCTGCTGCTGGCTGTGTGCTGGGGGCTTGTGCTGCTGCTGGCTGTGTGCTGGGGGCTTGTGCTGCTGCTGGCTGTGTGCTGGGGGCTTGTGCTGCTGCTGGCTGTGTGCTGGGGGCTTGTGCTGCTGCTGGCTGTGTGCTGGGGGCTTGTGCTGCTGCTGGCTGTGTGTGGGGGTCTTGTGCTGCTGCTGGCTGTGTGCTGGGGGCTTGTGCTGCTGCTGGCTGTGTGCTGGGGGCTTGTGCTGCTGCTGGCTGTGTGCTGGGGGCTTGTGCTGCTGCTGGCTGTGTGCTGGGGGCTTGTGCTGCTGCTGGCTGTGTGCTGGGGGCTTGTGCTGCTGCTGGCTTTGTGCTGGGGGCTTGTGCTGCTGCTGGCTTTGTGCTGCTGCTGTTGGCTGTGTGCTGCTGTTGTGCATGCACAATCTGTGTCCCTCTCCCTCCCCCTAACAGAGAATATGTGAGCCCAGCTACTTAGGCCTCCTTTCCTCTCAAACTCTCTCAACTGCTCACTTCTGCCTGGTAACTGCTTGCTGAGGCACGAGGCTAGCTTCTGCTGCTGGAGCAGGCATAAGACATCAAATCCACACCCCCTGCCAGTGATTGGCCTAGTGGGCAGTGGAATTTATTGTGACAGGCTCAGCCGCAGCCCATAGTGATAGCTGCAGGCTGATGCTAGTGCTAAGCCCCGCCCACAACATGTTACAATGGGCTCTATTCATAAAACATTTGCAGTAAAAAAAAATCTTGGAGGGAAAACACCACATGGTATTTTAGACTTGTGTGCTAATTCATAAAAATGTTTACACTTGCGATAATAGGTCGGGGAATTCCCCACTAAACTGGCAGTACTGGCTGAGTTGTTACATTTGCTGGCTGAGTTGATACATTTTCTCCTGCAGAGGGCTCTATTCATAAAAAAGATGTGGCGAAAAAACTCCTGGAGGGAAAATACCGCAGCGGTATTTTACACTTCTGGGTGGTCATTCAAAGAAATCTTGAAAGCTGCGATGCAAGAGCGGAGATCTCCCGCTGAAAGCTGGCGGTAAGCTGTCGGAAGGCATGCGGAAACACTTCAGCCAGCAGAGTCCCTCCGTGCACTGCTCTCTCTGGGAGGTCTGTCCCATTCACTTGTATGTAATCCGCAAAATCAGAGGAAGCGGTATTTCCCGTCCACATACCGCTTCCTCTAATCTTTATGAATGGCCATTTTGTTACTTTTTTCTAGATAAATCTAGAAAAACACTGGAGAAGGCGGAAATTTCTCGCTCTGCTGGGGGATTGTAGATTTTCATGCGGGAACAGCTTTTTTGAATGCCCACTTTGCTAAATGGACGGGAAAATCCGCTGTTTTGAGCGGAAAACTTGCGGTAAGGTTTTATGAATAGAGCCCAGAGACAGCTAGTATAAAGGAGGCAGCCCCAGCATCCCTTTACATGTGCATTTTTCTGCCTCTCCTCCTGAATCTGCGCTGAATCTGTCTAATTAGTCTTCCTAATCAATCTACTTAATTGCTGCAGCTTAGAAAAAGTTCCAGAAATGTTACACATGCAAGCTTTCCGATGTGAAATTTATCTGAAAACAGGTACCCAAGGGGTTAAAAAAACACAGCCTTGGTATTCCGGAACGCCTTGTCTGCTCTCTTCTCACTGCAGCTGCCTGGGAGGTCTGTCTCTCCATTAGTTTGCCTGTCATTGCTGGCTTATGCCTTATCTAAACAGCCAGGTTTCTCCACACACATTCCACCTGCTCTAATCTTTATGAATTAACCTTCAGTGACATGTGTTGTGATAATCTCTGCACAAGGCGGTAATTTCCCGCACTGCACAGGAATGTCAGATTTTCATGCGGAAACAGCCTTTATGAATGCCCACTTTGCTAAATGGTCAGGAAAGTCAGCTGTTTTGAGCGGAAAACTTGCGGTAAAGTTTTCTGAATAGAGCCCATTATGAGTTCCCTGCTGTATGAGACAGTCCCACCCCTCAGTTTAACCAGCCAGTTACTGCAACCCAGCCTCAGCCTTTGTCCCTCCCCTTGGCCAATGATCTCTCCAGTTTATTTTTCCCTCCAATTTGGCCCCGTGAGGATGTGGTAACATGAGGATGGTTATGTGAGTGGCTGACTGCAGGAGCATTTCCCAGCATTGCAGAGGCTAGATTGGATGGCTAAGGAAGCCTTATATAGACAATGTTCTCTTTGCTGCAGCTCACATTTCAATGGCAGCCCTGACAATAGACGGCTGCAGCTGGGATATCACACACACAGAACCTGTAACTTCAAAAATGTCCCCTGGGGGGTACTTACCTCGGGAGGGGGAAGCCTCTGGATCCTATCAAGGCTTTCCCTGTCCTCCATCCCACAGTGGCTGCGCTGGGCACCCAAAACCACAAGTAAAGTCGGCTGTGGCAATATTAACCTTCCCCAGCGAAGGCGCAGTAGCGGCTCTCATCTCGGGATCAGGTGGAAATAGCCGATCCTGATCGGGACCACTCTACTGTGCACGCGAATTGCGCCTGTGCAGTAGAGCAGATCCGATTGGGATTGACTATTTCCGAATGACCCTGAGCTTAGAGCCGCTACTGAGCTGGAGCCGGGAAGGTAAATATTTACATGGCTGCTGTTCGGGGACTGCTAGCACTGCGAACGTGGGATGGAGGAGGATGGGGAAGCCTCAATAGGATCCAGAGGCTTCCCCCTCCCATGGTAAGTACCCCCAGGAAACATTTTTTTTTAAAAGTTACAGGTCCTCTTTAAGGTGTCCATACATCAAGCAGTGATGGGCAGATTTGACCAAGGGACAGATCGCTCTCTGATCAGAGAGAGATCCATCAGCTGCCCATACACCACAGTCCGATTTTCCAATCAATTTCATGCTAAAATCTTTTGAAAATCGACCCAGTGCGCAGCCTTGCCGCTGTTCCCTAGTGTGCACGTGTGCATTTATACATTACCTCTGCTGTGCCGCAGTACCCATCCAGTGTCCCAATCCGCCGCTCTTCCATCACACATGCTGATGGCATATATGGGTCTGATGGGAAAAGGGGCAGGACACCGTGACACGGGACAGGTAATGTATAAACGCACACGTTTTTACAATGTGGAAACCGCTCCGGGGGTTTCATCGCTCTTTGTTACTGCCGCGCACCTACACCTTGCAGCTTGTCTGACCAATTCATGCACCAATTTCAGGACAAAATTAGTCACATCATCGATCGGGCGTGCACTTGGCAGCACCGATTTCCGTCCGATTTGATTATAATTGAATCGGATGATCGATTGGCCACCAAGTCCCCTAATGTATGGCCACCTTTATGGATTATCCATAAATATATGGTAACATTTGTAACAGTCATGGATCCATTGTTAAAACTGTTGTAGTCACATTGGTTTATTTTGGAGGGAAACCGTTGCCAGATCATGTGTATGTTGGAGGGAATCTGCCAGATTACGTGCAATTTGTGTGAAATGCTGTCAGATTATGTATATATTGGGGGGAAACACTATGGCGGTGCTCAAACTTCCTCCGTAAGAGCACTTGTATGGCTGCTAAGGTCATGTATGTTGGGTACCACGCATGACTGAGCCCATGTTCTTTTGCATTGCCACACCCATATTGCAGCTGCATGGGGCGTCACTCTTCTCCTGTGACTACCTCTGGCTGCAGCTGTGCTGTCACCCCTGTCCGGTCACTACCTCTGGCTGCAGGTGTGCTGTCACTCCTCTCCTGTCACTACCTCTGGCTGCAGCTGTGCTGTCACTCCTCTCCTGTCACTACCTCTGGATGCAGGTGAGCAGTCACTCCTCTCCTGTCACTACCTCTGGCTGCAGGTGTGCTGTCACTCCTCTCCTCTCACTACCTCTGGCTGCAGCTGGGCTGTCACACCTCTCCTGTCACTACCTCTGGCTGCAGGTGTGCTGTCACTCCTCTACTGTCACTACCTCTGGCTGCAGCTGTGCCATCACTCCTCTCCTGTCACTACCTCTGGCTGCAGCTGTGCTGTCACTCCTCATGTCACTACCTCTATCTGCAGGTGAGCAGTCATTCCTCTCCTGTCTTTACCTCTGGCTGAAGGTGTGCTGTCACTCCTCTCCTCTCACTACTTCTGGCTGCAGCTGTGCCGTCACTCCTCTCCTGTCACTACTTCTGGCTGCAGCTGTGCTGTAGATCCTCTCCTGTCACTACTTCTGGCTGCAGCTGTGCCGTCACTCCTCTCCTGTCACTACCTCTGGCTGCAGGTGAGCTGTCATGCCTCTCCTGTCACTACCTCTGGCTGCAGGTGTGGTGTCACTCCTCTCCTGTCACTACCTCTGGCTGCAGGTGTGGTGTCACTCCTCTCCTGTCACTACCTCTGGCTGCAGCTGTGCCATCACTCCTCTCCTGTCACTACCTCTGGCTGCAGCTGTGCCGTTACTCCTCTTCTGTCAGTACCTCTGGCTTCAGGTGAGCAGTCACTCCTCTCCTGTCACTACCTCTGGCTGCAGGTGTGGTGTCACGCCTCTCCTGTCACTACCTCTGGCTGCAGTTGTGGTGTCACTCCTCTCCTGTCACTACCTCTGGCTGCAGCTGTGCCATCACTCCTCTCCTGTCACTACCTCTGGCTGCAGCAGTGCCATCACTCCTCTCCTGTCACTACCTCTGGCTGCAGGTGTGCCGTCACTCCTCTCCTGTCAGTACCTCCTGGCTGCAGGTGTGCCGTCACTCCTCTTCTGTCACTACCTCTGGCGGCAGGTGTGCTGTCACTCCTCTCCTGTCATTACCTCTGGCTGCAGGTGTGCTGTCACTCCTCTCCTGTCTACCTCTGGCTGCAGGTGTGCTGTCACTCCTCTCCTGTCACTACCTCTGGCTGCAGGTGAGCCGTCACTTCTCTCCTGTCACTACATCTGGCTGCAGGTGTGCTGTCACTCCTCTCCTGTCACTACCTCTGGCTGCAGGTGTGGTGTCACTCCTCTCCTGTCACTACCTCTGGCTGCAGCTGTGCCATCACTCCTCTCCTGTCACTACCTCTGGCTGCAGCTGTGCCGTTACTCCTCTTCTGTCAGTACCTCTGGCTTCAGGTGAGCAGTCACTCCTCTCCTGTCACTACCTCTGGCTGCAGGTGTGGTGTCACGCCTCTCCTGTCACTACCTCTGGCTGCAGTTGTGGTGTCACTCCTCTCCTGTCACTACCTCTGGCTGCAGCTGTGCCATCACTCCTCTCCTGTCACTACCTCTGGCTGCAGCAGTGCCATCACTCCTCTCCTGTCACTACCTCTGGCTGCAGGTGTGCCGTCACTCCTCTCCTGTCAGTACCTCCTGGCTGCAGGTGTGCCGTCACTCCTCTTCTGTCACTACCTCTGGCGGCAGGTGTGCTGTCACTCCTCTCCTGTCATTACCTCTGGCTGCAGGTGTGCTGTCACTCCTCTCCTGTCTACCTCTGGCTGCAGCTGTGCTGTCACTCCTCTCCTGTCACTACCTCTGGCTGCAGGTGAGCCGTCACTTCTCTCCTGTCACTACATCTGGCTGCAGGTGTGCTGTCACTCCTCTCCTGTCACTACCTCTGGCTGCAGCTGTGCTGTCACCCCTGTCCGGTCACTACCTCTGGCTGCAGGTGTGCTGTCACTCCTCTCCTGTCACTACCTCTGGCTGCAGCTGTGCTGTCACTCCTCTCCTGTCACTACCTCTGGATGCAGGTGAGCAGTCACTCCTCTCCTGTCACTACCTCTGGATGCAGGTGTGCTGTCACTCCTCTCCTCTCACTACCTCTGGCTGCAGCTGGGCTGTCACGCCTCTCCTGTCACTACCTCTGGCTGCAGGTGTGCTGTCACTCCTCTACTGTCACTACCTCTGGCTGCAGCTGTGCCATCACTCCTCTCCTGTCACTACCTCTGGCTGCAGCTGTGCTGTCACTCCTCATGTCACTACCTCTATCTGCAGGTGAGCAGTCATTCCTCTCCTGTCATTACCTCTGGCTGAAGGTGTGCTGTCACTCCTCTCCTCTCACTACTTCTGGCTGCAGCTGTGCCGTCACTCCTCTCCTGTCACTACTTCTGGCTGCAGCTGTGCTGTAGATCCTCTCCTGTCACTACTTCTGGCTGCAGCTGTGCCGTCACTCCTCTCCTGTCACTACCTCTGGCTGCAGGTGAGCTGTCATGCCTCTCCTGTCACTACCTCTGGCTGCAGGTGTGGTGTCACTCCTCTCCTGTCACTACCTCTGGCTGCAGGTGTAGTGTCACTCCTCTCCTGTCACTACCTCTGGCTGCAGCTGTACCATCACTCCTCTCCTGTCACTACCTCTGGCTGCAGCTGTGCCGTTACTCCTCTTCTGTCAGTACCTCTGGCTTCAGGTGAGCAGTCACTCCTCTCCTGTCACTACCTCTGGCTGCAGGTGTGGTGTCACGCCTCTCCTGTCACTACCTCTGGCTGCAGTTGTGGTGTCACTCCTCTCCTGTCACTACCTCTGGCTGCAGCTGTGCCATCACTCCTCTCCTGTCACTACCTCTGGCTGCAGCAGTGCCATCACTCCTCTCCTGTCACTACCTCTGGCTGCAGGTGTGCCGTCACTCCTCTCCTGTCAGTACCTCCTGGCTGCAGGTGTGCCGTCACTCCTCTCCTGTCAGTACCTCTGGCTGCAGGTGAGCCGTCACTCCTCTTCTGTCACTACCTCTGGCGGCAGGTGTGCTGTCACTCCTCTCCTGTCATTACCTCTGGCTGCAGGTGTGCTGTCACTCCTCTCCTGTCTACCTCTGGCTGCAGGTGTGCTGTCACTCCTCTCCTGTCACTACCTCTGGCTGCAGGTGAGCCGTCACTTCTCTCCTGTCACTACATCTGGCTGCAGGTGTGCTGTCACTCCTCTCCTGTCACTACCTCTGGCTGCAGCTGTGCAGTCACTCCTCTCCTGTCACTACCTCTGGCTGCAGCTGTGCCTTCACTCTTCTCCTGTGACTACCTCTGGCTGAAGGTGTGCTGTCACTCCTCTCCTCTCACTACCTCTGGCTGCAGCTGTGCCGTCACTCCTCTCCTGTCACTACCTCTGGCTGCAGCTGTGGTTTGGCACAGTGGGAAACATAGGGGCACAAGAGGTGGTAGAGTGGGAAACATAGGGGCACAAGAGGTGACCAGGGGGAAACATAAGGGTACAAGAGGTGACTGATATGAGATATGATGTTAATTATTTGTTATTTTGGGGACATTTTCTCTAATGCTGGGAATACACAGTTCGTTTCTGCCGTGCGTTTCTGTTCTCAAACATTTTTGCCACTCGATTCTGCAGTAGATTCTCTTATCTTCCGCTCGTTTTTCGTACTTTTTTCCAGTCACTTCTAACAGAAAACGAGCAGCCACATCATCGAAAGGGAGATCGGACGTGTCGGAAATTATTTATTGAACCATCTAATCAACTAAAAAATGAACCGTGTATTCCCAGCATAAGAGGCATACTTCACAGGCATAACACACCAGAACCAAAGGCCTCATGCCAAACTTAGTACACAGAGGACCAATTCTCTGTGACATACAATAGAACAAAAACAGCCTAATCCAATTTGGGAATGTAAATAGAGACAAGTCAAAGACATAATACACAAATAGTGGCACAATAGGCAACAAAATTGAATCACATCAGCCTAATCTAAGTGTTTGGGGGTGTCTGTATTTATATGTCCAGATAAGATTAGGCTGAATTTGTTCTATTGTGTTAACTAGACAATTGGTCTGGGAGTGTATGAAAAGGTAGGCAATAACTATACTAAAGCTGGCCATACACTGACCCGATTTGCTGCCGTTTCGACAGCAGATTCGATCACTGGGATCGAATCTGCTGCCAATCGTTCGCGCTACACGCCGAATTTCGATCCATTTCGTTCGATCCCGTCGATCGCTCCGTGCGGAAAATTACCGTCGATCGCCCGCGGGTAGGGAGCGCGTCGCTAGCGGCGTTCGAGTGCCCGACGACCGACGCAATAGAGCGCCAATACATTACCTGCTCCGCCGGCGCGACTACCCCCGGTCACCGCTGCTTCGTGTCCGCGCAGGTTTGCTGTCACTCCTCTCCTGTCACTACCTCTGGCTGCAGCTGTGCAGAGATTCCTCTCCTGTCACTACCTATGGCCGCAGCTGTGCCGTCACTCCTCTCCTGACACAACCTCTGGCTGCAGCTGTGCCGTCACTCCTCTCCTGTCACTACCTCTGGCTGCAGGTGTGCTGTCACTCCTCTCCTGTCACTACCTATGGCTGCAGGTGAGCTGTCACGCCTTTCCTGTCACTACCTCTGGCTGCAGGTGTGCTGTCACTCCTCTCCTGTCAGTATCTCTGGCTCCAGGTGTGCTGTCACTCCTCTCCTGTCACTACCTCTGGCTGCAGCTGTGCTGTCACTCCTCTCCTGTCACTACCTCTGGCTGCAGCTGTGCTGTCACTCCTCTCCTGTCACTACCTCTGGCTGCAGGTGTGCTTTCACTCCTCTCCTGTCAGTATCTTTGGCTTCAGGTGAGCTGTCACTCCTCTCCTGTCAGTTCCTATGGCTGCAGCTGTGATGTCACTCCTCTCCTGTCACTATATCTGGCTACAGCTGTGCAGTCACTCCTCTCCTGTCAGTACCTCTGGCTGCAGGTGTGCTGTCACTCCTCTCCTGTCACTACCTCTGGCTGCAGGTGAGCAGTCACTCCTCTCCTGTCACTACCTCTGGCTGCAGATGTGGTGTCACTCCTCTCCTGTCACTACCTCTGGCTGCAGCGGTGCCATCACTCTTCTCCTGTCACTACCTCTGGCTGCAGCTGTGCCCTTACTCCCCTCCCGTCACTACCTCTGGCTGCAGGTGAGCTGTCACGCCTCTCCTGTCACTACCTCTGGCTGCAGGTGTGGTGTCACTCCTCTCCTGTCACTACCTCTGGCTGCAGGTGAGCAGTCACTCCTCTTCTGTCACTACCTCTGGCTGCAGGTGTGGTGTCACTCCTCTCCTGTCACTACCTCTGGCTGCAGCTGTGCCATCACTCCTCTCCTGTCACTACCTCTGGCTGCAGCGGTGCCATCACTCCTCTCCTGTCACTACCTCTGGCTGCAGGTGTGCCGTCACTCCTCTCCTGTCAGTACCTCCTGGCTGCAGGTGAGCCGTCACTCCTCTCCTGTCAGTACCTCTGGCGGCAGGTGTGCTGTCACTCCTCTCCTGTCATTACCTCTGGCTGCAGGTGTGCTGTCACTCCTCTCCTGTCATTACCTCTGGCTGCAGCTGTGCCTTCACTCTTCTCCTGGGACTACCTCTGGCTGAAGGTGTGCTGTCACTCTTCTCCTCTCCATACCTCTGGCTGCAGCTGTGCCGTCACTCCTCTCCTGTCACTACCTCTGGCTGCAGCTGTGGTTTGGCACAGTGGGAAACATAGGGGCACAAGAGGTGGTAGAGTGGGAAACATAGGGGCACAAGAGGTGACCAGGGGTAAACATAAGGGTACAAGAGGTGACTAATATGAGATATGATGTTAATTATTTGTTATTTTGGGGACATTTGCTCTAATGCTGGGAATACACAGTTCGTTTCTGCTGTGCGTTTCTGTTCTCGAACGTTTTTGCCACTCGATTCTGCAGTAGACTCTCTTATCTTCCGCTCGTTTTTCGTACTTTTTTCCAGTCACTTCTAACAGAAAACGAGCAGCCACGTCTTTGAAAGGGAGATTGGACGTGTCGGAAATTATCTATTGAACCATCTAATCAGCTAAAAAATGAACCGTGTATTCCCAGCATAAGAGGCATACTTCACAGGCATAACACACCAGAACCAAAGGCCTCATGCCAAACTTAGTACACAGAGGACCAATTCTCTGTGACATACAATAGAACAAAAACAGCCTAATCCAATTTGGGAATGTAAATAGAGACAAGTCAAAGACATAATACACAAATAGTGGCACAATAGGCAACAAAATTGAATCACATCAGCTTAATCTAAGTGTTTGGGGGTGTCTGTATTTATATGTCCAGATAAGATTAGGCTGAATTTGTTCTATTGTGTTGCCTAGACAATTGGTCTGGGAGTGTATGAAAAGGTAGGCAATAACTATACTAAAGCTGGCCATACACTGACCCGATTTGCTGCCGTTTCGACAGCAGATTCGATCACTGGGATCGAATCTGCTGCCAATCGTTCTCGCTACACGCCGAATTTCGATCCATTTCGTCCGATCCCGTCGATCGCTCCGTGCGGAAAATTACCGTCGATCGCCCGTGGGTAGGGAGCGCATCGCAAGCGGCGTTCGAGTGCCCGACGACCGACGCAATAGAGCGCCAATACATTACCTGCTCCGCCGGCGCGTCTACCCCTGGTCACCACTGCTTCATGTCCGCGCAGGTTTGCTGTCACTCCTCTCCTGTCACTACCTCTGGCTGCAGCTGTGCAGAGATTCCTCTCCTGTCACTACCTCTGGCTGCAGCAGTGCCGTCACTCCTCTCCTGTCACTACCTCTGGCTGCAGCTGTGCCGTCACTCCTCTCCTGTCACTACCTCTGGCTGCAGCTGTGCCGTCACTCCTCTCCTGTCACTACCTCTGGCTGCAGCTGTGCCGTCACTCCTCTCCTGTCACTACCTCTGGCTCCAGGTGTGCCGTCACTCCTCTCCTGTCACTACCTCTGGCTGCAGCTGTGCTGTCACTCCTCTCCTGTCACTACCTATGGCCGCAGCTGTGCCGTCACCATGGGCGTCCGCACCTAGCCAGCTGCGGCCCCCCCTAGATTGCCGAACCCGGAAGTATGAGGCCACGGCCGCCAGCCACCAAGCTGACAGTCCGGCTGCTGCTGCCGCGCTGCCTTGAGTCTCTCTCTCCCTCTCTGACTCAGGCTGGGCTGCAGCTGGGCACCGGGCTGGCGGCTGGCTGATTATCGGCGATAGCCGATTGCGAGGGACGGGCGGGAGGCATGGCAACGGAGTGGAGTCACATGGTGGAGCCTGGAGGAGGAAGTCCTGGTGTCAGAGCAGCAGCCGCCTGCATCCGCAGCACGATCTGATGCTAGGCTGGCCGCTCTGCTCCTCCTCCTGCCTGCTCCAGTGAGTCCTGACCGAGTGACTGAGTCTGACGTGACGTCAGTCACACACACATAAACATTACTCTCTCGGGGAGGGGGATCATGTGGCCAGAGCCCAGCCCACAGACAGATGTCAGCAAGGAGGCGGGCATGGCCAGGGAGCTGAGGGAAGAGGGACTGTCTGCAGACTGAACAATGAGTCGGGCCACCTGCAAACTGTGTGTGGGGGGAGGAGTAGAGTGGAACTGTCTGTGTGTATGGTGTACCTACTGCTGTGGTAAGTTCTGCCCAGACTCCCCCCTCCCCCATTTTAACATTGGTGCAGTCAGTGATCTCGACATTTCCAGACCAGCCTTATCCAGTTTTAGCTGGTCTGTTCAAGCTGCACACACATATGCTGGCAATGGGGAGTGAGCTGAGCGACAGGCTGTTCCTGAGGCAGATTATGTGAGTGGTTTTCTTTGCCTGTTATTTGTGTAAATGACCCTCATAGTGTGACACCCCACTGGGGTGTCAGTCAGTGTCACTATCCCCACCATTTGGTAGTGCCAGACCCCACTAGGCCTGAGCCCAGCCCACACCATTGCCCTCTCCTAGCTACCTGGCAAGTTGTGTCTGTTGCAGTTTCTGGAAGTGTGAGAGAGACTGCCGCAGTACGATTGCTTAATGGTGACACTCTGCCGCAGTACGATTGCTTAATGGTGACACGCTGCCGCAGTACGATTGCTTAATGGTGACACACTGCTGCACAATGATTGCTTAATGGTGACACGCTGCCACAGTACGATTGCTTAATGGTGACACTCTGCCGCAGTACGATTGCTTAATGGTGACACTTTGCCCCAGTACGATTGCTTAATGGTGACACTCTGCCGCAGTACGATTGCTTAAAGCGGAACTGAAGGATCTTTTTTTAATACAATGTGATAATATGGGTATGTACCTTTAACGATGACATACCTCTGTGCGCCCTATGGAGCTCTTTGTGTGTTCTCTCCATCCCGAGATTCTGCCGGTAAACAGCATCGACTTATAAGTCGATGCTAAAATCAGGCAGACAGTCAGTGTTCCTCTCCCTGCTAAATGGTTTACTTCCCCTCAGGCCAGGTACCCGCCCTTTCTCCGCCCCACCAGTGCCACTCCACACTCGTTCCTTCAGCGCAGCGTGAGCGCTGATATGACACATGAACGAGGAGGAGACAGGCCTCTGTACATTCCTTCCTTCTGATCCCCCAGCCTATTGTGGGCAGTGTCCCTGGCAGCGCTGTGAATAGGGCAGGGGGTGTTTTACTCACCGAGGCTCTTTCCAGCGATGAACGAGTATTCTTCTCTGCATGCAGCTCTGGGCTATTGTATACAGTCAGCCACGTGTGCTGTTTACAATAGCCCAGAGCTGGATGCAGAGAAGAATACTCGTTCATCGCTGGAAAGAGCCTCCGTGAGTAAATCACCCCCTGCCCTATTCACAGCGCTGCCAGGGACACTGCCGACAATAGGGGGGAGATCAGTGGAGGGAGGGGGGATTTACAGCCTCGCTGGGGGATCAGAAGGAATGCACAGCAGAGGGACGGGGGATTTACAGCCTAACGCTGGGGGATCAGAAGGAATGCAGAGTGGAGGGAGGGTGGATGTATTGCCTAACACTGGGGAATCAGAAGGAATGAATGTACAGTGGAGGGGGGGGGGGGGGGGGGGGGTTTACAGCCTAACGCTGGGGAACAGCAGGAGGAGGAAGGGATGCACAGTGGAGGGAGGGTGTATCAGCTGCTACAAATCTCCCTGGCTGCGTTCACGAGCCTGGCTCCTCCATACCACTTTTAGCAACTGTTAGCTGGACGAGCCAGGCTCCTTCTCACCGCTAGGGAGGTTATTACAAACAGTAAAAGTGTACTCGCAATGGTAGCTGGGCTCTTGATTGAGAGTGCACGAGAGGACAAGTTACGCATGTGCAGTGCTGTAATCCTCTCGTGCACGCTACCACAAAAAAAAAATACATACTAATGAGGAGCAGTAACCCGGAAGTTATCAGGCACTGTGGCCATCTTGGCTGAAACCAGGAAATGAATAAAAATTACAAAATACAGTGATTGCAGCAGCGGGGAGCGGCAAAAATCATACAGACAGATAGTTTATAATTTAGAATCTACTGGTATGATTATTTATTTATTTATTTATTTTCTATATTGCAGTTCCGCTTTAATGGTGACACGCTGCCGCAGTACGATTGCTTAATGGTGACACTCTGCCGCAGTACGATTGCTTAATGGTGACACTCTGCCGCAATACGATTGCTTAATGGTGACACGCTGCCGCAGTACGATTGCTTAATGGTGACACGCTGCCGCAGTACGATTGCTTAATGGTGACACGCTGCCGCAGTAAGATTGCTTAATGGTGACACTCTGCCGCAGTACGATTGCTTAATGGTGACACGCTGCTGCACAATGATTGCTTAATGGTGACACTCTGCCGCAGTACAATTGCTTAATGGTGACACGCTGCCGCAGAACGATTGCTTAATGGTGACACACTGCTGCACAATGATTGCTTAATGGTGACACTCTGCCGCAGTACGATTGCTTAATGGTGACACGCTGCCGCAGTACGATTGCTTAATGGTGACACGCTGCTGCACAATGATTGCTTAATGGTGACACACTGCTGCAGTACGATTGCTTAATGGTGACACACTGCCGCAGTACGATTGCTTAATGGTGACACACTGCCGCAGTACGATTGCTTAATGGTGACACACTGCCGCAGTACGATTGCTTAATGGTGACACACTGCCGCAGTACGATTGCTTGATGGTGACACTCTGCTGCACAATGATTGCACAATGGTGACACTGCCGCAGTACGATTGCTTAATGGTGACACACTGCCTCACTACGATTGCTTAATGGTGACACACTGCCGCAGTACGATTGCTTAATGGTGAAACTCTGCTGCACAATGATTGCACAATGGTGACACTCTGCCGCAGTACGATTGCTTAATGGTGACACACTGCCTCACTACGATTGCTTAATGGTGACACGCTGCTGCACAATGAATGCATAATGGTGACACTCTGCCGCAGTACGATTGCTTAATGGTGACATGCTGCCACAGTATGATTGCTTAATGGTGACACGCTGCTGCACAATGATTGCTTAATGGTGACACACTGCCTCACTACGATTGCTTAATGGTGACACTCTGCCGCAGTACGATTGCTTAATGGTGACACGCAGCCGCAGTACGATTGCTTAATGGTGACACTCTGCTGCACAATGATTGCTTAATGGTGACACACTCCTGCAGTACGATTGCTTAATGGTGACACACTGCTGCAGTATGATTGCTTAATGGTGACACACTGCCGCAGTACGATTGCTTAATGGTGACACACTGCCGCAGTACGATTGCTTAATGGTGACACACTGCCGCAGTACGATTGCTTAATGGTGACACACTGCCGCAGTACGATTGCTTAATGGTGACACACTGCCGCAGTACGATTGCTGAATATGGTAGGATTAGATAGTTAGCGCCTCTTGACTATGTACTCGATTTAGCACTGACATCTTCTGCAGCACTTTACAGAGTACATACTCAAGAGGAGCTAACAATCCAATCCTACCATATTTAGTCTAATGTCCTACCTTATTGTGTATTTATATAGCACTGACCAATTCTAAAGCACCTTAAAGAGACTCTGTAACAACAAAAACGTCCCCTGGGGGGTACTCACCTCGGGTGGGGGAAGCCTCCGGATCCTAATGAGGCTTCCCACGCCGTCCTCTGTCCCACGGGGGTCTCGCCGCAGCCCTCCGAACAGCCGGCGACTGTGCCGACTGTCAGTTCAATATTTACCTTTGCTGGCTCCAGCGGGGGCGCTGTGGCGACTTTCGGCACGGAAATAGACGGAAATACCCGATCTCCGTCGGGTCCGCTCTACTGCGCAGGCGCCGGAAACTTGCGCCTGCGCAGTAGAGCAGACCCGACGGCGATCGGGTATTTCCGCCTACTTCGGCGCCGAGAGGCATCAGAGCGCCTGCGCAGGAGCCAGGAAGGTAAATAATGACGTCACCGCTGCCCGGACTGCACGGAGGGCTACAGCGAGACCCCCGAGGGACGCAGGACGGCGTGGGAAGCCTCATTAGGATCCTGAGGCTTCCCCCACCCGAGGTGAGTACCCCCCAGGGGCCGTTTTGGCGTTACAGTTCCTCTTTAAAGTTCATAGTCATATTACTGAACCTTGTCAGAGGTGCTCACAATCTAATCCCTACATACTCCTAGCCTAATGTCCCACCATTGCTAAGTTCATGTAAATTTGGCTCCTCCCGAGACCACGCCCACAGGATAGTCTATGGCCTAGCCCATTTTTCGGCGCGCCGCGCTACGCGCGCCGCTAGCTTCTTTTTTTCTTTGCCCCCCCCCCCTTGGAAAATTTTCTGCGGACGCCCATGGCCGTCACTCCTCTCCTGTCACTACCTCTGGCTGCAGCTGTGCCGTCACTCCTCTCCTGTCACTACCTCTGGCTCCAGGTGTGCCGTCACTCCTCTCCTGTCACTACCTATGCCCGCAGCTGTGCCGTCACTCCTCTCCTGTCACTACCTCTGGCTGCAGGTGAGCTGTCACGCCTTTCCTGTCACTACCTCTGGCTGCAGGTGTGCTTTCACTCCTCTCCTGTCAGTATCTCTGGCTCCAGGTGTGCTGTCACTCCTCTCCTGTCACTACCTCTGGCTGCAGCTGTGCTGTCACTCCTCTCCTGTCACTACCTCTGGCTGCAGCTGTGCTGTCACTCCTCTCCTGTCACTACCTCTGGCTGCAGGTGTGCTTTCACTCCTCTCCTGTCAGTATCTTTGGCTTCAGGTGAGCTGTCACTCCTCTCCTGTCAGTTCCTATGGCTGCAGCTGTGCCGTCACTCCTCTCCTGTCACTATATCTGGCTACAGCTGTGCAGTCACTCCTCTCCTGTCAGTACCTCTGGCTGCAGATGTGGTGTCACTCCTCTCCTGTCACTACCTCTGGCTGCAGCGGTGCCATCACTCTTCTCCTGTCACTACCTCTGGCTGCAGCTGTGCCGTTACTCCTCTCCTGTCACTACCTCTGGCTGCAGGTGAGCTGTCACGCCTCTCCTGTCACTACCTCTGGCTGCAGGTGTGGTGTCACTCCTCTCCTGTCACTACCTCTGGCTGCAGGTGAGCAGTCACTCCTCTTCTGTCACTACCTCTGGCTGCAGGTGAGCAGTCACTCCTCCCCTGTCACTACCTCTGGCTGCAGCTGTGCCGTTACTCCTCTTCTGTCACTACCTCTGGCTGCAGGTGAGCTGTCACGCCTCTCCTGTCACTACCTCTGGCTGCAGGTGTGGTGTCACTCCTCTCCTGTCACTACCTCTGGCTGCAGGTGAGCAGTCACTCCTCTTCTGTCACTACCTCTGGCTGCAGGTGTGGTGTCACTCCTCTCCTGTCACTACCTCTGGCTGCAGGTGAGCAGTCACTCCTCTCCTGTCACTACCTCTGGCTGCAGGTGTGGTGTCACTCCTCTCCTGTCACTACCTCTGGCTGCAGCTGTGCCATCACTCCTCTCCTGTCACTACCTCTGGCTGCAGCGGTGCCATCACTCCTCTCCTGTCACTACCTCTGGCTGCAGCTGTGCCTTCACTCTTCTCCTGGGACTACCTCTGGCTGAAGGTGTGCTGTCACTCTTCTCCTCTCCCTACCTCTGGCTGCAGCTGTGCCGTCACTCCTCTCCTGTCACTACCTCTGGCTGCAGCTGTGGTTTGGCACAGTGGGAAACATAGGGGTACAAGAGGTGACCAGGGGGAAACATAAGAGTACAAGAGGTGACTAATATGAGATATGATGTTAGTTATTTGTTATTTTGGGGACATTTGCTCTAATGCTGGGAATACACAGTTCGTTTCTGTTCTCGAACGTTTTTGCCACTCGATTCTGCAGTAGATTCTCTTATCTTCCGCTCGTTTTTCGTACTTTTTTCCAGTCACTTCTAACAGAAATGAGCAGCCACGTCATCGAAAGGAAGATTGGACGTGTCGGAAATTATCTATTGAACCATCTAATCAGCTAAAAAATGAACCGTGTATTCCCAGCATAAGAGGCATACTTCACAGGCATAACACACCAGAACCAAAGGCCTCATGCCAAACTTAGTACACAGAGGACCAATTCTCTGTGCCATACAATAGAACAAAAACAGCCTAATCCAATTTGGGAATGTAAATAGAGACAAGTCAAAGACATAATACACAAATAGTGGCACAATAGGCAACAAAATTGAATCACATCAGCTTAATCTAAGTGTTTGGGGGTGTCTGTATTTATATGTCCAGATAAGATTAGGCTGAATTTGTTCTATTGTGTTGCCTAGACAATTGGTCTGGGAGTGTATGAAAAGGTAGGCAATAACTATACTAAAGGCCCATACACACGTCGGATTTGCGCGAACGACGGGTCGTTTGAACGTCCCGTCGTTCGCACGTTTCCGCATGAAATCCGGCGTGTGTACAGACTATCGTTCGGGAGATAAGACTGGTTACCAGCGATCCGCCCGGCGGATCGCTGGTAACCAGTCTTATCTCCCGAACGATAGTCTGTACACACGCCGGATTTCATGCGGAAACGTGCGAACGACGGGACGTTCAAACGACCCGTCGTTCGCGCAAATCCGACGTGTGTATGGGCCTTAAAGCTGGCCATACACTGACCCGATTTGCTGCCGTTTCGACAGCAGATTCGATCACTGGGATCGAATCTGCTGCCAATCGTTCTCGCTACACACCGAATTTCAATCCATTTCGTCCGATCCCGACGATCGCTCCGTGCGGAAAATTACCGTTGATCGCCCGTGGGTAGGGAGCGCGTCGCTAGCGGCGTTCGAGTGCCCGACGACCGACGCAACAGAGCGCCAATACATTACCTGCTCCGCCGGCGCGACTACCCCCGGTCACCGCTGCTTCGTGTCCGCGCAGGTTTGCTGTCACTCCTCTCCTGTCACTACCTCTGGCTGCAGCTGTGCAGTCATTCCTCTCCTGTCACTACCTATGGCCGCAGCAGTGCCGTCACTCCTCTCCTGTCACTACCTCTGGCTGCAGCTGTGCCATCACTCCTCTCCTGTCACTACCTCTGGCTGCAGGTGAGCTGTCACGCCTTTCCTGTCACTACCTCTGGCTGCAGATGTGCTGTCACTCCTCTCCTGTCAGTATCTCTGGCTCCAGGTGTGCTGTCACTCCTCTCCTGTCACTACCTCTGGCTGCAGCTGTGCTGTCACTCCTCTCTTGTCACTACTTCTGGCTGCAGCTGTGCTGTCACTCCTCTCCTGTCACTACCTCTGGCTGCAGGTGTGCTTTCACTCCTCTCCTGTCAGTATCTCTGGCTTCAGGTGAGCTGTCACTCCTCTCCTGTCAGTTCCTATGGCTGCAGCTGTGCTGTCACTCCTCTCCTGTCACTATATCTGGCTACAGCTGTGCAGTCACTCCTCTCCTGTCAGTACCTCTGGCTGCAGGTGTGCTGTCACTCCTCTCCTGTCACTACCTCTGGCTGCAGCTGTGCTGTCACTCCTCTCCTGTCACTACTTCTGGCTGCAGCTGTGCTGTCACTCCTCTCCTGTCACTACTTCTGGCTGCAGCTGTGCTGTCACTCCTCTCCTGTCACTACTTCTGGCTGCAGCTGTGCTGTCACTCCTCTCCTGTCACTACTTCTGGCTGCAGCTGTGCTGTCACTCCTCTCCTGTCACTATATCTGGCTACAGCTGTGCTGTCACTCCTCTCCTGTCACTATATCTGGCTACAGCTGTGCTGTCACTCCTCTCCTCTCTCTCACAATGTCTGTGTGTCTCACAATGTGTGTGTGTGTGTGTGTGTGTGTGTGTGTGTGTGTGTGTGTGTGTGTGTGTGTGTGTGTGTGTGTGTGTGTGTGTGTATCCTCATGGTTGGTGGTCTGTGGGGCAGAGGGTGGCTGTGTGCTTTTTTTTAATTGAGAAAGGGTTTCTGAAAATTGACTATTTGGGTGTGTTAAGACACGTGCAATTGGTGGCACTATTAGTTGGTTGTAGAGGGATCGTTTCTATGACAGTATCCTTTGTGTGTGGTGGGCCTGCTGTATGTGATTATTGCTAACAACAATGTGGGGGAGGGCAAGCTTTCTTTATAACTGATACAAAGGCCTTAAGGTGCCCATACACTCGTCAGATTGGCAGCAGATAGATAAGAAATGCATCTGATGATCTATCTGATGCGTTTTTAGAACATTTTTTACCAGGATAGAATTCCAATAGATTTCAGTTTGAAATCTATTGAAATTCGATCTGATGGCATTTTTTTGCCATCAGATTTCCATTAAGGCCAATGCAAACTGATAAGCAATCTCATCAGATCGACCTAAATTTTCCACCCTGCCAGTTCGATGGAAATCCATCGAAATCGGCCATCGATCGGTCGATTGGCCAACCGATTTGCAAACGATCAATCGATCGATCGATCAGGATCGATCGGTCGGCCAGAAAATCGGCTGAGTGTATGGGCCCCTTTAGTCTTGTCACAGATTGCCCAGAGGAGCCGATAGTCGTATCCCTTGGAGTGCCTTCAATGTTTCAAGTAATCAACTGTAAATACCTCTATACTTTTGTACATTTACATAGAGTTTGCCGCTAAAGCAGAATTGCAAGCACTGTGCACACTATGCTGTGGTACTGCTTCTACCATGCGCTGGCAACTTGCGCTCACAACTTACTACCGTCCGCGGGTCAAGTGGCTTACTGATGCAATCCAAACCCACTTTGATTGGCCCAATAGGCTGCCTGTCAAGTTTTCAGACAGCCTACTGGGCCAATCAAAGTGCTGCATTATAGCAACTGGACCTGCAGGGGCTCATGGTGTATTTAGTGGAGCGGCTAATCGTCAGAAGAAGCGTATGAAAGTTACCAGCACAATGTTAGAGGTGCTACTGCAGCATAGCGTGTGAGGTTTTTGCGCTCCTGTCATTTTGGCTGCGCTGCTTCCGCTTTGCAGGTTGATAAATCAACCTCAGTGCCTCACCCAAGACAATTGTATTACTTGTTTGTTTTGCTTGTAAATATGTTTTTTTTTTTCAACAGTTCAAGTTTGTTTTTTCATATGATTCTTAGTTGTTTTTAAAAAGTTGTATGTTTTTTTTTTAGATGTAAACTTATAGATTTCATTTTTACCTTACAAAGAAAACACTTTGGCTTTGTTCTCCTTTGCAGCAGCCCATTTCCATCAGAGTCAGTCTTTAGCCTATATTTCTCCCAGGGCGATGATGTAAAATTTATGTTCAATAGTGTTCTTCCAGGAATGTTACTGCCGCACAACCCATAGGATTTTATTTATCATTCTAATTAGAAATCTTGTGGAAACAGACCAAATTTTTAATAAAACAATCGATAGGATGGGGCACAAAAATTTAAGATTTCAATTAAGGGTTGACAAAGGTGGCGTTTTTCCAATCGGAGAATCTAAAAGTGTATATTCAAATTTAAATAACAAATAAGACAATTGAAACAGCCATTAGTGAATCGCCTAAAAGGGATCAGAAAGGATTTTTTTCCCCATGCTATACTTATATTGTCCTTTTAGTGTGTCATGGGTTTTTTCGCCTTTCTCTGGTTCAATTATTATTATTTTTTTTTTTTTTTGAGGGTTTCCATATTTGTCTATTAAATTTTCCAAATTACATTGTAATGACATGTTAGATGGTTTGTGTTAGTGTTCTGAAAAAATCTATTAGAAACCCTCAACATCTGTGTTTCTGTGTAAATTTGATCACAACATGAATATAATGGAGATATATATATAAATACAGTAATTCTAGATATATACAGTACATTCTAGATAGAGATATAGATAGATAGATATAATGTACTGTATTTTCCGCCTATAAGACGCACTTTTCTACAACAAAAATAGGGAGAAAAAGTCCCTGCGTCCAGGGCCGGTCCTGGACTTTCTGCTGCCTGAGGCAAAGATCGTAAAGGCGCCCCCCCCCAATATTTCTACATAACATTACATCCCCCACACAACCGACCGTGTCCGTGAAGGAAAGCCTGAGTGACGCAGCAAAGTGAGTGACTGACTCACCAGGGATTGGGTCTCCCTCCGGGTCTGGCGGCGGCGAAGGGCGGGCATCCGCATCCATCATGCATCCTACACTGGCAGGGGACAGACGGCTGCGGTCTGCGGCGGGCATGCTCCATCTCGGATCTGAGGGATCTCGCCCTGGGCCAGTGAGCGGCAGCCGGCGGCAGCCAGCCAGCCTCATCATCATCATCGTCACGGTCACGTCGGCGGCGCTCGCTGCTCAGTGACTGACCATGACAATCAGCCGCAGCCAGGGCAGCAGAGCGGGCGGCAGCCGCCGCCATCAAATCAGCAGGCTTAGGCACTAGGCAGCATCACCAGCGTGCAGCCTTGGAGGAGACAGGAGAGGCTGCAGAGCTCGGAGTCGTCGGACTCGGAGGCCGGCGGCAACAGTGCAGTTTCTAGGCTAAAATGCACCCAGGGCGAGGGTGTAAAAATTGCGCCCCCCCCCCCCCGGTATAGGTAGCCAGCTATAGGTCCCCCCCGAGTATAGATGGCCAGGCATGGGCGAGCCAGTAAAGTTGCCCCCAGTATAGGTTAGCCAGGTAGTTGCCTCCAGTATAGGTAGCCAGTATAGTTGCCCCCAGCATAGGTTAGATAGGTAGGTACCCCCCCCCCCCCCGCCCTGGTATAAGTTAGATAAGTAGGTTCTCCCAGTACAGGTTAGCTAGGTAGGTGCCTCCAATATAGGTAGCCAGTATAGTTGCCCCCAGCATAGGTTAGATAGGTAGGTACCCCCAGTATAGGTTAGTTAGGTAGGTGCCCCCAGTATAGGTAGCCAGTATAGTTGCCACCTGTATAGGCTAGCTAGGTAGGTAGGTGCCCCCAATACAGGTTAGATAAGTGCCCCCAGTATAGGTTAGATAGGTAGCTTCCCCCCAGTATAGGTTAGATTAGGTCGCTGCCCTTCAGTATAGGTTAGATTAGGTAGGTGCCCCCAGTACAGGTTAGATTAGGTAGGTGCCCCCAGTATAGATTAGATAGGTAGCTGCCCCCAGCATAGGTTAGACAGGTAGCTGCCCCCCAGCATAGGTTAGATAGGTAGCTGCCCCCCAGTATAGGTTAGATAGGTAGCTGCCCCCCAGTACAGGTTAGATTAGGTAGGTGCCCCCCAGTATAGGATAGATAGGTAGCTGCCCCCAGTACAGGTTAGATTAGGTAGGTGCCCCCCAGTATAGGATAGATAGGTAGCTGCCCCCCAGCATAGGTTAGATAGGTAGCTGCCCCCCAGTGTAGGTTAGATAGGTAGCTGCCCCCCAGTATAGGTTAGATAGGTAGCTGCCCCCCAGTATAGGATAGATAGGTAGCTGCCCCCCAGCATAGGTTAGATAGGTAGCTGCCCCCAGTATAGGTTAGATAGGTAGCTGCCCCCCAGTATAGTTTAGATAGGTAGCTGCCCCCCAGTATAGTTTAGATAGGTAGCTGCCCCCCAGTATAGGTTAGATAGGTAGCTGCCCCCCAGTATAGGTTAGATAGGTAGCTGCCCCCCAGTATAGGTTAGATAGGTAGCTGCCCCCCAGTATAGGATAGATAGGTAGCTGGCCCCCAGTATAGGATAGATAGGTAGCTGCCCCCAGTACAGGTTAGATTAGGTAGGTGCCCCCCAGTATAGGATAGATAGGTAGCAGCCCCCAGTACAGGTTAGATTAGGTAGGTGCCCCCCAGTATAGGATAGTTAGGTAGCTTCCCCCAGTATAGGTTAGATTAGGTAGGTGCCCCCCAGTATAGGATAGATAGGTAGCTTGCCCAGTATAGGTTAAGTAGGTAGGTGCCCCCTTATAATGGCGGAGGGGGGAGCCGGAGCCGCGGTGAGGGCAGCCCTCCCTCTCCCTCCCTCTCCCCGGGCCGCTCTCCATGCTCCCCCCTCGGACTGTAGGCAGCAGAGTTAGCGCGCAGGGAAGCGCTGCTGTACACAGCTGTTACTCACCTCCCTGGATCCGATCGCCGCTCCCGCCCTGCTGGTCTCCTCTCTGCAATGTAGACGCTGCTGATACACACGCTGCTTCCTGTTTACACAGGAAGCAGCCGCGTGTGTATCAGCCGGCTAGGCAGAGAGGAGACCAGCAGGGCGGGAGCGGCGATCGGATCCAGGGAGGTGAGTAACAGCTGTGTACAGCAGCGCTTCCCTGCTCCGCGCGCTAACTCTGCTGCCTACAGTTCGAGGGGGGAGCATGGAGAGCGGCCCGGGGAGAGGGAGGGAGAGGTCGGGCTGCCCTCACCGCGGCTCTGGCTCCCCCCCGCTATCACAGCCACGTCATCTAGTGCCGCCCCTCCACTTCCTGCCGCCTGAGGAACCCGCCTCACCCCGCCTCATGTGCGGGCCGGCCCTGCCTGCGTCTTATACGGCAAAGGCCGGGAATCCCCGAATTCTGAACGCCCGCCGATACGAACCGGTGCCACGTCGGGGATTCCCTGCCTGTGTGCGTCCTCATCTCCTCCTCCTGTCTAACCACCTGTCACTTCTGTCCTCGCCATGGTTTTCCTGTCCGCCAGCAGTGAAATCAGCTGCAGCCAGTAGCATATAGGCAGCCCCAGGTCCTCACAGCTAGGGAAGAATGGAGAACAGGGGCCAGCAGGACATGGAGCGGGGACAGTGGAACAGAACGCAGAGCAGGGGACAGCGGCACAGCACTAAATAGGTGAGCTTCGGGACTTGGCCAGCCACATGTAGTCAGAACGTGTTCTGGCCGGCCAAAGTCCGAAATTGTGCAGCATTTTGTACATTGGCCGCATCAGGCAGCCACTTCGCATTGTGACCGGCCAGAACTTGAAGTGGCCAGACTTCGGGTTTTGGCCGTAACAGATAAAAGAATCCGGTGTACACATCAGATATATACAGTCACAATCAGATATGTTTATCTTACTTTAAAAATATGGGGGCTGCTTTATTGAAGCAGGACAAGTAACTATTTTTTGATTAGTTTATTTCATTTTTGTGGGCTATACACAGCTATTGCTGTATATATAATTTATGATGACTATTATCTGAGAAATAGAACATTTTATCGTATTTTCTATTTTAATTACAGCTTAAATTCATTAGGCGTCTGAGTCGGTGCATTCTACTTCACGTATTGGAAAACCAACAGTATTTAAAAATGATAATACAAATAAAGCTTGACTTTTTATTAGGAAGTAAATATTTAAAACAATTAGAAATCAAGCATTTCAGCCGCATCAAAATCGTTGCCATAATAAAACCCCTTGTAAATTCCCTGAGGGTCTGGAAAAGTGTTTCACACACTTTTTACGGTGCAAGATGGGATTGGACGCCTCCTCCCTTTCCCAAGATAGCCATAAATCCATGACGCAAAAGAACGATATGCGGTTCTATGGAGTTTTCTGAAAAATAAAATTGTAGTTAATGAAGAGTACACTTCTTTATAGATTAGAAGAGAACTGTAAAGGTAGCCATACACTGGTCGATTTGCCATTAGATCGACCAACTGACAGATCCCTATCTGATCGAATCTGATCAGAGAGGGATCGAATGGCTGCCTTTACTGCAAACAGAGTGTGAATCGATTTTAGCCTGAAACCGATCAATCTGTTGAGCTGCTCCTGCCGCCTGTCTCTTCCCCCCTCCCCCTGTATATATTACCTGAAGCTGGCTCCGGGTCCTCTTCTCCACGCTGCACCGCATCCCAGCATCCCGCACCACATCCCAGCATACACTGTGTCACTCCGTGACCAGGAAGTTCAAATAGAGCACCCTCTATTTGAACTTCCTGGTCACTGGAGTGAAGTTAAGCTGGCCATACACTGTACGCTGGGATGGAGCAGGAACAGAGTGGTGCAGCGTGGAGAAAATGCCCGGGAGACAGCGTCAGGTAATGTATACCTGTATCGGATCGGCCGCCGCTAGCGACGCGCTCCCTACCCGTGGGCGATTGAAGGTAATTTCCCGCACGGCGCGATTGACGGACCGATCCGATTTCGGGAGGAAATCGGATCGGCGGGTGCGTTTAGCGCGAACGATTGGCAGCAGATTCGATCCCAGTGATCGAATCTGCTGTCGAACGGCGGCAAATCGGGCCAGTGTATGGCCAGCTTAAGGATAGAGATTAGTTACCTGTGATATACATCGGCAGGAGGATGAGTTGTATTGTTTGGATGAGTCCTAAAAAAGAGCTTCCACAATAATTGGGTTTGTGCAAAGGTGATGAAAGTCTGAGATTTGTGTAATACATTGTAAGTCATCAGGTATGATAAGACTTGATGTCCTCAGCATCCTGGCAGCAGATGCTTTCTAAGTCCGTTGGCATGGAAATACAGTTTCCACATAAACACCAGTTGCTGTTTCCAATTCTACCTGTAACTGGTGCATGGTCAGATGTTGATGCCTCTGACCCTTGATTGTCTGTCTGTAAGGGCCTTCTTGGATTGAATGGGAAGCTGCAATCTTCATCAAAACATGGGAAAGTAGCGTAGATCTCGTCCATAACCATTTGTGTCTAAATTAAGAAAACACACACATTACACTCTATAAAAGTGCTAAAATTGATATAGACTTTGCAAATGATAAAAATAGCAAAATAATTAAACGGGTATAAAAATACTGTTTGTGGCCAACAAGATCCTTCCATTCATTCAGGTTTCCGAAGCAATTGAATTACCTTTCTAAACCACTATACATTTTTTCAACCACAATTGTCATTTTCACTAAATTAGGATCTCTTCTGCTCCATGCTTGTGGTGCATTTCTACTTTTTGGCGAAGGGTTAAGGGCGCTGCCACATGACATATTTTACTATTCAGTTATCGAATTGCATTTATTTCCCCATTGCAAGTACACCGGGCCATATTTCACTAATATATCGATATATGTGGATTATATCGATATATGTGACATTATGATAAAACAATATGTGTAATGATTATATAGGTCATTATATGTAATGTCACGAATATATTGATATATGTGGATTATATAGATATATGTGACATTACAATAAAAAAAATGTAATGATGTAATTACGATAATAGGTCATTATATGTAATGTCACGAATATACAGTATCTATATGTGGAATATATCGATATATGTGACATTACGATAAAAACAAGTGTAATACGATAATAGGTCATTATATGTAATGATTTATTCACTATAATATGTGTTATTTCAATATTATCCTTTCTATGTGTAAAAGGGTGTTTATCCAGGGGAAGTCGTTAGGGTTAGGCACCACCAGGGGGGTGGTTAGGGTTAGGCACCACCAGGGGAAGTCGTTAGGGTTAGGCACCACCAGGGGGGTGGTTAGGGGTTAGGCACCACCAGGGGAAGTCGTTAGGGTTAGGCGCCACCAGGGGGGTGGTTAGGGTTAGGCGCCACCAGGGGGGTGGTTAGGGTTAGGCACCACCAGGGGAAGTCGTTAGGGTTAGGCACCACCAGGGGGGTGGTTAGGGTTAGGCGCCACCAGGGGGGTGGTTAGGGTTAGGCACCACCAGGGGGGTGGTTAGGGTTAGGCACCACCAAGGGAGGGTTCTGTGTGAGAGTAGGGTTGGGTTAAGCTGTATTGTTGAATTACATTACAATATTTAACGTTATTATATTTTCGTTTTCAACACACATCGGTTTTAAAACGGTAATAATAAAAATCGGAATTAACGGTTTTACATTACAAATGCCGTTAAATTATTGAAATTTCTAAATTACGATATATTTTTGTGCCAATAAATCGTGCCTAAATTGACCACGACTTTTTTAAATGTACAAGCGTGGGAGACATATAAGGGATGATGTAATGTTTGCATTGCTTTTTACACTCACATGACTTCCGCATGCAGCCAGAAAAGGGTGGCCTTATAAAGGTTAGAGGCGAGCCTGACAATAAAGTCATTTACAGTAGGAGATATGGAATGACTGTCAGCTAGGTGCAGTTACATTCCAGCTACTTCTCAAAAGATAAGGTGATAACAGCGAGCACTGTAAACGGTATGCAGGAAAATATAATGCACAATGAATGCAGGATCAGAATACCCACAAGGCAACTAAGGCAATCGGTCTGATCGGTCAACAGAGGGCCCACCGTAGTCTCCTGTAGTGCAGAGTAGGGGGCAGTGGAACATGTTAGAGTGGTGACTCACCTGTCCAGTGATCCAAGCCTTCCTTCTCCTCCAGTATCCCTGTATCACCATGGCTCTTTGTGCAGCCGTGTCTCTGTTCATGTGACCTGGCTGTCAGCATGTGATGTATTTTGTACATTCCAATGAGGTGGGAAACCGAGACACGACTGACCGAGTAACACTAGAGGCCCAAGAGTGCTGCTCATCTGGAGGAGGTATCGACACAGTAGCAGGACAGGTGAGTAAAAACTTTTGTAAACTCTGTATTGTGGGTGTTGCAGAGGAGCACACCTAACCACCTAATAATCTAGGGACAACCCTAGCTACCCAGGATCTCATGTTGTTACCTAATACAACTAACTGGGGAGCACAGCACACCTGGCTACATATTACTTCTATCTAGGGGCACACTTGGCTACCTATTACTTCTATTTGGGGGCTCTCACATGGCTATCTAATATTACTGGGGGGCATATATGGAATCCTAATAATATTATGTGGAGGGCAGGTAGGAATAGTAAATTAGAAAAGGTCTGCACACCTAAATACTAAAAAAACAAAAAGCAATGGCATATATGGGTACTTGGTCAGTAAGACGGACCGGGCAAGGCAGGGCCGGATTTGTGGGCAGGCCGAATAGGCACGGGACTAGGGCGGAGCTTGAGCTGGGGCGGAGTTTCAGCTGACAAGAGATCAGTTGTTCCATAATCACCTTGTGCAGGAACGTTCTGCTGCTGCTGGAGTCTCTCCCATGCACGCTATGTGCGCTGACCCATCCCGCCCCTCCCCTCTGACACTGAGTGGAGACAGGGCCGGATTACCGACCAGGCAACAAAAGCAGTCGCTTGGGGCCCCATTCAGAGGCAAAGGGGCCCCATCAGCACATAAACCAGCCCTCGCCATCCTGTCAACGGTGGCTGGATGGTATAATGGTTAAAGGGACTCTGAACAGTGCAGTAACTATGGAAAGATGCATATAATTTTAAAGCTCTCTTTCTCCTCTTTCCAATGATATATAAACCGCCGCCTTATGGCTTTTAGTTTTCGCAATCGAAATCGCGGCCGCGGCAATTTTGATCGCAAAAATAGCGAAAACTAAAAGGCGTAGGGTGGCAGATCGCCAATAATCAGATTCTCTCTGTGTGCTGACACCGATCGTTACACACGCCTAAATTTATCACATCTAAACTTATCATGCCTAAACTTAATCACACCTAAACTTATAATGCCTAAACTGAGTATAGGCGTGATAAAGGGCTTTTCTCCAGCGTGCTAACTGTTAGCACCGCTTTGTGAATCAGGCCCCATGTCTCTATGCTGTGTACTATTGTCAGCGGTAGCGGTCTTACCTCCGCTGTGGACTGCAGCATGGGAGCCGCATCCGCATCTGAAGTCATGGATTCCGCCGTGACGTCCTCTCAGGCGTCCTTGCTGGGCTCGGGGCGCACAGGGCTCTCTCCTGCTCATCACATAAGGTCTGCACGCTCTCGCACGGGGCGGAAGGACCTTTATGACCTAAGGAGATGGGTCAGCTGATGCTGCGGTCAGCTGACACCAGCCTGCCAATCACACACTGCTGTTGGATCCAGCCCTCTGGGCGGGCTGCTTGAATTTGCTGGCTGTATTTAAGTTTAGAGATGTCACTTGCTCCTTGTCTGTTGTTGCGAATACTTCGGTGCTAGCGCTCAGACCTGAGGGCCCTTTTCCACCAGCGCGTTTGCGCTGGCTGAATCGCAAAACCGCAAACCGCTAGCGATTTTACAATCGCTACGGTTTGCTTTTTAACATAGGAATCGCGGTAGGTCATTTCCACTACCGCGATTCGCTTTTGTCGGGAACGTGAACGCGCGGCGGAGCGATAATTGCCGCGATTTTGCTATGCAGTGCATAGCATAGCAAAATCGCGGCCGCAAACGTCGGGGGAATCGCCGGTTTTGCGATTCAGCAATCGCTAGCGTTCAGCATGAACGCTAGCGATTGCAGGTGGAAAAGGGCCCTGAGTCAGATCCTTGTGTGTTTGAACCGGCAGGACCCCAGGGATTCACACCTAGCCTAGGAATATTATTATTGAGTAATATTATTATTGTATATTATTGTGTATGACCTCTTGCTCGAACCTCTGACTATTCTCTTGCCTCTCGATTCTGTACCTTTGCCAATCTGATCTGCTGCCGACCTCTGCCTGTCTATAGACCTTGAATTTGCCTCATGATTCTGTACCTTCACCAATCCGATCTGTTGCAGACCTCGGCCTGTCTATAGACTCTGATATTTGCCTCTCGATTCTGTACTGCTGCTTGACCGATCTGTTACAGACTTTGCTTGTACGACCATTTTCTATTTAGTGATAGCCCCTGCCACTAAGGACTATCACTTTGGAGTACTCCTGTAAAATATAAGTGTGCACCAATCACCTGTTTCTCACAATTGAATAAAGCACTGACTACTAATCTGCCTGAGCTATCACTGATCGTTACAACCAGGGGCGTAACTAGACATCACTGGGCCCCCCTGCAAAACCTTAGATGGGCCCCCTCGCTTTCTGTACAGGAAAACTGAGGACCAATGTGTTTTCCCCATGCAGATAAAAACACTTAGACTTAAAGGAAATATCAGGCAATCTAGGCTACCCCAGATCTACTTACCCGGGGCTTCCTCCAGCCCCTTGCAGCCGACAAGTCCCTCGTTGCAGCTCTGCTCCCAGTACATACATACACACACAGCCTTATTATTTTACTACATGAGAGCACATGCTATATGGAGGAACAACAATGACATGCTGAACGTAAGATATAGTATTCAATGTAACTTTGGCAAAACATTCAGAATGTCACTGATTGATACTGTTATTAGGGGATCTCGGACTCCATGTGAGACAAAAAGCTCTCAATGAAGCAGCGACAGTCAGACATCAATCTCCATTCCATTGTGTTGTAAAAGTATTCAGAGGCCATAAAGTCATTAGCCCGTGTGATAAGTATCTAGGAATCCTTTTGCTGAAAAGGGAAAGTGGTACCACCTTACAAACAAAGGAGTCACATTTTGAAAAAAAGTTGTAATCTAGTCATCAGAACTTTGCAGCAGTGAGAGACAGATGTTTTTTACGAACCCTAGGGAGCAGGGACAGTGTACAAATTCCAAAGTGTGTGTGATTCCTTATCTGTGTGGTGGACACATGCAGTCAATATAACAATGGTGTGAGAGCAGAATACGTTTTTTTTCTCCATGCCCTTAGCTGTCAGTCTCTCAAACTTTTCCCCCCACGGGTCCCCTGTGGCTTCTGGGCCCCCCTGCGGAGACATCCCTTGCAGGGTCTATTGTTACGCCCCTGGTTACAACTATACACTCTGTATTTACTTTGTTGCTTATTAGAGTATATCTCTTGATTGCAAACTTATGCTGGGCATAGACGGTTCGTTTGTGTCCTTATCAATCGATCCGCTGATGGCTCGATTGATAATATCCGACAGGTCCGATGACCCGCCGGATAGATTCCCCACTCGATCCCGTGGGTGGACAATAGTGGGGAATCGAGCGGCTGATAAAGAATGTCCGCGGGGACGAGCGGGAATCAAATTGTGCGGACGAGCTGTGACACGATGGCATTGAGCCGCTGGCTCGGTACTGGCGCATTCTCGAACAGTCTATGCCCAGCATTACATTGGTGTGAGGGCAGGTAGGACTGCCTAATGCTCCTAACTGGGGGCATCTCTGGCTAGCTGATAATACTATCTGGGAAGCATAAATGGATATCTAGTACTACTATCTAAAGGCAAATCTGGCTAACGTATACTGATGTGTGTGCATGTCCTCACATGGGTACTTCATTATAATATCTGGGGCACATAGCTACCTGGTTCTTGTATCCTGAGGCATATGGGTACTTCATTTTTGCATCTGGGTGCACAATGGCTGCTTAATTTAAGTTTCTTGGGGCACATGGAAAATTAATTCTGGTATCTGGAGGCCACACAAGTATTATCAGTAATATGCACACAAACAAAATCTTAGCGACAATAACAAATATATGAAGGGTAAAGCTTCAAGATGGAAGGAAGGTAAGTGAAATGGCACTTGACAGAGCGGCTTAAGGTGGCCATACACTGGCCCGATATGCGCCCGTTTCGACAGCAGATTCGATCACTGGGATCGAATCTGCTGCCAATCGTTCACGCTACACGCTGAATTTCGATCTATTCTGTCTGATCCCGTCGATCGCGCCGTGCGGAAAATAACCGTCGATCGCCCGCGGGTAAAGAGCGCATCGCTAGCGGCGTTCGAGTACCCGACGACCGACGCAATAGAGCCGCATACATTACCTGCTCGGCCGGCGCGACTCCCGGGTCTCCGCTCTTCTCCGTCTCCGCTCTGGTCTGCTCTGGTCTCCGGCATGTTTCCCTTCTTCCTGTCCCGGCAGGAAGTTTAAACAGTAGAGGGCGCTCTACTGTTTAAACTTCCCCCAGACAGGAAGAAGGGAAGCATGCCAAAGACCAGAGCAGGCCAGAGCGGAGACGGAGAAGAAGAGCGGTGACCGGGGGCAGTCGCACCAGCGGAGCAGGTAATGTATGCGGGCGGGGGGAGCGGCGGCAGCACCACCACAACAGATTGTGATCGGTTTCAGGCTGAAATCGGTTCACAATCTGTTTGCAGTAGAGGTAGGCATACGATCCCTCTCTGATCAGATTCGATCAGATAGGGATCTGTCTGTTGGTCGAATCTGATGGCAAATCGACCAGTGTATGGCTACCTTTAGAGCTTACTAGTCATGACTAGACAGTTGTTTTGGGGAGTTGGTCCTCATGCTACGTGGAGGGGGTAAAATTGGACAGTGATTGGCCAATCAAAATTTTATGTGCGTATGCACCCTTTTATTTGGCTATTTATTCCATTTATCACAGCACTTAAATTGTGTTTGTGTTTGCCAGTGATGACATTTGTTTTTAAAATAAACAAACACACACACACAAATAATTAGATTCCAAAATGGCCGCACAGATAAATACTGTATATACCAAAAACACTATTCAGACATCACACCGGCACTGGAGCACAAGGCTCTGTGTGATGGTATTTATTGCATACTGAATAGGGACGGTCAATGAGAAGCATCTAATTATGAACTGATGCAGGATTATGCAAATTCTATATGCAAATATATGCAGCTTAAAAATGGACTAATCAAAGTCTGGCATTCAATTGCCCCATTGTCAAACTCCATACATTTGCATAATTCTAAATCAACTTGGAATTACTGTATTTCCATCTCATTTGTCAACCCTAATATTGAACATCTGCTGTTTGGAAGGCTAGCCTGATCCCTTACTTTTCAGATATCTTGCATGAAATTGGAATGTGGAAAGACAAGAGTGACTACAAAGCATGGGGGGTACTTGGTGGCTAAAAAGATGACTGGGCAGAAAGCGAGGGTTGGAGGTGGGGCTCTGTGAATTAAGAGATGGTTGAATATTACAAGCGGAGGAGGGGGTGAATAAAGAGATGACTGGTCACTACATGCAGGAGTAGGAAGTTGATCTGCAGTGGGCCCCATGATAATTTTGCTGTAGCCTATGAATTTGTGGCAGAGTTGCTGTTCACAATAAATCCTCCTGGGGCTCTGACAAACAATTAATTAAATCACCAGTTAAAAGGTCAATCCAGCTAGTCAGAAAACCAGACACTATATCATTATTGAAAACTTCAGTGAAGTTTTATTTTGAACTAACCCTATATCTATTCATGAATATAGTAATGTTACACAATGTGAAGGATATAGTAATGTGCCATTCAGGATGGTTAACCGTTTCTGCCGCCCGGACGTGAAGCTCACGTCCGGGCGGCTGCTCACCTGCGCTCTCCCGCTCCTGCACTCGATCGCGGGTGCGCCCCCGTGTCCCTGCGGTTTCCCCCGGTAGCCCTGGGATCAGTGAAAGGGAACATGGTTCCCGATCACCGATCCCTGTCCCCCGCAGAAAAACCGAAGCGCTCACCCGTGAGGCTTCCGCTCTTCTGCCCGGACAAATTTCCGCATCCCCCTTGAACTTCCGCTTAGCGAGAAGTACAAGGAGGGAAAACAAAAATGAAGGTGGCCATCTTGTGGCCAAATAGTAAAACTACATCTAAACATTTTTTACATTACAATTAACATATCTAACAACAATAAAAAATAATTGTTTATGTCCCACACCAAAATATTCCCCAAATAAATTTTTTAATAGCAAAAAAAAAAAAATTACAATAAAAAAAAAAAAAGACATAAATAGTTACCTAAGGGTCTGAATTTTTTAAATATGCATTTTAAGGGGGTATACTACAAACATTTTTTAAATTATAACCTTGTAAATACAGTGGTGTGAAAAACTATTTGCCCCCTTCCTGATTTCTTATTCTTTTGCATGTTTGTCACACTTAAATGTTTCTGCTCATCAAAAACCGTTAACTATTAGTCAAAGATAACATAATTGAACACAAAATGCAGTTTTAAATGATAGTTTTTATTATTTAGTGAGAAAAAAAACTCCAAATCTACATGGCCCTGTGTGAAAAAGTAATTGCCCCCCCCTTGTTAAAAAATAACTTAACTGTGGTTTATCACACCTGAGTTCAATTTCTGTAGTCACCCCCCAGGGCTGATTACTGCCACACCTGTTTCATTCAAGAAATCACTTAAACAGGAGCTATCTGACACAGAGAAGTAGACCAAAAGCACCTCAAAAGCTAGACATCATGCCAAGATCCAAAGAAATTCAGGAACAAATGAGAACAAAAGTACTGTAATTGAGATCTATCAGTCTGGTAAAGGTTACAAAACCATTTCTAAAGCTTTGGGACTCCAGCGAACCACAGTGAGAGCCATTATCCACAAATGGCAAAAACATGGAACAGTGATGAACCTTCCCAGGAGTGGCCGGCCGACCAAAATTACCCCAAGAGCTCAGAGAAAACTCATCCGAGAGGCCACAAAAGACCCTAGGACAACATCGAAAGAACTGCAGGCCTCACTTGCCTCAATTAAGGTCAGTGTTCACCACTCCACCATAAGAAAGAGACTGGGCAAAAACGGCCTGCATGGCAGATATCCAAGGTGCAAACCACTTTTAAGCAAAAAGAACATTAAGGCTCGTCTCAATTTTGCTAAAAACATCTCAATGATTGCCAAGACTTTTGGGAAAATACCTTGTGGACCGAAGAGACACAAGTTGAACTTTTTGGAAGGTGCGTGTGTCCCGTTACATCTGGCATAGAAGTAACACAGCATTTTAGCAAAAGAACATCATACCAACAGTAAAATATGGTGGTGGTAGTGTGATGGTCTGGGGTTGTTTTGCTGCTTCAGGACCTGGAAGCCTTGCTGTGATAGATGGAACCATGAATTCTATTGTCTACCAAAAAATCCTGAAGGAGAATGTCCGGCCATCTGTTCGTCAACTCAAGCTGAAGCGATCTTGGGTGCTGCAGCAGGACAATGACCCAAAACACACCAGCAAATTCACCTCTGTATGGCTGAAGAAAAACAAAATGAGGACTTTGGAGTGGCCTAGTCAAAGTCCTGACTTGAATCCTATTGAGATGTTGTGGCATGACGTTAAAAAGGCGGTTTGTGCTAGAAAACCCTCAAATAAAGCTGAATTACAACAATTCTGCAAAGATGAGTGGGCCAAAATTTCTCCAGAGCGCTGTAAAAGACTTGTTGCAAGTTATTGCAAACGCTTGATTGCAGTTATTGCTGCTAAGGGTGGCCCAACCAGTTATTAGGTTCAGGGGGCAATTTCTTTTTCACACAGGGCCATGTAAGTTTTGAGTTTTTTTTCTCACTAAATAATAAAAACCATCATTTAAAACTGCATTTTGTGTTCAATTATGTTATCTTTGACTAATAGTTAACAGTTTTTGATGAGCAGAAACATTTAAGTGTGACAAACATGCAAAAGAATAAGAAATCAGGAAGGGGGCAAATAGTTTTTCACACCACTGTAGTGATGGGCGCAAAACGGAAACAATGCACCTTTATTTCCAAATAAAATATTGGCAAATAAAATACATACCGTATATACTCGCATACAAGCCGAATTTTTGACCCATCGCCGTTACCAGGGGAACCGCTCTTTCCTGGCCCCTGCATCGTCACAGCAGCAGCGCCGGGCGCGCTGCTGTGATACAGTTACGGAGTCCGCAGGATGAAGAGGGGAACCCAGATTAGGAAGCGGCCGCTGCCTAAAGCAGGTAATAGCAGCAGCAGCAGCGGCCGCGGAGGGAGGGAGGGAGCGTGCGGGGCAGGGCACTACACTGGGCACTATACTAGCTATACTGAGCACTATACTAGCAGGGGCGTAGCAATAGGGGTTGCAGCGGTAGCGACCGCATCGGGGCCCTTGGGCCAGAGGGGCCCCGAAGGGCCCTCCCTCAACTGCAGTATTAGCTTTCTATTGGTCCTGTGCTCATAATAATCATTTCTATAGATACATTGAATAGTGGTAATCAATAACACACTGTTCCCCATCCTTTTCTTGCACCTCAGACACTGTGGTTGCCATTGGCAGGTTTTGGTGCGCCGTATCCATTGTTATGTATAGAGTGCTTGGGGGGGCCCCATGTAAAACTTGCATCGGGGCCCACAGCTCCTTAGCTACGCCACTGTATACTAGCTAAACTGGGGCACTATACTAGCAATACTGAGCATTATACTAACTATACTGAGCACTATACTAGCTAAACTGGGGCACTATACTAGCTATACTGGGCACTATACTAGCTATACTGGGCACTATACTAGCTATACTGAGCACTATACTAGCTATACTGAGCTCTTTACTAGCTATACTGAGCACTATACTAGCTAAACTGGGGCACTATACTAGCTATACTGAGCACTATACTAGCTAAACTGGGGCACTATACTAGCTATACTGAGCACTATACTAGCTAAACTGGGGCACTATACTAGCTATACTGAGCACTATACTAGCTAAACTGGGGCACTATACTAACTATACTGAGCACTATACTAGCTAAACTGGGGCACTATACTAGCTATACTGAGCACTAAACTAGCTAAACTGGGGCACTATACTAGCTATACTGAGCACTATACTAGCTATACTGAGCACTATACTAGCTAAACTGGGGCACTATACTAGCTATACTGAGCACTATACTAGCTAAACTGAGCACTATACTAGCTATACTGGGCACTATACTAGCTATACTGGGGCACTACCTACCCATACTGGGCACTTTACTAGCTATACTGGGACACACTAGGGGAATAAGGCGGCCAGCATTTCCTACCCCCGGCTTATATGGGGGTCAATCATTTTCCCCTGTTTTTTCAGGTAAAAGTTGGGGGGTCGCCTTTTATGCGGGTCGGCTTATATGTGAGTATATACGGTAGGTTTTAATTACGGTAGCGTGGATTATTTTAAAGCTATAATGGCTGAAAACTGAGTAATAATGATTTTTTTCCATTTTTTTTTCTTATTAATCCTGTTAAAATGCATTTACAGTAAAGTGACTCTTAGCAAAATGTACCACCCACAGAAAGCCCAATTAGTGGCAGAAAAAACAAGATATAGATCAATAAATTGCGATTAGTGATAAAGTAGTTAGCGAATGAATGGGAGGTGAAAATTGCTCCGATGCATAAGGTGAAAAATCCCCGCGGGCTGAAATGGTTGACGTACTTGTTCTTAAGGATGCTGGGTAATCCAGACTCCATTTTGCATCTATGAGAGGTCAGTGGGGATATCGGAGTCCTGGAATAACGAGAGGTCAGTGGTGATATCAGAGTCCTGGAACAATGAGAGGTCAGTGGTGACATCAGAGTCCTGGAACAATGAGGGGGTAGTGGTGACATCAGAGTCCTGGAATAATGAGAGGTCAGTGGTGATATCAGAGTCCTGGATTCCAATGAACCATTCATCTGGGAGTGACATACAGCTGGTATGTTCTGGCTACTGATCCATGTTTGTTTGGTTCGGGGGTGATTTCAAGCTCTTCAGGGCACACTGTGGATTTCAGGTTAAACCTCTGCAGTATAGTGGTCAAGAAAAGGAAAATTTCCATGCGTGCCATACCTTCTCCAATGCAGCTCCTTTTTCCTGTGAATGGCAATACAGACCTAAATGTAATTATACAAGTCTACAAAATATGGGTAATGTGACCTGAGATGAACGATAAGAAAAAAAATATACCTGGGGCTTCCTCCAGCTCCCTCCAGGCTAATTGGTCCCTTGCCGTCCTCGTCCACTGCCTAGATCCCCCTGTGAATGCCGTTGTTCTTGGCAGTCAGTGTGTACTGCACATGTGTACCCTGGCTGCACATGCCCCATCGCGCTCCCAGCTGCAGGAGCACGACGGTGGAGTGCGTGAGACTGGACTGGTGAAGATAACGGAGCATCTACTGGAGGATATAGGCTGGTGAGGACAGTGAGGGACCAATTAGCCTAAAGTGGCTGGAGGAAGCCCCAGGTGTGTATATTTTTATTTTCTTATTTTTTATCGCAGGTGCACCATAAAGTGTGCCTGAACGGCAAACAAAAGCAATTAGTGATTTTCCTTTACAAACACAATTCAACCCACACCTATAATTACTGTTTAAAGTAACTGTCAATTGTTCATACTGGAAGGTTGTGACTGTTGACAATGCTGGTGTATTGTTTAACTGGGATATGAATGTGTTATGTACACATGTTTATCTCAAGGGAGTTTAGAAGCAGAAATAAACTTTTTAGCATTAGAATCATGAGCTATGCAAGTAATGTTACTTTCAGAAAGCAAGATGGCAGCCCCATGAAACAGAGACCACATGTTCCAGGAATGTGAGAAGACCGTTGGGAATTCCTCCTATAGGTTTTTTTCATCGGTTGGGGGCATTGTATGCTTGGATTATAGTGAACTTCCACAGCCATCCAACAGATTGGGTTGTCCAGTTTTTTAATTCATTAATCTTGCAAAAACTTAGGATCCACTCACACTTTCAACAGAAAGGTGTAATGCATGTCTACGGAAATCGGAAATTACGATTTACTCAGAAATCAGAAAGACACTTCTGGGATTGCGGCATTCCATTGGAATCGGAAGTTGGCATTGCCAGCCATACCTATTTGCGTTATACTGACAGCATCGCACTTACGTACAACGTGATAGCCCCATAGGACAATCATTGCTTCTTCATCCTATTCTGTTGATCTTGTGTGATGCAATGAATATCTGTGCACACATCTAAAGTATACTCTGTGTAATGCAGACCTTGGTTTATTTTGGATGCATAATCTCAAGTCTGTCAAGACACACTACATTGGTATGTTACACTTGAACTACTTATAGACATTACCTAGTGAGAAAGGCAGGAAGGCTTCATTTTTTTGGAATCCACCATTCTCATTTAAGAAGTGTGTGGGGTCAAACTGCTGGGGATTCCTAAAATATTTGGGGTCCTTCAAGACTGATGTCAGCAACTGGAACACCAATGTACCCTAGAAATGAAAAAAATGCACACTATAAAAATAAACACTTACTGTATCTACACATGTGATAAAGCCTTAGTTCAATCTCTTAGAATGTTCATTGTTAGTTAAAGTATACCTCAAATAAGAGGACCCATAGGATTTTCCCTTACCTGGGGCTTCTTCCAGGCACCTGTAAGTTGTCAGCTCCCTCGGTGTCTTCCCAGTCCAGTTCAATCCGATGAGCAGCTGCAACCAAATTAAAGTCTACAAACCCAGTGGCTACTGTGCATGGTTGTGCGCCTCCTCAATTGTGCTTCTGTGGCTGGCGGTGTGATGCACCTGTTTAGTAAAGACGTGTAACTGCACAGGCACAGAACGCTTCTCTGACTACGGGAGCATGATCAAGGAGGCTCGCGCTCTGGCTATATATTGACCTGGATGTGTGTTCTCCTTATTATATTGCCTGATGAAGTGGGATGTTGGCCTGTGAAACGCGTTGCATCACTATTGGAGAATTGTTTTAATAAATACATTTATAGGTCTTACGGCTGAATTAGCCTGGTCATTTGTGTATCTGGGGGAAGTGAATCCACCCATTTCCCTCCTTTTAGACGGTTGTTAACCTATTTTATACTTGTTTGGCGCCTCTATTATCCTTGTTATTCAATATCTTAGTCCACCCTTGGTGGAGGGGTGTATCCCCATTTCTTCCTACCTATAGAGAGCGACTTTTTAAACCTGAGTGGGGTCAGGTGACAATTCTCCCCACCTGCTGTCTCAGTGGTTGCCTATGTGGTAACCCTGACTTGTGAGTATAACTTTTATTCCACTATAATTCCATTTTTGTAAAAATTACTACACCAGAAGGGGCTCTCGGTTTCTTTCACTCTTGTTTTTCTAAGGAGGCTCGCGTTCAGGCAAGAGCAGTAGTTGAAAACTTCACCAACTTGATATTTTTGTACAAAAACCATCTTGATATATTTATTTTTGTTATGTTTATTAGGTAGAGCAAATTAGATATTTTTTCTTGTCATAGGTTTTGAGAGGCACAGACTAACCAGCAGGCTCATGGTGACCTAGAACTCATTGGAGTGTGTAAGGGACTACAATGGTCCTAAAAGCCCCCTTACTAAGATGTTAAGAAAAACAAAAATTTGCTTTCCTAAAACAGAAAGAATTTGTGATAATTCAGGTTGGAGTGAGCATGAGATGTCTCCCAGAGCAACACTGCTGAATATATGCAAATTAACCATTGTACCCTTAGAAGCTAAACACACCTCCAGAACCGCTGGAATGCAATGATGTGTCAGCTTGTTAATTTGTACAGAGCCATAATAATCCAACATGCATACAGACTGTTTCGGATTGTTTGATCCTCATCAGTGCATGGCATGGATTAATTTGGCTCTATGGAGTAGGGCTTGTGAATCCGAGAGGCACAGACTAACCAGCAAGCTCATAGGTTTTGAGAATAGCACAAATACTGGTTTTCACAAAGGTTGCTGCTTTAGTGTTTTTAGATCTTTTTGTCATTTGTATTGAAGTATAATTACAATAATTTCATACGTTTTTAAAGGCTTTAATTGACAATTACATCAAGTTTATTCAAAGAGTCAATATTTGCAGTGTTGGCCCTTCTTTTTCAAGACCTCTGCAATTAACCCTGACAAGCTGTCAATCAACTTCTGTTGTCTGACGACATTCTTTCTTAATCAGTGCTTGGAGTTTGTCAGAATGTGTGGGGTTTCTGTTTGTACACCCACCTCTTCAGCATTGATTACAAGTTCTCAATTGAATTAAGATCTGAGGAGTTTCCTGGCCAAGGACTCAAAATGTCAATGTTTTGTTCCCTGAACCACGTGCATGATACGTATTAGCATGCTGCCGGTGAGTTGGGCGCAGGGTGAGCCAAATGTTTCACCCTGCTGCCGCTCAAATCCCCAGCAGCATTAAATACTATTCCCCCTCCGAGTCGTAGCAACTCAGAGGGAGAAGTAATTTGGAGAACCCCAAATTACCCTTGCGTGGGGTTTGCACTATAGCATTAGTGCTATTGCGGTGCCCAGCTTTGGCACTCAGCGTTGAGCACCGAAACTACCTGCTTCAAGCCACATAGTTATCACTTTTGCCTTAAGGCACGGTGTGCCATAATGTTGGAAAAGGAATTGTTCTTCACCTTATTGTTCTTGTATGGTTGGAAGAAATTGCTGTTGAAGGATAAAAACAGGGAACACCAAGAGCCCCAATAGTGCAATTCGTACTGGACAAGGTGGCAATAAGTTTGTATTGCTAGATACTCACAAGTCAGGGTCACCAGCAGGCAACCACTGTAAAGGCAGGTGGGGAGATTGTTCTGACCCCACTCAGGATTAAGAAGTCGCTCTCTGTAGACAGGAAGAAAGGGTAGCAACCCTCCACCAAGGGTGGACTCAAAATTGTATACAATGAACAGAGGCGCCAAAAGTATAAGATTAGATTAAATGAGCTTAAAAACCAACTTAAATGGCAACATTGAAGGAGGAAGTGGTGGTCTTACCTCCCTCAAGCAGACACGACAACGACTGCGATTCAGACAGTCAAACACATTTATTAGGAACTCCAAAAAGAAATGCAATGCGTTTCGCAGGTTCAACCCCACTTCATCAGGCAATATAGGGAGGAGTATCAAACAATCTGCACAAGGATTCAAGTTAAGCGCCTCTTCTGTTGAAGGATGTTTTGGTACCATTCTTTATTCATGGCTCTGGCTTAGGTAAAATTGTGAGTGATCCCACTTCCTTGGATGAGAAGCAGCCCCACACAAGAATGGTCTCAGGATGTTTCACCGTTGACTTGAGATAGGACTGATGGTAGCACTCACCTTTTCTTCTCCAGAAAATAATTTTATCAGATGCCCCAAACATTCAGAAAAGAGCTTAATCAGAGAAAATGGCTTTACCCCAGACCAAAGCAGTGCAATGGGAATGTTTGTTGGAGGAATTAAATTTATTTTCATGGTAAAGAAGGACATTGCATTTCATCTGATCACTCTTCATAACATTCTGGAGTATATGAAAATTGCCATCATAAAAACTGAAGCAGCAAACTTTGTGAAAACCAGTATTTGTGCCATTCTCAAAATTTTGGCCATGACTGTAGACAAACAAGACAAAACAAGCTGACCTTAGGGATGTTGTATCCCCGGAATGTGATGTCCTGGCTGACTCCATGAGGCAAGGTTATAGGGGCGACGTCGGCAACTCGCTGAATTTCATGAACAACGGCATCTGTGTACGGCAAATGGACACGATCTTCCACTGAAGGGCACCGACTCTGGCCAATGACATGGTCCAGCTCTTCGTGGATCTTCCCTTAATGATCAAGGGAGAACTGGTTATAACATCACAGAAGATGTATGCTCATTTTCACAATAAAGTACTGAACAGATAAGTAAACTTGGGTACCATTAATATTAATAGTTTATGTCTTTGCCACAATGTCCAATTTAATAAATTCTATGAAGAATACCTTGGGCTGTTTGCTCCTCTCTTCATTCAAGCTAAAAAAGGAGGAGTGTCACTTTTTGCAGTAATCCCTCTCAAGAGATAATATAGTATAATACAGTGTACAGTAAAATACAGTATAATCTTGTTATGGTGAACGGCGATAAAGTAGAACTTAGGTTAGCAAAATAAATTTCAGCACGGTGGCATAGTGGATAGCATTCCCGCCTTGCAGCGCTGGGTCCCTGGTTGATATCACAACCAGGACACTATCTGCATGGAGTATGTGTGTTCTGCTGTGTCTGCATAGGTTTTCTCCAGGCACTCTGGTTCCCTCCCACAACCCAAAAACATACAGAACATAAGTTAATTGGCTTCCCCCTAAAAATTGGCCCTAGACTATAATGGACATATGTCTATGGTAGGGATTAGATTGTGAGCCTCTCTGAGGGACACTTAGTGACAAGACATTACACTCTGTACAGCTCTGTGGAATAAGTTGACACTATAAATACATAATAAAATGTCCAGGTCCCTGCCAAGTGGCATATGTATATGGGAGTAATGTCTGGTATAGTAAACCCAAAAGATAATAGATCTTCATTACAGTAAACCTGTTTTTTGACCTCTGTAGTATTTTGTATCTGGCTATAGGGGAAAGTGGACAGGAACATACATCATATGTCACAATGAGCTTGATTCACAAAAGAGTGCTAACTGTTAGCACGGCCGTTTTCGCGCAAATTTTCGCTTTGCGGGTGCTCGCGAATTTTCGCGCGAAATGATAGCGTTTTCGTGTGCAAACGCGAATTTTCGCACGAAAACGATATCGATTTAGTGGGAAAATTTGCACGAAAACGGCCGGGCTAACAGTTAGCACTCTTTTGTGAATCAAGCCCAATGAGAGCAAAGAGACCAGGAGCAACTCACTTGTATCGTATAAAACTTGCAATACTTTACTTCAAAATCTTCTTAAAACATGGCAGCAATAAAAAAGAACAAAATACTTATCATATCCACAAGGCTTAACTGCAGCATAGTAAGAGAGGTCAGCAGATAAAGCCCCAATGGCGGGGTGGGTGAAACAATCATTGACCGTGATTCCTCCGCACCTTCCGCTGACCTCTCTTACTATGCTGCAGTTAAGCCCTGTGGATATGATAAGTATTTTGTTCTTTTTTTATTGCTGCCATGTTTTAGGCCTCTTGCACACTGCAAGCAAATCAGATTCAGATTCAGATTTTTAATCTGTTTTTACATCCGATTCCGATTCAGATTTTTAATCTTAACTGCATGCTGCGTTTTTTGATCCGTTTTTCTGTTGAATGTATTCAAAGAAAATCGGAAACGGAATCGGAATCGGAAACGGAATCGGAAACGGAATCGGAAAACGGATTTGCAGTGTGCAGGGAGCCTTAAGAAGATTTTGAAGTAAAGTATTGCAAGTTTTATACGATACAAGTGAGTTGCTCCTGGTCTCTTTGCTCTCATTGTGGACCACTAATTGAATCCATCTTTTACCGGATGTTGCACCGCTTTGAAGATTGTTGGTTATGTATCAGACAGTATATTGGTGTGCACTCTTTGTCTATACTTTTTATGCGAGTTGGAAACCCATAAGCCATGGTGGGTGGGAGGGCTGGCAGCCACCTGTAGCCTGCTCACTATCTGTACTCTACTCTGGGCAACAGCCAGTGCATAGGCCAAAGCTTCCAGGGTCTCGGCGCTGAAACGGTGAGGCAGAGGGAGATTGGGGAGGCATCTGCTGAGGTAAGTATCTGTTTGTCTCTCTTGTATACATCACAGGTTTTCTTGAGGGCTCAGACACACAAAGGCCTAGTGCACACCAAAAAACCGCTAACAGATCCGCAAAATGCTAGCAGATTTTGAAACGCTTTTTCTTATTTTTCTGCAGCGTTTCAGCTAGCATTTTGCGGTTTTGTGTAGCAGTTTTGGTATAGTAGATTTCATGTATTGTTACAGTAAAGCTGTTACTGAACAGCTACTGTAACAAAAAACGCCTGGCAAACCGCTCTGAAGTGCCGTTTTTCAGAGCGGTTTGCGTTTTTCCTATACTTAACATTGAGGCAGAAACGCATACGCAAGCCAAAATCTGCAGCAGCCCGGGAGTATGCGTTTCTGCAAAACGCCTCCCGCTCTGGAGTGCACCAGCCCATTGAAATACATTACCCTAGCGGATCCGCACCCGCAAGCAGATCGCAAACCGCAGCAGAAATGCTCCGGTGTGCACTAGGCCTATAAGCATTTTTCTGAGCATTTGCGATTGATCAGCACTTTCTCAGCGCTTTTTAAAAAAATCGCTCCCATTCACTTGCATTAAAATCGCTGTAAAAATTGCCTCAATTGCGTAAAATCTCAGATGTGTAAAAGCGCATGCGATCGCAGAAGTCTGACTAAAGTGTGACTAGATTAACCACATGCTTGATTCAGACACTACTTATGCATGAAAGATCAGCAGGACGCCAGGCAACTGGTATTGTTTAAAAGGAAATAAATATGGCAGCCTCCATATCCCTCTCACTTCAAGTGTCCTTGTCCGATTTAAACAATCAAATAATATTTTTATTGAAAATGTGGTGCCTGAGTAGCAAATACTTTTCAGTATTTGATTTTCTAGAGGTTTTGGTTGCCCTTCTAAAAAAGACACACCTTTTCTCTTCATCTTGTGTGGAGAAGTAGTGCATCTTATGGTCCAAAAATACATGGTATTTAGTAAGTGTTTGCCCATTGTAAAATATCTTTCCTCACCCTGATTTACATTCTGAAATTTATCACAGGTGGCATCATCTTTAGTCCTGTCAGGTGCAGCTCTGCAGAATGTTTGTTTCTGAGAATTCCAGAGCCAGTTCAAATAATACCTGGTGCTCCAGAATATTCTGGGAGGGGAATTCTGCATAGGTAAACAGCCTAGGCTAAGCAGCACTGTTAGGGCGTACATACCAATATACAGCATATACAGTAAGTGTTTCTGAATGATGGTAAAACCAAGAATTTATAAAAGTCGGTATTGTGAATCATTTTCTGCATTCTACTGTGTGTCACTACAATGCCTCTTTAACCACTTAACGACCAGCCAACGCTTATCGGCGGCGGCTGGTCGCACCTGTTTTTCTATGGAAACATTTCCTGTCAGTTCACGGAGGGGGGCTCCGTGAACAGCCTGCGAGCCTCTGATCGCGGCTCGCAGGCTAAATGTAAACACCCGGGGACGTAATCCCCGGTGTTTACATTTTACGGCACTGCTGTCACAGCAGCGCTGTAAAGGAGATCGGCGATCCCCGGCCTCTGATTGGCTGGGGATCGCTGCCATCTGATAGGCTGAAGCCTATCTGAGGCGGTACAGGATGGATCCGGCGGCGATCAGACCCCCCAACAAGACATCCCCCTAGTGGGAAAAAAAGGGGAGGGAGTCTGATCGCCCTGCTTGCCACCTGATCTGTGCTGGGGGCGGAAGAGCCCACCCAGCACAGATCATTGAAAAATGGGCTGGTTGTTAAGTGGTTAATGTAAGCACATAATCAGTTTTCCTCTATGCAGTGTAGGTCACACAGTACTTACTTTCCACCTCAGGATATTTCAGAATTATCAGGAAACTGTATTTCATGGTCATGCTTGTAGTTTCTGTTCCAGCAATGAAGAGATCAGTGATGGTCCCAAATAAATTATCAAAGTGGAATTCAGTGTTTGGGTTGTCTTTTTCCTGTGGGACAAAATTACAAAATGATAGCAAAGTTTCCATGTAGGGTATACAGTATAGTGAACATAAGCAGTTTTGCAGTTCACAGGCTCTAGTGTTGCTTGTGTTTAGGGGAAGTAGGGCTGCTCAAATTTTAAAAAGGGGCCTCGCAACCCCCCCAACCCCCCCCCCTCCCCAGCACGACCCCCTCCTCGTTTTTGGCTGGGGGTATTGGTTGTCATGTGGTTGCTGAATGCAGATGCTGGGTGCCACGTGGGTTCTGGGTTCTGGGTGTGGGTACAGAGTGTCATGTGGTTTCTGGCTATGGGTAGGTATCGAGTGTCATGCGGGTGTTTTTTGCAGGTACTTAGTGCCATGGTGAGATCTGGGTGCATGTACTGGATGTCATGTGGGTGCTGGGTGCAGGTACTGGGTGTGACATGGGTGCGAATACTTGGCGCCATGTCTTCACTGGATGCTGGCTATTGGTGGGCTTTGGGCGTCACATGGGTTTTGAATGCAGAAACTATGGGTGCGTGTACTGGTTAAGTGGGTGCTTGGTGCAGATAGAGAGGACCATGTGGAGGCTGTGTGCAGGTGTGAGTACTGGGTGCAATGTCAGGCTTGGATGCAGGTACTTGAGGTCATGTGAGCGTGTGTACTGGGTGCCAGCTATGGGGAAGGGGTGGATGTTGGGAGAAGTAGAGGTCAGTGTGGGTGCTGCAGGAAGGGGAAGTCATTGGGGGTGCTGGGGAAGGGAGAGGTCAGTTTAGGTGCTGGAGGAAGTCTCTATGGGTGCTCCTGGGGACAGGAAGGGTGCTGCTGGGAACAGGAAAGGTACTGCTGGGGACAGGAAGGGTGCTGCTGGTGGAGGTAAAAGTCAATGTAGGTGCTGGGGAGGTAGAGGTCAGTATGGGTCCTAGGTGAAAGGAGAGGTCCCTGTGGGTGCAAGGTTAAGGGAGAGGTCACTGTGGATGCTGGGGGAGGGAGAGGTCACTGCTGTCAGAGAGACACTCACTACCTGCTCCCACACAGCTGTGGGGATGGTTACACTAGGATTCCTGTATGGCACCCCTGTACTCCAAAGTGTCCCAGATGGGTAGGAGCTTCCTGTGGGTGTGGCCAGGGATTCCCACAGGAAGGAGAGGAGATCATCACGGCCAGAGGCAGAGCTTTGTTTTGTTTTTTGTTTTTACAGCCAAAGGGGCCTTTTTATGGGGATTTAAAGAGGGGAGTGCTTGGGCACCCAGAGCCCATCCCCCCCCCCCCCGCATGTGCCTGGTAGAGCTCTACCAGCCATGGTTGAAGAGGCGCGCAGCCGGTACAGCACATGCACTGTAGTGGGCAACGTAGCTAGATCGTAGACTTTAATTAGGGTCACAGCGGCACAAAAGAGAGTACCCAGAAGACACTGACTCCAACTACAAGGGCTGAGAGAAGCCCTAGGAAAGTAAAATCAATATTTTTATCCTGGTTCAGGTGTGCTTGAAGTTTTCTAACCATATTTTTTAGGTATACCAGATGAGCTTTTGATGTCATGTATGGGATGTGGTAAAACAAGCATGTAAGTTGAAAATGAAAGCTGCAAAGAAAAGTGAGAGACACGGTATAATAAGTTGCACAGTAAAAGTAAGCAGCACAAGTACTATATGTCACCTCCTCCATCTTCACTAGGAAGCAGTCAATGAGGTCCCGAGGACAGTTCGCATCAAGAGTTTGTTTATGACTTTCCACAGACTCTGCAATAAACTCTCTCAGCTTGTCAAGGAATTTAAATATCTTCTGATGAGGTCCAGGAAGGCTTTCCATGGTTTTTGGAAACAAATAGAGGAGCTGCAAACATAAAAAGACACTTTTTACCAGCCAGGAAGAAGACGGGGAGATAAAGCAGCAGCTGTAATCTTTAAATTATGAGCAATAGATTGCAAGTGCATGCAAATGTTAACGCAGAACGGGACATTTTCCAGAATATAATCCACAGCAGCTTTCCTGTTCACAGCTCTGCATGCCAGACACTCTGATCCTTGCTATGTGTTCCCGACGGAGGCTAAACAGCATAGTCTTGTAGGATGATGTGAGCAGAGATGGGGAAAAGGGGCCTTTACAACCAAATGAAGCCTGAATCATTTTTTAAAATTGATGTTGCACCTTTTAAAGGAAACCTAAAACAAAAGTCTTCTCTGGTTTTATACTTACCTGGGCTTCCTCCAGCCCCCTTGAGGCCACTCGGGTCCATGCGTAACGAAATGCAGCTTAGCCAGAGTACCAGGCCGTCCAGCGGGGGACAGGAACAGCCCGGGGAGACGGCAAGAAACAAAGCAGCCTCAAGGGGGATGGAGGAAGCCCCAGGGGAGTATAAAACCTGAGACAACTTTAAGGGACAACATCAATCCCTTCTCAGATGACATTACAATATACAAGTTCACTAGTTCAGTCTGCTAAAGTGACAATCCCCTTTAGCAGTCCCCCACTGAGGCTCAGTTTAATTACTGCAAGTTGCAATCCACTGCGCCTTCGTGGCCCTGGCCGCATGGATCCTCATTTGTATTCCCCTTGCCGGGAGTGTCCTGTGCTAGTGGAGTAAGAGGTTTTCTTGCACTGCGCCAGCGCAGGATGCTCCTGGCGACAGGAGCGCAAACGAGGACGCACGTAGCCAGGGCCGCGCAGTGGCCGTCGACTTGAAAGTCAGTGGTAACGAAACTGAGCCGCGATGGGGGAGCGGTAGGATTGTTCAGAGACGGCGCGGGCACAGGGAGGCTGGCAGAAGCCCCAGGTAAGTGAAACACTTTTTTTTGAGACATTACGGGTTTCCTTTCTATGGTGTGTTTTTACTTTCTTCCTTTGGTACTTAAGAGAAGTGGAAATTTTACAATATTTTAGAGAAAAGGGTCCATATGCAATTAACATTTTCTCCTGGGTTTTCTCCTAGGAGATAATTTTTAGTATTGTATTTAAAATAACTTTTCAATTTCAGCATTTCCCAATTGAAAAAGTACCAAACGGCAATTGAAAAAAATACTATCACATTTTTTGGGGAGTATTTTCTTGCTGGCTGGTGATTTAAAATGCTTTTTATTTACAAGCTGTGAAAATATCACTTTGGAGAAAACTCAGGTAAAAAAAGTGAACTACAGATAGGCCAGGGGCCCATATTCAACTAACTTTTCTCCTGAGTTTTCTTCTAGGTGATATTTTCATAGCTTATCAATAAAATGCCGTTTAAACCACCAGGAATAAGAAAATACTCAAAATAATTTTGATAGTACATTTTCATCTCTTTTTTTTGTATTTCTTCAGTTGTAAAGTGCTGAAAAATTATTTTAAATGAAAGATAAAAATGTATCTCCTAGGAGAAAACTTGGGAGAAAAATGTAATTGAGTGGGCCAGGTTAATTTTTGACGAAAAAAATAACCTGTAAAGTGGATCAGGTCAATGGGGTGCCACAATCGGCAGGTGTCTAATAGATCATGCCAGTGTTAATTTATGGTAACAGGATGCCCAGGCAGTAATTTGGGCACTTGATGCAGCCAGTAGCCGATCGGCTACCACATAGTATTTAATGGTTGTAGCCAATCTTAGATGGACACTGGAGACCTCCGCCTCGATAACACTTTAAAATGGCGACATGCTTGTTTGTTTGATTTTGGAAAACACCTAATGGACCACAGTTGTCCTGTCAACTCACAAAGCCCCAGACTGAGGACATGAACAAAAATACTTCTTCCAGCAAGCCAAGCAAAGTCTGAAACTTCTGGTCTTCATAGTCAAATCGCTCTCCAAATACAACCGAGCAGATCACATTGGAGACAGCCAGGCTCAGCAGTTTGGTGGGATCAAAAGGTGTCTCTGTAAAAAGTCCAAATATATAAACATTTAGACATCAGGCTAATGAAAACTAGAGTGGTAAAACCAAATAACAGAGAAACAAGGAAAAGCATTAGAAAAGCTAGACGTTTGAGCACTAGTCAACCGTCAGGCCCTAGGCATCTGCATAACTGGCATGTGGATGATCTAGCTCTAGTTCCCAGATATTCAAATCCCACCTGTTTTGTGATAGATTTGAGTCATTACAGGTGAAAAAGCAGAAGAGTAAACTCCATTAGAAACGCCTCCTCAACCCAGAAGAGTAAACTCCATTAGAAACGTCTCCTCAACCCAGAAGACACACACACACACACACACACACACACACACACACACACACACACACACACACACACACACACACACACACACACATATACACACACACATATACACACACACACACACACACACACACATATATATATACACACACACACACACACACACACACACACACACACACACACACACACACACAGGACTCTGATGATCAATACCCAGGTTGTCTCACACTCACTATGGGATCAAACCATATACTGTAATGGCTTTGGAGTGCAACAGCAGGAAAGATGGGGATGACATCCCTATAGAACATATACACGCAAAAGCTAGATCATCCTATGAGATTCTTTATTGTTTTATCTAAAATTAGGCCAAAGTTTCAGAACCACGTAGGTGAAATGTGACATGATAAGAGACTTATGTATGTACAGCAGCAAGGATACAAATGCGTATTCTATGTTCCTTTTTCTGCCTGAAAGTGTTAATATCCAGCTATGCAACTGACAGTTTCTCTCCAGTCGGGACCCAGGGACACTTTTTTGGCAGAAAACTGGGTTTCTGAGAACGGGAGATAGATAAAAAAAAAGGTCTATAGTTTGTATATTTTAGCTCCATGAGACACAGGGCAGACTTTGTTATTGAGCTGAGACAAATCAATAAATCTACTTTTTTAAAATTTAAACAACATAAAACAGGGATATCAAAATGTCATTTTTAGAAGTAGGAGGATAGATACAATTGTTCATCTAATCAGTTTATTTTCTCTTAAAGGGGCATTATGGCGAAAAATTGTAAAATTTAAAATATGTGCAAATATAAACAAATAAGAAGTATGTTTTATCCAGAGTAAAATGAGCCATCAATTACTTTTCTCCTATGTTGCTGTCGCTTACAGTAGGTAGTAGAAATCTGACAGAAGCGACAGGTTTTGGACTAGTCCATCTCTTCATGGGGTGATTCTCAGGGATTTATTTATTTTCAAAAGCACTTAGTGAATGGCAGTTGCTCTGTCCAACTGCCAACAAACTGTGTAGCGAGCATGTTTGCACATATTTTTAATTTTAATTTTTTTTGCCATAGTTCCCCTTTAAAGTTCACTTTAAAGGGGAACTAAAGTAAGAGGTATATGGAGGTTGCAATATTTATAATTTTGAATATTTTGCCATAGTTCCCCTTTAAAGTTCACTTTAAACAGGATCTGAAGTAAGAGGTATACGGAGGTTGCCATATTTATTTTCTTTTAATCAATACCAGTTGCCTGGCAGCACTGCTAGTCTATAAATCTGCAGTAGCATCTGAATAACACCAGAAACAAGCATGCAGCTAGTCTTGTCAGATTTGACATTAATGTCAGAAATACCTGATCTGCTGCATGCTTGTTCAGGGGCTATGGCTAATAGTATTAGAGGCAGAGGATCAGCAGGAGGGCCTGGCAACTGGCATTGCTTAGATGGAAATAAATATGGCAGCCTCCATACCCCTCTCACTTCAGTTGTCCTTTAACCACTTGAGGACCACAGTCTTTTCGCCCCTTAAAGTAAATGTTTATCGAATTAAAAAAGAAAAAGTCAGATACTCACTCTCGGTCCTAATGAGCCTTCCCCCTCCTCTCCCGGTGCCCGGTCTCGCGCAGGATCCCCCAGGGCAGTATTCGACCAGTTCGGTCAAATACTGCCACTTCCGCATGCCTTCGGGAGCTTTCGGAAGCCTTCGGGAGCACTTGGGCTCCTGATGACGCGGCCGCTCCAAACTACGCATGCGCGAGCGCCCTCTATGACGCACTCGCGCGTACGTAGTATGGAGCGGGCCGTCTTCGGAAGCCCGAGTTCTCCCGAAGACCTCCGAAGTCCCTGCGGCGGTGGACGCGAACGGGGGAGCCAGCGCAGCACCGAGGGCACCGGGAGAGGAAAGGGAAGGCTCATTAGGACCGAGCCTTCCCTCTCCTTAGGTTAGTATCTGACTTTTTATTTTTTAATCCGGTACCCATTGGCTTTAAGGACCAGAGCCTTTTTTTTCCATTCAGACCACTGCAGCTTTCACGGTTTATTGCTCGGTCATACAACCTACCACCTAAATGAATTTTACCTCCTTTTCTTGTCACTAATACAGCTTTCTTTTGGTGCTATTTAATTGCTGCTGCGAGTTTTACTTTTTATTACATTAATCAAAAAAGGCATGAATTTTGTCAAAAAATTACTTTTTTAACTTTCTGTGCTGACATTTTTCAAATAAAGTAAAATTTCCTATACATTTGAGCATGAAAGTTATTCTGCTACGTGTCTTTGATAAAAAACAAACAAACATTCAGTGTATGTTTATTGGATTGGGTAAAAGTTATAGCGTTTACAAACTATGGTGCCAAAAGTGAATTTTCCTATTTTCAAGCATCTCTGACTATTCTGACCCCCTGTCATGTTTCATGAGGTGCTAAAATTCCAGGATAGTATAAATACCCCCCAAATGACCCCATTTTGGAAAGAAGACATCCCAAAGTATTCAGTGAGAGGCATAGTGTGTTCATAGAAGATTTTATTTTTTGTCACAAGTTAGCGGAAAATGACACTTTGTGACAAAAAAAAAAAAAGTTTCCATTTCTTCTAACTTGCGACAAAAAAAAAATGAAATCTGCCACGGACTCACTATGCTCCTCTCTGAATACCTTGAAGTGTCTACTTTCCAAAATGGTGTCATTTGTGGTGTGTGTTCACTGTCCTGGCATTTTGGGGGGTGCCTAATTGTAAGCACCCCTGTAAAGCCTAAAGATGCTCATTGGACTTTGGGCCCCTTAGCGCAGTTAGGCTGCAAAAAAGTGCCACACATGTGGTATTGCCGTACTCAGGAGAAGTAGTATAATGTGTTTTGGGGTGTATTTTTACACATACCCATGCTGGGTGGGAGAAATATCTCCGTAAATGACAATTTTTTGATTTTTTTTACACACAATTGTCTATTTACAGAGATATTTCTCCCACTCAGCATGGGTATGTGTAAAAATACACCCCAAAACACATTATACTACTTCTCCTGAGTACGGCAGTACCACATGTGTGGCACTTTTTTGCACCCTAACTGCGCTAAGGGGCCCAAAGTCCAATGAGTACCTTTAGGATTTCACAGGTCATTTTGCGACTTTTGGTTTCAAGACTACTCCTCACGGTTTAGGGCCCCTAAAATGCCAGGGCAGTATAGGAACCCCACAAATGACCACATTTTAGAAAGAAGACACCCCAAGGTATTCCGTTAGGAGTATGGTGAGTTCATAGAAGATTTTTTTTTTGTCACAAGTTAGTGAAAAATGACACTTTGTGAAAAAAACAATAAAAATCAATTTCTGCTAACTGTTGACAAAAAAATAAAATCTTCTATGAACTCGTCATACACCTAACAGAATACCTTGGGGTGTCTTTTTTCTAAAATGGGGTCACTTGTGGGGTTCCTATACTGCCCTGGCATTTTACGGGGCCAAAACCGTGAGTAGTCGGGAAACCAAATTTCTCAAAATGACTGTTCAGGGGTATAAGCATCTGCAAATTTTGATGACAGGTGGTCTATGAGGGGGCAAATTTTGTGGAACCAGTCATAAGCAGGGTGGCCTCTTAGATGACAGGTTGTATTGGGCCTGATCTGATGGATAGGAGTGCTAGGGGGGTGACAGGAGGTGATTGATGGGTGTCTCAGGGGGTGGTTAGAGGGGAAAATAGATACAATCAATGCACTGGGGAGGTGATCGGAAGGGGGTCTGAGGGTTTGGCCGAGTGATCAAGAGCCCACACGGGGCAAATTAGGGCCTGATCTGATGGGTAGGTGTGCTAGGGGGTGACAGGTGGTGACAGGAGATGATTGATGGGTGTCTCAAGGTGTGATTAGAGGGGGGAAATAGATGCAAGCAATGCCCTGGCGAGGTGATCAGGGCTGGGGTCTAAGGGCATTCTGAGGGTGTGGGCGGGTGATTGGGTGCCCTAGGGGCAGATTAGGGTCTAATCTTATGGGTATCTGTGACAGGGGGTGATTGATGGGTAATTAGTGGGTGTTTAGGGTAGAGAACAGATGTAAACACTGCACTTGGGAGGTGATCTGACATCGGATCTGCGGGCGATCTATTGGTGTGGGTGGGTGATCAGATTGCCCGCAAGGGGCAGGTTAGGGGCTGATTGATGGGTGGCAGTGACAGGGGGTGATTGATGGGTGGCAGTGACAGGGGGTGATTGATGGGTGATTGACAGGTGATCAGTGGGTTAATACAGGGAAGAAGAGATGTAAATATTGCACTGGCGAATTGATAAGGGACGGTCTGAGGGCAATCTGAGCGTGTAGGCGGGTGATTGGGTGCCCGCAAGGGGCAGATTAGGGTCTGATCTGATGGGTAACAGTGACAGGTGGTGATAGGGGGTGATTGATGGGTGATTAGTGGGTGTATAGAGAAGAGAACAGATGTAAACACTGCACTTGGGAGGTGATCTGATGTCGGATCTGCGGGTGATCTATTGGTGTGGGTGGGTGATCAGATTGCCCGCAAGGGGCAGGTTAGGGGCTGATTGATGGGTAGCAGTGACAGGGGGGGATTGATGGGTGATTGATGGGTGATTGGCAGGTGATCAGGGGGGATAGATGCATACAGTACACGGGGGGGGGGGTCTGGGGAGAATCTGAGGGGTGGGGGGGGGTGATCAGGAGGGAGCAAGGGGCAGTTTAGGGTTAAAAAAAATATAGCGTTTTTAGATAGTGACAGGGAGTGATTGATGGGTGATTAGGGGGGTGATTGGGTGCAAACAGGGGTCTGGGGGGTGGGCAGGGGGGGGGGTCTGAGGGGTGCTGTGGGCGATCAGAGGGAAGGGGGGGCAGGATCAGTGTGCTTGGTGCAGACTAGGGTGGCTGCAGCCTGCCCTGGTGGTCCCTCGGACACTGGGACCACCAGGGCAGGAGGCAGCCAGTATAATAGGCTTTGTATACATTACAAAGCCTATTATACACTATCCGTGCGGCGATCCGGGTGCTAGTAACCCGCCGGCGCTTCCGAACGGCCGGCGGGTTACAGCGCGGGGGGGCGGAGCCAGTCGCCGGCGGCTAATCGCGTCACGAATGATGCGATTGCCGCATAACCACGCCCGCCGCCGCCACCGCCGATGGGCGTATTGCAGTCGTTTGGGCCCAGCCCTTGCTGCCGCCCATCGGCTTAAGGCGGTCGGCAAGTGGTTAAGGTGTAATGTCTGATTGCACTGCCCGCAAGCTCCCTTCCACACTGAGTAGCACGCATGCTCAGTGTGAAGTTAATTATGCTGCTGCTGGTAAAATACTAAATATCTCCGCTTCCACACATCATACACTCCTCAAATTTACAGGGTAGGGAGTGGACCCCCCAAACTACCTCTATGCTAAATTGCAGCCCCTGAGCCCCGCTGGTTCAGGAGATAGATTAGAGAAACCTATCTCGGGAACCATCAGGGCTTGGGGGCTGCAATTTGGCATAGAGGTAGTTCGGGTGTCCCCTCCCTACCCTGAACATTTGAGGAGTGTCGGATGTGTGGAAGCGGAGATATTTAGTATTTTACCACCAGCAGCATAAATAAATAGGAACTGTGGCCGCACTGTCTCCTACTGTGCATGCGGGGCAGTGCAAATTAACAGGCAGCGTAATCAGACACAACAAAGGAATGCCTTATGGCTACACACATTACGGCCACACCCACCTTTTTCTACAGAGCGCTTTGTGTGCTGCTTTATCAAGCTACTATGGTTAGCTTTTCACAAACTTAACTGAAGCTTGATATTACTTTCTCATTTGCTTGATGCCAGAGCCGGGACAAGGTCCTTCAGCACCCAAGGCTGAGACTGCAAAGTGCGCCCCTCCATCCCTCCCACCCCAGCCATCACAGACTAATTGCTATTAGACTAAGAGGTGCCCCAGGGCCCCCAACACCTTAATCTCTAGTTATCTGGCTTGCAGTCACTGCTATGTATTTCCTTTTCTTATTTCTTTGTGCTTTAACCACTTGAGGACCACAGTCTTTCTACCCCTTAAGGACCAGGCACTTTTTTTCCATTCAGACCACTGCAGCTTTCACGGTTTATTGCTCGCTCACACAACCTACCACCTAAATGAATTTTGGCTCCTTTTCTTGTCACTAATAAAGCTTTCTTTTGGTGCTATTTGATTGCTCCTGCGATTTTTACTTTTTATTATATTCATCAAAAAAGACATGAATTTTGGCAAAAAAATGATTTTTTTTAACTTTCTGTGCTGACATTTTTCAAATAAAGTAAAATTTCTGTATACATGCAGCACGAAAAATGTGGACAAACATGTTTTTGATAAAAAAAACCCCATTCAGTGTATATTTATTGGTTTGGGTAAAAGTTATAGCGTTTACAAACTATGGTGCAAAAAGTGAATTTTCCCATTTTCAAGCATCTATGACTTTTCTGACCCCTTGTCATGTTTCATGAGGGGCTAGAATTCCAGGATAGTATAAATACCCCCCAAATGACCCCATTTTGGAAAGAAGACATCCCAAAGTATTCACTGAGAGGCATAGTGAGTTCATAGAAGATATTATTTTTTGTCACAAGTAAGCGGAAAATGACACTTTGTGACAAAAAAAAAAAGTTTCCATTTCTGCTAACTTGCGACAAAAAAAAATAATCTGCCACGGACTCACCATGCCCCTCTCTGAATACCTTGAAGTGTCTACTTTCCAAAATGGGGTCATTTGTGGGGTGTGTTCACTGTCCTGGCATTTTGGGGGGTGCTAAATTGTAAGCACCCCTGTAAAGCCTAAAGGTGCTCATTGGACTTTGGACCCCTTAGCGCAGTTAGGCTGCAAAAAAGTGCCACACATGTGGTATTGCCATACTCAGTAGAAGTAGTATAATGTGTTTTGGGGTGTATTTTTACACATACCCATGCTGGGTGGGAGAAATACTTCTGTAAATGACAATCTTTTGATTTTTTTACACACAATTGTCCATTTACAGAGTTATTTCTCCCACCCAGCATGGGTATGTGTAAAAATACACCACAAAACACATTATACTACTTCTCCTGAGTACGGCGATACCACATGTGTGGCACTTTTTTGCACCCTAACTGCGCTAAAGGGCCCAAAGTCCAATGAGTACCTTTAGGATTTCACAGGTCATTTTGCGACATTTGGTTTCAAGACTACTCCTCATGGTTTAGGGCCCCTAAAATGCCAGGGCAGTATAGGAACCCCACAAATGACCCCATTTTAGAAAGAAGACACCCCAAGGTATTCCGTTAGGAGTATGGTGAGTTCATAGAAGATTTTATTTTTTGTCACAAGTTAGCGGAAATTGATTTGAATTGTTTTTCTTCACAAAGTGTCATATTCCGCTAACTTGTGACAAAAAATAAAATCTTCTATGACCTCGCCATACACCTAATGGAATACCTTTGGGTGTCTCCTTTCTAGAATGGGGTCATTTGTGGGGTTCCTATACTGCCCTGGCATTTTAGGGGCACTAAACCGTGAGGAGTAGTCTTGAAACCAAATGTCGCAAAATGACCTGTGAAATCCTAAAGGTACTCATTGGACTTTGGGCCCCTTAGCGCACTTAGGGTGTAAAAAAGTGCCACACATGTGGTACCGCCGTACTCAGGAGAAGAAGTATAATGTGTTTTGGGGTGTATTTTTACACATACCCATGCTGGGTGGGAGAAATATCTCTGTACATGACAATTGTTTGATTTTTTTTTACACACAATTGTCTATTTACAGAGAGATTTCTCCCACCCAGCATGGGTATGTGTAAAAATACACCCCAAAACACATTATACTACTTCTCCTGAGTACGGCGATACCACGTGTGACACTTTTTTTGCAGCCTAGGTGCGCTAAGGGGCCCAACGTCCTATTCACAGGTCATTTTGAGGCATTTGTTTTCTAGACTACTCCTCACGGTTTAGGGCCCCTAAAATGCCAGGGCAGTATAGGAACCCCACAAGTGACCCCATTTTAGAAAGAAGACACCCCAAGGTATTCCATTAGGTGTATGGCGAGGTCATAGAAGATTTTACTTTTAGTCACAAGTTAGTGAAAAATGACACTTTGTGAAAAAAACCCAATAAAAATCAATTTCCGCTAACTTTTGAAAAAAAATAAAATCTTCTATGAACTCGTCATACACCTAACAGAATACCTTGGGGTGTCTTTTTTCTAAAATGGGGTCACTTGTGGGGTTCCTATACCGCCCTGGCATTTTACGGGCCCAAAACCGTGAGGAGTCTGGAAACCAAATGTCTCAAAATGACTGTTCAGGGGTATAAGCATCTGCAAATTTTGATGACAGGTGGTCTATGAGGGGCCGAATTTTGTGGAACCGGTCATAAGCAGGGTGGCCTTTTAGATGACAGGTTGTATTGGGCCTGATCTGATGGATAGGAGTGCTAGGGGGGTGACAGGAGGTGATTGATGGGTGTCTCAGGGGGTGATTTGAGGGGAAAATAGATGCACTCAATGCACTGGGGAGGTGATCGGAAGGGGGTCTGAGGGGGATCTGAGGGTTTGGCCGAGTGATCAGAAGCCCACACGGGGCAAATTAGGGCCTGATCTGATGGGTAGGTGTGCTAGGGGGTGACAGGTAGTGACAGGAGGTGATTGATGGGTGTCTCAAGGTGTGATTAGTGGGGGGAATAGATGCAAGTAATGCAATGGTGAGGTGATCAGGGCTGGGGTCTGAGGGTGTGGGCGGGTGATTGGGTGCCCTAGGGGCAGATGGGGGTCTAATCTGATGGGTAGCAGTGACAGGGGGTGATTGATGGGTAATTAGTGGGTGTTTAGAGGAGAGAACAGATGCAATGCACTTGGGAGGTGATCTGACTGCGGGTCTGCAGGTGATCGGATGGTGTGGGTGGGTGATCAGATTGCCCGCAAGGGGCAGGTTAGGGACTGATTGATGGGTGGCAGTGACAGGGGGTGATTGATGGGTGGCAATGACAGGGGCTGATTGATGGGTGGCAGTGACAGGGGGTGACAGGGGGTGATTGATGGGTGATAGGTGATTGGCAGGTGATTGACAGGTGATCAGTGGGTTATTACAGGGAAGAACAGATGTAATTAATGCACTGGTGAATTGATAAGGGGGGGTCAGAGGGCAATCTGAGCGTGTTGGCGGGTGATTGGGTGCCTGCAAGGGGCAGATTAGGGTCTGATCTGATAGGTAAAAGTGACAGGTGGTGATAGGGGGTGATTGATGGGTAATTAGTGGGTGTTTAGAGGAGAGAATAGATGTAAACAATGGATTTGGGAGGTGATCTGATGTCGGATCTGCGGGCGATCTATTGGTGTGGGTGGGTGATCAGATTGCCCGCAAGGAGAAGGTTAGCGGCTGATTGATGGGTGGCAGTGACAGGGGGTGATTGATGGGTGATAGGTGATTGGCAGGTGATTGACAGGTGATCAGTGGGTTATTACAGGGAAGAACAGATGTAATTAATGCACTGGCGAATTGATAAGGGGGGGGGGGTCTGAGGGCAATCTGAGCGTGTGGGCGGGTGATTGGGTGCCCGCAAGGGGCAGATTAGGATCTGATAGGTAACAGTGACAGGTGGTGATAGGGGGTGATTGATGGGTGATTAGTGGGTGTTTAGAGGAGAGAATAGATGTAAACAATGGATTTGGGAGGTGATCTGATGTCGGATCTGCGGGCGATCTATTGGTGTGGGTGGGTGATCAGATTGCCCGCAAGGGGCAGGTTAGGGGCTGATTGATGGGTGGCAGTGACAGGGGGTGACAGGGGGTGATTGATGGGTGATAGGTGATTGGCAGGTGATTGACAGGTGATCAGTGGGTTATTACAGGGAAGAACAGATGTAATTAATGCACTGGCGAATTGATAAGGGGGGGTCAGAGGGCAATCTGAGCGTGTAGGCGGGTGATTGGGTGCCCGCAAGGGGCAGATTAGGGTCTGATCTGATAGGTAAAAGTGACAGGTGGTGATAGGGGGTGATTGATGGGTGATTGATGGGTAATTAGTGGGTGTTTAGAGGAGAGAATAGATGTAAACAATGGATTTGGGAGGTGATCTGATATCGGATCTGCGGGCGATCTATTGGTGTGGGTGGGTGATCAGATTGCCCGCAAGGGGCAGGTTAGGGGCTGATTGTTGGGTGGCAGTGACAGGGGGTGATTGAGGGGTGATTGATGGGTGATTGATGGGTGATTGACAGGTGATTGACAGGTTATCAGGGGGGATAGATGCATACAGTACACGGGGGGGGGGGTCTGGGGGGGTCCTGGGGAGAATCTGAGGGGTGGGGGGGTGATCAGGAGGGGGCCGGGGGGGGGGATAAAAAAAAATAGCGTTGACAGATAGTGACAGGGAGTGATTGATGGGTTATTAGGGGGGTGATTGGGTGCAAACAGGGGTCTGGGGGGTGGGCAGGGGGGGGGGGAGTCTGAGGGGTGCTGTGGGCGATCAGTGGGCGGGGGGGGCAGATCAGTGTGTTTGGGTGCAGACTAGGGTGGCTGCAGCCTGCCCTGGTGGTCCCTCGGACACTGGGACCACCAGGGCAGGAGGCAGCCTGTATAATACACTTTGTATACATTACAAAGTGTATTATACACTTTGTAGCGGAGATCGCGGGGTTAACATCCCGCCGGCGCTTCCGTATGGCCGGCGGGATGTTACGGCGGGTGGGCGGAGCCAGTTGCCGGGGGAAGCGCGCGTCATCAATGACGCGATCGCTCCCCCGGCATAGGAAAAGGACGCAACACCCTAAGGTGTATTGCGGTCCTTAAGGCATCCACTTTGCCGCCGCCCATGGGCTGTGGGCGGTCGGCAAGTGGTTAAACACAATTGGGAATGACAGCTGAATGAATTGTGCGCCCCCTCCTACACTGCGCCCTGAGGCTGGAGCCTCTTCAGCCTCTGCCTCGGCCCGGCCCTGCTTGATGCTCAGAAGATATTTTGTGAATAAGACAAGAAAACTTCTCCTGCGAGAAAACTCTGAGGAAAACTTTTTTGAATCAGGAACATTCTTCACTAACCTCCATTCTTTCCAAATTCTTCTGCCAGACAGTGAGCTTCCTCTTGGATCCGCTCTTCAATACTTCTCTTCCCCATCCCAAAATTCCTGAGAGCAGACTGCGAGAAACGACGCATCTGCTTCCAGCGCTCCCCATTGCTGAGCATAACTCCTGTCAATACATTAAAGACAAACTGTAACCAAGGATTACATTTTATCCCAATCAGTAGCTGATGCACCTTTTCTCATGAGAAATCTTTATCTTTTTTCAAATAGATCATCAGGGGGGGGAGGGGGTCTGTATGGCTGATATTGTGGTTAACCTCCTCCTACAGTGTGATGTCAGGACCTAGGTCCTGGCAGTTTGTCGGTAAGACTTGTTGCATTGTGGGAAATAATGGCTTTTTTCAACTGCAAAGAAACCAGTATCTACCTCTGTGCGTATGTAAATCTATACAAAAACCAACCCTTTAACCTATCAAATTGTTAGGGGGTGTGGTTAAAGATAATGGCAGTTGGTGCTGTCTAGTTTTTTTCATGTCTGCCAGTAGTGAAGATGATTACGGATCAAACAATATGAACAAATGACACAGCGAGTATCATTTCTTGATTTCTTCCATTTTTTAACTTTGTATTTTCAATGTACTGATTTATTTTTTTCCCTCTTTTCATTAAAGTTCCTCTTTAAGTACTAGAATATCAGGCTACATTTACAGAGGTGCATTGCGGCATAACAGCCACAGTGTAAAGCTGCTTTCTGGGGCAGTGCTATGTATATGACTCTGTCGGCGCACTCTGCCGCTGGGCAGTAGAAATTATATGAATGTAGATTTTTGCGACGGGCATTGTACCACAAAAGCAAGGTGCAGTTGTAAATCTGGCTTTAAACAGCCACTAATCGCAAAAAAAAATTATTTATGTATAAATTTAAAATACATGAAAACACATGAATAAAAAGTACATTTTTCCCAGAGTAAAATGTGCTATAAATTCCTTTTTTTTCTATGTTTTTTTTACTTACAGTAGGCAGTAGAAATCTGAAAGATCTGACAGGTTTTGGACTAGCCCATTTCCAATCCTCAAGGGGGATTCCCAGGGTGTTCTTAATTTTTAAAAGCACTTAGTGAACGGCAGTTGCTCAGTCCAACTGTCAGAATAATGTGCAAGCAGGTAGAGGGGTAGACCTTTCCAGGGAGCACTTTTGTAAAGAATAAATTACATACTAAGAATCCCCCATGAAGAGATGGACTAGTCAAAAACCTGTCAGTTCTGTCAGATTTCTAATAACTACTGTAAGTGACAGCAACATAGGAGAAAAGTAAACTATGACTCATTTTACTCTGGAAGAAACATACGTCTTATTTGTATGTGTTCACATGTATTTTACATTTTAAAATTTTTCAGGATAGTGGTCCTTTAAAGAGAGTCTGAAGCCTTCTTAAAATCCCCTTTTTATTTGAAAGTTATGTTCAGCAATATTAGCAGTGCTAAAACGCCGCATTCCTGCAGCAGAAAGATGTAATTAAACCCCCTAAATACCGGGGCAAAATTGGATTTTGCTGCCTCGGGAGGCAGAGCTTAGCGTTGTAGCTCTGCCTCCATTCGCGTCAATCCCCGCTGATCACCGCCTCTCCCCGCCCCTCTCAGTGAAAGAAGACTGAGGGGGCGGGGGAGGCGGCGATCATCGGGGATTGACGCGAGTAGAGGCAGAGTTACAGCACAAAGCTCTGCCACTTACTGGAAGTGCTCCCCGCATTTTGCCCATGGGAATTTGGGGGGTTTAATTACATCTTTCTGCCGTGGGAATGTGCACTGCTGATACTGCTGAACATAACTGTCAAATAAAATGGGTATTTTTAGAAGGCTTCAGACTCTCTTTAAGGCTACTTTCCCACCAAGTTTTAGGGGACGTTATGGTTGCATAACGTGCCCCTAACGCAACGCATGGTGGTGTTGAAGTTGGACGTCAGATTGAGCTGCGTTATGCAGCTCTCAAAGCAGCCGCTCCAGGTTAGTGATAGGAAGTCCGGATCTTTTTAAGGATTCGGATCATTTGAATCGGATCATTGAAAAGATCTGGATCTTTGAACCAAATCATTTGAATCATTTTACTAGGGAAGCAGACTGCGTGAAATGACTAGCAGGACAGGACTTACCCTGCACTGTACATTCTGTATATTCCTGTTTCTTCCAGACAGACATCCACTGTGAACCGAATCTTTCATTGTGAATGATTCGTTCATGATCCGGACAACACTACAGTCCCACCACGAGTTCTTACAGTGCAGTGAATTAGCCATGTGGCTGGCCGCCAGAGGAGGAGGGAAGACCTTCTCCTCCAACATTACTGAGCATGTGCACACAGTGTAACGTGGCTTAGCCCACTATGACGTACAGCATGCAGCACTTTGTTTAAACGTGCTGCGTTACTATTTTACGCAACCTGTGCACTGTGAACCAGCAAATTGATTTTACAGTGCTGTGAGTTAGACTGCGTTACTGGCAGCTGTAACGTGGGACTTTAACATCCCACTGTGAAACCAGCCTTAAAGAGACTCTGTAACAAATTGTTTATCTTTATTTCTTCTATGCTATAAGTTCCTATGCCTTTTCTAATGTGGTCTGGCTTACTGCAGCTTTTCCTAATTGCACAGTAGCTGTGTTATCTCTGTTATATGATCTAATCTTCTCTCTATAGTCGGCACAGTCAGGCTGAGGCAGTCAGACTGGAATGTGCAGGGCTGCTTGTGATTAGCTAGAAGCTGTACACACCCCCTGCAGGCTCTGTGTGACTAACACACTCTGCTTAGCTGAGCCTATTAGAAGCTGGTTAGTTTGTTTGTAAACACTGCCTAAAACTGGCAATTACAAGCCAGGTTTGCAGCAGAGAATGGCAGAAACAGCACAGAGGGGACCAGGAGCACATAATGAATAGAATGGTATGCTTTTTATTGTAAGAATTTCAGAGTACAGATTCTCTTTAAGGAATACTATGCATTTAAAGCATTTTTCGTTAAATGCTGTATATTAGGGCACACATCACCATAAGTACAGAACAGTTTCATTCCTCACACAGCTCTGCCTCTCTGCTGTAAAATCCTGTGTCAGTTTTAGATACAAAAGTGACCGCTCTTAAAGGGCTAGTCCATATTACTGCACGGGGGGGGGGGGGGGGGGGGGGGCAGTACTTGCTGAAAGAGTCTTAAGGTGCCCATACACTCGTCAGATTGGCAGCAGATAGATAAGAAATGCATCTGATGGTCTATCTGATGCGTTTTTAGAACATTTTTTACCAGGATAGAATTCCAACAGATTTCAGTTTGAAATCTCTTGAAATTCGATCTGATGGCATTTTTTTGCCATCAGATTTCCATTAAGGCCAATGCAAACTGATAAGCAATCTCTTCAGATCGACCTAAATTTTCCACCCTGCAAGTTCGATGGAAATCCATCGAAATCGATCGAAATCGGCCATCGATCGGTCGATTGGCCAACCGATTTGCAATCGATCAATCGATCGATCGATCGGGATCGATCGGTCGGCCAGAAAATCGGCTGAGTGTATGGGCTGCTTTATTCAGATGGTGGTAAGGGGTTAAAGATTCCAGCAATGTGTGTTCCTTGTCTTCTGTTCTCTGACTGATAAAGATGCTGGTAATGCCTTTGTAAACAGCCTCTCCCTCTCAAAGCAGCCTAAAAAGTAGATGCAGCCTGGAATGTAACTTCACAAGCCAGTCAGTCAGACAGTCAGTCAGTCAGTCAGGAATAATGTATACACATCTCCCTGCTAGCTGCATTTTTTAACAATATTACAGCTCAACTAGTTACCTGTTACCACCTCAGATCAGCCTCCTCATGTCTCCTGCATGCTGTGACACAGTGAAGTATATTTGTGAGCTGTGTGAGTAATGAAGGATAATTTTTAACCTCTTGCCGATCACGTCACGCTGATGGGCGTGGCCGCGCCGGCTGCCCCAGGACCGCCTAACACCGATTGGCGTAAAGTCCTGGGGCTCTATTTTGCAGGAGATCACGCGCAGGCTGCGTGCGCATCTCCTGCTTGGGGGGAGAAGCTCCGCCCCACCTTCAGTCTCCGAGTGGCTATTGCCGCTCGGGAGACTGTTAGACGGCGTGATCGCCGTCTATTTACATGTACAGCGCTGCGATCGGCAGCAGCGCTGTACTGGGGACAAGAGAGCGATCGGCTGTCATAAGCAGAAGCCTATGACAGCCGATCGCCATAATTGGCTGGCTGTGGGGAGGGAAGAAATTTAAAGAAACAGTTTTTGTTTATTAAAAAACACTGACAAAAATATTTATACAAAAAAAAAAATAAACATGGGGGGAGCGATCAGACCCCACCAACAGAGAGCTCTGTTGGTGGGGAGAAAAGGGGGGGGGGGGGGGGAATCACTTGTGTGCTGTGTTGTGCGGCCCTGCAGCTTGGCCTTAAAGCTGTAGTGGCCTATTTTACTAAAAATGGCCTGGTCACTAGGTGGGTTTAGCACTGCAGTCCTCAAGAGGTTAAGCAGAGAGAGGAAGAGAGAACTGGGTGAATAAAGAAAGCTACCTTAGCACTAGTGGTACTGTGTACCCTAATCTAGAGTATTAAAGAAAGTTGTTAATTGATAGTATTCCTTTAAGGTTTCCTAAATGATCCACCTAGAAAGAGTATGAAGACAAGATGCTCTGTCTATTAGCTGAAGACACAGGATTATCGTGTGATTCAGGCAGCAAGTTTTATATGATGGGATAGTAATGGCAGCCTCTGTATTCTTCTACCTTTATATTTCCTTTAGAAGTATTTTATACTCTCAATATTAATTCATGCATTGATATGATTCTGTCGGTTGGAGTTGGAAACAGAATGAAGTCATGAAAAATAAGAACCACATACATCAGCTTGCAATGTACTCAGCTACATGGTTACAGATTGGCAGCAATGCTTCTGCGGAGCACCAGTGGCATACAGTTTGACAGCTGAAGATAATATGCAGTAGAAGGGTTTTATACTCACCCCAGCCTTTGAAGATCCTGTCTCCAATTTCTAATGGCTCTCTAATACCGAATGTATCTGCATGATCGCTCAGAGCTTCTTTCACACAGTCGTAGCCAGCCAACACCACAGTAGGTACACTTGACAAGTAGATGGTGAACACAGGTCCATAAGTGTCACTGAGCTGAAGGGGAGACACAGACACATAAAGATGGATAAATTGGTGAGCTCCAGACAAAATACAATATATGTGACTTAGGCCATTTCCTCAACATGTCAAATACGGCTGTTTATTAAATGTCTGGGTCTATGCTGGGTAGATTTCCTTGCTTATTGTTCCAGGGACCACCAGTTATGAGGAGAGGATGTACCATATATTCTTTCTAAGAATGAAAAAGAGAACTTATATCACAATAAAATGTATATACCGGTATAAAGTAGCAGTAAAAAGTATGTGAATCCTTTGGAATTATATGGATTTCTGCACAAATTTGTCATAAAATGTGATCTGATCTTCATCTAAGTCACAACAATAGACGATCACAGTGTACCTAAACTAATACAGGTGGAAAAAGTAAGTGAACCCCTAGACTAATTACATTTCCAAGAGCTAAGTGGAGTGAGTTGTTAGCCAGCTGGAGTCCAATCAATGAGATGATATTGGAGGTGTTGGTTAAAGCTATCAATTAAATAAATGTTTATAGTATCACGTATATAATTCAAAATTACAATCTTTATAGCGAATATAAAAATTGGTTAAAAACGAGAGCAAGCGGCAGAGCCACTACTACACATTGCTGGCCAGCAAAAAAGTGTGTATAGACCCCAAAATTAGTCACATGCATGCAACATACATTCACTTCTAGCTAGTGCCATCAACATATACTGTTATTGCCTCTTGTCATGAATCTGCTGGCTCTATTAAGTCCAGTTCATACATCACACTGTGCATATTGGTGTGTTGCAATTCTGCTTGATATCATCCAAAGCATAGCTGTCAAGCTGTGAATGGCTAAACTGTATACAGCAAAGCAAGTCTGAATAGGCACCACTTCAATAAACATCAATCCAGCATCTAAATGAGTCACTCAGCAAAGCAGGCTTTCAGCTATGCACAGCGTGTTATAAAGCTATTAGCAATGTCAACAGTGTGTATAAGCAGCTGCCCTGCCCTATAAAAACACACACCAGTTTTGGGTTTGCTTTTCCAAAGATGCATTGCCTGATGTGCATAATGCCTCGCACAAAAGAGCTCTCAGAAGACTTACGAATAAGACTTTTGACTTGCATAAAGCTGCAAAGGGTTATAAAAGTATCTCCAAAAGTCTTGCTGTTCATCAGTCCATGGTAAGGCAAATTATCTATAAATGAAGAAAGTTCAGCACTGCTGCTACTCTCCATAGGAGTGGCCTTCCTGTAAAGATGACTGCAAGAGCACAGCACAGAATGCTCAATGAGGTGAAGAAGAATCCTAGAGTGTCAGCTAAAGACTTACAAAAGTCTCTGGCATATTCTAACATCCCTGTTAGCGAATCTATGATACGCAAAACACTAAACAAAAATAGAGTTCATGGGAGGATACCACAAAAGAAGCCACTGCTGTCCAAAAAAAAAAAATTGCTGCACATTTAAAGTTTGCAAAAGAGTACCTTTTGCACAACAGTACTAGCAAAATATTCTATGGACAGATGAAACAGAAGTTGAGTTGTTTGGAAGAAACACACAACACTATGTGAGGAGAAAACGAGGCACAGCACACCAACATCAAAACCTCATCCCAACTCTGAAGCATGGTGGTGGGAGGATCATGGTTTGGGGCTGCTTTGCTGCACCAGAGCCTGGACGGATATAGTTGAAGGAAAAATTAATCCTCAAGTTTATCAAGACATTTTGCAAGATAATTTGAGGCCATCTGTCCATCAGCTGAAGCTCAGCAGAAGATGGGTATTGCAACAGGACGACAACCCAAACCATTGAAGTAAATCCAGACTGGACTACTGCAATGCTCTTTACACTGGCCTTCCTAAAAAGGACTTGTACCGCCTAGAGCTGATACAGAATACTGCTGCCAGACTGCTAACCAACCAACCCCGCCACTGCCACACCACGCCAGTTCCTGCACTCCCTTCACTGGCTACCTATAGAATGGAGGGTCCTATTCAAGATTGGCCTTCTGACATTTAAATCACTAAATAATCTGGGCCCTGGATACATGAAAGAAATGTTACAGCTGCATAGCAATCCCTGCAATATCAGATCCACAGGTTCTAATAATCTAGTCATATCCAGAGTCCACTTGGAAACGTTTGGTCCCAGAGCCTTCTGTCATGCTGCTCCTAAATTTTGGAACTCCTTACCTCAGCAGATCAGGACAGCTCCATCCCTGGACGTGTTTAAATGCAGACTGAAAACCCACCTGTTCAGTTTTGTATTTGCAGAAATATACCTTTTGTTGTGTGAATACTTCATCCTACTACCAACTACTGAATCTGAGAGAGCCTAAGCGCTTTGAGTCCTATGGGAGAAAAGCGCTTTAGAAATGTTATTGTATTGTATTGTATTATTATATAACAACAGAATGGCTTAAACAGAAGAAGATACACCTTCTGGAGTGGCCCAGTCAGAGTCCTCATCCCGATTGAGATGTTGTGGCATGACCTCAAGAAAGCAATTTACATCAGACATCCCAAGAATAATGCTAAATTTGAATCAGTTCTGTAAGGAGGAATTATCAAAAGTTACTCCTGACCGTTGTGCACGTCTGCAACTACAGGGGAATGTTTAGTTGAAGTTATAGCTGCCAAAGGAGGTTCAACCAGTTATTAAAGCCAAGGGTTCACATACTTTTTCCACCTGCACTGTGAATGTTTACATGGTGTGTTCAATATAAACATGGAAACATTTAATTATATGTGTGGTATTAGTTTAAGCAGACTGGTTGTCTTTTGTTGTGACTTGGATGAAGATCAGATCACATTTTATGACCAATTATTGCAGAAATCCATATTATTTCAAAGGGTTCGCATACTTTTTACTGCTACTATGTATTTTGGCCATGGATGATTGATGAGCCAAACAACTTCTGTAACCAATGCATTTCTTAGGCTCATTCCCAACTCAGTGAAGCCACATTGGCTATCATTCATAAAGCATTCCCACATGCAGTAATGCTGAAAACAGCGGACTTTACCGACCACTTAGCAAAATGTCAATTCATAAAAGCTGTTACCGCATGAAAATCTGACATTCCCGAGCAGTGAGGTAAATTACCGCCTTGTGCGGTGATTATCTCAACACATAACTAAATGTCAATTCATAAAGATTAGAGCAGGCGGTATTGGGACGGAGAATACCGCTTACTTTGAAGAGGTGATAAGCGTGCGGATAACAGCAAAGTTAATGGGGACAGCTCTCCCAGGCAGCAGCGGTGAGAGCAGAACAAACAAGGCTTTCCAGAATACCCCAGGCTGTGTTTTTTAACCTCTTGGGAACCTGTTTTCATATGTTTTTGACATCAGAAAGCCTGCATGTGTAACATTTCTTAAAATTCTTCTAAGTTGTGGCAATTAAATAGATTGTTTAGAAAGACTAATAGACAGATTCAGCGCAGATTCAGGGCAAACAGAGGCAGTTTAAAAAAAATGCACATCTAAAGTGAAGTTGGGGTGCCTCTTTTATTGTAACGCTGTATCTGCAGGAGAAAATGTATCAACTCAGACAGCTTCTCATGTTACTGCCAGCCTAGTTCAGGGAATTCACCGAACTTCTATCGCAACTGTAAACATTTTTATGAATTAGCACACAGAAGTCTAAAATACCGAATGCGGTATTTTCCCGTCCAGATTTTTTTTACCGAACACAATTTTATGAATGATAGCAATTCTATCTACTGCATCACAACAATCATCTCCATTTTGGATGAAGAGAGGCACACCAGAGACACACACACACACACACACACACACACACACACTTATGGTTACACACCTGCTACACCTTCATTACGCACCCAGCCATCATGCCCCTGTCACATCTATGGTCACATCCCAGCCACATCGCCCCCACACTCTAAGGGCTTGTTCACACTAAGAGCGATTTCTCACTTTAAGTACTGGCAATTTTAAAAATTGCCTTAAAGGGAAGGTTCAGGGAGGGTGGGTAAAAATAAAAATCAATTTCCACTTACCTGGGGCTTCCTCCAGCCCGTGGCAGGCAGGAGGTGCCCTCGCCGCCACTCCGCAGGTTCCCGGTGGTCTCCGGTGGCCAACCCAACCTGGCCAGGCCGGCTGCCAGGTCGGGCTCTTCTGCGCTCCAAGGCCCGGCCCTTCTGCATCCCACGCCGGCGCGCTGACGTCATCGGACGTCCGCCAGGCTGTACTGCGCAGGCCCAGAACTACCGCGCCTGCGCAGTACAGCCCGGAGGACGTCCGATGACGTCAGAGCGCCGGCGTGGGATGCAGAAGTTCTGGGCCTTGGAGCACAGAAGAGCCCGACCTGGCAGCCGGCCTGGCCAGGTCGGGTCGGCCACCGGAGACCACCGGGAGCCTGCGGAGCGGCGGCGAGGGCACCTCCTGCCTGCCACGGGCTGGAGGAAGCCCCAGGTAAGTGGAAATTGATTTTTATTTTTTACCCACCCTCCCTGAACCTTCCCTTTAAAAGCGCTAGTGTAATGGTGGCTTATGTGAGTGTTCTCACATAAGCGATCCGCTTTCTATTGAATTGCAAACGCGCCTCCTGCACCATTGTGTGATGGTAATGGTAAGGTAGGGGCACACAGTGATAACTCTATAGACAAATCCTATATAATAAAACCCCATATATGTCCGCGTCATCCTCCAGTCCCTGTGTCCATGTGTTTTGGCTACTGCGCATGTGTAGCCGTTGGGACAGCAGGAGGATTGGGCCAGGGGGTGCAGGCTATGTTTGCGCTGGGCGGGGAGTGCGGCCATGCGGGCAGTGGGCAGCATTGCCGTGCACGCATGGCACGCGGCCGTGCACCCTGGGGTCATAGCCCTAGCACCCGTTATTTAACGGGCGGGCTAAATAGCTAGTTATAAATATAGAAAAATAATAAATAATTTTAATGAATATATCAAATAACATGCAACAAACAACAAAAACAAATCAAACAATACAAATTTAAAAAATTGGGGATTAGCCTGGCATTAACATACAAACATAGGTGCATGGCAATTGCCACAAACGAAAGGGTATGCGACAGAGTCCTCATGAACTAAATCATAAGTCCAAACAGCCAGAGCACTATTAGTGAGCAGAAGCCATTTGCAAGCAGCATTCCACGTGGTCTACTATTGGGAAGATTAGCGTTACATATGCCTCTATGTCATCTGTTATCTGGACGCTGACATCATTCACCACTTGCATGGCCGCATCCTACGTGTATTAACCATCAACCTTTGAGCCTCTGGTCATGTACACACAGCTTTGACTACAACCGGACACACAAATCAAATCAAAAATAGCTTTATTGGCATGACCAAGATTCATACAGGCGTTGCCAAAGCAAGGGGAAAAAGGGGACATGGACAAGGGTGGGGTAGGGGGACAATGCACAAAAGATTTGCAAATATGCTATATACCTTTCTGTTCATTTTGGCAATAGTTGGGCTGGAGCGGTTTTATATGACCACTAGACTTGCTGCTCTGTGGTCTAAGCTGGCTGTTTCGTTGTGCCTCCCACATGACTTGTGGCTCTGTGGGGTATGGCCTTATGCTTATGCTATTTGAAGTTCCCCATCTACTAACTGCCAATGCTACATGCTGTATGGTACTTCATACATCACACTGTCTGCAGCTTCTGCTCACTAATAGTGCTCTGGCTGTTTGGATTTATAATTCAGTTAATGAGGACTCTGTCGCATACCTTTACGGATGTGGCAATTTTAGGAACTATGCTAGTGCCATGCACATTTGGGTGTATGTTAATGCCAGGATAATCCCCAATTTTTTTATTTTATATTGTTTGATTTATTTTAGTTGTTTGTTACATGATATTTGATACATTCATTAAAATGTGTTTTTTTTATATTTATAATTTGTCTATAGAGTTAGCACTGTGTGCCCCAACTTTTCCATTACCCCCTGCCTTACAGTTTTCAAACATGCTTTGGGTAGCCCTGTGATATCTCCTTTTGTATAATGGTTTTATGGGGATAATTACATTTTGTAGCTTGAGCCCTCTTCTCTATCGATTTCAATTTAGTCATAAGTTTATGGCGACACAGTTTTTTTTTCTGCATTCACGTTAGGGCGCCCATGTGCGGAAGCAATTCAAATTTTGGCCACAGGAAGTGAGCGCTAGAGAACCTCACTTCCTGCTTGGTTTGCAGCCAGAGGAAAGATTACAGCGCATTACTGCAGTAATCCCCAAATGTGGACTTGATTGACAGCGGCGCATCACGCAGGAGCAGTAAAGACGACCTCGAGGGCGTCCTCTGCACCATGCGGGGACCCCGGGCCAGCGGCTGAGAGCGGAGTTGCGGCATGGGACATGTCAGCTGCAAGGGGCTGGAGGAAGCCCCAGCAAAGTAAATCGGGGATCTTTATTATTGCCCGATGACTCCTTTAAGCTTTTTTTTTTTTTTTAGGATACTTCAGTTCCACTTTATAGAGGAACTTTAGTGGAAATAACATCACGGGAAAAAAAGAGTGCATAATATTTCCAATAATTATGTACAAATGATTTAGTCAGTGTTTGCCCATTATAAAATCTTTCCTCTCCCTGATTTACATTCTGAAATGTATTACATGACGACATCATTACTGCTGGCAGGTGAGGTCTGTGGAAGGAGATGCTGCTTGTTTGGCAGTTGTACACAGCCGTTATTTCCCGCAATGCAACAAGGATCCCACAGTGTGAAATCACTACCTAGGTTCTGACATCACGCTGTGGGAGGGGTTTCACCACAGTGTCAGCCATACAGAATTCCCTGGTGATCCATTTGAGAAAAGTAAAGATTTCTCGTGGGAAAGGGGGTATCAGCTACTGATTGGGATTAAGCTTAATCCTTGGTTACATTTTCTCTTTAAGCGCATAATAATGTAATGCACTTTTTTTAAGCGGACCCATGCGTTTAGATGCACTTAAATGCACTTGAATGTGTTTTTTTCAGCATGTTTTGCTTATTTGATGAAGCAGTTATCAAACATTTGTTTTCATTTTATTGTTTTTTAAATTAGGGGTAAAAAAAACGCTAAAAAAGCGCACCCATTCACGTGCATTGCTGTGCGCTTTACAGCGCAATGCACAGATATGCATGTAACAACACATTACTCAAACAAATAGTAACAAAGCGTATAGAAGTGAACGTGGCACATTAGAATCAATGTAAAAAGCTATACCTAGCAAAGCGCACAGCACAATGCACTGTGAAAGCGTACAGCACTGTCCCTAGTGTGAAAGAGGCCTTACAGTCACAGTACAGCTGCCTCACCTTCACCAGAGACTGAGGCATCTCCTTCGGCCTCACATGCAGCATAGTCCCCAGGACTGGCAGCGGATTTGGGCCGGGGGGCATGTTTTTCCTCCTCAGTTTCCTCCTCCATGTGAAGAAATAGACCACGAGGCTCACACAGACGCCAAGGAGGAGAGTTCCTGATACTCCCAGCTCCATTGTCCCCTCAGGCCTGCAGAGTGGATACAGGAAGTGTTACAGCTCTATATGCAGCCTTTGTTTTTACATTCACAGCAGAGCAACTACAAAGCGGGCGTGTCTAGTAACCTGAGAGCCAGTGTTGCCAACCGCCCGCAAATTTACGGGCATTCCGTAAATTTACAGGCATTCCATAAATATTGATACAAATTTAGCTGCCGTAAATTCCGTAAGGAATTCAGCAGCGTCCGTAAGGGCCCTGTGAGGAGGGGAGCAGTGCAGAGAAGAGGGAGAGCGGTGGGCACAGTGGGGAAGGGGGGCCATCCCCCCCTTCACTCACCTTAGGGCTCTCCCTCCCTCGCTCCCCCCTCCAGAACAGTGTTGTGCGGCGGTTGGGGGCAGACAGAAATTTGCAGGGGGAATAAAAAAAAACCTGCGCCGCGCGTAGAAAATGGGCGTGGTCATGCAGCAGACCGTGGTCATGGGTGGGGCCAAATATACTGCTATTGCGTGTTTTTTTTTAGCACAAATACAGTGCAGATTATTAAAAAAAATTTGGTCAGCACACTTTTAGGCTGCTTACACACTAAGACTTTACAGGAGCACATTAGTGCAGCCTGTAACGCTCCCACAACGCACAGCAATGTAACACAAGTGGGCTGTTCACACAGCCTACGTTGTGTTACATGTAACGCTGCACGTTCTGCCGAAGGTGCAGCATGCTACGGCGTTACAGCGGCTTAAGCCGCGTTAGACTGTTTGCACATGCGCAGTCATGTTGGGGAGGAGCGGAGAGCGGCCAGGCACATGGCTAATTAATATTCACTGCACGTTGTGACGTGCAGTGTTTACTTCCTGGTGCGGCCGCTCTGTGAGGCGATTGGCCGGCGGGACCACGTGATGCCACATGCGTCCAAGAGTGCGCATCAGAGCATCACGGACGCCAGAGTGAGCTGCACAACGCGGCTTACTCTGACGTCCACATCGAAGAGCACCAGGCCTTGCGTTAGGTGCACGTTATGCGACCTTAACGTAGCACCTAACACAACGTCTTGGTGTGCAAGTAGCCTTAAACTATAATATCACCGACTTGAGCCACAGGGAAACATGGACATTACCTTGCACATTCATTTGTAACTGACTGCTGCTGATATATAACTGACAGCAACTGGCATATTTCAGTTCTGACAAAATATTGTCAGAACTGGAAGGGATCACTGTAAGAAGAAATTGGTGCTCTTCTGAGAGGAACTGACAGTGAGGTAAGTAAGTAATATTCATTTGCAGCTACGCCATGTGTTTATTTTTGTTTTGTGTTTATATAATTTTACTCAGTTCAGATTGCCTTTATGTCCTTTAAAAAAAAATAATAATAATAATCTTTAACGGTTAACTGTGCTCAGTTTGCTGCTGTCTGTTGGTGCTGACAGCTGCTAGTTACTAGGTTCCTGACCCTGTCTGACCTGAAAGAGTTAAATTACCAGGTCTGTCTGTCTCTGTCACACTCAGCCTCTGCAGTATGGGACAGGCTGCAGTGATTTGTGGTGAGACCAGGGCCGGATTTACAGTTCAGGAGCCTATAGGCACAGACATTCTGGCGCCCTAAACCCCGCCCTTCACTACAAGCCACACCCCCAAGTCAAGCCCCCTTTCTTACCAGCCAGCGTCTGCCTGTGAACTCGCACACGTGACAAGGCCAGTCTCTCATGTCACCCTGTAAAAAAAATCAGCTTGCAGTCTGGACACAACCCCCCCCCCCCCCCCCTCCATAAAGCATACCTCCTGTACAGTGGCAGGGGAGAGGGGGGGAATTGCCCTTGCTTAAAGGACAACCGAAGCGAAAATGAACTAATTAAATAAATGATTGTATCTATCTTCCTTCACCTAAAAATGACTTTTTTAAGATTCCAAAGTTTTATTTTGTTTAAATCTAATTTTTAAGTTTTAACTGTTTTATTGTTTTTGCTCAATGACACATTCATTGAAGTATGCCAGAGCTAAAATCTATGGACTACTGACCCCTTTTATCTCTTTCCTGCCCTCAGAAGCCATTTTCTGCTAGGAAAGTGTTTTATAGTTGGAATTTCTTATCAGTGAGGTCCCATTGTAGTCACTTCCTGTCTGAGTCAGGACTGAGCCAGCCACTTACATACCTGATATTTTACTCTTTCAGGCAGAGAAAGAAAAAAAGGAACGCAGCATAGTTATTGGTGTTTTTGGCACTGTACATACCCATGTCTATCTCATCCTGTCATATGTCACCTCGGGTATCCTTTAACTATGGAGGCTGCGTCGTGGGAGTCCACTGTGACCAGGAGTTCAAAGATTTCACCTGTGGAATGTGCTCCTGGTCATTGCAATGCATGCTGGGAGCGGTAGTTCGTAGATGTGAGTACATCTCCCGCCAAGGTACGGTGACCATACGTCCCGCTTTACCCGGGACAGGTCCCGGTTGGATACAGGGCCCCCTGTCCCAGGCTGCATGAGGTCCCGGGAAATGTCCCGCTTTTAGCCGGCCACCGTACGATTGCACGAAACTGGCCACGGCGTGTAATAGACGCCGCGCCAGTTCATAGCCCGCAGCCCCGCTCCAGCCTCCATAGTCTTCCGGCAGGCAGAGCAGGGCTATGGGAAGATGGCGTCCGAAGCCCTGTTCTGGAGACTATTTGTGTCTCCAGTACATGGCTTCGGGCGCCATCTTGCCGTAGCCCTGCTCTGCCTGTCAGCGAGGGAGACTGCAGGAGCAATATCTCCAGGGGAGCTGCACACCAGAGGCCGGCCGGGAGAGGAAACTTCTGTCAGGTGAGTAAATTTTTTTCCCCTGAAATGTGTCCCAAATTGCGTGTACTTTCTGCTAAAAAGTTGCCCAAATTGCGTTTATTTTCTGCTGAAATGTGGCCCAAATTGTTTGTTTTCTTCTTATTATTATTATTTATTAGATTTATATAGCGCCAACATATTACGCAGCGCTGTACAATAAATAGGGTTACAGACAATGATAACAGGGGTGACAGAACAATACAGGTAATAGACAATAGATACAACAATACAGGTAATAGCAAAAAGATACACAACACAATGCAGACAGCAGTACAATGCCAGATCATAACTGGAGTGGTAGTGGTAAAAACTACAAGTTCAAAATTGTGGGTAAACTGCACACAGTGAAGTATGATTGTAACAAAAAATCCGCAAACCCGGATGGATTGCCGAAATATGGTCGCATGCAATCCGGCAAGCAGACTTTCCAACGCGGGATGCGGAAACCCGTCCGAGCACTCTCCAAACTCACCAGCATGCTGCTCACCAGGACTCTGCCATCTTGCCTCTAGGAGGCGGGCGCGCACGACAGACCCGCCTTTATACTCTTAGAAAGCGTGTCAGCTGACCTGAAGATCAGCTGACATTTTAGCCTGCTCTGATTGGTTGCTGCCTGGGGTGGAGACTTCTCTCCCAGGCAGTATATAAGGAAGTTCTTTTCAGTCACACTTCGTCTGTGTTTGCGATACCCTGTGTCAGCACTCAGACCTAGTCAGCCTTGTCTCTGATATTGTGTTATATATTGGTTTATCGCCAATATATACACATATTATTACTGTTTGATTTATCGTGTATGATTCTGTGCCTGTCTTGACTACTCCTCTGCTTCCCGATTTTGTACTTCGCCAGCCCGTACCGTTATCGACTATTGGCTTGGTTTCCGACTATTCTCTTGTCTCACGTTTCTGTACTGCTGCTGCCTGATCTGTTGCCGAACCTCATTTTGTCTGACCTTTCTCCCTTCAGTGGAACGTCTCCCACTGTATTGTTCTATCAGAGGCTTGCCTCTTTGAGACGACCGCCACTAGCAAACCCTTGCTGCTAGAGGCCGAGACTCCTCCACTCCGTCCTTTGGAGGATCTCACACACAGGGTTCCCATTCAGAGGTAACCAAACCTCTGAGGAATTACGGTGTAGTGGATATTTCCACAGACTTGAATTTACAATGTATATTATTATTGTTGTCTGCTGTTCCAGCTTGCTGGAGGTTGTATCTCTGTGCCCTATAGAGATACTCTATTGTACCCAGAACCCTCTTGCGTACGATTGTATCGTGTCATGCTATACTTGCATTATTGGTGATTCTGCAGATCACCATATAATCAAGTATAGCATCTGTATTATTGGTGATACTGCAGATCACCAATAATCAGAATAGCGGTGCTTGCTGACACCAATCGTTACAATGATACACAAGGGGAGAGGGCCCTGCCAAAGGCTTACAATCTAGAGGGAGGGGTTGGTGAAATGTTGCCCAAATTGCGTTTATTTTCTGCTGAAATGTTGCCCATATTGCGTTTCTTTTCTGCTGAAATGTTGTCCACATTGCATTTTTTTTTCTGGTGAAATGTTGCCCACATTGTGTTTATTTTCTGGTGTCTGGGGTAACTGTTGCTGCATTTATTATTTAATGGTCGTAGTTGGCTATATTTGCTGCTTTGGGGTTACGGTTACGCTCCGCCCATACAATGTCATGGCCACGCTCATTTTTCAGTAGAACCCCCCCCCCCCCCCATCCCAGGTTGGACCCAGGAAAATCTGGTCACTGTATGACAAGGTGATGCATGGACTGACTACATCTCCCAACATGCATAGAGACAGACGGAAACATGCTCCAGAGGTGGAATCTTTGAACACCTAATCGCTCTGGACTCTCATGGCACACTCCACATGGACAGAGGGGATACAGGAGCAGCCGCCCACAAGCAATGGCGCTCCCCTCAACGGCACACTGCGTTACAAACCTCCCTCATGGGGAGGATTAAACGAAAAAAGGTCCTGGGTCCAGTGCACTTTAACGCACACACAGACACACGCACACACACAGATACATATATATACACAGACATATATACACACACACACACACACACACACACACACACACACACACGATCCAGTGAAAGTTAACATACATTCCACACACAGGATTCACATTCAGTGCAAGATCACACACACACCACACACACGATTCAGTGCAAGATCACACACACACACCACACACACACACACACACACACACACACACACACACACACACACACACACACACACACACACACACACACACACACACACACCACAGACACACATACACACACCACACGCACAGACACACACAGACAGACACACACACAGTATCGAGTGAAAACATACACACCACACACAGGATTCACATTCAGTGCAAGATCATACACACACACCACACACACAATTCAGTGCAAGATCACACACCATACACACGATCCATTACAAAATAACACACACACACTCTCTAAAACACCCTCCCCTCCCAAATAACAACAGGGAAGAAAAGTAAAGTACTTCACCACCAATTTGCTCTCTCTCCAACTGTCTCTCTCCTGCTGCATGAATGTCCAGAAAGAAGGCGGCGACAGGAGCAGGAAGCACTCACCCGACGCGGTGGATTAATTAACTCCCTCGGCTGAAGTAAATGTGCTGCCAAGTCTCCTATAGTAGTGGTGGCAGCCAGCAGGAGGGATATGGAGTTACATCGCCGGATGCTGCAGCTAGTGATGCTCGGATACCCCTTTTTATAATTCGAGTTTGGTCGAATTCGAATAGTAAATTATTCGAATTCGGTCGAATATTCGAGTCGAATATTTTTTACTATTCGATTCGACCTCACTATTCGAGCTGACTATTCGAATTGGCCTTAAATAGCTTCCAACACTTGTTTTGAGGGTGAATGATGCAAGAAACATAGTAACAACAGCAAGTGAATATGTGGGGATGTTCCTTTAAAAAAAAAAAGGTGGAAAGAGAAGTTGTGTCCAAAATGTTGTTCAGTACTGTATATACTTCTTCTTCTTCTTTATCTTCTATATCTTCTTCTTCTTCTTCTTCTATATCTTCTTCTTCTATATCTTCTTCTTCTATATCTTCTTCTATATCTTCTTCTTCTTATTCTATATCGTCTTCTTCTTCTTCATCTTCTTCATCATCATCTTCTTCTTCATCATCTTCTTCTTCTTCATCATCTTCTTCTTCTCCATCATCTTCTTCTTCTTCATCTTCTTCATCTTCTTCTTCTTCTTCTTCATCTTCTTCTTCTTCTTCTTCATCTTCTTCATCTTCTTCTTCTTCATCTTCTTCATCTTCTTCTTCTTCTTCATCTTCTTCTTCATCTTCTTCATCTTCTTCTTCTTCTTCATCTTCTTCTTCTTCATCTTCTTCTTCTTCTTCTTCTTCTTCATCTTCTTCATCTTCTTCATCTTCTTCATCTTCTTCATCTTCTTCATCTTCTTCTCCTTCTTCTTCTTCTCCTTCTTCTTCTTCTTCTTCTTCTCCTTTTTTTTCTATATCGTCTTTTTCTTCTTCACTTATTTCTCTTTTATATTTTTTTTTAAAGAAATGCAGCTATTTTTGAGCGTAATAAATAGCTGGTTGCGCACGCATGTTGGAAGCGCCATTGTATGTGCTCCCTGGCAGTGGAAACACACAGACAGCAGGAGGTAAATTCAGCAGCAGGAGGAGGAGGATGATTGTGTGGCAGCAGGCAGTCAATGAGGCAGGCAGCGAGACGAGACATAATAGGCTGTGGTACCTAGCGGTGGTACCAGGCCGTAAATACACAGCATGAGGTTCCAGACAGCGGTCGTGAAGCCCACATCATGTCCAATACACAACTGGGACAACACAGTTTTCAACCCGGACACCTCTAAAAATAATATCACACAGTATTAATAAAAAGTATATATAATTGTTGTTTTTTTTTAAAGAAATGCAGCTATTTTTGAGCGTAACAAATAGCTGGTGGCGCATGCATGTTGGAAGCGCCATTGTATGTGCTCCCTGGCAGTGGAAACACACAGAAAGCAGGAGGTAAATTCAGCAGCAGGAGGAGGAGGATGAGTGTGTGGCAGCAGGCAGTCAATGAGGCAGGCAGCGTGACATAATAGCCCTGGTACCTAGCGGTGATACCAGGGCTGTAAATAAACACAGCAGGAGGTCCCAGACAGCGGTCGTGCAGCCCACATCGTGTCCAATACACAACTGGGACAACACAGTTTTCAACCCAGGCACCTCAGAAAAATTAAACCTTTTTTTTTTTATGGTTTATTTGTTTTGTTTTTACAACAAATTACACAGACAGATATAGCTATTGTTTGACATAATAGCTGGTGGCAGAGTGGCAGCAGAAGGTAATTCTGTGTACCCTGGCAGTGGGAAACACAGACAGACAGCAGCAGCAGCAGGAGGAATGGAGGAGTAATGTGAGCAACTATTGTTTGACGTAATAGCTGGTGGCAGAGTGGCAGCAGAAGGAAATTCTGTGTACCCTGGCAGTGGGAAACACAGACAGACAGCATCAGCAGCAGGAGGAATGGAGGAGTAGAGTGAGGGTGGCAGCAGGCCAGGCAGGCAGCGTGACATAATAGCCCTGGTACCTAGCGGTGATACCAGGGCTGTAAATAAACACAGCAGGAGGTCCCAGACAGCGGTCGTGCAGCCCACATCGTGTCCAATACACAACTGGGACAACACAGTTTTCAACCCGGGCACCTCAGAAAAATGAAACCTTTTTTTTTTTTTATGGTTTATTTGTTTTGTTTTTACAACAAATTACACAGACAGATATAGCTATTGTTTGACGTAATAGCTGGTGGCAGAGTGGCAGCAGAAGGTAATTCTGTGTACACTGGCAGTGGGAAACACAGACAGACAGCAGCAGCAGCAGGAGGAATGGAGGAGTAATGTGAGCAACTATTGTTTGACGTAATAGCTGGTGGCAGAGTGGCAGCAGAAGGAAATTCTGTGTACCCTGGCAGTGGGAAACACAGACAGACAGCAGCAGCAGCAGGAGGAATGGAGGAGTAGTGTGAGTGTGGCAGCAGGCCAGGCAGGCAGTGTGACATAATAGCCCTGGTACCTAGCGGTGATACCAGGGCTGTAAATAAACACAGCAGGAGGTCCCAGACAGCGGTCGTGCAGCCCACATCGTGTCCAATACACAACTGGGACAACACAGTTTTCAACCCGGGCACCTCAGAAAAATTAAACCTTTTTTTTTTTTTTATGGTTTATTTGTTTTGTTTTTACAACAAATTACACAGACAGATATAGCTATTGTTTGACGTAATAGCTGGTGGCAGAGTGGCAGCAGAAAGTAATTCTGTGTACCCTGGCAGTGGGAAACACAGACAGACAGCAGCAGCAGCAGGAGGAATGGAGGAGTAATGTGAGCAACTATTGTTTGACGTAATAGCTGGTGGCAGAGTGGCAGCAGAAGGTAAATCTGTGTACCCTGACAGTGGGAAACACAGACAGACAGCATCAGCAGCAGGAGGAATGGAGGAGTAGAGTGAGTGTGGCAGCAGACCAGGCAGGCAGCGTGACATAATAGCCCTGGTACCTAGCGGTGATACCAGGGCTGTAAATAAACACAGCAGGAGGTCCCAGACAGCGGTCGTGCAGCCCACATCGTGTCCAATACACAACTGGGACAACACAGTTTTCAACCCGGGCACCTCAGAAAAATTAAACCTTTTTTTTTTTTTTATGGTTTATTTGTTTTGTTTTTACAACAAATTACACAGACAGATATAGCTATTGTTTGACGTAATAGCTGGTGGCAGAGTGGCAGCAGAAGGTAATTCTGTGTACACTGGCAGTGGGAAACACAGACAGACAGCAGCAGCAGCAGGAGGAATGGAGGAGTAATGTGAGCAACTATTGTTTGACGTAATAGCTGGTGGCAGAGTGGCAGCAGAAGGAAATTCTGTGTACCCTGGCAGTGGGAAACACAGACAGACAGCAGCAGCAGCAGGAGGAATGGAGGAGTAGTGTGAGTGTGGCAGCAGGCCAGGCAGGCAGTGTGACATAATAGCCCTGGTACCTAGCGGTGATACCAGGGCTGTAAATAAACACAGCAGGAGGTCCCAGACAGCGGTCGTGCAGCCCACATCGTGTCCAATACACAACTGGGACAACACAGTTTTCAACCCGGGCACCTCAGAAAAATTAAACCTTTTTTTTTTTTTATGGTTTATTTGTTTTGTTTTTACAACAAATTACACAGACAGATATAGCTATTGTTTGACGTAATAGCTGGTGGCAGAGTGGCAGCAGAAGGTAATTCTGTGTACCCTGGCAGTGGGAAACACAGACAGACAGCAGCAGCAGCAGGAGGAATGGAGGAGTAATGTGAGCAACTATTGTTTGACGTAATAGCTGGTGGCAGAGTGGCAGCAGAAGGTAAATCTGTGTACCCTGACAGTGGGAAACACAGACAGACAGCAGAAGGGCAGTACACAGCAGCCCACTGTAGGTGTAAAATGTGTGGCTGCAGGCGACGTAATAGTCAAAGTGAACCAGGCTGGCTTAGTGAGCAGGAGCCAGGAGGTGGTAAAGGGTGGTAAGGCACATTAACGATGGTTCTTCAGTTCATGTCCCCCTCTCGCCGACAACAGGGGCCAGGAACTCGCCTTCCACCCACGCCTGGTTCATCTTGAGAAACGTCAGTCTGTCCACAGACTTGTGAGACAGACGTGAGCGTTTCTCGGTGACCACGCCACCAGCTGCACTGAAGCAGCGCTCGGACAGCACGCTGGAAGGGGGACAGGACAACACTTCCAGGGCGTACTGCGCCAGCTCGCTCCAGATCTCCAGGCGCTTGACCCAATACTCCATGGGATCAACAGGGGCATCGCTGTCAAGCCCGCTGTAGGACCCCATGTAGTCAGCCACCATTCGGGTCAGGCGCTGGCTGTGACCGGAGGAGGATGCTGCTGCATGCACCTCCTCTCTAGTCACTGCTGCCGGAGCCTCTACAGTCCTGTAGAGCTCGTTGCTGAGAGACAGCAGGTCTGTGGGGCGCTTGCTGCTGGATGCAGGCACCTGCTGCTGCCTCTGTGCTGGCTGGACAGTGGGGGTGGAAGGCTGGGGGAAGGCTTCCTCCAAGCGCTCAACAAGGGCCTGCTGCAAGCTCCTTATTTGTTGCGCTGGGTCTCCTCCTGCAGGCGGCAGGAACTGGCTCAACTTCTCCTTGAGGCGTGGGTCCAACATCATGCTGATCCAGATGTCCTCCCTCTGCTTCATCTGGATCACCCTGGGGTCCTTGCGCAGGCACGTCAGCATGTGCGCTGCCATTGAGAAGAGACGGGCCACGTGTGCTGGCACATCGGCGGCAGTGCTGTCCTCATCCTCCTCCTCTCCCTCCTCAGCCTCATCCTCTCTCCACCCCCGCACCAACTCAGCTGCACTGTGCTGATCCCCCTCATCAGCAGCAAGGTCAGGGACCTCCACCAAGTCCTCCTCCTCCTCCCCCTCAGAGGTGGACTGTGCAGCTGCATGACGCTCCTGCTGGTCCAAGGCTGCCGCTCCCTGTTCCAGCAAAGCATCGAGGGCCCTGTTCAGCAGACAAACCAGGGGCACCCACTCGCAGACCATAGCATGGTCCCTGCTTACCATGTTAGTGGCCTGCAGAAAGGGAGCCAGCACTAAGCACACCTGCTACATGTGCCTCCAGTCATCATCGGGGACGATGGACGGGATGTTGCTGGTCCTGTCCCTTCTCTGAGCGGCGGACACAGTGGCCAGGGCAAGGTACTGGTTGACAGCGTGCTTCTGTTCAACCAGACGCTCCAACATCGCCAGGGTGGAGTTCCAGCGAGTCGGAACGTCAAGGATCAGCCGATGGCGTGGCAGCTCCAGCTCCTTTTGCACGTCTTCCAGGCTCGCACAGGCTGCAGCCGAGCGCCGGAAGTGACGCACAACGTTCCTTGCCATTTCCAGCAGTTCGCCCATCCCCTGGTAGGTGCGCAAGAACTTCTGCACCACCAGGTTCAGCACGTGGGCAAGACAGGGGATGTGGGTCAGGTTTCCCCTGTCTATTGCGGCAACCAGATTGGCCCCATTTTCGGCCACCACCTCTCCGACTCTGAGGCCTCTGGGGGTCAGCCAAATCCTCTCCTGCTCCTGGAGTTTGGCCAACACATGGGTTACCGTCAGTTTGGTCTTCCCAAGGCTGACCAAGTGCAGCAGCGCTTGGCAGTGGCGGGCCTTCACGCTGTTGCTGAGGCGGGGGGTTTGGCCAGGTGTGCCGGAGGATGGCAGAGGATCGGAGGAACCTGCTGCAGTTCCCCTGACCCTGTGGGGTGGCACCACCCACTGTGTTGCTGCTGCTGCTGTGCCCGCTGCTGCTCTCCCATCCTCACCCCCTTCCACCAAGCTGACCCAGTGGACAGTGAAGGACAGGTAGCGGCCTGTCCCGAAGCGGCTGCTCCAGGAGTCCATGGTGACGTGGACCCTTTCACCAACCGCGTGCTCCAGCCCTCGCTCCACATTGGCCATCACAAAGCGGTGCAGTGCAGGAATGGCCTTGCGGGCGAAGAAGTGTCTGCTGGGGAGCTGCCAGTCTGGGGCTGCACAAGCAAGCAGCGCACGCACGTCGCTCCCCTCCTGCACGAGCGTGTACGGCAGGAGTTGGGAGCACATGGCCCGTGCCAGCAAGCCGTTCAGCTGCCGCACGCGACGGCTGCTGGGAGGCAGAGCCCTAACCACCCCCTGGAAGGATTTGCTCAAAAGGCTCTGGCGTGGCCTTTTGCTGGCACGGGAATCAGCAGACACAGCAGAGGAGGCCACTGAGGACTGGCTGCCAGAACAGGCCTCAGTGTTGGCGGCAGGAGTTGCAGAGGGGGGAGGAGCAGTGCGTTTCCGCACTCCTGCTGGTGCTGCTGGAGGAGCAGGAGGGCGGGTGGCTGCTGTTGCTGCTGCTGCTGCTGCTGAAGGCTGTGCAGTGATGGGTGTGGTGCCACTGCCAGCACCAGATGCCTTCAGCCTCTGGAACTCCTTATGCTGGTGGAAATGTTTCGCAGCCAGGTGGTTGATGAGCGAGCTGGTGCTGAACTTTAAGGGGTCTGCACCTCTGCTCAACTTCCGCTGACAGTGGTTGCAAGTGGCGTACTTGCTGTACACTGTGGGCATGGTGAAAAACCGCCAGATTGGTGACAAAAACAACCCCCTACGGCCTGGAGCCGCTGCTGCCTGTCTCCCTGTGGTGGTTGGGGCGGGGGCTTGGGTGCAGCTGGTGGTGGTACTGGCAGATGCTGCTGCTGCTGCTGCTGAGCCTGAGACACCAGCAGGCTGTGGGACCTGCCTACTGCTGCCAATGCTTGCAATGATGCGCCTCCTTGCAAGGCCCACAAGCGCATCCTCCTCCTCCTCAGAGCTGCTGATGATGACATCCCCTGGAGCTGGTGGCACCCAGTCTTTGTCTGTCACCGTGTCATCATCATCCTCCCCCTCCTGAAACATGTCCTGCTGGGATGATGACCCCCCAAACTCCTCTCCTGATGCATGGATGGGCTGCTTGACTGTCGCCACAGTCATGCTGTCCAATCCCTCCTCCCCCAAAGTGCCCATCAGCATCTCCTCCTCAAAATCGCCAACAACAGCAGACAATACCCTAATGGTGCCTGGGGTCAAAAAACTGCTGAGTGACAGGTCGGCGACTGACGGTGAACTGGCCTCCTCCCCAGGCCCTGCTGGGCGGCTGCTGCGAACAGGGGTGGTGGTGGTGGTGGTGGTGGTGAGGGTGGAGGCCTCGGATGCAGAGCTGATGGCGGGCTGCTCATCCTCTGTCATCAGTTGCACCACAGTGGCTGCATCCTTTTCCTCAATGGGACGTTTCCGACCCGGCTGGAGGAAAATCGGAGCAGGTGCTACACGCTGCTGCTGCTGTGTCTCTGCAGCGTGAGTTGCAGATGCTCCTGCTGGGCGGCGCCCAAGGCGTCCACGGCCAGTGGCTATAGGAGGAATGTTAGCCACTGACGCTGCTGCTGCTGCGGAACTGTGCATGGTGGCGCGGCCGCGGCTTGCCACAATGCTGCTCCCTCTCCTCCTGATTCCCTTGCTGCCCTTCCCCTTGCCCAAACTGCGCTGGCTGCCACTTCCAGACATCTTAGATGTTTTGGGCGTAAACACAAAAGTTTTTAAAAAGGGCAGGTGAAAAGTGGGGTACTTTAATGGAGTGGGTTGGTGGGTGAGGTGACACTAATCACTAAGTGATTAGATCGCTAACTGATTAGTACAGTACAAATACAAAATACAATAATCGGTAATCAGTAAGTGTGAACAGTGAACAGTGAGTGTGTCCCCTAGTACACTAACTAGAAAATACAATAATCAGTAGTAATCACTCAGATTCAGTAGAAGGAAATAGAGTGTGTGTACACTACAGACAGTGAGTGCACACACGCGCACACATGCGCAGGAGCTAGCCTATGAACAGTGACTGAGTGAGTGTCCCTACCCTAGTACAGTAAGTAAGTAGTAACAGTCAGGAAGTACAACTAGAAATTACAATAATCAGTAGTAATCACAAGGAAATAGAGTGTGTGTACACTACAGACAGTGAGTGCACGCACGCGCACACACGCGCAGGAGCTAGCCTATGAACAGTGACTGAGTGAGTGTTCCTAGTACAGTAAGTAAGTAGTAACAGTCAGGAAGTACAACTAGAAATTACAACTTAATCAGATTCAGTAATTAGTAGTAATCACAAGGAAATAGAGTGTGTGTACACTACAGACAGTGAGTGCACACACGTGCACACACGCACAGGAGCTAGCCTATGAACAGTGACTGAGTGAGTGTCCCTAGTACAGTAAGTAAGTAGTAACAGTCAGGAAGTACAACTAGAAATTACAATAATCAGTAGTAATCACAAGGAAATAGAGTGTGTGTACACTACAGACAGTGAGTGCACGCACGCACACACACGTGCAGGAGCTAGCCTATGAACAGTGACTGAGTGAGTGTCCCTAGTACAGTAAGTAAGTAGTAACAGTCAGGAAGTACAACTAGAAATTACAACTTAATCAGATTCAGAAATCAGTAGTAAACACAAGGAAATAGAGTGTGTGTACACTACAGACAGTGCACGCGCACACACACGCAGGAGCTAGCCTATGAACAGTGACTGAGTGAGTGTCCCTAGTACAGTAAGTAAGTAGTAACAGTCAGGAAGTACAACTAGAAATTACAATAATCAATCAGTAATCAGAAGGAAATAGAGTGTGTGTACACTACAGACAGTGCACGCACACACACACGGTCACACGCAGGAGCTATGAACAAACAGTGACAGTGAGTGTCCTAGTACAGTTATATAACTACAATACAAAATACAATCACTCAGTAGCTAGTAAAGGACAGCAGAAATACTGGTATAGATGAGAAATAAACTAACAGAGGACAGGAGAGAACAGCCGAGCTGCCCACACAGGCAGGCCCTGAGGCCTAAAGTTGTGTAAGCTTGCCTGCAGCAGCTGGCTCTCTAGTAACACACAAGCTACTAACTAAAATACAACCACACACTATTGCTGGGGATCCGTCACACAGAGGACGAACCGGTTCGAGACCTCATCAATCAAATAAAGAACCACAGATTAAGATGGAACTACTAGGAGATCGCACTCTTCAAAGAGCGAGACTCTTCGATCAATTTAAGAAGACGAACTTCAGACCACGGGAGAATGAGACTTCAAATGAATCTGCTGAGACAAGTACATCAGGACAGGCTATGCCTGATCTGAGTCCCTTATTTTTTGCTCTAGAGAAACTGTTAAAGACGGAATTTTTTAACATAGCGGATATTGAGATGCAAACCATTTACATAGAGGAAAAGATATCACCAGGAGGCTTGAGAGTAATGACAGAATCCCCCTTTCCTAACGACCCGATTTTTACTGAGGAATGGTATGAATACCTGGAAACATGTTCCAGGGGTATGATGGAAAGAATTACCACCAAGCGTAGATCCATCGTTCAAAAACTCAAACCCGAAATTGAAAATAAAAAACTAGAACTAGCGCCTTTTAGTGAGACCAGTGACTATAAATCTTTTTCTCATATACTTTGTAACAAAATCAGTAGATTTGAAGTAGATATTTCTGAAGGGAAGTTACAAAAAATCAATAGGGACAGGAATTTATATCTAAATAACAAACAAAGGAATCTTAGGAAACAACACCCAGTGGTACAAGATAGGGGGGCAACCCACCAAACACCTTCGGAGCCACACACCGTTACTGGCATCCATTTGAACATTAACACTGGGCACCCGAACCCAGTCCCTGATCCACCGATACTCGATAGAGCACCACCCACCATTACCACGGGAGAAATGGAAGATCAAATAAGAAAAAATCAGCAAAAAGAAAAAAGGCCCCCAAACAAGGATAAAATTGAGAGGAAACCATCGTCCAAACTCTCTCGGAAGGATCCGGTTGTGAGAGTAAAGAACATGGGACATTCAACTATTCACCCTAAGGATCATCAAAAGAATGGAGAAAATAATGAAAAATCTGGAACCCCGGCAAAAAGACGCAGAATATCAGAGGATGATGAGATATTCAGTACCCCATTGGCAAAACCCGAGACGGAACAACCACCCACTTCCTTTGAGGAATTGTTAAATTTGAGTATATATAGCGACCAGGAGGAATCAGTATGCAAAACACATCATACGACAAGTCAACATGCTAAAGGACCACAGAATCCAGATGTCCATAAACCAACAAACCCAACGGAAACACGTCTATACCATACACCAACACCATCTTTGACATCTAGAATACCAGTCTCGAGTCGACCACATCAGAACAAAAGGGGTCCTAAGAACAAGCATATCACAGAGTTCTTTTTACCAAGTCAGGAACCAAGCAGTGGATCGGAATTTAACACAACTGGCTGTACGTCCTCGAGTTCTTTTTTAGAGCTCCCTACAATTCTAGGAGAGACACCGATATTAAGACCACGGATTCCGAATCCAATAATACATCACGTACAAATGCACAAAGTCCCCCCAAGAAACCTGGAAATGGAGGATCTGATAGATGTGGAAAAAGGAAGAGAGGAAGAAGAGGAGGACGGAAATCCAAACGAGTCGGAAAGGGCAAAACTGAAGGACACAAGGAGGGTGAAACACACAAAGAAGGAGTAAAATCGATTTTTAACCTATCAACGTACAAACTAAACCATGCTGAGGAAACAGTCCTGAGCAGAGGACTCTCTTTTTGCCCCTCTAGGAGAGCAAACCTATACGAACTATTCGTTGACTTAAACAACTTTACGAGAAAATTGACACTTAAGAGATATTTCGCAACCAAAAAACTAAAGAAGATTCCAGACAATAAGGGTAGGAACCTCACTCCAATCATATTAAACTCCGAAACATTGGATGGGATATATGTCAATGAAGACGAACTTGAAATGGAACAATACATACATACTAGCCTAAAGAATAAATCTGACTTCTATCCTACATCTTATCGAGGACCTTATGTAGAGACTTTCTACACCCAAGTACTCAAAGAATTTCGAAAGTTTGAAGAGAGAGAGACTAAGAAAAACCTCACAAGGGAAGAGGAGAAGGCCCTTAAGAACCTGAAGAATAATCCGGCAATCATTATCAGGGCAGCGGATAAAGGAGGGGGAATCGTGATTATGAATAAGAATGACTATATTAAAGAGGCAGAAAGGATCTTGGGCGACCTCGACTATTATACTGTACTTGACACGGATCCTACAGCCACTTATACAGAAGAACTAAAAACCCTAGTAAAAACGGCCAGGGAAGAAGGAATAATCAGCAAAGCTGAAAAAGAATACCTCCTCATCAATAATCCTAGTACCGCCCACTTTTATCACCTGCCCAAAATACATAAGTCTCTCATAAACCCTCCTGGCAGACCTATTATATCAGGGATTAATTCACTGTCTTCTCACCTATCTGAATTAATAGATCTACACTTGAAACCATATGTTAAAGACCTCCCCTCCTATCTTAAAGATTCTACACAGCTCCTCTCGGAATTAGAAGCACTAACTTGGAAATCGACCTACAGATGGTTAACATTGGATGTGACAGCGCTATATTCCAACATACACCACCATGTGGGTCTACGAGCCATATGGTACTACTTGGGAATGGACGGGAATATGCCATACGAGCAAAAAAAGTTTCTACTCAAAGCGACTGAATTCTCGCTGACTCACAATTATTTTACATTCCTTGACACCTTGTACCTGCAGAGTCGGGGCACGGCGATGGGGGCACATTATGCTCCGAACTATGCAAACTTAACAATGGGGATGCTGGAGAAGATGATGCTGGGTCCGAATAACCCATTTAATGGTAATATTATCTATTATCGTCGCTATATTGATGACCTCATACTGATATGGGATGGTGACTTCGACTCAACCAATAAATTTGTGAACTACATGAATGATAATACATGGGGTATTTCATTTACATCAAACACTAGCGAACAGAAAATTGAATACCTGGATGTAGCATTATATATCGAAGATGGAGTTATTAAAACACGCAACCACTTCAAAAATGTGGACGCAAATGGGTATGTCGACTATAGGAGCAGTCACTATAAACCCTGGAGGAAGAACATACCGTTCGGCCAGTTCCTTAGAATCCGGAAAAACTGTACAGATTTAAAGACATATGATAATCAGGCTGAGATCTTGTCCAATAAATTCAAACGGAAACACTTCCCTAAATCATTGATTAAGGAAGCGAAGTTTAGAGCCAGGAAGGCGGACAGACAGACCTTATTAAGGAAGGGGGCTGAATTACGATCGTCTGAAACTACCGATCAATCATCTGAAACACATTTTATAACTAGATTTGCAACGAACCATGTAGCCATCAAGGAGGCCCTCACTAAACATTGGCAACTACTTTTGAATGACCCATTCTTGAAAAGTTCTCTAGGAGACAAACCAAAATGTGTGTTTAGAAGGGCAAAAACACTTAAGAATCACTTGGCCCCGAGTAGAATTAGATCTTTGATACCAACGACCGTGTTCGATGGAGGGCGAGTGGGGAAATGTGGAGTGAAAAGATGCCTGTGTTGCCAAAGAATTTCGGATAAAAGTGAGGATTTTAAATCTACAACAACAGGAGAAACCTTCCAGATTAAAGAATATATGACATGTGGCTCAAGATTTATAATTTATCTGATCACGTGTACATGCAACCTCCAATATGTGGGCAGAACTACACAGTCATGCAGAGAAAGATGGGGCCAACATAGGCGCAACATCCTGAATGGATACACAAAACACGGTCTTTCCAGACACTGCAAAGAAACACACGATCAAGACCCTACTACCCTCAATATCTGCCCCATAGAACTAATCCCTGAGGATGCCATTGACAGATACGGCAAACTAAGAGCAAGGGAAATGTATTGGGTGTTCAAACTGAGAACCTTACACCCAGAAGGACTCAACATCTGCCTGGAACATAATTTTTAAAGCAGTTTTTCAATCTATAAGTTTCAACCCTTAAGCAGAATCACAAATATGAATGTTGGATTAATTCCACATAGCATCCTAAAACAGACTATACTACATAAGAATAGGGATATAATTTCGTACTATCCCCCCATTCCGTCCCCCCCCCCATCCCCCTCCCCTGTTTCCCCACTTCTACTTTCTCCCTCCCTCCCTCCCTCCCCTCTCCCGCTACCTCTTCTCTCAAGTCCTCCCTCGGCCCCCCGCCCCCCCCCCTCCCCTATTTCTGCACCCTCCGTCTACCTCTCCCCCGCCCTTTCTGCCCACCAGGCTACATTTATATATTTTAATTATCCCATACAATACCCTATTGTCGATTATACACGTTGGATAGAACAATCGACTTTCATCTACTTAAATATAAATCCATTTATTTTACTTTAATGGGCTATTTCTCTATTGCTGCTAGAATAGGGCCCATAGATTCTTAAGTTGGAGGTGAGGGACCTCCTGCAGGTCACAAGGTTATGCATGTTATTAGGTTATCAGGGTCCCACTCCATATAATAGTACGCCATCACAATATCCCCCAAAACCCCTCCCCCCCTCTCCCCTCCCTCCACAACAGCCTCCGGTAGGTGTACACACCTAGAGCTCGAATCCCTCCTCCGTTCTCAGTAATAGTTAAACAATTCTCCGTTGTACCTGTAGAGATATTAACAATAGGATTATCTACTAGAATTCATAAGTTTATGGGTTAATGTATTATGAGGTGCTAAACATTATATATGAACAGCGAGAGCCCACCCCTTCACAGATGTCGGGACGAGAGCCCACCCCAGACCTACCTCCCAGTCACCCGTGCTAGTTTGTATAGGTAGCAAATAAAAGAGGGCAAACTTTTGAATTATATATTTTTATTATTTCCTTTTATATATGTTAAGTTTTAATTCTTTTTAGAATGATTACCGCTCCACAAAAGTAGCAAGTACAACCAATATGGCCCCCGAGATAGGATGGCCACACGCAAGATGGCCGCCACCCATACACTCTCCTTATTATGGGGTTAGGATAGCCACACACAAGATGGCCGCTGCATGAAGATAGAGTAGCCACACACAAGATGGCCACCGCTCGTACACTTCCCCTATCGCTGACGCACTTCCGACGGATGTGACGTCACGCTGGTTCCGGACTTCCGCGCACACGAACTTTAGTCTGCGGCCATACACTCTTTAAAAAGGAAACACAACAGACCGCGCATATGGCGCCCACGCTGTACATCTCTGCTATACAGGTAAGCTACTCTATGGCCTCCTACACCCGGCCACCTATCCGCACCTATCTCCCCGACTGCCCGTGAGGCCACCAGGGTTCACTAATACAAATTATATAGGAACCCCTGGTCACATCCTTATAGCTAGCATATCTGGCCCCATTCTTTATACCAGGCGGGTCCGGTTTCATTAGAGACACAGACCCCTTACCAGTATGCATTGCTCTGTAACCCCTTGCATTATACGGCCCCTTTTCTATCTAGGTAGTCACTTCTCACTAATAGCCTAGGACTGTAGATTATGTGTTAAGGTTAACTCAGCCCGACATGGGGTACCTTTGGATATGGACTTTATGTGGATATGGGTATGAATATGGATCATTGTGTAGAGGTTAGTCTAGCCTGATATTGGATTCCATTTTTGTATTTTATGATTTTTATGCTAAATATGTCTTATAGATGCCTGTATAATATAGTGAATATATTTACAGTTTTAGGATTTAGAGATAATGTGTACAGGTATATACATATGTAGACATGTGCTTATAATGTATGTGTTTATGCATACAGATTTTGGAAAGTAATTTGATGCATGTAAATTTTGGAATGTTATTTTATTATTGCTATTTTATATGAGGTGAGATGTTTTTAGCCTAAGCGCCATCTTGTTCTCATTTCTTTTTCTGAAGCACTTTATTTGACCTGAGGAAGCGACTTGTGGTCGCGAAACGCGTTGTCCAGTCTATAGTGCTATTAATAAACTCGATTTACATGATCCGTATGTGTCCGAGCCTTCATAACAGGTAAGACGCATTACGCTTATCTGTGTTCAATTGATATTATATATATTACAGGACTTAAGGGCGCCTCCCACAGTGTTTGTTACTTTCTAATACCCCACTACGTGGGGTTATACTTACTGTAAGTCCATTATAGTAGTATTCTTTTCCGGGAGCGGCGACCGACAAGGCCGAGTGGAGACGGTATTTCTCCACATGTTCTGATGGTGGTTGCCTAGATAGCAACCCAGAATTGTGAGTATATTTCTTCTATACTAGATCATCTTACGCAACGGTAATACACGATATCGGGCTCCCGGTGTCCCTGTGTTTTTTATCTCTATTAGCCCAACTAAAATACAATGTCTATCTAACTAACAACAATATAGGTGTATATAGGAGGTGTATGTGAGCAAAAACGCTAGGTGAATGAACACAATAAAGCTCTTGCTAAGCCAAAGCACAAAGGAGCAGATCTCTCTCTGTACAAAGTCAGGCAAGGACGGAAAAACCTAACATGGCGGCCGCTATTTATAGGGTAGGGGCTGGCCAGGGTCCCCCTCAGTGATTGGCTGCCGTCAGAGGGCCTGGGAGCCCTCTGATTGGCTCTGAGGACATCAATCTGGGCTATGACGCTATTCGAGCTCGGTATTCGAGCTCGAATAGCACTGTTAGCTCGAATAGCGCGAATAGTGAATGTGCTATTCGAGTTCACTCGAATAGCCCATTCGAATATCTCCAGCTATTCGGAGGTCGAATACCGAGCTCGAATAGCTGAAAAAGAGGACTTAAAGAGACAATGAAAGCAAAAAAAAAAAATATGATATAATGATTTGTATGTGTAGTACAGCTAAGAAATAAAACATTAGGAGCAGAGACGTAAGTCTAATATTATTTCCAGTACAGGAAGAGTTAAGAAACTTCAGTTGTTATCTATGCAAAAGAGCCATTGAGCTCCACGACTTTCAAAGTCACAGAGATTTCTGTCTTCTGAAGCTTGTTATCTCAACTGTCAGTCTCTGTATTTCTTTTTCTCTCCAGAGGACAGGTCAATAGTTCACTGGCCTGCTCTGTAAAATCATTTAGAATGCTAAGTAGTGTGTAAACTGCAAATATTAGAGAATGATGCAATGTTATTAAAAAAACAAACAAACTATATAACTGTAAAATAAAAAAAATAAAATATGAGAATATTTTCTTTTTTTCCTCTTTAACCCCCTTGGCGGTATGAAAAATACCGCCAGGGGGCAGCGCAGCAGTTTTTAAAATTTTTTTTTTTTTAAATCATGTAGCGAGCCCACAGCATCCCCCCAGCCCCGCCGATCGCCTCCGGCGATAGGCAATCAGGAAATCCCGTTCAAAGAACGGGATTTCCTGGAGGGCTTCCCCCGTCGCCATGGCGACGGGGCGGGATGACGTCACCGACGTCAGCGACGTCGGGACGTCATTGGGAGACCCGATCCACCCCTTGGCGCTGCCTGGCACTGATTGACCAGGCAGCGCAGGGGTCTGGGGGGGGGCTGCGCGCCGCACCGGATAGCGGCGATCGGGCGCGTGGCGGCGGCGATCGGGGTGCTGGCACAGTTAGCAAAGTGCTAGCTGCGTCCAGCAAAAAAAAAAAAATATGAAAATCGGCCCAGCAGGGCCTGAGCGGCACCCTCCGGCGGCTTACCCCGTGTCCAGCACGGGGTTACCGCTAAGGAGATTAAAGAGACCATCCCGCCCAACTCGGGACTGTTGTGCCCTATGGAATTAAAGAGACCCTGAAGCGAGAATAAATCTCGCTTCAGAGCTCATAGTTAGCAGGGGCATGTATGCCCCTGCTAAACCGCTGCTATCGCGCCGTTAAACGGGGGTCCCTTCACCCCCAACCCCCCCCCCCCTGCAACACTTGGTCGCAGACTTGGTCGCTCATGGAGGCAGGGCTAACGGCTGCAGCCCTGCCTCCAGTCGCGTCTATCAGCGGCGCATCGCCGCCTCTCCCCCGCCCCTCTCAGTGAAGGGGAGAGGCGGCGATACGCGCTGACAGAAGCGTGTGGGGCAGGGCTGCGGCGGTTAGCCCTGCCCCAACCAGGTAGCGCTCCCGCGCTGCACCGAGGGGATTTGTGAGGTGAGGGACCCCCGTTTAGTGGCTCGATAGCAGCGGTTTAGCAGGGGCACACATGCCCCTGCTAACTATGAGGTCTGAAGCGAGATTTATTCTCGCTTCAGACTCTCTTTAAAGGTGGAGTGTGCTGGCCAGAGGCCAGGGCACTATAAGATCGTTTCAGCTGGAAAGCTTCCTCCTTTTGGATTCGTATGAGATACAGCAAACTTCTAGCAAACTTCTGCAAACTTTCTACGCTGGATCAAGGGCTGGTAAGTGATTTATTTTTTTACTACAGTAGAATCCCTTTGTATTAAACGTCAAGGAACTTAGCCAATTAGCCTACTATGTCAGAAGTTTACTGTAGCAGAATTGGTCGCACAAAGTATTTTTATACGGCCGCATGGCCAGGACCTGTGGACTGAGTTTACTATAGCCAGCTGATTACTATACCAGAGATATTCTACTATAGTCTGGCATTTAGCAAGCGTTTACCCTGCACCATGTAGCTCATTAAAGAATAAAGTACAGCAGGGAGGCTGGCAGAAGTGTGATGGGGTAGAAAGGGGGAAGGGCAGCTAGATGTCCTTTCTGGATAGAACAAAGCCACAAAGCCATTAAGGCAACAGAATCAGTTGCTTCATTCGTATACAAAGAAGCAGTAACTTGCACCATCTGTCTGTACTCAACTTGATTTATTGCCTTTGGTGAAAGCTATAAGTACAGGAGTGTTACATCATCATTGGTACACCTTGTACATGCTGTGCAGCGGTTGCGGGGTGGAGGTGGGCGCCTTAGGCTCAGGTGGGATCGGCGACAGCCGTTTCGAGTCCTGCTGGTCTCATGGTCACGCTGCATTCCACTAAACATGGCGTCATGCGTACTTCCTGTATATCAAGTAGAGAAACCCTGCCCCTTCCAGAAGCAACGAAGACGTCAGTGTAAGGAGTCAGGGCTGTGGAGTCGGTCCAAAAATCCACCGACTCCGACTCCGACTCCTCAGTTTAGGATTCCTCCGACTCCGACTCCATGACTCCGACTCCTCTAATTTGCATATTACAATTTTGTTGATTAAAAGTATGTAACATGAAATTCGTCTCTTAACTGCCAACGCTTAGGAATTTTACAAGACAACTGAAGTGAGAAGGATATGAAGACTACTATATTTATTCCCTTTAGACTAAAACTAGTCCTTGGTAAGAGTACTTGTAAAAGGTACAAACCGGAACAAAGAACATCTATCAGGCCCTAGGCAATGTAAGTGTGGGTACATGTAAGAATGATGTGCAGGTACTCTGCAGGGGAATGAGGAGATTGTAAACAGACAACACCTCTGTGTTCAATGTGCACAGCATTCTCAGTGGATTCCCTGCAGCTCTGTGGGGAGTGCATATGTAGAGTATAGTACTACTGTGTAACAAAGTAAACCTGAGACAGATGAAATTAAAGTTTTATACATACCTGGGGCTTCCTCCAGCCGCCTTCAGGATAATCAGTCCCTCGTTGTCCTCCTCCGCCACCTGGATCTTCTGCTATGAGTCCAGGTACTTGAGCCAGTCAGGCGTGGTGCGCATGTACACACTCCGCCGCCAGGAGCATACTACACCTGTGCAGCACTATTGCGCAGGTGCAGAATGTTCCTGGCTGTGGGAGCGGCATGCGGCCGGACAGCGCTGACTGGCTGAATTACCAGGACTCATAGCAGAAGATCCGGGTGGTGAAGGACAGCGAGGGACTGATTAGCCTGAAGGGGGCTGGAGGAAGCCCCAGGTATGTATAAAACTTTACTTTTCATCCATCTCAGGTACCCTTTAATTTGTAGTCACCAAACCAAATTTTAACAACATATCAAATTATTTGATTTCATCAGCAAAGGGAGTGCATACATTTGCATAAATCCGCATCAATGCAGAATTATTTCCATCTCGTAGACCATCTCTATTAGTGACACAGCTACACATCAGGCTTTATTCTTACAGCATAGATGTTATTTAGTATATATAAGAGATTCCTGTGTACACATCATATATACAGTCACAATCAGATATGTATATCTGACCTTAAAAATACGGGGACTGCTTTATTGAAGCAGCACAAGTAACTAATTTTGATTGGTTTATTTCATTTTTGTGGACTAAGCACAGCTATTACTGTATATATACTGTATATATACATTATTTTTAATGACTATTATCTGAGAAATAGAACATTTTATCATATTTTCTATTTTAATTACAGTTACAAATTCATTAGGAGTCGGAGTCGGTGCATTTTTTCCCGACTCCGACTCCAGGCACCCAAAATTGCCCGACTCCACGACTCCGACTCCACGACTCCGACTCCGACTCCACAGCCCTGTAAGGAGTTCATTGCCCAGGAGGGGAAGGTATCTGGCATCCATAGTGCAGATAAGCGCTCATGTGCACAAACTATGCGACCTATTGGTCGCATATTACAGAAACCTATTCTGCCACTAGATTGCGCTGTCATCTATAACAAACATCAGCAACAATCAAAGGAGCGCAATCGTACATCCAATGGATGTAATGGGGGTGTGCATAATTTAACATTCCCATCTTTCCGTGGTACATAGAGTCGGGTGCCACCTTCTGGCCTAAGAAATGAGTGCATCAGTGCATATAAATTAAATATAACAGCTGGGGCGTATCTGGGTAATATAGCGCCTATGGCAAACACTGAAATTGCGCCCCATATCCATACTGGAGGTTTCCCTTCAGTATGGATATGCAGAGGTGTGTCCACCCCAGTATAGGTAGCCAGAGGTGCCCCCCTCCCAGCACAGGTATTTAGATGACCCCCCCTCCATATAAGTAGCTTCCCCAGTATAGGTTGTTAGAGTTAGCCCCCCAAGTATAAGTAACAAGCGGCATCCCTCAGTATGGTAGTGGAGCATGAGAAAGGAGGGGGCAGAGGAAGGAAGAGACGGCCATGGCGCCTATGGTGCTGTGGCGCCCATGGCATGAGCCACGCCTGCACCCCTCTAGATACGCCTCTGTATAACAGTGAAACACTAAAAACATATGTTACGATGGCTGATAACAGGATAAGCTTAAACCTTACAATTAATCATACGCTATTTTGTCTATGGAAATAGGCTGAATGGCATAAAGGATTGGCATGAACAGAATCAGTTGCTTTATACTGAACAGTGGCAAGCATTCATTTCAGTATAAGGAAAAAGTTTTGAAGCAGAATGAGGCTATTTATTGGCTAATGACTTACTTCTATGCTTCACCTACATTGCTTTACAATCTCATTAAAGGACAACTGTCGCAAAAAACTTAAAATTTAAAACATATATAAACACATACAAATAAGAAGTACATTTCTTCCAGAGTAAAATTAGTTATAAATTACTTCTCTCCTATGTTGTTATCACGTCCAAGGCTTCGGTTGAATGTAATCGTTGATTACATCTTTTACAGGGACCGCCTCGTGTAGGCATCTCCCACACAGTCCCCTCCCTAAACACCTGTCAACCACATCCTAGAAGCTGCAAAAAAGAAACTTAAAAAAAGATGTAATCATCAATTACATTCAACCGAAGCCTCCCACCTGAATGCTAATTTATGCAATTCCTGCTAGATTTGGTATGGCAGGCAAAGGGTGTATGACCGTACACCTGATTGGCTGACTGGCGCCTGCTGACCAGATAAAGGTAGGAATTTGCTTGAACTGGTAGTGAGCAATTGTGTGTACTACGTCATATCAAGTCCACCCCAGGTGGAGGGGTGTTACCCCCTTTTTTCCTCATCTACGGAGAGCAACTTCTTAATCCTTGTGAAAAGTTTTCACTCAAAAAGCATAAAATGTGAGCTGATCGATAGGGAATGGCCTGCGGGGTCCGTTAAAAATGGGGCCAGTTACCGTAGTTAAAAAACGGCGCCCCATAGAGAACCACTATCGCTTGTTATTTTTCGTTTTCCACAGCTAAAAAACGGCGCCGGTTTTAAAAACGAAATTTATCGTTTATATTTATATTTGTATTGCTCCCAAACGATATTTTTCGTTTTAACCCTTGCTTTGCTGCCGTTTGGAAAATATCTGCCCGCCGGCTTTAATGTTTAATAGCAAAGCCCCCTTAAAAGCTAAAAACACCAAATTTGCAGGGAATGTTAAGAAGAAAATTGTGAACAAGAAGAAAAATGTTTTTTTCAAAAAGACCTTATAGTTTTTGAGAAAATCGATTTTGAATATTCTTCTTCTGACCGTGGGAAAATTAAACGCCCGCCGACTTTAGCGGTTAATAACAAAGCCCCTTTAAATGCCAGAAACACCAAATGTGTAGGGAATGTTAAGAAGAAAATTGTGAACAAGAGGAAAATTTTTTTTTCAAAAACACCTTATAGTTTTTGAGAAAATCGATTTTAAATCTTCAAAGAGGAAAATGTATCTATTTAAATCGCGTACTGTCATTTCCGCGGCGGAAACAATTCCCGCTGACTTTAGCAGTTAATAGCAAAGTCCCCTTAAATCCCAGCAACACCAAATTTGCAGGATATGTTAAAAAGATACTGGGAAACAATACTTTTAAAAAAAAAAAAATTTTTTTTTTTTAATTTAAATTTTTGGGTTATGTTTAGAGTGTGGGAATTTTTTTTGAAAAAAATGACGTGGGGTCCCCCCTCCCAAGCCTCTGTAACCCCTTGTCCCCCATGCAGGCTGGGATAGCCAGAATGCGGAGCCCCTGCCGACTGGGGATTCGCACCCTGAGCTATACCAGCCCGCATGGTCCATGGTATGGGGGGGCTTCGGGGGGGGGGGAGGGGCGGCCAAGCCTTCCCCTCCTCCCCTGAGCCCTTGTCCAATCCTGGGGCACTGGAGGTGGGGGCGACGACTCCCTGGGGGGGGGTTCATGGTGGCATCTGGGAGTCCCCTTTAAGAAGGGGAACCCAGATGCCTGCCCCCCAACCAGGAAGCGCTCCCGCGCTGCACCGAGGGGATTTGTGAGGTGAGGGACCCCCGTTTAGTGGCGCGATAGCAGCGGTTTAGCAGGGGCACACATGCCCCTGCTAACTATGAGGTCTGAAGCGAGATTTATTCTCGCTTCAGACTCTCTTTAAAGGTGGAGTGTGCTGGCCAGAGGCCAGGGCACTATAAGATCATTTCAGCTGGAAAGCTTCCTCCTTTTGGATTCGTATGAGATACAGCAAACTTCTAGCAAACTTCTGCAAACTTTCTACGCTGGATCAAGGGCTGGTAAGTGATTTATTTTTTTACTACAGTAGAATCCCTTTGTATTAAACGTCAAGGAACTTAGCCAATTAGCCTACTATGTCAGAAGTTTACTGTAGCAGAATTGGTCGCACAAAGTATTTTTATACGGCCGCATGGCCAGGACCTGTGGACTGAGTTTACTATAGCCAGCTGATTACTATACCAGAGATATTCTACTATAGTCTGGCATTTAGCAAGCGTTTACCCTGCACCATGTAGCTCATTAAAGAATAAAGTACAGCAGGGAGGCTGGCAGAAGTGTGATGGGGTAGAAAGGGGGAAGGGCAGCTAGATGTCCTTTCTGGATAGAACAAAGCCACAAAGCCATTAAGGCAACAGAATCAGTTGCTTCATTCCTATACAAAGAAGCAGTAACTTGCACCATCTGTCTGTACTCAACTTGATTTATTGCCTTTGGTGAAAGCTATAAGTACAGGAGTGTTACATCATCATTGGTACACCTTGTACATGCTGTGCAGCGGTTGCGGGGGTGGAGATGGGCGCCTTAGGCTCAGGTGGGATCGGCGACAGCCGTTTCGAGTCCTGCTGGTCTCATGGTCACGCTGCATTCCACTAAACATGGCGTCATGCGTACTTCCTGTATATCAAGTAGAGAAACCCTGCCCCTTCCAGAAGCAACGAAGACGTCAGTGTAAGGAGTCAGGGCTGTGGAGTCGGTCCAAAAATCCACCGACTCCGACTCCGACTCCTCAGTTTAGGATTCCACCGACTCCGACTCCTCTAATTTGCATATTACAATTTTGTTGATTAAAAGTATGTAACATGAAATTCGTCTCTTAACTGCCAACGCTTAGGAAATTTACAAGACAACTGAAGTGAGAAGGATATGTAGACTACTATATTTATTCCCTTTAGACTAAAACTAGTCCTTGGTAAGAGTACTTGTAAAAGGTACAAACCGGAACAAAGAACATCTATCAGGCCCTAGGCAATGTAAGTGTGGGTACATGTAAGAATGATGTGCAGGTACTCTGCAGGGGAATGAGGAGATTGTAAACAGACAACACCTCTGTGTTCAATGTGCACAGCATTCTCAGTGGATTCCCTGCAGCTCTGTGGGGAGTGCATATGTAGAGTATAGTACTACTGTGTAACAAAGTAAACCTGAGACAGATGAAATTAAAGTTTTATACATACTTGGGGCCAGGGGAGGACTGACAACTCATGGGGCCCCCGGGCAATAGGAGATTATGGGGCCCCCATACCAGTGTTTCCCACCTTTCACGTTATATTTTTACAGACTAAGATATAATCATTTATTGACAACAGTAAATATGTTATATTGAGATATAGTACACTGACAAAAATCCCTGCGCCGCGCTAAGTGCGGCGCGCCAAAAATGGGTGTGGTCACGCAACAGAATGTGGGCGTGGTCATGGGTGGGGCAAAATATACATGACCTTAGCAGTGGTGTAAAAGGTCTGCCGGGGAAGTCTGAACTCTGCCATAGTGTTTCCCCCAAAAAATAGATGTAATCTGACAGCATTTCACCAAAAATCCATGCAATTTGGCAGAGGTTTCTCCAAAATACAGATAATATGGCAGTCGTTCCCCCAAAATAGACGTTATCTGGCAGCAGCGGTTCCCCCAAATACACATAATTTGGCAGCGGATCACCAAAAATACATGTAGCAGCAGTGGTTCCCCCAAAATACACAGAATCTGGAAGCACCAGTTCCCCCATTATACACAATCTGGCAGCGGTTCCCCAAAAATACACATAATCTGGCAGCTGTTTCTCAAAATACACTTAATCTGAGAGCAGCAGTTCCCCAAAAATAGTTAATCTGGCAGCAGTTCCGCCAATAGGTGCCCCCAGTATAGGTAACCAGGTCAAAAGGTATCCCCAGTGGAAGTATCCAGGTCTATAGGTGTCCCCAGTATAAGTAGCCTAATCTACAGGTGTCCCCAGAATAGATAACCAGGTCTATAGATGTCCCCATTTAAGATAGCCAGGTCTATAGGTGTCTCCTGTATAGATAGCCAGGTCTTTAGGTGTCCCCAGTATATGTAGCCAGGTGTATAGGTGTCCCCAGTATAGCCAGGTCTATAGGTGCCCCCAGTATATGCAGCCAGGTGTATAGGTGCCCCCAGTATATGCAGCCAGGTGTATAGGTGCCCCCAGTATATGCAGTCAGATGTATAGGTCTCCCCAGTATAGCCAGGTGTATAGGTCTCCCCAGTATAGCCAGGTGTATAGGTCTCCCCAGTATATGCAGCCAGGTGTATAGGTGTCCCCAGTATAGCCAGGTTTATAGGTGCCCCCAGTATATGTAGCTAGGTCTATAAGTGCCCCCAGTATATGTAGTCAGGTGTATAAGTGCCCCCAGTATATGCAGCCAGGTGTATAGGTCTCCCCAGTATATGCAGCCAGGTGTATAGGTCTCCCCAGTATATGCAGCCAGGTGTATAGGTGTCCCCAGTATAGCCAGGTTTATAGGTGCCCCCAGTATATGTAGCTAGGTCTATAAGTGCCCCCAGTATATGTAGTCAGGTGTATAAGTGCCCCCAGTATATGCAGCCAGGTGTATAGGTCTCCCCAGTATATGCAGCCAGGTGTATAGGTCTCCCCAGTATAGCCAGGTCTATAGGTGCCCTCAGTATATGTAGCTAGGTCTATAAGTGCCCCCAGTATAAGCAGCCAGGCTTGTAGGTGTCTCCAGGAGGGGAGACAGCCAGTGAAGGAGGGCGATGGGCATAGCAGCGGAGAAGGGGGGAAGTTCCCCCCCCCCTTCTCTCACCTTGGGGCTCCCCTTCCTGGCTGTCCCCTCCGTAATCTGTAATGTGTCGGACAGCTGGAAGCGGCTGACAGCAGGCGGAGACTTACCGCTGTTCAGCCACCGGAGGCATCGCTGATCTGTGTGCAGCTAGTCTGGGCTTCTCAAGCCCACACTAGCTGCACACAGATCAGCGATCCCTCCGGTGGCTGAACAGCGTCTCCGCCCGCTGTCAGCCGCTTCCAGCTGTCCGACACATTACAGATTATGGAGGGGACAGCCAGGAAGGAAGGCCCCAAGGTGAGAGAAGGGGGGGGAACTACCCCCCTTCTCCGCTGCTATGCCCATTGCCCTCCTTCACTGGCTGTCTCCCCTCCTGGTCAGGCTTCTCTGGCGGGCCCCCCCTGACCACGGGCCCTCGGTCCGTGCCCGAGTGCCCTAATGGTCAGTCCGCCCCTGCTTGGGGCTTCCTCCAGCCGCCTTTAGGTTAATCAGTCCCTCGTTGTCCTCCTCCGCCACCTGGATCTTCTGCTATGAGTCCAGGTACTTGAGCCAGTCAGGCGTGGTGCGCATGCACACACTCCGCCGCCAGGAGCATACTACACCTGTGCAGCACTATTGCGCAGGTGCAGAATGTTCCTGGCTGTGGGAGCGGCATGCGGCCGGACAGCGCTGACTGGCTGAATTACCAGGACTCATAGCAGAAGATCCGGGTGGTGAAGGACAGCGAGGGACTGATTAGCCTGAAGGGGGCTGGAGGAGGCCCCAGGTATGTATAAAACTTTACTTTTCATCCGTCTCAGGTACCCTTTAATTTGTAGTCACCAAACCAAATTTTAACAACATATCAAATTATTTGATTTCATCAGCAAAGGGAGTGCATACATTTGCATAAATCCGCATCAATGCAGAATTATTTCCATCTCGTAGACCATCTCTATTAGTGACACAGCTACACATCAGGCTTTATTCTTACAGCATAGATGTTATTTAGTATATATAAGAGATTCCTGTGTACACATCATATATACAGTCACAATCAGATATGTATATCTGACCTTAAAAATACGGGGACTGCTTTATTGAAGCAGCACAAGTAACTAATTTTGATTGGTTTATTTCATTTTTGTGGACTAAGCACAGCTATTACTGTATATATACTGTATATATACATTATTTTTAATGACTATTATCTGAGAAATAGAACATTTTATCATATTTTCTATTTTAATTACAGTTACAAATTCATTAGGAGTCGGAGTCGGAGTCGGTGCATTTTTTCCCGACTCCGACTCCAGGCACCCAAAATTGCCCGACTCCACGACTCCGACTCCACGACTCCGACTCCGACTCCACAGCCCTGTAAGGAGTTCATTGCCCAGGAGGGGAAGGTATCTGGCATCCATAGTGCAGATAAGCGCTCATGTGCACAAACTATGCGACCTATTGGTCGCATATTACAGAAACCTATTCTGCCACTAGATTGCGCTGTCATCTATAACAAACATCAGCAACAATCAAAGGTGCGCAATCGTACATCCAATGGATGTAATGGGGGTGTGCATAATTTAACATTCCCATCTTTCCGTGGTACATAGAGTCGGGTGCCACCTTCTGGCCTAAGAAATGAGTGCATCAGTGCATATAAATTAAATATAACAGCTGGGGCGTATCTGGGTAATATAGCGCCTATGGCAAACACTGAAATTGCGCCCCATATCCATACTGGAGGTTTCCCTTCAGTATGGATATGCAGAGGTGTGTCCACCCCAGTATAGGTAGCCAGAGGTGCCCCCCTCCCAGCACAGGTATTTAGATGACCCCCCCTCCATATAAGTAGCTTCCCCAGTATAGGTTGTTAGAGTTAGCCCCCCAAGTATAAGTAACAAGCGGCATCCCTCAGTATGGTAGTGGAGCATGAGAGAGGAGGGGGCAGAGGAAGGAAGAGACGGCCATGGCGCCTATGGTGCTGTGGCGCCCATGGCATGAGCCACGCCTGCACCCCTCTAGATACGCCTCTGTATAACAGTGAAACACTAAAAACATATGTTACGATGGCTGATAACAGGATAAGCTTAAACCTTACAATTAATCATACGCTATTTTGTCTATGGAAATAGGCTGAATGGCATAAAGGATTGGCATGAACAGAATCAGTTGCTTTATACTGAACAGTGGCAAGCATTCATTTCAGTATAAGGAAAAAGTTTTGAAGCAGAATGAGGCTATTTATTGGCTAATGACTTACTTCTATGCTTCACCTACATTGCTTTACAATCTCATTAAAGGACAACTGTCGCAAAAAACTTAAAATTTAAAACATATATAAACACATACAAATAAGAAGTACATTTCTTCCAGAGTAAAATTAGTTATAAATTACTTCTCTCCTATGTTGTTATCACGTCCAAGGCTTCGGTTGAATGTAATCGTTGATTACATCTTTTACAGGGACCGCCTCGTGTAGGCATCTCCCACACAGTCCCCTCCCTAAACACCTGTCAACCACATCCTAGAAGCTGCAAAAAAGAAACTTAAAAAAAGATGTAATCATCAATTACATTCAACCGAAGCCTCCCACCTGAATGCTAATTTATGCAATTCCTGCTAGATTTGGTATGGCAGGCAAAGGGTGTATGACCGTACACCTGATTGGCTGACTGGCGCCTGCTGACCAGATAAAGGTAGGAATTTGCTTGAACTGGTAGTGAGCAATTGTGTGTACTACGTCATATCAAGTCCACCCCAGGTGGAGGGGTGTTACCCCCTTTTTTCCTCATCTACGGAGAACAACTTCTTAATCCTTGTGAAAAGTTTTCAGTCAAAAAGCATAAAATGTGAGCTGATCGATAGGGAATGGCCTGCGGGGTCCGTTAAAAATGGCGCCAGTTACCGTAGTTAAAAAACGGCGCCCCATAGAGAACCACTATCGCTAGTTATTTTTCGTTTTTTTCCGTTTGGAAAATATCTGCCCGCCGGCTTTAATGTTTAATAGCAAAGCCCCCTTAAAAAGCTAAAAACACCAAATTTGCAGGGAATGTTAGGAAGAAAATTGTGAACAAGAGGAAAAATGTTTTTTCAAAAAGACCTTATAGTTTTTGAGAAAATCGATTTTGAATATTCTTCTTCTGACCGTGGGAAAATTAAACGCCCGCCGACTTTAGCGGTTAATAGCAAAGCCCCTTTAAATGCCAGAAACACCAAATGTGTAGGGAATGTTAAGAAGAAAATTGTGAACAAGAGGAAAATTTTTTTTTCAAAAACACCTTATAGTTTTTGAGAAAATCGATTTTAAATCTTCAAAGAGGAAAATATATCTATTTAAATCGCGTACTGTCATTTCCGCGGCGGAAACAATTCCCGCTGACTTTAGCAGTTAATAGCAAAGTCCCCTTAAATCCCAGCAACACCAAATTTGCAGGATATGTTAAAAAGATACTGGGAAACAATATTTTTTAAAAAAAATTGAAAATGTTTTCTTTTTTAAATTTAAATTTTTGGGTTATGTTTAGAGTGTGGGAATTTTTTTGAAAAAAAATGACGTGGGGTCCCCCCTCCCAAGCCTCTGTAACCCCTTGTCCCCCATGCAGGCTGGGATAGCCAGAATGCGGAGCCCCTGCCGACTGGGGATTCGCACCCTGAGCTATACCAGCCCGCATGGTCCATGGTATGGGGGGGCTTCGGGGGAGGCGGGGGGAGGGGCGGCCAAGCCTTCCCCTCCTCCCCTGAGCCCTTGTCCAATCCTGGGGCACCGGAGGTGGGGGCGACGACTCCCTGGGGGGGGTTCATGGTGGCATCTGGGAGTCCCCTTTAAGAAGGGGAACCCAGATGCCTGCCCCCCTCCCAGGAGAAACGAGTATAGGGGTGCACCCCTTACCCATTTCCACAAAGGGTTAAATGAAATAAAAACGCAACCACGAGAAAAGTATTTTATTATTCTAAATTAACCATAAATACTTACCTGTACCTTTAAAAAAGTTTTCCCACGCCAATATCCACGGTAAACGATCCAACGAACTGTATCCTCTTATGTTGTGATCTTCAATTAAGTTGATTGAAGATTTCCGACGCCTCCCACATAGCAGAGAATGCCTCCTTTTGGACGCATAGCTGCCGGCTCCTGCTGTCTCTCCCCACCTCCTCACCTGTCACTCTCACCTAGCCTGGCACACATGGGTGCGCAGGGTGCCAGGCTAGGTGAGGGTGACAGGTGCAGGCAGGTGGGGAGAGACAGCAGCAAGCCGGCAGCTTCACGTCCTGCTCAGGACGCATTCTCTGCTATACTAACAGTTCTTGAATCATCCGGTTCTTTTTAATGAATCGGTTATTTTTTTTTATGAATTGGCTCATTTTACTTTGAAACTTTAAAATTGATTTTCTCAAAAAGTATAAGGTCTTTTTGAAAAAAAATTGTTTTCCTCTAGTTCCCACTATTCCACTTAACATTCCCAACACTTTTGGTGTTTCTACTATGTAAGGGGACTTTGCTATTAACCGTTAAAGTCGGCGGCCATTAAAGTCTATGGGGCGAATCGAACTTCCGCAAAAGTTTGCCTGGTGCAGGCGAACGCGAACCCCCAAAGTTCGCCTGGAACCGTTCGCCGGCGAACCGTTCGCTACATCTCTACATTTCCCTTCTCAAATATCACTGTGTGTGTCTCATATATGGTATATTTAACTGACATTTTTTATCGTAACAACCATCGATTTATACAGGAAAATCATGACGATTAACAATGTTGCCTAAACTTTCGCACCCCACTGTATATATAGTATATTCTGGTGTATAAGACTACTTTTTAACCCTTGAAAATCTTCTGAAAAGTTGGGGGTCATCTTATACGCCAGGTGTCTTTGATGCCGGGTGATACATGATGCGCATATGGGATATGCTGATGTTTACCCAATGCTGATACGCGATGCGCATACGCGACATGCTGATGATTACAGAGTGCTGGAGATTTGGTGGTCGCCACACATGCTGGAGGGGAGCTCATCGATCATGCTGCAAGGTCTGGGACGCCCAGGGTATGGAAGAAAGAGATTGCACTGTGCCCATAAAACACGCCTCTTCCATTCGTCTGGCCCGCCCTTTCCTGTTACTGATCTCACTGCTGAGGACTGTAGTGAAGTGGCACAGGCAAGCATGTGCGAGATCTGACAGGTGTAGAAGGAGCTGACCAATCCGCTTGTGGAGAGGGAGAGTTGACCAATCCAACCAGTCAATCACCTGTATACTGTTATATACTGGGTACCACATACAGTACAGCACCAGTATCTGTTCATACATAGCAAGACCTGCAAAAGATTCCTGAGGCTTTTAAAACTCCCAGCCTGGTTCATTACTCAAAACCGCAATCATGGGTAAGACTGCCGACCTGACTGCAGTCCAGAAGGCCATCATTGACACCCTCAAGCAAGAGAGTAAGACACAGAAAGAAATTTCTGAACGAATAGGCTGTTCCCAGAGTGCTGTATCAAGGCACCTCAGTGGGAAGTCTGTGAGAAGGAAAAAGTGTGGCAGAAAACGCAGCACAACGAGAAGAGGTGACCGGACCCTGAGGGAGATTCTAGAGAAGGACCGATTCCAGACCTTGGGGGACCTGCGGAAGCAGTGGACTGAGTCTAGAGTAGAAACATCCTGAGCCACTGTGTACAGTTGTGTGCAGGAAATGGGCTACAGGTGCCACATTCCCCAGGTAAAGCCACTTTTGAACCAGAAACAGCAGGTGGAAGCGCCTGACCTGGGCTACAGAGAAGATGCACTGGACTGTTGCTCAGTGGTCCAAAGTACTTTTTTTCGGATGAAAGCAACATTTGCACGTCATTCGAAAATCAAGGTGCCAGAGTCTGGAGGAAGACTGGGGAGAGGGAAATGCCAAAATTCCTGAAGCCCAGTGTCAAGTACAGGTCAGGTGCTTCTGCCGCTGTTTCTGGTTCAAAAGTGGCTTTACCTGGGCAATGTGGCACCTGTAGCCCATTTCCTGTACATGCCTGTACACGGTGACACTGGATGTTTCTACTCCACACTCAGTCCACTGCTTCCGCAGGTCCCCCAAGGTCTGGAATCGGTCCTTCTCCACAATGTTCCTCAGGGTCCGGTCACCTCTTCTCGTTGTGCAGCGTTTTCTGCCACACTTTTTCCTTCTCACAGACTTCCCACTGAGGTGCCTTGATACAGCACTCTGGGAACAGCTTATTCGTTCAGAAATTTCTTTCTGTGTCTTACCCTCTTGCTTGAGGGTGTCAATGATGGCCTTCTGGACATCAGTCAGGTCGGCAGTCTTACCCATGATTGCGGTTTTGAGTAATGAACCAGCCTGGGAGTTTTTAAAAGCCTCAGGAATCTTTTGCAGGTGTTTAGAGTTAATTCGTTGATTCAGATGATTAGGTTAATAGCTCGCTTAGAGAACCTTTTCATGATATGCTAATTTTTTGAGATAGGAATTTTGGGTTTTCATGAGCTGTATGCCAAAATCATCAATATTAAAACAATAAAAGGCTTTGAACTACTTCAGTTGTGTGTAATGAATCTAAAATATATGAAAGTCTAATGTGTATCAGTACATTACAGAAAATAATGAACTATATCACAATATGCTAATTTTTTGAGAAGATCCTGTACACTTCATACACAGCCACACACACTACATACACAGCCGCACACACTACATACACAGCCGCACACACTACATACATAGCCACACACACTACATACACAGCCGCACACACTACATATACAGCCGCACACACTTCATACACAGCCACTCACACTTTATACACAGCCACTCACACTTCATACACATCCACTCACACTACATACACAGCCACCCACACTACATACACAGCCACCCACACTACATACACAGCCGCACACACTTCATACACAGCCACTCACACTACATACACAGCCACCCACACTACATACATAGCCACTCACACTACATACACTTCATACACAGCCACACACACTACATACACAGCCACACACACTACATACACAGCCGCACACACTACATACACAGCCGCACACACTACATACACAGCCGCACACACATACACAGCCACACACACTACATACACAGCCACTCACACTACATACATAGCCACACACAGAGAGACACACAGACACTCACTACACACACTACATACATAGCCACACACACAGAGCGACACACAGACACTCACTACACACACTACATACAGAGAGACACACAGACACTCAGTCACTACACACACTACATACATAGCCACACAAAGAGAGACACACAGACACTCACTACACACACTACATACATAGCCACACACAGAGAGACACACAGACACTCACTACACACACTACATACATAGCCACACACAGAGAGACACACAGACACTCACTACACACACTACATACATAGCCACACACAGAGAGACACACAGACACTCACTACACACACTACATACAGAGCCACACACAGAGAGACACACAGACACTCACTACACACTACATACAGAGAGACACACAGAGAGATGCACAGACACTCACTACACACTACATACACAGCGAAACACACAGACACACACACTACATACACACAGACAGCCAACGCAGCAGCAGACATAACATTTGGCCTCATTTATCACCCTGTCTGCAGGAGATTGCAGAAGAAAGAAGACTCATAACGGATTACCTCGCCATGGGAGTCTAGTATCCTGCTTGCTTGAGGAGGCGGGGCGGGGAGGGGGGCTGATAAGGAAGCATACAGAGGTTGACGAGAAGTATGCCTCCAGGTCCTAGTGCACGCCTCCGCACCAGACAGCAAAAGCCTGCTCCCAATTTGTGTCATACTCGTCCGCTTGCTTGTTAATGCATGCGGGCGGGTGGTGGACCCCTGAGCTGCGGGCCCCCTCTTCCCTCGGGCCCCCCCACCCCCGCATCCCTTGCATGGGCGGTAGGTACGCCCCTGACCATTAATGTTGCTTTCTACCGATGCCGAAAAAGCCTTTGACCGAGTGGACTGGACCTGGATGATGTCAGTACTCAGACATATTAATATGGGACCCAGAATGCTTAAATATGTAAAAGCCTTATACTCTAATCCTTATGCACATATTAGAATTAATGGAACTCTCTCACCATCATTACAGATATCCAATGGCACCCGCCAAGGCTGTCCTTTCTCCCCTCTCATATTCGCCCTGTCCCTGGAGCCTTTCCTGTGCCACGTGCGCAAGAATGCTGATATTGGAGGCCTCAGCAGGGGTGATCTCAGCTGAGGCCTCAGCTGATGATCTCTTATTCTACATTTCCAATCCTCTTATCTCTCTGCCAAATCTAATTAACGAATTTAGACAATTTGGTATACTATCCTTATTCAAGATTAACATAGACATGTGAAGCCCTTAATATAAACCTACCCAGAGATCTCCAACACAATCTAGCCAGGAATTTCCCTTTCAAATGGAACGAACACTACATAACATATTTGGGAACTAAAATTACACCGGACCTCAAGGACATATTTCGTAAGAATTTCCCACCACTGCTAGAAGTTTTGGCAGCAGACCTTAAAAAGTGTCAAATCACATTTCTCTTGGTTAGGGCGGGTGGCGATAATAAAAATGAATCTGATGCCGCGTCTCATATATCTGTTCCAGGCTCTCCCCATACAAATTCCAAATTCCTTCTTAAGGAAGACTCAGATGAACTTTAATAGATACATCTGGAAAAGCAAACCCCCTCGTATTCAAAGGAGGATTCTTTTCAGACCTAAAAACGCAGGAGGCTTGGCTCTACCTAATGTACAAAATTATTACTACGCAGCAGTTCTCACTAGGCTGGTCGACTAGCACAGACATGCGGAGGCCAAACAATGGGTTGGAATTGAGCAGTTTGTGACGCTGTATCCCTTGATAAACTTGCCTTGTTTGTCAATTAACCAAAAGAGGGAGTGGTCTGGATTAAACCTGGTCAACAACACCCTGAGAGTGTTCTCTAAAGTACGCTCTGCTACCACCATGTCTCCATGGCCGTCCCCTCTGATACCTATCTGGGACAACCCAGATTTTATGCCTGGCTGTGAACCAGGTTTCCTGAGAAACTGGAAAGCCTCTGGTCTTACTAAAGCCCATGATATGTTCTACTTAAATAACTGGGCTTCCCTGACTGAACTAAGAAATAGATTTCGAAAACCCGAACTTAGATTGGTGGGGGTCATTGCAAATTAAACACTTCCTTCAATCCGCTAATATATCTCCTGCTTCACTACGCGTCCATACTGAGTTTGAGAATGTGTGGACCCCTTGAAGAAGACTCTATCTTTGATATACGGATTACTCTCAGATCAGGATGTAGACTTCTTGCCTTTTTTCACGGCTTGGGAAACAGACTTAGGGGTCACGTTCACTGCTGCTCAAAAAACCTCAATGTGCATCTATGCACATGAGACATCTTCACCAACACGTATTCAGGAAATTAACTATAAAATTCTAGCACGGTGGTATTACAATCCCATTAAATTAGCTCACATTTTCCCAGACAGAGTGTAATGGATTGTGGAGATGCCGCCGCATGGTCTGGCAGCGGGGCGGCTGTCTACGCGTTCAGACCTGCGGTTTCCGCACAGCAGCATGCGTCTGGTTTGCCTGGGCCTTCTAGTGCACACAGATGGAGAGCTACGCGCGCGCTAGTAGGCAAGCCCTTTATGCCAGTAGGAGAGGGATCAGCTGATCAGGTCGATCAGCTGATCCCAGCGCGGTTACTGATTGGCTGAGTGGCGCAGGGCGGCGCGGAGGAGCGCTGCAGTATATATAGATCTTGCTGGTCAGTCTCTGGTTGTCTGCCGTTGCGAATACTTACATGTGAGCACTCAGACCTCAGTCAGATCCCACAGTGTGTTAGAACCAGGTGGACCTGGGAATTCACACTTAGCCAGATTACTGCTGTGTTATACTTTAGACCAGTTTCGTGGGTGTTGAGACCAAGGACCTCACACCCAAGCTTAGGATCACTGTGTCATTGCTGAGTTATTCTCTAGACTAGTTCCTGGGTGTCGAGACCAAGGATCTCATACCTCAGACTAGGACTGTGCTTTATATCTGTTATGACTATTTGCTCTGTCGACCTCTCTCTTGCTTTCTGATTCGGTACCTCTGCATATCTGCCTACCTGCTGTTGCCAAACCCTGCCTGTACCCGGTTACCGAATCAGCCTTCTGTCTCTGTACCTTATCTGCTCGTGTGTTGCCGACCTGGCCTGCCCGACCCTCCAGGCTGTCACTCATCCCTTGAGTGCTCAGTCTATCTGTACTAGCGGTGACACTATTCCACCAAGTGTCAGTTAGCTATTAGGTCTCCTGTTCCTCAGAGAGTCCGGCCTGCTAGCAGCCAGTGGCCTCTACTCCTCTGGAGTCCCCTGGCTGCAGTACAATCTATTATCTGATCACCAAGTATCACTGGTTGCCAGGTTCTCTCTATTCCCTCTCTCTTGGAGATAGTCCCTGCACAGCCGAGGGCCACCTGCCCCTCAGGTGGTTCCTGGCCGAGCTGCCTGTGTCTCCCGCCTCACGGGAGATAGCCTACAGTTACACCAAACACTTACACTTCATTAGGTGTCCAGAGGTTAGTCATACTTGTATTATTGATGATGATTCTGCAGATCATCCATGATCAAGTATACATCTGTATTATTGATGATTCTGCAGATCATCAATAATCAGATTCTCTCTGTGTGCTGACACTAATCGTTACACAGAGACTCTAGATGTAACGCCTCTGAAGGTTCTCTGATACACATCCTTTGGGAATGTCCCAACATCAACATTTTTAGGGAAAAAATTGAAATCATCCTAAAAGAGCTGTCCGATAGAGATATTCCGTTCACCCCACAATTCTACCTCCTTAATCTCAACAACTGGAGAATGTGGTCTTATAAGGGGTCCGTGGTGAGACACATTTTAAATGCGGCCAAAACCCTAATTCTCAGATGTTGGGGAACCATTTGCATACCATCTGTTGCAGATATCACTTGAGAACTAGATTTAATCTATGATATGGAAAATAATGTATATTCTATACAGAATAGATCTGAAAAGTTTACCAAGATCTGGAGGATTTGGCTGATATATAGACACTCCTTAGAGTTTAAACAAAAATAGGAAGCAGACTGATAGACAACTCAGACCCTAAACCAGGCTCCTCTTTCTCTCGGTTCCTTTGACATTGTCTATTACTATGTCCTAAAAAATAAGCAAGCCATACCTTTGCAATTAACACCCTTGAAACTTCCCTGTTTATATATTATTGTTATAAGTTGATACTACTTCTTATAAAAAGAAAATATAAGAAAACGTAGAGGTAGACAGTGAGCAATTCTTACAGAGGTATGTTTTATTTTCTGAAACTTTTATTCTTAAACACTGCAATGCCTCATATGATCCAATGCCTTTCCTTTATGCTCCTCATGAGATTGTATAAATTCAGTAAGAACGGTCATTTCCAATGTATGAACATTAAGCCTTTTTGCCATAGTATGCATTACCATCTTTCTGTTTCATTGTTTATCTCAAAATAAAAGAATTTGAAAAAGAAATAGTCTCTAGGCTATCATGGCGTATCATAACCATTCCGAACAGGTCCTAAACCACGGCTATTGGCTCTAAGTGTGGTGACGTCACCCCCCGGACTCTGCGTGCTGTTACGCTTGCCGAAGCGGAAGTCCGTGTGTAGCCTAGAACGGAGCGATCCTGCAGCGAGTTGCCGGCCGGGACTCAAGCGGATCTTGGAAGTGGAAACATCTGAAGACGTGTGAACCCTTCTCTGTCCCCCTTCTCTTGTGAAAGGAGTAAGCAATCGATACTAACCAGTGTGAGAACTGTAAGTTAGCTGCTGTGGCAGCAGAAGAATCTATATTTACAAATTCACGAGGAGGAACTTGTTTTTATTTACAATGAACGTGGAAACACTATTTTTGCATATGATCTGAACTAAAAGCCGTACATTTGTTTTTAATACTTTTGAGAAAGCATTTACAGTGATTGGAGCAGAAACAGTTTTGAGTAATAAGCACGTGCAGGGATTTTTTATGCATGCATATGGTTTTTTGCTGGTTGAGGAATCCAGGCAGTCGTTCCTGTGACTTTTTTGACGCGTCTGGGTTTTTCTGCTGGAACAAGGCTAGTTCTACTATATGTGTGGTTTTACTTGATTGTGAGTTTTATTAAATAGTGCATTTGAATTTATATGCAGTGGCGCATGAGTTTTATTGTACAGGTCCTAAACCATTCCAGAATAAAAATAGCCAGAGCCATATCCAAGTTTACTTGCAAGGCTGGGGGTATAGCTGTGAGACATACCTTACTTGAGAAATCTGCATAGCATTTTAAGAAAGCTAGGGTGCACCTCAATGATTTAGGCAATGATGTTTTTGTTTTGGGCTGAGAGAGGCTCTCGAGGCAGTGTTCTGCATTTGGGCGGGCATTAGTCCTTGAGTGGGGCAAGTACTGTGGTGGGTCCTTGACAATGCCATCTCTTAGGACATCAAGAAAAAGAAGTACCCACCCAGCTGGCATAATGAATCGATGCATAATGTGATGAATATATAATGATTATAGTCCCTCCCTCCCCCCGCCAGCCTATCAGCGCAATCGGCTGTCATAGGCTTCAGCCTATGACAGTGGGTCACTTCCCTGTCGCCCAGGGGGACAGCTGTGTCACACGGCTGTCCCCAGTACAGCACTGCCATAGTTCACAGCACTGTACAGTGATAAAAACGATGGTTTTGGCATCTAACAGTCTCCGAACGGCTATCGCCGCTGGGAGACTGATGACGGAGCAGAGCTCCGTCATCCAAGGGGAGATGAGCGCATCGGTACACATGATCTCCTGCAAAACATGCCCTGAGGACTGCACGCCAATCAGCGTTAGGCGGTCCTAGGGCTGCCACCGCATCCACAACAATTGCCGTGGAGCAGTCCTATAGGGTTAAACTCCAATTGAATGTCATAGCTTCATTTACAGTAGATGGTAAGGTTGGCTTGTATGGGACCTATCCTGGTCAAGTAATCTGAGAGCTGAGCACAGGCTAGGTGAAAAGGGGCGTGACCGGGTGGTTGCAGAGCTGGACTGACCAGGAACAATAGGTTTCCCCAGGTGCGAATTGAAGGTGGAGTGTGCTGGCCAGAGGCCAGGGCACAATAACAATATGTTTAAGCTGGAAAGCTTCCTCCTTTTGGATCCATATGAGATACAACAAACTTCCCCCACCCACCTGCCCTTTTGCTGCTTGCTAAAGGATAGCAAGTGACAGCTTGGGTGTTGGGAACGCAACCTAACAGAGCAGTTTTAGTTGTATCTTTACAGATTAATCACAGTTGGAGGTGGGTCCTTGACAATGCGGTCTCTTAGGACATCGAGAAAAAGACGTACCCACCGAGCTGTCATAATAAATTAATGCATAATGTGATGAATATATAATGAAAACTTGCAGTATAATGGATAATATCAATCAGGACCGTGCAGAGGATCCTCAGGAGGGGGGTGGTGCTCAAATTTGAAAAAGGGGACATAATCGATCCATTTTGCTAAATCGTGTATGTAATACACCCTCTCCAGAAAACATTAGGCAGTCTTAAGCACCCCCCCCCTCCCCCCCCCCCCCGCACACACACCTTTATAGCAGTATAAGGCAAACTTTGTGTCTCCTTCCAACCAAGTCTTTTGGCGCCACCACCCTCAATGCAGCAGTCATAGGTGCCCACTATTAGAGTAGGCACAGCAGTCATAGGTGCCCAATATTAGAGTGGGCACAGTGGTGCCTGATGTAGGCATAGACTCACCTTTCAGTACTGGGACATCTGTCCCTCTTGATCAGCACCCAAGCTTCTTTTTAGGCAAAGAAGAAGTGGTTGCTAAGCATTAGTAGGTGCAAACCTGCAGTAAGTGGGTGCCTAGGTGCAGTGGGTGGTAAGATGCAAAGGTCCAGTTTGTGCTAAGTTACAGTGGGTGCTGAGGTGCCAAAGTACAGTCTGTGTCATGCTGCTGTGGGTACCAAGGTCCAGTTTGTATTGCGTGTTTATTTGCAGTGGGTGCTATGCAGTATTGGGTGCTGAATGAGTAGCAGATGGTGATAAACAATAGTGGGTGCCATGTGAGTGCTAATTGGTACAGGGAGCCATGTGAGTGCTGGACATGAGTGAGTAGGAAGGGCCATGTGTGGTCTGGATGTGTGCCCTGGGGGAGTACTGAGTCTCATATGGTTTCGGACCAAGTGTGGGTACTGGGTGCTATTTGGGTGCTGGCAATGGACAGGTACTAGGTGCATATAATGGCTTGGGAACTTGGTGCTGTGTGAGTACTGTGCCATGTGGGTGTTGATTATGGGGGTATAGGGTCTCATGTGGGTCCTAGGTGCAACTACTGTGTTCCATGTGGGTACTGGGAGTGAGTACATGGTGCCATATGGGTGATGGATGTTGGCTAGTGAGGTATTTGTTGTCATGTGGGTGCTAAATGCAGATGCTGGGTGCCATGTGGGTTCTGGGTGCTGGCACATGATGTCATGTGGATTCTGGCTGTATAGGTGGGTATCAAGCATCACATAGGTGTTGATTGCAGGTACTCAGTCCCTTGTGAGTTCTGGGTGCAGGTACTGGATGTCATGTGAGTGCTTGGTGTGGGTGCAGGGCACCAAGTGGAGGCTTAGTAGTGCAACTGGAACTACTGTAGATGAAACATGTGGGTGCAGTGGAAACATGTGAGTGTATAGTGGGGGTTACTGGTTGAGTGTAATGTGGGTGCTGAATATTGGTGGCATTGCTGTGGGTGCAGAAGGTGGGAGGTCACTGTGGGTACTGATATGAATGGCATAGTTGCTTCTAGGGGAGGCAGAGGTCAGTGTGGTTGCTGGGGGAGGTAGAGGACCGTGTTGGTGCTGGGGGAAGGGTAGGTCACTGTGGATTGCTGGGGGGTGGGGGGTAAGTAACTGTGGGTGCTGTGGAAGGTAGAGGTCAGTATGGGTGCTGGAGGAAAGGGAGGTCACTGTGGGTCTTTTGGAAGAGGTCACTGTGGGTCTTGGGTGAGGTAGAGGTCATTGTGGGTGCTGCTGTGAATGGCATAGTTGCTGCTAGGGGAGGTAGAGGTCGGTTTGGTTGCTGAATGAGGTAGTGGTCAGTGTGGGTGCTGAGGAAGGATAAGTCACTGTGGGTGCTGTGGAAGGTAGAAGTCAGTATGGGTGCTGAAGGAAGGGGAGGTCACTGTGGGTGCTGGGAGAAGTCATTGTGGATGCTGGGTGTTGGGAGAGGTTACTGTGGGTGCAGCGTCTGCGATGTGAGGTCCCTGTGGGTGCTGCATGGGACAGGAGGGTAGCCACTAGGGGAGGGAAAGATCACTGTGGGTGCTGGGGAAGCGATAGGTCAGTGTGGGTGCTGGGATAGGCAGGATCACTTCTAGAGCTGGGGAGGGAGAGGTGATTGTGGGTGCTGGGGGCGGGGAGGGAAAGGTCACTGTGGGTGCTAGGGGGAGGAAGAGGTCACTGTGGGTGCTAGGTGGAGGGAGAGGTCATTGTGGGTGCTGGGGGAGGGAGAGGTCAGTATGGGTCCTAGGTGGAGGAAGAGGTCACTGTGGGTGCTACGTGGACAGAGAGGTCGCTGTGGGTGCTAGGTGGATGTAGATAGAGGTCACTGTGGGTGCTGGGGGAGGGATAGGTCAGTGTGGGTCCTAGGTGGAGGGAGAGGTCAGTATGGGTCCTAGGTGGAGGGAGAGGTCAGTATGGGTCCTAGGTGGAGGGAGAGGTCAGTATGGGTCCTAGGTGGAGGGAGAGGTCACTGTGGTTGCTAGGTGGGGGGAGAGGTCAGTGTGGCTGCTGGGGGAGGGAGAGGCCTCTTCACTTGAAAGTGTCCCTGGTGAAGCGGAGATTCCCGTGGGTGGGCGGGGCTTATCACAACTGGGGGCAGAGCTTCTTTTGCGTGGCCAGAGGGGCTGTTTTTGAAGGTTTTAAAAAGGAGGTAGCCTGGGAACCCAAAGCACCCCCCTCTGCACGTGTCTGATATCAATAATGGACTGAGTGGTATAATGGTATAATGTTATAATGAAAGCCGAAGGCTGGTGGCTGGTATGTAAGGGCATTGTCAAAGGACCGGCAGAGCGAAGGTGCGCCCCATCCTCTTTTTATTAAAATGATCTGAAACTGACATAACATTCAATAAAAATGTGTTTTCCTACTTTGTGTTACTCATATAGTTTTTTCATATTTGCTTTTGTGCACAAGTAATATTGTCTGTTTACAAACTACAAGTTTCCAAAGTGTACTTTATCTTGCCCTGAAAGCTGACACTGCGTTGTATTTTTTTTCTATTATAACTGCTTTTTATTATCAATATTACATCCCCCTTTTTTTCAGTAAATAATCCCTAGTTACCTTGTTTTTCCTATTTAAATTAACCCCTGACCTCCCACACTCCCTCATAACTGGCAAACATTTTTTTTTAAATAAAAAAATTACAAAAAAAACAAAAAACAAAAAAAACATAAATAGTTACCTTAGGATCTGAACTTTGTTAATATGTACGTCAATAGGGTATATTACTATAACTTTATAAATTATGGGCTTGTAATCAGGGATGGACGCAAAACTGAAAAATGCACCTTTATTTCCAAATGAAATATTGGCTCCATACATTGTACTAGGGAAAATTTTTAAACATTGCAATAACAGGGACAAATGGGCAAATAAAATATATCAGTTTTAATTCCAGTAGCATGTATTATTTTAAAACTATAATGGCCGCAAATTGAGAAATAATTATTTTTTTTCCATTTTTTTTCTTCTTTTTCCTGATAAAACATTTTTAGAATAAAATAACTCTTAGCAAAACGTACCTCCCAAAGATAGCCTCATTGGTGGTGAAAAAAACAAGATATAGATTGTTTTGTTATGATATGTAGTAATAAAGTTATAGGTGAATGAATGGAAGGAGCGCTGACAGGTGAAAGTTGCTCTGGTTTTTTAAGGGGAAAAACCCTTTGAGGTGAAGTGGTTAACAAGTAAAAAAAAAGATACTGTTATCTCCAGTATGGATGTCGATTTGAAGCTGAATAGCAGGACAAAGTGCTTTGTTTAACCATTTCAGTGATGTTCTACTAGAATTTTTTTCAGGGATAGTAGCTTTAACCTGCTGGGCGGTCTGAACGAGCTCAGCTCGTCCAGTACCGCCGGAGCCTGCCGCTCAGGCCCTGCTGGCCCGATTTGGCTCAAATAAAAAGCAGCACACGCAGCCGGCACTTTGCCAGCCGCGTGTGCTGCCTGATCGCCGCCGCTCTGCGGCGATCCGCCGCGAGCAGCGGCGAAAGAGGGTCCCCCCAGCCGCCTGAGCCCAGCGCAGCCGGAACAAAAAGTTCCGGCCAGCGCTAAGGGCTGGATCGGAGGCGGCTGACGTCAGGACAGGACGTCGGCTGACGTCGATGACGTCACTCCGCTCGTCGCTATGGCGACGATGTAAGCAAAACAAGGAAGGCCGCTCATTGCGGCCTTCCTTGTTTATTCTGGGCGCCGGAGGCGATCGAAAGAACGCCTCCGGAGCGCCCTCTAGTGGGCTTTCATGCAGCCAACTTTCAGTTGGCTGCATGAAATAGTTTTTTTTTTATTAAAAAAAAACCCTCCCGCAGCCTCCCTGGCGATCTTAATAGAACGCCAGGCAGGTTAAAGCTGTAAGAAATCTTTTAGAGCTAAGTAGCAAAAAATCTTTTAGAGTTAAGTAGAAATGCTAACTTTCAGACCACTTTAAGTGTGTTTTGTTTTATGTTGTATAATGGTTTGATATTATTATTATGTTTATTATTATTATGATATTGTAATAAAGCTGTGGCCTGAGTGTCATAGCTTCATTTACAGTAGATACTAGATGGAAAGGTCGACTCATGTGGGCCCTACCCTGGTCATGTACAATGACCTATATGCCTGCTACTCCAATCCTTCACACACAATGGGCTCTATTCACAATCACACATGAGGTAAGAGATTTTTTACCGCTATATTAGGGCCCTTTTCCACTAGCAATCGCTAGTGTTCGCGCTGAACGCTAGCGATTGCGATTCAGCAAAAGTGCTAAATTTTGCGGCGATTACCCGACGTTTGCGATCGCAATTTTGCAATGCTATGCACTGCATAGCAAAATCGCGGCAATAATCATTCCGTGGCGCGATCGCGATTCAGTAAAAAACGAATCGCGGTAGTGGAAATGGCCTACCGCGATTCCTATGTTAAAAAGCAAACCGTAGCGATTTGAAAATCACTAGTGGTTTGCATTTTTGCGATTCAGCCATCGCAAACGCTGTAGTGGAAAAGAGGCCTTACCGCCAGTGATAATTTCCGTATTTTTTCCACATTCACTAAAAATGTTCCGCATGTTTCCCGCATGCGGGAACAATGCGTAAAATTTTTTGGGGAAACATGCGTAATTACATTGTAAACATGCGGAGACCATGCGGGAAAAAAAGTGGCATAGCAAAGGTCCAGCAAACACGGCATTCAAGGCTCCAGACTCCATTTAAGTCAATTGGAAGAGAAATATATCACCAAGTACTAGTAGGTGATAAAAAAATTGGTAGTTAAGTCAGAAATAAGGCGCAAAAGATCAGTATCTGCAAAAGATCTGTTCCTGCAAATGATCCATTTCTGCAAAATGCATTCATAGTCTATGAGATCTGCAGATCCTCATACACACCTTGTTTAACAGACTTCATCTGCAGATCAGACAATCATCTGCAGATCTGAAAATCCATCCTGGTGGATCTGATCTGCAGATGAATGTCTGTTAAACAAGGTGTGTATGAGGATCTGCAGATATCATAGACTATGAATGCATTTTGCAGGAACAGATCTTTTGCAGATACTGATCTTTTGCAGATACTGATCTTTTGAATGTGTACAGCATCTTTGTGTGCAGCATCTTGCAAAGATTTCTGTCTAATGGGGAGTTCAGCTCCATAGAATAGACTGTGTAGGTGTGGCTCTCATACTACATGGAAGGGGGTACAATTGGTCTGTGATCTTTCATTTTCCAAAGACTATGGTCTGATGTGTGTATGAGTCCCTGATTTGTTAGTCATGATCTGCTAAAGCAGGATGTGATCAAAGCAATCAGAGCTTTGCTAAAGCTATCAGCTGATCAAATTACATGCTTCACCGTGAGTTCTTCTAGACATGGTCATCATTATTTCTGATTGAAGTCTAACTGCTGGAATAGCCACATGCTTGTTTCAGGTGTGTGACTATGCACCTGCCAACATATTATGCAGTGCTGCACATTAGATACATGAGTTAACATACAAAGGGCGCTTTTAACAATAAGTAGTTTCAAAAAAAAAAAATAATTTGGAGATAAAATAGCACTTTTTTTTTCCAAATTCACAAAACATTTCTCCCATGAGGCAGAAGTTTGGTAATTTACCGAACAAACTGCCTCAATTCACTAAGTTTCACTTAGGCAGGCAGGCAGGCAGGCAGGCAGGCAGGCAGGCAGGCAGGCAGGGAGCTGCGTGTGTTACTCTGAGGTTTTCCAGACTGTGCTTCTCAGTTATCCCTTTAGATGTGCTGCAGCCACCAGGGAGAGCTCTTCTATGTGCTAAAATACAAATATGCACATCTAAAGGGATGCAGAGATGCAGGCAGAGTTGTAGCTTGTCTGCATTGATACACTGAAAGTCCCACCAGCATCCCTATCGCATCCAATCAGCGTGAGAAGCAGGCTGTGTGGCTCTCCCTATTGGCTGCCTGGTTCTCCCCAGAGGCTATCTGTCAAGTTACCTTACAGATACAGCATGGGAAGAGCAGGTTATTGGCTGCTGTGGGCTCTACCACCGAACACTTTTGGCCGGTAAGTGACAAGCGGAAATCTTTGTGAATTAACATTTCTTGCCATTTCCTGACATAATTACCACATAAGTCAGTACTTTACCTCACTAGTCAGCAACTGTGATTTTTTTTTTTGTGCGGTAACTAGTTTAGTGAATTGCAACTTGGGAAGGTGATCAGAAAAAATCATCTGTTTTGAGCATTACCGAATGCAGAAATGCTTTGTGAATAGAGCCTAAGATAGGAAATACAAAGAAATTGTATATAAGACATGCACACCATGAAGTAAATTTCAAAAAACCAATATGTTTGTATTGAGACAAATAGGTCACAAAACGGTACTTATCCGTTTGCCGGGCGCATCCGGCAGGTGGTGCTAATTACTATTGCCCCTACAGGCCGACATGGATTGTAGGGAAAGATGTAACTCTGGTGGAGTTTTGTCGCCACCTGCCAGATGCGCCCGGCTAACGGATAAGTACCCACAAAACATGTCAGTGATAACCATATGTACAAAAATGCAAAGATCAACTACATAGTCAAGCACTCATATGAAATGCAAAGGACAGCATACACATCAATGTACAAGCCACAATGAAAAGTGGAAGTGGGGTAGCTTTAAATGGCAGTGCACTGCTGGCCAGTAGTGAATGGTAATGTCCATAGGCAATTATGAAGCAAAATAGTCCAGGAAAATGTCAACAGAGAGGGCAAGGGACTAACACCGCTAATTTACCCAGACGTGGCGTTTTGGATCAAAATCCTTTCTCAATGTGGTAGCAGGCTGAGGTAGGCAACTGGAGCAAGTAGAATGCGGTGGAGTCCTGGAAATACAAAGAACTCACAACAAAACAAGATCATGCAAATGTCTTTGGTAAAAGTAGTTTGGTCAGAATCCAAGAGGGGTGTCAGATAGTGGGATTGCATAATCAAGCTGGGAGCACTAGGGAGAGAGGGCCCTTCCAGAGGTTTACAATCTAAAGTGTGAAGGTAGAGACTACAGGTGCGTCTATTGAGAGGGTTCTATGCTGCGGAAAATGTTGGCGCTGTATAAATTAATAATAATAATATGCTACTAATGCAGGGAGGTTGGTGAGCATGAAAAGGTGAGTCTTTATGGCTCTATTAAAGGTGAGGGCAAGTCTGATGGCTGGTGGGAGCAAAGTCCAGAGAGTGGGGGCAGCCCTAGTGAAGTCCTGCAATCGTGCATATGCATGGCGCAAACAGGTGCAGGTCCTTGGTGGATTGGAGGGGGTGTTTTCCACTTTTGCGAACTTCCATTTTTGCAAATCTATTGCATATCAATGGATGTCAATGGCATTGTGGTTGACTTGAATTTTTGCATCCCAATTTTCTGCAGGAAAAAGGGCCAAGCCACATCTTTATTGGGACATCTTTAAAGTAAGGCCTCTTTCACAGTGCGACGTTAAAGTCGCACGTTAAAACAACATTTAACGCAGAATAACTCACTGCAATGAAAAATCAATGCCCCATTCATAGTGCACACGTTGCGTTGGTGATTAACGCTGCACAGTGTGAGAAAAGCCAGCCAGCGGCTGGCGGCTCTTTCCGCGTACAGCGGCCACACACACGGAGAGGCAGCCGCCTCCTTCCAGCAGGAGGCAGCTGTCCCCATGCAGAAGCGTGCGGAGCGCGGAGAAACCGCCGTGTTGGACGCGGCGGTTAGCGCGCATACCTCCACGGTGGAGGCACAGAGCGGGGCTGCTGTGGCTGGGACATGTAGTCCCTCCAGATTTAGAGTGACGCGCGCGCGCGCACTCAGGCAGGGCCTATATGGTAGTCAGCTGACCAGGCTGGTCAGCTGACTCTGGCTTCACTCCCCATTGGTCCAGCACTGTGGGAGGTGCTGGGGAGCGAGATGTGTATATATACTGCTGGCTGGTCATTTCTCGGGTGTCTGGCGTTGCGATCACATATGTGGGAGCACCCAGATCCGTAAGTGTGCCGGGACCAGCTGGAGCTGTAATCCTACACTTAGCTAGATATTGATAGCTAAAGTACTAGTTTGATTGTGATTATCTGTTTGACCTATTGTCTGCCTGACCATTCTCCTGAACTCTGATCTTGTACCTTGATATTTCTGATACTCTGTTGCCGAACCACGGCTCTTTCCTAGACTCTGTTTCTGCCTCCTGATTTTGTACCTCAATCTATCTGATATCCCGTTGCCGACCCCTGCCTGTACCTTGACTCCGCCTTTGCCTCCTGATCTTGTACTTTATCTGTCTGTGTGTGTACGATCTGGCTTGTCCGACCTCGAGAACCGACCTTGCAGTTAGAGGCGGTTCCTCGCTCTGTTAGTGACCCTTCCTCCTGTGGGTTACTTCCAGACAATCCTTCCTACTGTCAGCCTGACTCCTCCCGTCTTGGAGAGTCCAGGTCTGCGGAAGGAATCCGTGCAGTACTCTCGACTGCGCTGAGGCCTTGGCCTCCAAGTGTTACTGTTACACCAAAACACTACACTCTACTCAGGTGAACAGAGGTTAGTTAGTATATTGGATTATCTGTGATACTGCAGATCACTTATAATCTGATATACATCTGTATTCCCTGTGATACTGAAGATCACCGGTAATCAGATCCTCTCTGTGCTCCACCGATCGTTACACACAGTAAGTGAAAGTACAGCATGCTGTGTGTTATACACGTTATTAGCTGCTTTGGAATGTTTGCGCATAATATGGGCGCGGGTTGCGGCGATTCATTAAACGATCCATCTTCTGCATAGCGAACTCTTATCCCGCTCTATTTGCTGCGGCTATCCCACTCTATTCATTGCGGCTATATCCTTCATCACCCTTATCCCGCTGCTGCGACTATCCCGCTCTATTCCTTGTGGCTATGTCTCACTTCATCATTTTCTATCAGGTGTACAGGTATTTATGTGAATGTAATTACCGAGTATTTCCGTGTACATAATAACCACCTACTGACGATCATACAGTTAATCATTTATGATGCGTCTTCAGATAAATTCTTAAACTAATTAATTTCCTCTGTTGCAATAGCCCCTATCGCTCAACCTAAAATCATGCAGTCGTTTCTGTTAACTGCACAATTATGGTCTAATTTTTAATAGCAGATGTTATAGCCGAATAGCTTACCATGTTAAATTATGGGGCACAGGTGCTATGGTGGTAATTACCTCCTGGTCAGCACTGATCATGCACTGCTCTCTGCTAATTATCCCATTTTCTCTCCTGGACTGCTCCGATGTTTTTTCTCATGGTGAGCTCTATCCTGCACTGCTATTTTATCCCATGTTCAGCTCTGAACTTCTTGGCTTCTGTTAACCTCCCTGGCGTTCTATTAAAATCGCCAGGGAGGCTGCGGGAGGGTTTTTTTTAAATTAAAAAAAAACTATTTCATGCAGCCAACTGAAAGTTGGCTGCATGAAAGCCCACTAGAGGGCGCTCCGGAAGCGTACTTTCGATCGCCTCCGGCAATCGAAAGTAACAAGATAGGCCGCAATGAGCGGCCTATCTTGTTTCGCTTTCCTCGTCGCCATGGCGACGAGCGGAGTGACGTCATGGACGTCAGTCGACGTCCTGACGTCAGAGCCGCCCGATCCAGCCCCTAGCGCCGGCCGGAACTGTTTGTTCCGGCTGCACTGGGCTCGGGCGGCTGGGGGGACCCTCTTTCGCCGCTGCACGCGGCGGATCGCCGCGGAGCGGCGGCGATCGGGCAGCACACGCGGCTGGCAAAGTGCCGGCTGCGTGTGCTGCTTTTTTCAGATTGAAAATCGGCCCAGCAGGGCCTGAGCGGCGACCTCCGGCGGCATACCCCGAGCTCAGCTCGGGATTACCGCCAAGGGGGTTAATGTTTAACTGTCCCTATTCCTCTACAAACCAGCTAGTTATTGTTGTAAACTCTTGTTTACATGTCATGATGCCCTTCAATCATGCAATTTGTGAATTGTGCAATAAATAAGTTGATAACTACTATAGTTTGGCTGTTAATTGATCATGAGTTAAATGCATAGGAAGGTAACTAATGTCTTCCTCTAATGTGATCCTTTGATCTCCTGATACAAGGTGTCATTTGCTGCAAGCACACCCGCTGTGCTGTTCTCTTCATCTTAATCCTAATCTTCAGCTGATAGCCAGTGTCTCTGAATTAGGACAATGTTGCAGATCCCGCTAGCGGCTATTAGCAGCTTAATGGGCTGTCTGCATGCTGCCAGCAGCAAGTGACAATAGCAATCTGCTCTTTGAGTGTAGAGGTAGCCATACACTGGTCGATTTGCCATCAGATTCTACCAACAGATAGATCCCTCTCTGATCGAATCTGATCAGAGAGGGCTCGTATGGCTACCTTTACTGCAAACAGTTTGTGAACCGATTTTAAGCCTGAAACCGTTCACAATCTGTGGTGGTGCTGCTGCAGGAAGTTTTAAACAGTAGAGTGCCCTCCCAGTGATCGAATCTGCTGTCGATCTGGCGGGAATCGGCCTAGTGTATGGCCAGCTTAGGAGTTTCTTCAGTGCAATCCCTGTCCGATTTCTCGGTTGTGTGAAACATATTGCATTGCAGAAGATATGTTGCCTTATTGTGGAGGACACCTTGGGTTTTACAAATGCACCAGCAGCTGACAGTGATTTTACACAAATAATTTTGTTGAAACTTTTTATCTGTATGAGATATATTTACACTTTCAACCCCTGTGGAGGACATTTGTTAACATCTTGTTTACATAACTAATTTGTTCGCAGTGAATCAATTGCCATAATGTTGTTTTCCAATAATAAGAAAAAAATGATACATTCTCTAATAGTCACTAAGCTGTGCGCTATTTCTACATGAGCTAAAGTGGCATCATTCAGTACAGCATGTGGGTGGTGTTAGGGGCCAACATTACCGGCAATTATATTCTTACTAAGGCCTTGTTTCCACTGTTGCGACGCGATTTCGGCCGCATTCCGACGCTTGTAAAAACGCATGCGGATGCATTTCCACATGCGTTTTTACCCGCGATTTCGCCTGCGATTTCGCATGGCAGGGTGCCATGCGAAATTAACCATGACACTGCCAGGGCTAAATAAAATAGAAAAAGGTGCGAAATCGCACGCGAAATCGCGGGTAAAAACGCATGTAACAAACGCATGCGTTTTTACTATTAAATACATTAGCGGCGATTCGCACGGATTCCCGACGCAGGCGAAATCGTTGGCTCTTTTGTGCGTTTTTTTCAAGCTGAAAAAAACGCACCTCAACAACGCTACAGTGGAAACAGGCCCATCCACTTGTATTACATGTGCGGATCTGCATGCGTTGGACGCATGCAGATTCGCGATAGTGGAAACGAGCCCTTACAGTGTTTAACAGTAACTGGACTGGAGTGTTTCCAGGGATCCCAGCTTCACCAGCGGCTTATCTCCTTCCTCCCGGGGCTCCATCACTGAGATGCTGGGGAGACCCTCAGGGGAAGCGGCACTCGGGGAAGACTCTCTTCACTGGAGCCACAATCCATGCTGTCCTGTCCCCTGCTCTTTATGCTGCTCCTTCAACATCTGCTCCTCCCCGGTGCTGCTGGCAGCCTCAGCTGTCCCATCTCCTGCAGCATCTGCCACGTTTTCCCCCTGCTGCCCGACCGCCTCTGCAGCTCTCCGGTAATTTTTCAGAGGTGTATTAATCAGTTCACCCCCAAAGGTTTTTATCCTAACGGACCAGAGCAATTTTCAGTTGTCAGTGCTCCTCCCTTTTATTCCCTAATAACTTTATTACTACTTATCACAAGAAAATGATCTATACCTCGTTTTTTTCGTCTAAATGCATTTTAATGAAAAAAAAACAGAAAAAAAAAAGAAAAAAATAATTATTTCTCAGTTTTCAGCCATTATAGTTTTAAAATTAAACATTCTCCTGTGGATAAAACAAACACATTTTATTTGCCCAGTTGTCCCGATTATTAAACCATTTAAATTATGTCCCTATCACAACGTATGGCGACAGTATATTATTTTGAAATATAAGTGTTATTTTTCTGTTCTCTTTTCTTCTGGCCATAATTACAAGCCCCTATGTAATAAATTAAAGTTAATTTTCCCCCATAAAATATAGATTAGAAAAGCCCCTAAGGCAACTATTTATTAATGTATTTTTTTTAAGCTGATTTTTTTTTTTTTTTTTTTTTTTTTTTACACTTTATTTAATCACGTCCATTCACTCCAGGCACTGCGATTGGGTAGGGGACCGTTCGGTCTTCTTCCCCAATCACCCAGCATGGGATCCCGACGGAAACAGCGGCGGGAATGCGCGACGTATTAAAACGTCATGTTGCCGTTAATAGCGGTAAGCATGACGTTTTAATACGTTAGGATGTCGGTAAATGGTCAATGGTTATAAGTACCTGCATATATGTAAATACATGTTAAATATTTTGCAAACATTATGGAGGCTTTGGATTCAACAGTTAGTATAGCCGCTAAAATTAAACAAAAGATCTCTGCTACTCGTATGCTTTTCTTGCTACAGCTTTTAAATTTACCGATATTCGCGCCTATTTTAACTTGCGGCTATTTCAAATGTTCGCAACATGGTGAGATAGACATGGGTATGTACAGTGCCTAGCACACAAATAACTATGCTGTGTTCCTTTTTTTTTTTTTTTTCTCTGCCTGAAAGAGTTAAATATCAGGCATGTAAGTGGCTGACTCAGTCCTGACTCAGACAGGAAGTGACTACAGTGTGACCCTCACTGATAAGAAATTCCAGCTGTATAACACACTTTCCTAGCAGAAAATGGCTTTTGAGAGCAGGACAGAGATATATAAAGGGTCAATAGTTCATAGATTTTAGCTCTGGCATACTTCTATGAATGTGTCATTGAGCAAAAACAATAAAACTGTTAAAACTTAAAAAGTAGATTTAAACATAAGATGAAACAGTGGAATATCTTAAAAAGTCATTTTTAGGAGAAGGAAGAGAGGTACAATCGTTTATTTTATTCATTTATTTTCGCCCCAGATGGGAGCACACTTGGCTGTGAAGAAAACCATGAGCTTTCTGTTGGTGTGATCTAATTACTGCTGCAATGTGTGTGTGTGTGTGTTGTGTGTTTTTTTTTTTTTTTTTTTTTTTTAATTATTATTACTTCTCCCTCCTCTTCCCCCCCCCCCCCCCCCAGTAGTGTCTGAATAATGCCAGAAACGAGCATGAAGCTAATCTTGTCAGATCTGACAATAATGTCAAACACTTGATCTGCTGCATGCTTGTTCAGGGTTTATGGCTAAAAGTATTAGTTGCAGATGATTAACAGGATAGCCAGGCAACCGGTATTGTTTAAAAGGAAATAAATATGGCAGCCTCCATATACCTCTCACTTCAGTTGCCCTTTAAGTGCAACTAAAGGTGGGTACACACGTCAGATAAGTCTTTGGAAAATGAAAGATCACAGACCAATTTTACCCCCTTCCATGTAGTATGAGGGCCATACTCTACACAGTCTATTCTATGGAGCTGCACTCCCCATCAGAGAAAATCTTTGCAAGATCCTGCACACATGCAACAGATCAGTATCTGCAAAAGGTCAGTTCCTGCAAAAGATCCGTTCCTGCAAAATGCATTCATAGTCTATGATATCTGCAGATCTCGTACACACCTTGTTTAACGGACAATTATCTGCAGATCAGATCCACCAGGATGGATCTTCAGATCAGCAGATGATTGTCTGATCTGCAGATAATAATAATAATAATCTGAACATTTGTATAGCGCTTTTCTCCTGTCGGACTCAAAGCGCTCAAGAGCTGCAGCCACTCAGACGCGCTCAAGAGGCCACCCTGCAATGTTAGGGAGTCTTGCCTTGAACTCCTTACTGAATAGGTACTTGACCTAGCCAGGATTCGAACCCTGGTCTCCCATGTCAAAGGCAGAGCCCTTAACCAGTACACTATCCAGCCACTACAGATGAATGTCCGTTAAACAAGGTGTGTATGAGATCTGCAGATATCATAGACTATCAATGCATTTTGCAGGAACGGATCTTTTGCAGATAGTGATCTGTTGCAGGTGTACAGCATCTTTGTGTGCAGCATCTTGCAAAGATTTTTATCTGATGGGGAGTTCAGCTCAATAGAATAGACTGTGTAGAGTATGGCTCTCATACTACATGGAAGGTGGTAAAATTGGTCTGTGATCTTTCATTTTCCAAAGACTTTTATCTGATGTGTGTACCCACCTTAAGACAGCAGCCACAGAATGAGTCTATGAAGGCTGCCATCCTGGCTTTTTTTTACAGGACGGTGGGGGTTCCAAGAGGGGTGCTAGCTGAGTGACCTCACAGTCAGAAGACACAACAGCCAAAGTTTTAGCTCAATGATAATGTATAGGGGGCGAATCGAATCCACCAAATATTCACCTAAGAAGACAAATGCGAATATGCAATCTTTGCAGCGCATTAATCGCCTGGCGAATACTTTGGCCCATCTCTACCTGCCAGCTCCGATTGTGGTCGGCAGGCTATTTACTGTTATGCCGCTGACGTCACTGCAGGGAGCACACACACATGCGCGCGCGCGCACACACGTTCCCTGCTGATCCCCGCCTCCGGGACTTGACTCCAATCGGCGTTAGGCGGTCCCGGCTCTGCCAGCCCCCCACCGCCCATTGGCGTTAGGCGGTTGGGCAGAGGATAAAATTGCACCCACTAGGGGCGTTCCGAACACCCCTTCCCCAGCTCTCATTGGGCAGCTCTGTCCAGTTCTGCATCTCCTCCGCCTATTCTCCGCCACTCCCTCTCCTCCCTGCACTCTGCTCTATGATGAGACACACAGGGCAGAGCTCGCAGCATCTTGACCGCAGGGGTAACTGAAAGTGAAAGTGGCTAATATCTGGCCACAGGAGCGGTAGGAATTGAGGGTACCTGTTCTGGCTAGCTCCCGGATCAGGTAGCATGGTTTTTTGGGGGGACAAAAATGCTCATCTTGGGTTGGTGTTGCATTTGTACAGTGTCGGCCCTTTAATGTAGACTGAGTACATGCTCACCTTATCTAAGGCTGGTTTCACAGTGGGACGTTACAGGCGCACGTTAGAGCAGCCTGTAACGCAGCCCACCGCACAGTAATGAAAAATCAATGGGGCTGTTCACAGTGCCCACGTTGCGTTACATTGTAACGCTGCGTCACAAGACAACATACTGCATGCAGTACTTTAGACGCGGCTGAGCCGCGTTAGACTGCTTGCACATGCTCAGTAATCTTGTGGAGGAGCGGAGAGCGGCCAGGCACATGGCTAATTAATATGCACTGCACGTTGTGACGTGCAGTGTTTACTTCCTGGAGCGGCCGCTCTGTGCGACGATTGGCTGGCGGGACCACGTGATGCCGCATGCGCACAAGAGTACGCATCACGGCATCACTGACGCCAGAGTGAGCTGCACAACGTGGCTCACTCTGACGTCCAGATCCAGCACCACCAGGCATTCCGTTAGGGGGACGTTATGCGACCTTAACGCCCCCTCTAACGCAACGTCCTGGTGTGAAATTAGCCTAAATGTACAAATTTTCTATCAGAAAACCAAAAAACTGATACACAGAAAATATCAAATTATTTCTTTCACTGAGTGCTGCCTAAAGCATTAGGATAATATTTGTGTTGCAAGTTTGGTTAATTTTTTTTTTTTTTTTTTTTTTTTTTTTTTTTTGTATGCATTGATTTGTGTGTTAATCAGTAGTTTGACTAAGCTTTACATTTCAATGTCTAGCTATAGGCTGTAAAAGTTGTTCCAAGGTTGAAAATCTGCACAATAGGTCAACAAAATGAGGCTATGATAACAGAAAAGAAAAAAAAACTGTTAATCATTCACATTTAAAAGTACTTACTGCATGACAGTTGCTCAGTCCCAGTGATGAGCGAAAATGACAATATTCTTTTTGCATACATTTTCACATAAATAATGTTAGTCGACTGCGAAAATGACTTTGCGGAAATTCACAAGCAACACGGCTCAGTCCAACTGCAAAAACAGTGTGCAAATGAGTGAGGAGGCTGGCTGGTATCTATGTATAGATCCCTTACAGGGAATACATTTGTAAAGATTTTGTGAGATTCCTCCATGTGGAGATGGACTAGTCCAAAACTTTTCGGAGCTGTTATGCCTCATTAGGATTAGAGATGGCCCGTACTGTTCACAGACGAACGGTTACCGGCAAACTTCTGTGGTTCGCAATCACGGAGAACAGCAAATTTTTGCGGAAGTTCGAGTCGCCCCCATAGTGCATCATTAGGGTCAACTTTGACCCTCTACATTACATTCAGCAGGCACATTGTAGCCAATCAGGCTACACTCCCTCCTGGAGTGGAGCCCCCCCCCCCCCCCCCCTTATAAAAGGCAGGCAGTGTCAGGCATTGGACTCACTCGTGTGCCTGCAGTAATTAGAGAAGTGAGAGCTGCTGCTGCAGAGAGCTATAGGGAAAGCTTAGTTAGGCTCTTGTAGGCTTGTTAGCTTGCTCCTTGCTGATTCTCATTGCTAAAAAAAACACCCCTCAACAGCTCTTTTGAGAGCTGTTCTTGTGATCTATTTTTTTTTTTTTTTTTTGTGTGTGTCCCACAGACATTTGTGTTGCATAGACAGCCTTGGTAATTCCTACTGTGCCACTGCCAGGCCGAGCACATTCAGTGACTATCTGTGTGTGTGACAGGCAGCTGCACATTTGTAATCCCAATCACTGTTCACTGTTCCTGTGCACTGTTCAGTGCACCTACGTGAGCGCACGCATTGTGAATACCACCAGTCATTGCACCTGTTCAGAGTACCTGTGTGTGTGTGTGTGTGTGTGTGTGTGTGTGTGTGTGTGTGTGTGTGTGTGTGAGACAGGCAGCTGCACATTTGTAATACCAGTCACTGCACCTGTGTAACCACACATTGTTGTACCAGCAGTCACTGCATACCTGTTTACTGCACCTGTGTAACCGTACATTGTATTAGTCAAGTCAGTGCATACCTTTCTCTTCATTCCCCCCCAATATGGACAAAACAAAAGGCAGAGGCAGGCCACCTGGCAGGTCTGTTCAAGGTAACGCTGTCGTGATTTTGTGCGGCCCTCAACCAAAGTACAGTGTTCAGAAGAAGGCACGTGCCATCAACCCCCAATATTGTCAGGACGCACGGAAGCGTGACATACATTCCTCCTAGTGCAATAAATTCTGGAACCCCACTTAACACTTAATCGGCCACCACTAACAAAGTGCCATCACCCCATGGCTCAGCGGTGTGGTATTTTTTTTAAATATTTTTCTTTGTTTATGTCTGTGCCACCGAAAATTGAGCCATGGAAAGACCAAGACCCGTGTAGCGACAACTACCTTACGAAGGCACATGATTACAAAGCACAAACTGCAATGGGATGACCATCTGAGGAAAAGCAGCACACAAAAGCAAAGCCACACACCGCAGTGGAAGATACCAGGCCGCAATTTTTTCTCAAAAAAGGCGATGCCTCAACTGTACCGTGATGTTGAAAGGCAAGTGGTGACATCTCTGGCACACAACGTTGGGTCAAGGGTCCATCTGACCACGAATGCCTGGTCCGCAAAGCACGCTCAGGCCTGCCTGAAGACTGTCAGTCCCCACACACTGCATCTCTGCCTGTACGCCGTGTGACTGCCTGCCCCAAGACTAAGTCGCTCCCCACACAGCATCTCTGCCTGCAGGCCGCTTGACTGCCTTCTCTGCCACCACCAACAGGGTCCACCAGGACTCCAGCAGAGGCCGCTATAATAATTTTTCTGGTGCGTGTACATGCCTGCCTAATTTTTCTGGCTGCACTGCGGCTGCAACAACAAAACAAAAGGCATGTACATGTGTCAATTCTCCTTTGTGATCATTACCTTGCCGCGGTGAAGGGGCTTGCGTATCACAATGAAGCAATGACTGCCGGCTATATGAGTGTCTCGGGGGGTGGCACACCAAAGATAATAAGGTCGTTGCTTCATTGTGGACAGACCAAATTCGATCAGCTGGACAATCACTGTTGTTCTGTAATTGAGCTACCTCAGCCTGGTGATCATATGGGCTTGAAAACCGCTATCGCCTGCACTCTGCACTCTGATGACATTAGTCGTCATCGCGGCGGCCGGCGTGACAGTACTGCGCATGTGTGATTAAACCGTGCATGCACAGTACTGTCACGCCAGCTGCTGTGATGACGCAAGGCGGCCGGTGCGATGACAACTAACCTCACCTTTCAGGAAGAGGGAGCCCCACACTCGTTCCCGGTGCCGCCGGGTGTCATTTCTGCGGAGGGACCGGGAGAGGAGGCAGAAGGACGCCGAGGGACCTACCGACCTACGGTGGGCTGGAGAAAGCCCCAGGTAAGTTCAGATTTTGTTGTTAACCACTGCTCGGAGTCCCTTTAATGCAGCGTTGTGACTGGGAAGCAAATGTTCACTGTGTTGTGTTCCTGCTCTGAGCCTAGTCACAAGTGACATCTCGCTGCAATTCTCTGCTCTTACCTCAGATGTGTCTATTTGGCAGGTCTCTGCAAGCACACTTCACCTTTGCACAGACTGATATCACCCCCCCCCCCCCCCCCCCCCCACATCCCCCTCAAAAGAAGAAAAAAGAGAAAAAAAAGTCTGTAATGAGAAAGGGAGGGGATCTTAAAGTCTGAACATTCTGCTCTTGAGGAGGACCGATCCTATGTTGCACAGATGGGGTTTGGATGGATAATCATGATAATTTAGAGAATCACATTACTTGGAGCACATCACACAAGGTATGTAGGAACCATGAAAAATTAAAATCCTAGTGATTTGTTGTCAGTCCTTTACTTGAACAAATTTAAACTGACAGAGGCAGCATTGCACCATATTAAGGTTATAGTATACAGTGTGATCCACATATCTTAGGGCTGGTGCACTTAGAACGCTTTTGAGCGCTTTTATAAATGCTTGCACTTTGAAAAGCACTTGGCTAATGTATTTGAATGGCATGGAGCACACCAGAGCGATGAGCTTTTTTCCCCAAACACAAACACGACCCATTTCTGCTGATTTCTGAGGCGATTCAGCCTCAATGTTAAGTATAGGAAAGTGGAAAATCTCTCTGAAAGACGCTAGAGCAATTTTCTAAGCATTTTTGTTACAGGAGCTGTTCAGTTACAGCTCTACTGTAACAAAAAATAAAAACGCTGCACAAAAACGCTCCTAAAATCGATAGGCCTGATTAGAAAATCGCTGGGCACATGCCTAGAATCGCCTAGGAAAATCACTTCAAAAAGCGCTGAGCATTTGCAATTGTGCTAGCGGTTTTTGGTGTGCACGGGTCCGTCAGACTTCAGTCAGAGCATCTGATCTGCATGCTTGTTCAGGGTCTACGGCTAAACGTATTAAAGGCAGAGGATTAACAGGACAGCCAGGCAATATGCATTGTTTAAAAGTAAATAAATATGGCAGCCTCTATATCCCTCTCGCTTTAGGTTCCCTTTAAGCAATCGATTTAATGATGTGATCAGAGTTAATGTATTGATTGATTGTATCACAAATTAAAAAAAATGTTCATTTGAGTATTTTTTAAATTTCATGTTGTTCTAAGAGAACACAGATGATTAAAAGATTCTTTGTTTTAAAATAGAAAATCTGCAATCCATTTTATCATCCATTAGTAATTTATTTTTTATATATAAAATTATGTCTGTGAACTTTAGGCATTGAATATGATAAGTTTGGATTGGGGTGGTATTGTTTGTTAACCAGTTCACCCCCAAGGGTTTTTACTCTAACGCACCAGAGCAATTTTCACTTGTCAGTGCTCCTCCCTTTTATTCCCTAATAACTTTATTACTACTTATTACAAGAAAATGATCTAAACCTCGGTTTTTTTCGCCACCAATTAGGCTTTCTGTGGGTAGTACATTTTGCTAAGAATTTTTTTATTATTCTAAATGCGTTATGAGAAAAAAAATCATTATTTCTCCGTTTTTAGCCATTATAGTTTTAAAATTAAACATTCTCCTGTGGATAACACATTTTATTTGCCCAGTAGGCCTGATTATTAAACCATTTAAATTATGTCCCTATCACAATGTATGGCGACAATATATTATTTTGAAATATAGGTGTTATTTTTCTGCTTTTTTTTTTTTTTTTTTTTTTTTTTTTTTTTTTTTTTGCCATAATTACCAGCCCCAATGTAATAAATTAAAATTTCCCCCCATATAAAATAGATTAAAAAAAGCTGAGTCCCTAAGGCAACTATTTATTTTAAGCTGAATTTTTTTTTTGGGGGGGGTGGGGGGGGGGGGGTTTGGAAGTGTAATTTCGCCCGAACACCTCCGTACTAGCCGAGATATGCTCCCCGGAACTTGAACTCCTTATTGTAAACTGCAGGCCGGTCTACTCCCCCAGAGAGTTCTCTTCCTATGTTCTCATTGGCCTGCTACACGGTTATGAGGGACGCATACAAGGCTGTCCCACGGGCAGCACTAGGCTCATCCGATCATTGCCTTATCCACCTAATACCCACCTACAGGAGGCGCCTGGAAACTGCAAAACCGGTCCTAAAATCCAGCAAAGTATGGTCAGATGATGCTAAACTACAACTCCAAGCCTGCTTTGACTGCACGGACTGGAAGGCCCTGGAAGTGCCGGATTTAGAAGAGTGGGCGGACAACATATCCTCGTACATCAGCTTCTGTGAGGACCACTGTATACCAACGAAGACTCGCAAGCACTTCCCGAACGACAAACCGTGGTTCTCTAACAAATTACGGCACCTGAGGAGGAGCAAGGAAGTGGCGTACAAGTCTGGCAACCAGGACGACTATAGGAGGGCAAAAAACATCCTAAACAGAGAACTGAGAGCCGCGAAAAAGAACTATGCAGCAAAACTAGAACAGGACCTCTCCTCGAGAGACTCACGAGCCGTCTGGAAGGGGCTTAAAGCTGCTATGAACTATAAGCCCCCCCATCAACACACAACTCCCAGCACCGAGCTTGCTGAGAGGCTCAGTGAATTCTATTGCAGATTTGAGAACCAGGCGGCACCCACTGGGACTCCTACCACCTCCTCCGAATTAGACGTCCTGCTCCCAAACCTACCTCCCCTGGCTGTGAATGAGGACTAGTGTTGGGCGAACAGTGTTCGCCACTGTTCGGGTTCTGCAGAACATCACCCTGTTCGGGTGATGTTCGAGTTCGGCCGAACACCTGATGGTGTTCGGCCAAACCGTTCGGCCACATGGCCGAACTAAGAGCGCATGGCCGAACGTTCCCCGAACGTTCGGCTAGCGCTGTGATTGGCCGAACGGGTCACGTGGTTCGGGCCCAAACGCGCTCTGGCCGAACTGTCACGTGGTTCGGGTAAACAAATACCCGAACCACGTCATATCTCCGCCATTTGTCTGTGGGTTTAGCTTTGGGTAGGCAGGCAGGGTAGTTCGCGCTCCAGCCACGCTAGCCAGGGTCCCCCCAGTCATTGTGTCGCTGCTGGGAATAGTAGTACACCGCTCGCTCAGCCACACTATATATCATTGTGTTTACTGCCACTCTGTGTACCTCGCTCAGCCACACTATATAGCATTCTGTTTACTGCCACTCTGTGTACCTTGCTCAGCCACACTATATAGCATTGTGTTTACTGCCACTCTGTGTCTGCTGGGAACAGTAGTACACCGCTCGCTCAGCCACACTATATATAGCATTGTGTTTACTGCCACTCTGTGTCTGCTGGGAACAGTAGAACACCGCTTGCTCAGCCACACTATATAGCATTGTGTTTACTGCCACTCTGTGTCTTCTGGGAACAGTACTACACCGCTCGCTCAGCCACACTATATAGCATTGTGTTTACTGCCACTCTGTGTCTGCTGAGAACAGTACTACACCGCTCACTCAGCCACACTATATAGCATTGAGTTTACTGCCACTCTGTGTCTGCTGGGAACAGTAGTACACTGCCGCTCACTCAGTCACCCCATTACTATATAGCATTGCTGGGATCTGTAGTACTCTGCTCACCCACCCATACCATTGTACTGCCAGTCACTGTGTATATTGCTGGGATCTGTAGTACTTCACTCACCGTCAACCACTATATAGCATTGCGTACTCTGCCAGTCAGTGTGTATATTGCTGGGATCAGTAATACTCCACTCAACGTCAACCACTATATGAGCTCACCATGAGTTCCTCAGAGACCTCCGCTGTGAGCAGCACTCCCAACAACAGCAACAGCCAACGCCCCACGCAAGCTATAACATCCACCCCAGCAGCCAGTGGTCAGCAGCAGCCCTCCCCGGAGGAGAACGTTGTGTCCATCGGTCCGGCGCCAGAGCGATTATTGAGGGCTGCCATTGAGGAGATGATGGGGCCTGATGTGGAGGAGGAGGTCGGGCTCAGGCCAGCATCCCAAGTTAATGTTGAGGACGATGAGGGGTCTGTGTTCCATCACGTCTGCTGCTGCTGGGTTAGCGTTGCCGCCCGGTCCCTGTTTATTGAACCTCTTATCTTTATTACATTTATGACTGCATGGCGGTACAAAGCATGCTATCCGCACGCTTCTTGTCCTCCTGCAAGGCCTGGGTTGTTGTGTCTCAAAGCGTGGCCTTCACCTCCTGTTCCATCACGTGTGCTGTTGCTGCTGCTGGGTTAGCGTTGCCGGTCCCTGTTTATGGAACCTCTCATCTTTATTACATTTATGACTGCATGGCGGTAAAAAGCATGCTATCCGCACGCTTCTTGTCCTCCTGCAAGGCCTGGGTTGTTGTGTCTCAAAGCGTGGCCTTCACCTCCTGTTCCATCACGTGTGCTGTTGCTGCTGCTGGGTTAGCGTTGCCGGTCCCTGTTTATGGAACCTCTCATCTTTATTACATTTATGACTGCATGGCGGCAAAAAGCATTGCTATATCCGCACGCTATTTGTCCTCATGCAAGGCCTGGGATGTTGTGTCTCAAAAAGCGTGGCCTTCTCCTCCTGCGCCTCCTCCTGTTCCATCACGTGTTCTGCTGCTTGTGCTGGGTTAGCGTTACCGGTCCCTTTTCCTGGAACCTCTTCTCTGTATTACATTTATGAATTCATGGCGACAAAAAGCATGTTACCTGTGCAAAGAAACATGACATTTTCCACATTTAAAAGACAGTTTTTTCTTTGAAACTTTACAATCAATTTTCTCAAAAACTAGAAGTTCTTTTTCAAATATTTTTTTTCCACTTGTACCCACTCCCAAGGTGCACATACCCTGCAAATTTGGGGTATGTAGCATGTAAGGAAGCTTTACAAAGCACGAAAGTTCGGGTCCCCATTGACTTCCATTATGTTCGGAGTTCGGCACGAACACCCGAACATCGCGGCGATGTTCGGCGAACGTTCGCGAACCCGAACATCTAGGTGTTCGCCCAACACTAATGAGGACGACATCCTCAAGCAACTGTCAAAAATGAATGCGAGGAAAGCCTCAGGCCTAGATGGAGTGTCATCAGCCTGTGTGAAAACTTGTGCACGGCAGCTAGCCCCTATTTTCTCCTCCATCTTCAACAAATCCATCCAGGATGGCAAAGTTCCAGCGTGCTTCAAGAGGTCCACCATCATCCCTGTCCCCAAAAAGCAGGGTGTCTCTGACCTCAACAACTTCAGGCCGGTGGCTCTCACATCCGTCATGAAAACCTTTGAAAGCATGGTTCTGCCCCTCCTAAAACGTTCCACTGAGGCACAGCTGGACCCATACCAGTTTGTATACAGAGCGAACAGATGACGCCATAAACATCTGCCTGGAGCTCGTTAACGAACACCTTGACAAACCAAACTCCAATGCCAGGATCCTCCTACTCAACTTTAGCTCGGCGTTTAATACCATCAGCCCCCAAATACTCCAGGATAACTTGGTTGGCCTTGGTGTCCACCCCACCCTACACCATTGGATCACAGACTTCTTGAGCAACAGATCTCAGGCCGTCAAGCTGGACACTATCATCTCGCAGCCAAGGACCATCTCTCAAGGATGTGTTCTGTCCCCATTCTTCTTCTCCCTATACACCAACAATTGCAGGTCCACAGGGAACTCTGTCAAAGTCATCAAGTTTGCTGATGATACAACAATAGTGGGCCTCCTCTCCGGAAATGACGAGCAGGAATACCGCAAGCAGGTTGACAGAATCTGCCTCTGGTGCAGGGAAAATGGCCTAGTCCTCAATACTGGAAAAACAGTAGAGATGATTGTGGACTTTAGAAAACATGCTGCCACCCCTCCTCCAATCTGCATCGATGGTACAAAAGTGGAAAGGGTTTTCTGCACACGCCTTCTAGGCACTACAATCTCCAAGGACCTAACTCGGAAAGCCAACACATCCTCCACTCAGAGGAAAGCCCAGCAGAGGCTATTCTTTTTACGCCAACTGAAGAAGTTCCCGGGCCCGGGAGCTTCTGACGAACTTCTACACAGCCACAAATGAATCTGTCCTCTGCTCCTCCATCCTTGTCTGGTACGCTGGCGCCTCCGCCAGCGACAGTCACAAACTACAGAGGGTCATAAGAGCAGCCGAAAAAATCATTGGGAAATCACTCCCCTCACTGACCAACTCTACAACTCCAAACTTTGCTCCAGAGCTCTGAGGATCGTCAATGACCCGTCTCACCCAGGCTTCCGCTTCTTCCAGCGGCTCCCCCTGGGCCGGAGATTCCGGTCCATCTACACCAAGACTGAAAGACACAGGAATAGCTTCTTTCCCTCAGCTGTAAACTCTTTGAACTCTGGGAACTTTCTTACCTGTCCCAATCAAGTAGCATTCGGTAGCACGACTGCACTGCTGCACATCTTACACCTTACATACTTGAGCTCTAACTTGTGTTAACATGTATGGTTAATCGCTGTATCTGTACTGTTTACTGTATTGTTTTTTGTACTGTATTATATTGTATGTTTTATTCCACACATAGCCCTGTACATGCCAAAACCAATTCCGAGTTTGACCTAGTCGTGCTTGGCGAAATAAATGATTCTGATTCTTAATGATGATTATGTACTTGTATATGTATGTATTTTGTATGTGTAATATACTTTTTGGCCACAAGATGGCGCTAGTGAACACTTCGTTATAGGAAGTGATCACTTTATTTATTTATTAATTTTATTTTATTTTTTTACACTTTATTGAAAAGTAACAATTTCCTGTTTTTGTGAATGGACATAGCCGCTGTTCGCGGTCACGTTCATTCACTTCCCCAATCACTCAGCATGGGATCGCGACGGAAAGGGCGGCGGTAGCAGCGCGCACGCGCGACGTATTCAAACGTCATGTTGCTAGGGTAAAGCATGACGCTTTAATATGTTAGTGTGTCATTAAATGGTTAAAGAGACTGGAAAAATGCAAGCTTGCAAAAAATTTCATTTGTGAACTAAAACATTTTAGTTTTGAAAGTCACTTCTTTACGATATGCATAGTTAGATAATAAATGTTATCATCTTAAACGCATGCATTTAAAATGGGCGCAGTGAGAAAAGGGCTTGGCTTGATAACGAAATGGCGCGGGTGGATAACGAAATCTGATAACGATAAACATCGTTGCCAAACTTGGTTAACGATAAATACCATTGCAATTACAGACAGAAAATAATAATGAAAAGATATTAACGTTAAAAATCACTACGTATTTCAACAATACAGCTTAACCCAACCCTACTCTCACACAGTGGTTTCCCCTGGTGGTGCCTAAAACTAACCACTCCCATGGTGGCGCCTAACCCTAATTCCCCCCCCCCCCCGGTGGTGCCTAACCCTAGCCCCTCAGTGCCTAACCCTAATCACCTCCCGTGGTGTTGCCTAAACTAACCTGCCTGGCGTTCTATTAAGATCGCCAGGGAGGCTGCGGGAGGGGTTTTTTTTAATAAAAAAAAAACTATTTCATGCAGCCAACTGAAAGTTGGCTGCATGAAAGCCCACTAGAGGGCGCTCCGGAGGCGTTCTTCCGATCGCCTCCGGCGCCCAGAATAAACAAGGAAGGCCGCAATGAGCGGCCTTCCTTGTTTTGCTTCCCTCGTCGCCATAGCGACGAGCGGAGTGACGTCATGGACGTCAGCCGCCTCCGATCCAGCCCTTAGCGCTGGCCGGAACTTTTTGTTCCGGCTACGCTGGGCTCAGGCGGCTGGGGGGACCCTCTTTCGCCGCTGCTCGCGGCGGATCACCGCAGAGCGGCGGCGATCAGGCAGCACACGCGGCTGGCAAAGTGCCGGCTGCGTGTGCTGCTTTTTACTTGAGCCAAATCGGCCCAGCAGGGCCTGAGCGGCAGGCTCCGGCGGTACTGGACGAGCTGAGCTCGTCCAGACCGCCCAGTAGGCTAACTGCCTCCCGGGTGGTGCCTAACCTTAACCACTACCCCTGGTGTAGCCTAGCTCTAACCACTCCCTCTGCAGAAACACACTTTTACACATAGAAACGATAATATCTTTGATAACGTAAAATCTGTACATAGAAACGAAATAATATGACAAACTATAAGGTTGCAAGCTTCTAAAACGAGAACTACTTTAAAAACTATAATGTTCTAATGTTAACAATATTTTTCGCTGCACCCTTTTTTTTCACTGTATTAATGATAATTGCATTAAAGTCTATGGCGGCGCCCCTTTCGCCCACCCTCGTCCTATACACTTTTTTTCCTGCTACCTTCTAAACCAAGGCTTACAATTCTAATCAATTACTAGGTGGAGCAAGTGAATATCCCACAAATCCTATAGTTCTGTGAAGAGATCAGAAATGTACTAAGATTTGTGCTTGTCACATTTCCAGTGTACAGCTGTCTGACAATAGGATATATCTGGCTCTGTATTAATACTTACCTTCAAGACTGTATAGATCATTTTGTTGTGATTAGTAATAACGTTATTGGGGAATGAAAGGGAGGAACGCTGAAAGGTGAAAATTGCTCTGGTCCACCAGGGGAAAAATCCCTCAGTGGTGAAGTGGTTAAGTTTTTAGGTAGGCCTGAATCAATGATATAAAAGAAATGTACCGTATTTGCATTGTCTCTGCATTGTGACTGCAGTAGTACAAATTCTAGTTTGGTAAACTCTCAGGAATCCTTACTATCTGAATCCTTTTACCACGAAATAGCACACACTTTAACTACTCCTTACGACCGCATCGCGCCGATTGGCGCGAATGTTGCGGCTCCTCCAGGACCGCGTAACGCCAATTGGCATCAAGTCTTGGAGGCGTGTTTTGCTGGGGATCATGCGCCGATGCATGCACATCCCCGCTTGAATGACGGAGCGGACCTCCGTCATCAGTCTCCCAGCCGCTAGGAGACTAATAGAAAGTGAAACAGCCATTTATTTACTCTGTACAGCGATGCGATCTACGGCAGGGCTTTACTGGCAGCGGTGTCACTTACTGTAGTTATCCGCTGGGGAGGCACAAGAGTGTTCGGCTCTCATAGGCTGATGCCTATGACAGCCGATCACTGTCAGTTGCGTAGCCAGTTGCATTTGGCAGGATCACTTAGGTAGTGTATTGGCTTTCAGCCCTGGAGATCCTTAGAAGAGCAATCTTTTTGTATTTGTGTTTTCCAGGCAATACTAGAAGCTCATTACATGGACAATGGATTTTGGGGCCACTGTAATCCTGACGTTGGTTCTTAGTGTCACTTGGCTCATATTTTCCATCAGGAGGACATATAAAAGGCGCAAGAACCTCCCCCCTGGTCCCACCCCTCTTCCCTTCTTGGGAAATGTACTACAGCTGAACAGGAAAGATCTGCCGAAGTCATTTATACAGGTGAGTGTCTTTGGTGTAACTCACGATTTACAAAGAATATGTGAAATAATAGATTCCAGATAAGTGTTGTTCCTGTTTTGCCGATGAGCAAAAAAATCTCCAAACATTCAAAACTCCACCAACCCAAAAAGGAAATTACACTGAGCCAATTAAAGCCTCTATCTATCCAGCTGCCAAGTAAATGGAAGATATGGGTCTGACTGACTCCATTTCCTTCTCTTCCTCATCTCTAGGGATGTTCAATGAGATGTAAATAATTCTTAATGAATGCAAATGTTATGGTAATTTAATGCAAAGTTATGCAGCTTGAAAATGGACTGATTAGATGCAGCAGATGCATACATTTGCATCATATTTGTACCTCATTGACCATCCTCATTCACCCGTGTTGATAACATTATGGCCCATATGCAATTAACTTACTCATGAGTTTTCTCCCAGGAGATCATTTTTCATCTTGTATTTTAAAATAACTTTTCAGCACTTTGCAATTGAAAAAGTACCAAAAAAGTAGGTGAAAAACAACTATAAAAATGATTTTGAGTATTTTTTTCCTTGCTGGTGATTTAAAATGTATTTTTTTTACAAGGTGTGGAACTATCCCCTAGGAGGAAACTCCCATAAAAGGGCAGCAGTTTTCTCTTTTTTGCAACCATTTTCAAACTCTGTTACCTGCTGCCGACTAAGGCTGAGTTCACACCCACCAGAGTTCTGTGCCATGGACAGTAACAGTGGATCCTATGTGTGATGGGCTGTGACCATCCCATTTGCTCACACACTCCATTGTTGTCCATTGTGATGGACTATCTATAACCGGTCTAACTTCCATCCCGTGTCCTGAAAAGTTCCTGTGTCCCAAAAAGTGCTTTGCATTACATTACCACAGTGTTTCCCAACCGCTGTTCCGCGGCACACTAGTGTGCCGCGGAACGTTGCCTGGTGTGCCGTGCTCTTATCCCCCCTCCCGCCCGTCCCTGCGGCCGCCGCTGTTATTACCTTAGCAGCGGCCGCTCTCCCCTCTCCAGACCATGTATATGCTAGCAGCGTATCTCCGGCTGCTCTGTGTGATGCACTGATGCGGAAGGAGGCAGGGCTCGGTTACCATAGTAACGGCGATACATATCGCCGTTACAGGAAGCCGCTGCCCTCCTTTCTTCCGCATCAGTGCATCACACAGAGCAGCCGGAGATACGCTGCTTGAATATACACGCGCCGGAGAGGGGAGAGCGGCCGCTGTTAACAAGGTAATAACAGTGGCGGCCGCGGGGTCGGGCGGGAGGCACTAAACTGGCTATACTGGGGCACTATTCTGGGGTACTATACTGGCTATCCTGGGGCACTAAACTGGCTATACTGGGGCACTATTCTAGCTATACTGGGGCACTATTCTGGCTATACTGGGGCACTATACTAGCTATACTGGGGGGCTATACTGGGGCACTATACTGGCTATACTGGGGCACTATACTGGGGCACTAAACTGGCTATACTGGGGCACTATTCTGGGGTACTATACTGGCTATCCTGGGGCACTAAACTGGCTATACTGGGGCACTATTCTAGCTATACTGGGGCACTATTCTAGCTATACTGGGGCACTATTCTGGCTATACTTGGGCACTATACTAGCTATACTGGGGGGCTATACTGGGGCACTATACTGGCTATACTGGGGCACTATACTGGGGCACTAAACTGGCTATACTGGGGCACTATTCTGGGGCACTATACTAGCTATACTGGGGCACAATACTGGCTATACTGGGGGGGCTATACTGGGGTACTATACTGGCTATACTGGGGCACTATACTGGCTATACTGGGGCACTATACTAGCTATACTGGGGGGCTATACTGGGGCACTATACTGGCTATACTGGGGCACTATACTGGGGCACTAAACTGGCTATACTGGGGCACTATTCTAGCTATACTGGGGCACTATTCTGGCTATACTGGGGCACTATACTAGCTATACTGGGGGGCTATACTGGGGCACTATACTGGCTATACTGGGGCACTATACTGGGGCACTAAACTGGCTATACTGGGGCACTATTCTGGGGCACTATACTAGCTATACTGGGGCACAATACTGGCTATACTGGGGGGGCTATACTGGGGCACTATACTGGCTATACTGGGGCACTATACTAGCTATACTGGGGGGCTATACTGGGGCACTATACTGGCTATACTGGGGCACTAAACTGGCTATACTGGGGCACTATTCTGGGGCACTATACTAGCTATACTGGGGCACTATACTAGCTATACTGGGGCACAATACTGGCTATACTGGGGGGCTATACTGGGGTACTATACTGGCTATACTGGGGCACTATACTGGCTATACTGGGGCACTATACTAGCTATACTGGGGGGCTATACTGGGGCACTATACTGGCTATACTGGGGCACTATACTGGGGCACTAAACTGGCTATACTGGGGCAGTATTCTGGGGCACTATACTAGCTATACTGGGGCACAATACTGGCTATACTGGGGGGCTATACTGGGGTACTATACTGGCTATACTGGGGCACTATACTGAGGCAACTAAACTCCCTACACTGGGGCAACTATGCCAGCTATGCAGCCGCACCCCAGCCCCCCCCCCCCCCATAGCGGCACTGTCCACTAGGTCGCGCAAACAACCGGGGGCCGCATCGCCCCCACCGTGCGCGCGCGCCGTTCCCCGGAGAAAAATTTGGTCAGACAGTGTTCCCCGGGCCGGAAAAGGTTGGGAAACACTGCATTACCACAATGAGCATAGACACAAGACATGTGACCCATTGAACAACTTGGTCCATTGTTTTCCCATGAAAAAAACTGACCGATTTTTAAAGTTGGCCGAACATGTATCGCTTATGCAAGCCAATCAACTATCAATTCAGTAATTTTGTTGAATCGGATTAAAATCGGTGCTGCAAATGTCTGCTTTATTCATGATTCAACACAATTTCGGGCCTACCAGCTGCAGGGGAGGAGGCAGGATACAAGAAGGAAGTTTTAAAATCACATTTGGTAAAAACAAACAGGTGTTTCATCCACCACTTCTATACACTGTTTATATTCAAACTGATTGTGATCAGAAACTGCAACATTCTTTTTTTAAGTTTTTTTCTTTGAGCTTTAAAGTTTGAGATGACTTGTTCCCATAGGGAAATACCTGTCATTTTCCACCTCGGGGTACGTATATAATACCTTCTCAAAGGAGCAGAAAATTCACATCAACAAAATGACAGCTTATAACTGATTAAAGGACTTCACTCATGCGATCAGCCTTAATTGCCTACAGCAAACATTCTGGTTGTTCACTCTACCATACACTTCAATAGGCTCTATCCCTAGCTCCCCTCTTGGGGAGGGACATTGATACCACCTTCAAAACACATAATTTGAGGTAGGCTGGATCAACGTTATGGGCTGTATGCACGTTTAGTGAGTCATAGTGCACCACTTTGATAGGTCTTCTAGGATGGTAAACATGAAGTTGTGGTTCTTGAAAGAAAACGGGCAAATTATATCCATGATGGACGGAAAGGACTCAATGGATACAAGAGAACCAGGGGCCAATAGTGTAGTATGTTAACACTAAAAAGTATAGAAAATAACACATTTTGGGTTGCAAGCATCCTGCAAACAGAGCATTTCCTGCCTCTGTTTGGGTCTGAAGGTTGCTCTTCTGGTGATTTTTGATAGATCCTGATAAAACAGGAACTACTAACATGACAACTTCTCAGCAGAGGTGTAAGAACTATACTTGAGGGTGGAGGCACCCAAAACACTATACAACCATTAAAAACTGTTTAAAAGAACACTATCAAACCAAGTGTTCTAATATGGCATTGTACAAATAATGTTTAAGTAGCTGTGTACACATTTTCCTACTTTTCATGTTAAATATCAGAGGCAAAAGCTTTAATTGTATGTAGGATTTAGCTCTATTAGAACAAATCATTCTCAAAAGTGATGTCTGCTTCAATGCACAGCCAGTGTTTTTGTGTTTGCATATCAGACCACAGAGTATTTTTCTCTGAAAGCAAAAAAAGTATGAAAGGCTGTGGTGTCACACACAATTACAAATGTTTATAACAAGTTACATTTCCTCTGCTCTCTGCAGACAGCTCAGTCAGAGACACAAGACACAGTACGCAGGCAGCTGCAGCTGCTAAAAGCTTTCTCTCACACACAGTGTAAACAGATGCACTGTGAGGGAATTCCCCTTTTCCCTCATGGTTCCTTCTTTCCCAGTCACTCTCTTCTTGCTTATTAGGATGTATACCAGAGGCACCAACGTAGTATAAAAACTGTTTAAAAACTGTTTAAAAAGAGGAGGTAGTGGTGGATTTACCTCCTCCAAGAAGACACCAAAAAGTGTTGGTTTATAGTAAATATCAATTTATTCATAAAACTCCAAAAGGGCAATGCGTTTTGCAGGTTTGATCCCACTTTGATCCCACTTCATCAGGCAATAACAACGAAGAACAAAGCGCCTCTGAATAAATTGTTTACTATAAAAAAAATGTTGGTGTCTTCTTGGAGGAGGTAAGTCTACCATCGCCTCCTCTTTTGAAACTGTTTTTAAATGTTTTTTTTTACTACGTTGGCGCCTCTGTTACACATCCCAGTGTATTGTCTAGTCCACTCTTGGTGGAGGGGCGTTGCCCCATCTTTCCAAGCTACAGAGAGCGACTTCTTAACCTCTTGACGACCAGCTAACGCCGATTGGCGTAAACTGGTCGTCTGCGGGTTACCATGGAAACGGCCGCTCGATCGAGCGGCCTTTCCATGTCAGTTCACGGAAGGTGTCTCCGTGAACAGCCGGAGAGCCGCCGATCGCGGCTCGCCGGCAAAATGTAAACAGGCGGGGAAGAAACCCTCGCTGTCTACATCATACGGCGCTGCGGCGCTGCTAAGGCAGATCGGCGATCCCCGGCCTCTGATTGGCCGGGGATCACCGGCATATGATAGGCTGAAGCCTATCCTTCATTCCCGTCCTGCGCAGCTCACAGGGGGAGGGAGAGGGAGGGAGCGGGTGAGAGGGCGCAGAACGCTGCCGAGGGGGGGCTTTGAAGAGCCCCCCCCGCCCCCGCTAAGCAAATGCAGCCGGCGGCGATCAGACCCCCCCAGCAGGACATCGCCCTAGTGGGGAAAAAAGGGGGGTAGTCTGATCGCCCTGCTGCACTCCTGATTGGTGCTGCGGGCTGTAGAGCCCACGCAGCACCGATCAGTGAAAAATCCCCAGGTTGGCAAGTGGTTAAGTGTGGTCAGGTCTAATCTCCCCACCTGCCACATTGCAGTGGTTGCCTTTGTGGTGGGTATGGGAGGGGGGATACATTCATTTTTGCCCAGAGACCCATTTTGCCTAAAACCATCCCTCTAGATGTTTGTCTTTTCACAGACATTTCAAAATTGTCCTCAGTGACCTAAACTAATTTTTTTTTAGAGTAATATATTTATTAGCTCTCGTTTTGCAAGCACTTTGTTTTATTACAGGCGAATTCAGCTAACTTTTTTATTTTTTATTTCATAGTCTCTGTAACGTATGTTTTTAGGAGGGAAGTTTTTTTGAGGAAGCGGAAGTGCCGCAAAACTGCTGTTAGGCCGCCATTTTAATTGCTGCGTGTATATCTTGTGCTGGTAATGGTGTCATTGGTGGATAAATCCATTCTTCGCACCGCTCTGCATCCACATCTCCCCTTTGTGAATCCCTGCACTGGCTCCCTATCCGTCTCAGGATAAGTTTCAAGATTCTATGCCTGGCGTATAAATCTGTGCACAAAACATGCCCTACCTACATCTCGGAGCTTGTTCACAAGTATACACCAGGTCGCCCCCTCCGTTCCTCCAACGACCTTCGCCTCACCACCCTGCGCATTTCACACTCCCATGCCCGCCTGCAGGATTTCTCAAGAGCTGCCCCCACCCTCTGGAATGCCCTTCCACCACCCATCAGACTTGCTCCCTCTTTCAACACATTCAAGCAAGCCCTCAAAACCCACCTCTTTATGATGGCCTACCCACCTCCTACCACACAGTAACTCTCTAAGGAATATTTAACAGCCCCCCCTAGTGTTTCCACCCCTCCCTTTAGATTGTAAGCCTCTGGCAGGGTCCTCCACTCCCTAGTGTAATCTACAGGATCATGTGCTCCTGTCCTATGACAGCCTGTACTTGTATTACTGGGCCTACCTAACCAGCCTATATTGCATGATCATGTATTTTGTACAATTTGTATGTATAACTTTGTTCTGTGTATAACCCTATGTATGTCATCCTTGTATCATTGTATATATTTATTGTTCAGCGCTGCGTAATATGTTGGCACTTTATAAATACAATAAATAATAATAATAATAATAATAAATAAATCTCTTAAGCATTATGGATGATGCATCTTCTACCTTTTCTACTGTAATCCTGAAATACTTCTACTATGTGTGAACACCTCAGGAGTGATCAACAATCACTTGAAGGTCCAACAGTGCATTTGGTGGCGACTCTGTGTTCTTTCTAGTTTCAAATTGTTTTTAGGAGGGGTTCCTTTTACACTGGAAATTTGGGTGCCCAGGAAAGCCGATAGTAGAATATCAGTAAATTTACTGATATTCTACTATTAAAGTGTAAAGAAGGATCATAAAATATCAGTATTAAATATCAATATTTACTGTAGCTGAACCTAGCCTTACCCTCACACAAGGGGGTTAACCTTAACCCTTAACCCCTAACCACACACACACACACACACACACACACACACACACACACACACACACTACCTGATGCCTAACCCTAACACCCACCCCTTGCACAAACACCCTACCTGATGCCTAACCCTAACACCCACTCCTTGCACAAACACCCTACCTGATGCCTAACCCTAACACCCACCCCTTGCACAAACACCCTACCTGATGCCTAACCCTAACACCCACCTCTTGCACAAACACTCTACCTGACGCCTAACCCTAACCAACCCCCTAGCATTGGCTCTCCTCTTCTCCTCCTCAGTCTTGGTAGTCTCACTGCATGCCCGGCACCCGATGCATGTCATGTAATCAGGGGCCAGAGGGGACAGCATAGAGCAAGCGGCTGCTGGGAGGAGGAGTAGAATTGACAAAAACAGATAAATATATTTACTCAGCGCTTCTCTGCATATAGGTAGGGAGATGAAAGAGAAGCAGCCCCCCCCTTTCTTATAGTCGTGGGTGTCAGGCGGCATTTTGTCACGCCCCTTTACATGCTTTCCTTAGCTGTAAAATGTGTGATTACAATTACATGATGTTGGTTTGGCTCTAGCTTGCAAAGGTTTATGGCGATGTATTTACCGTCCACCTGGGAAGCAGAACAGTGGTCATCCTGCATGGATACGAAGCTGTAAAGGAGGCTCTAGTGGAGAATTCAGAAGCCTTTGGTGATCGAGCTAAAGTCCCTGGAGCGCAGATTGTGTTTAAAGGTTACGGTATGTCACAGCTCTATTCTTGTTTTACACTTACCCACATCGAGGGAAGCATTTGGATGGTTCAGAAGCTTTCTGATACATCTTGGAGCCCAAAGCTGCTGTGTACGAGCCCTCTGAATGTTCTCCTCCAAATATCCAGTGTATATAAGCTGTGTGTTTTAACATCTTGTTAAAGGGAGGGGGAAGAAGCCAAGAAGCCTACACATGCTCAGAGAGGACCTGCAGACTTCCTCTTCCCGGGTCACATTGCGACTTTATGTCAGAGTCGCTGATCCCATGTAATGGATAGCGGCCAGCCCCGGGAGCAGGAGAGCTTACCTAAGGGGCTGGTAAGTGTCTCCTCTTAAACAAATAGTCGTGGGTATGCTTATATGCGTACCCACAAAGTCTGAGGAAGGCTTATTAGCCAAAAGCTTACTTTTTGTTTTCCGCTAAGTTAGCCAACAAATGGTATCATCCTGATTCAAAACTTCTTGCTTTTACTGATTTACATCGTACAACACTCTACGGCTCAGAACATATCTATCAGAACTATATTTAGATCTGTTCTCTAGTTTCGGCGTTCCCCTGAAGACGGCGAACGCCGAAACTAGTCGGGACAAGAGCGGGCAGCACGGAGGAAGGGTCGATTGGTGAGGTCCTAGTACCACTTATAGTGGGAAGCGTTAGAAGCGGAAGAGGGTCCTAAGCGGATTGGGACCCTGTTGAAGTAAGTGCCCACCCTGTATACCCTGTACTGCTTTTATCCAGAAAATAAAGGAATTGATATTCTCCACTAAAAACATCCCTGTTCATTTGTTTGCACCTTGAGTGCATACAGGTGGTGGAGTGGAGAAAACATCATACACAGAAGAGTACATCTGCGCTGTGCAACTATACTTGTATATCTACCTTTAGATGTGAGGATTCATCCCAGCACAGCACCAACGTATTCTCAGTTAATTGGGGCGCCACGGTACAAATTCTAAAATAAACTAATACAAAGAACTCCTGTTGCAACCTTTAAGCTGGCATAAAGATGGAGCAAGGGATGTAGAGCCACATAGTCATGTATCTAAAACTTGATATAGGAATGCAAGGATTCTTGCCACTCAGTAGACACGGTCCCTGTATGCCTTCCAAGGCTACAACTCAAGATGAGGTTAGCTGGGACCTCCCATGGAAATGTCAAGTGTGTGGTCTCCCTCAAAGGATGCACCACTGTGCATATAGTGGGGGCACTGTGGGGTTTACTCAGAGTAGTGACTCTAGTATAAGCCGAGACCACCACTTTTGGGCCACTTTTTTTGGCCCAAAAATTAGGGTTATACTCGGGTATATAAGAATAAGAACCTTCTAGTGTAAGCAATGTATAATATAGATGCCAGAGAAGGGATTATACTGGCATTCTGAATATGTCAGTATTTTTACATGTAGAGTGGTAAACCATGTACTACTTTTTGATGCAAAAATCCTGACATAATTAGAATGCCAAGAAAGTTAAGAAAACCTTAGAGCCTGGTGTTGGAAACTCAGAGGCTGCTGTGTGTTTGATTCACTCCTAGCCTAGTTGGCTATGAAATGTTTTCCCTCATCAAAGTACTAAATAGAGTGCTCATTCAATGAATATTCTTTAGTACATCAGGCTCGAGACCAGTGATGGCTAACCTTGGCACTCCAACTGTGACACAAAACTACAAATCCCATCATGCCTCTGCCTCCCTGAGTTATGCTTAGAGCTGTCAGAGTATTGCAATGCCTCATGGGACTTGTAGTTCCACCACAGCTGGAGTGCCAAGGTTAGCCATCACTGCTCTAGACTCTGAACCACATAAGTAAATCTGTATTTGCACATACACTAGAAATATACAGTAGAAGTAATTGTATATAAGCCCCAATGTCTTTAACTTTAAAATGTTAGGCCAATAATTGTGAACAGGCGTTTGTTATACCAATAGGAGTGATGATTAGTAACGGAGAACGCTGGAAACAGCTTCGCCGCTTCTCATTGACCACCTTGAGGAATTTTGGGATGGGGAAGAGAAGTGTGGAGGAACGGATACAGGAGGAATCTCTCTGTCTCACTGAGGTTTTAAGAAGCCAAGCAGGTGGGTTTAAGACATTCAGTTAATTGCTTTTCATAATTCCCAATAAAGAAACCATTTCATCAATGGGGCTCACAATTAGTGGCATAACTACAATTCATGGGGCCTCCTAGTTAAAGTTTGATAGGGCCACACAATGTTCACACCCTTCCCTTGCCTTCCCTTGGTGCCCTTCAGGGCTTTGGGGCCCATCTCAACAAGGGTCATAAAACAAGTGTGGCCATCATGATCTTCACAGCCATAACAAGTGTAGCCACAAAAACACCCAATCTGAAGTATAGTCTCCGGTATCTGAGGAAGGGAAGGTTGGTAGTTGGGGCTCCCCACAGCTCTGGCCCCCTCTGTGTTTGCCGGGACTGCTCCCCTCTAGTTACGCCCCTGCTCACAATTTCTTAGTATTGGCATTTTTGCTATACTTCATGAACCATTGGCACACATAGTCCACATAGAAAATAAAATAATAACCTGGATTTATTGTGTAAGTACCATAGACCTTCTAAATGTGCATCCAAGTAGTTTTATTATATAACTTTGCAATCTTAAAGTGGACCTCCATGTGTGTATCACATGTCAAATGGGTCCTCTTCTCCTGTAAATTTATAATTAGCTGCTGGGTCAGCCATGTTAGTGTCCACCGGATTCTGGCATGTAGCCCCGCCCCTTTTTGAAAAATACCATGGTATTTTTTCTACTCCAGATAGAGAAAACACAAAGGCCTTTTTCAGCAGGGGGTGGGATTATGTGCTGGGAGGCAGTGGACATGGAACTCTGGGAGTGATTCATAAGAAGACCCAGCAGGCAGGGGTCGAGTCCTGACAGAGGAGTGGAGAGGAGTATTAGGCAGAGCAGCAGGGAAGGGCGGACGTCTCCCCCCCCCCCCCCCTTCCCTCACCTTGGTGCTCCTCTTCCTGGCTCTCTCCTCCATAACGATTGCGGCAATGGCTGGCAGCGGCATCAGTGGGCGGGACTTACCTCCTCCAGTGTTCCGGCGAGTTGACGCTGTGCGTGCCGCTGCTCTGGTCTTCACTAGACCAGACTAGCTGCACGAACCTGGATACATATACTGGGGGCACCTATACACCTGGCTACATATACTGGGCACATATACACCTGGCTCATGAAGTCAGTTGGTCTTAACAAGGAATGCCAACCTAATGTCTTCTTATTCCTGGACAAGATGTTAACAAAATCTGGACAAACAGAATTTTCGGACAGACGGTTGGGGGCATGGAGTTATTAGCAGGTCATGTAAGGGACTCCTCAGTGGAGCGAAATAGTGGTCATGCTGTCAGTTGTATATCAGCTGCTGTCACTTTCAACTGAATGTGCAAGGTAATATCCATGCTTGCCAATGGCTCAAGTGGGCCAGTGGCGGACAAAGCCAACAGTGGGAACCTGTGCAGAATAAATGAAGGGCCCCATGTTAGTGGCCTTAATCATAACAGATTACGGTTGGATCCAAATAATATTGAGAACATAAAAGTACATGACTCTAGGTTACATTCTGTAGGCACTGTGTTAAAATACACACATTTCATACTTGTGTATGACTGGGCCACAAGCAAATATCACTGTTCCTCCGGGGTTTCATAGAGTTCTACACAGAAGAGCCTACAGAATAATCATGCCCTAATTGTGGTGCAGCTGCATGGGCCCTAGAGGGCATGGCGTTCCTGTGCTGCAGCACGGCCTGCACGGGCCTATGTCCGCCTCCGAAGTGGGCGATATTACAGTGTAACAGTGTGCTGACCAGGAAGCTGTTATGGGGTAATGGCCATTTTCAAAATGTAGGCCAGAGAATGCCATTGATCACAGTGGACAAACAGGACACAGGAGATGAGAAAGATATTGATGAGTATACTACACAAGAGGTAAGTATAATGTGTTTATGTTTATTTTGACTTTTAATTTTCAGTGCAGGTTCTCTTTAAAATTGACAATGGCAAGGAAAAAAAGTGACACTTAGAGTAGCACCCCAGCACTCAGGACCTGCAGTGCACACTACCCACTTAAATTAAATTTGCTCAATACATTTTTATGGGTGCATCACAAAAAAAAAAGATGGACAGTTCGGGTAGCTGGAAAAAAACCTTACAGACTGTCTGTCATAAGACGGAAAGTTGGCAACACTGGTTTTAACAATCTCGGTGCCATAATGGTTTAGACAGTTATCCATAATGGTAGAACTGTGAAATGTATTTTTTTGGTGAGGGTAGAAAAGTGAAATTATTAAATTGCTTTAAGTGTTACTTTCTTGGTGACATATTTGTTTTTAATAACCACTTTACAGACTGAAACAAAGATCAACACAAAACTTTATAATTTTCTTCTAGGTTCACCCTTTGACCCCACCTACTTGGTGACCTTGGCAGTTTCTAATGTCATTTGCTCCATTGTCTTCGGTCAACGTTTTGATTATGATGACGAGAACTTTCTTGGTCTTCTTGCCATGCTTAAAGCTTCCTTCAGAATAAGAAATTCCATTGCTGGTCTGGTAAGGTCACTATGTATCCAGCTTCTGTTAGACACTTGAAATGAGAGGAGAGGGGACATTATGTGCAAGTATCAGATTTTTGTAAAATCAGAAATCACAGCACCCCTGTCCTAGACTTGATCATGGCTAATAGCTATGTGCTGAGATTTTGAGATGTACGCTAGTGTGTGGGTGCGTGTGTGTTTCATGTTAGTATGTTTTTGTATTGTACTCTATACAAGTACAACATTTGTAAAATCAAATCTGGTACTCACTGTATTCCTTTACTTATTCTTCAGTCTTTAAAAGGCACATTAATATTTTTCTCACCATAACAGTTGCTCAATTCGTTTCCTAAAATTATTCATCATTTGCCTGGGCCACACCATGAAGTGATACGGAGTTTCCAAACCCTCCAGGATTTTGTGATGGACAAAGTGAAAGAGCATGAGAAGACACTGGACCAAAACTCTCCACGGGATTTTATAGATTGTTATCTTATAAAAAAGAAAGAGGCAAGTAACCTGATCAAGCCACAGTCTTAAAGTATACCTGAGATGATAGAAGTACAGACCCAGATTTACCTCACAGGAGCCTATTACAGATGGCTCGAACCTCCGATTTTCGGTTCGTGAACCTCAGCAAAAAGTTCAGTTTGCGCGAACTTCCGCGAACTGCAATAAACTTCAATGGGGAGGTGAACTTCGAAAATTAGAAACATTTATGCTGTCCACAAAGTGATGGAAAAGATGTTTCAAGGGGTCTAACATCTAAGTTTTTCCATGGGGGAGTGGGATACATGCCAAAAGTCCCGGGGAAAAAAGCTGGATTTGACTCAAAGCAGCGTTTTAAGGGCCGAAATCACATTGCATGCTAAATTGGAGGCCTAAAGTGCTTTAAAACATCTTGCATATGTATACATCAATCAGGGAGTGTAATTAGAGTGCTGCTTCACACTGACAGACCAAACTCACTGTGTAATGCACCACACACAGCTGTTTGTGTAGTGACGGCCGTGCTGGACTGGTGTGCACCATAGCCAGAGTGCAGGCCATGGCGGTTTTCAAGCCCATATGGTCGTCGGGCTGAGGTAGCTCAATGACAGAACAACAGTGACTGTCCAGCTGATCGAAATTGGTCTTTCCACAATGAAGCAACAACCTTATTATCTTGGGTGTGCCCCCCCCCCCCCTTCTTCATTGTGATACGCAAGCCCCTTCACCGCGGCAAGGTAACAATCACAAAGGGGAATTGACACATGTACATGCCTTTTGTTGATGCAGCTGCAGTGCAGCCAGAAAAATTAGGCAGGCATGTACACGCACCAGAAAAATTACTATAGCGGCCGCTGCTAACAGTGGCCTTAAAAATTCAGGAATCCGCCTGAGTCCTGGATCCTGTTGGTTGTAGCGTAGAAGGCAGTCAAGCGGCCTGCAAGCAGAGATGCTGTGTGGGGAGCGACTTAGTCATGGGGCAGGCAGTCACACGGCGTGCAGGCAGAGATGCTGTGTGCGGGGACTGACTTAGTCTTGGAGCGGGCAGTAGCCCTCCGGTATCCATGCCTCATTCAGTTTGATAAAGGTGAGGTACTGAACACTTCTGTGACTTAGGCGACTTCTCTTCTCAGTGACAATGCCTCCAGCTGTGCTGAAGGTCCTTTCTGACAGGACGCTTGAGGCAGGGCAAGACAGAAGTTGGATGGCAAATTGGGACAGCTCTGGCCACAGGTCAAGCCTGCGCACCCAGTAGTCCAAGGGTTCATCGCTGCTCACAGTTTCTACATCCACACTTAAGGCCAGGTAGTCGGCTACCTGCCGGTCCAGGTGTTGGCAGAGGGTGGATCCGGAAGGGCTAAGGCCAGACGTTGGACTAAAGAATGTCCGCATTTCCGACATCACCATGAGATCGCTAGAGCATCCTGTCCTTGCCTGCGTGGACATGGGAGGAGCATTACTGGCAGTGGCACCTTTATTTCGTTGTGCTGTGACATCACCCTTAAACGCACTGTAAAGCATAGTTGCCAGCTTGTTCTGCAAGTGCTGCATCCTTTCTGCCTTTTGGTGATTTGGAAACATCTCCGCCACTTTGTGTGTATGCCGAGGGTCTAGTAGCGTGGCCACCCAGTACAGCTCATTCCCCTTGGGTTTTTTTTATATGGGAGTCCCTCAACAGGCTGGACAGCATGAAAGACGCCATCTGCACAAAGTTGGATGCAGACGTACTATCCATTTCCTCTTGCTCTTCCTCAGTGATGTCAGCTAAGTTCTTCTCCTCCCCCCCCAGCCATGAACAATACCACGGGAAATTTGAGCAGCACCCCCGGTGACACCTGCTGCGGTTGTTCTTTCGCCGCCGCCTCCTCCAAAAAAAAAAATACCTTCCTCATCAGCTGACACCACTTTCCCACATGACTCTTCCTCCTCCTCCCCCCTCTGTGCTGCCGCAGGTGTTGAGGAATCATCTGCTTCTGCTGAGAATTGATCCCACAACTCTTCCTCCTGTTCCTGTTCACTCTCCTCCAAAGCTTGATCCACCACTCTACGCACGGGACGCTCCAGGAAGAAAGCATATGAGATCAAGTCGCTGATGGCGCCCTATACTGTGACTCACCAGGTTTGTCACCTCCTCAAATGGCCGCATGAGTGTCCAGTACTTCGGCCAGAACATCCCCATCTCCTCAGAGCATGTCCTTTGACTGTAGATGTAGAGATACTGTTTGACGGCTTTCTCCTGTTGTAGCAGGCGGTTGAGCATCAGGAGGGTCGAATTCCAGTGAGTCGGGCTATCGCAAATCAAGCGTCTCACCAGCAATTTGTTTCTCCGCTGAATATCGGCAAAGCGGCTGTGTTAGACCGACTGAAATTCCCACACACCTTCCTGGCCTGCTTCAGGACGTCCTGTAAGCCTGGGTACTTGGGCACAAATCTCTGAATTATGAGATTCAGCACATGTGCCTTGCAGGGTACATGTGTCAACTTTCCCAAATTCAAAGCCAAAATGAGATTGCTGCCTTTGTCACACACCTTTGCGGGGTCAGCTACTGATCCACCTGTTAAGAGCAGCCAGGAGAGCTGCTCCAGTGTGACTCTCCGGTTTGAGGCAAGACATGTCTCAGATGGCGTGACACTGTCGTACCTGGCATGCAGCATAGGCCCTGGGGAGCTGGGGCTGTGTAGCTGGAGAGGAGATCGCAGCACCAGTAGAGTAGTAGCACTGCCACTCAGCCGAGGAGGAGGAGGAGGAGGACGGCAAAGAGGATGTAGCAGGAGGAGTAGGAGGAGAGGAGGTGGCAGCAGGCTTGCCTGCAAGCCGTGGATGTGCCACAACTTGGTCCGCTGCATAGCCACGTACTCCCTGCTTGCCAGCGGTCACCAGGTTGACCCAATGGGCTGTGTAAGTAATGTACCTACCCTGACCATGTGTAAAGGATAGCGGAGATGCCGCCGCATAGACAAGCGGCATGGCGGCTATCTCAGCGTGTCAGCCAGCGGCTTCGGCCGTGCAGTTACATGCTGGAGCTCTGCCTGGTCCTTCTATTGCACATAGATTGAGGGCTACGTGCGCTTGCGACAGGACCTTTATGCGAATAGAAGGGGAGTCAGCTGATCTGCCTGGTCAGCTGACTCCAGACGCTACCTCGGATTGGCTGAGTGACTGGGGCGGCGCTGCGGAGCATCTGTGTATATACTGTATAGTGGTAGTCTGTCAGTTGCTCCATGTCTGCTGTTGCGAATGCTATCGTGTGAGCGCTCAGACCTAGTCAGATCCCAAAGTGTGTTAGAACCAGCCGGAGCTGGGAATTCACACTTAGCCAGATTCTGTTGATAGCTTAAAGTACTAATTCATTGTATTATCTGTTCTGACCTTCTGCTTCCATTGACTATTCTCCTGCTTACTGACTCTGTACCTCTGCCCATCTGATTCATGTTGCCGACCCTGCCTGTATCTAACACTGAATCAGTCTTCTGTCTTGGTACCTTATCTGTCCGTACGTTGCCTACTCTGCTTGTCTGACCTTTCTTACCTCACCAGTGGGCCTTGCCACTGGCGGGGGATCTGGGGCATTTCACCTGCTCCTCAGGTGAAACCCAACTGCAGCAGTCTGTAACACCTGCTCCTCAGGTGTCCCTTGGCTGCAGTGTAGTCTTAATCACCTGCTCCTCAGGTGAATATCCTTTGCAGCACTGTCTATAACACCTGCTCCTCAGGTGTCCACTGGCTGCATTATAGTCTTAATCACCCGCTCCTCAGGTGATCATTCTCTGTAGCTCAGTTGGTGATACCTGCTCCACAGGTGGCCACCGACTACAGTGCAGCCTGACTCGCCTGCTCCTCAGGTGGTCATAGGCTGCAGTATTGTCTGAAGCACCCCCTCCTCGGGACCAAACACTTTCTCACATTGGTAGTCCTGTGTCTGGCTATACTAGCATTATTGGTGATTCTGCAGATCACCACATAATCAGGTATAGTGTCTGTATTATTGGTGATACTGCAGATCACCAATAATCAGAAAATCTGTTTATCTGACACCGATCGTTACGCCATGCTTGGCAGACCAGGCATCTGTGGTCAGATGGACCTTTGACCCAACGCTGTGTGCCAGAGATGACACCACTTGCCTTTCAACTTCATGGTACAGTTTGGGTATCGCCTTTTTTGAGAAATAATTGCGGCCTGGTATCTTTCACTGCGGTGTCCCAATGGCCACAAATTTTGGAAGGCCTCAGAGTACACCAGCTTGTATGGTAACAGCTGGCGAGCTAACAGTTCCGCCAAGCCAGCTGTCAGACGCCGCGCAAGGGGGTGACTGGCAGACATTGGCTTTTTCCGCTCAAAGATTTCCCTCACGGACACCTGGCTGCTGCTCTGTGCAGAGGAGCAGGAACCGCTCAAGGCCAGAGGCAGAGTGGAGAAGGGTGGCTGTGATTGTGAAGGTGCAAGGGAGAAAGCGGCTGAAGATGATGCACCTGAAGGAGGAAGATGAGAAGGAGGGTGGCTTTTCTTTTGTGTGCGGCTTTTCCTCTGGTGCTCTTCCCATTGCAGTTTGTGTCTTTTCTATATGTGCCTTCGTAAGGCACTTGTCCCTATGCGGCTGTTGGCCTTTCCACGGCTCAATTTTTGGCGGCAGAGAGAACAGATGGCATTGTTCTGATCTAAGGCAGACACACAGAAAAATTTCCAAACCACTGAGCCCCCTTGGGGTGTGGGCACTATGGTGGCCTCAGCAGCTGACGTTGAAGGGCATGTTGGCTGGCTGTCCATAGGTGGCGATACATGGCGCCGGACACTGCCACCAGCTGTTACTGAAGACAAGCTCCCCCTGCTTCTTTCAGCAACTCGTCTCCTCCTACTCCTCCCCTCCCCCTCTGAACTGTCCCCTTGGTCATCTTGTCTCTTAGGAACCCACGTGACATCCGTATCATCATAATCATCCTCCCCAGCTTCGCTTGCCTTAGACACCTCATAAACTACACCAACAGCAGGTACTTCCTCCTCCTCCTCACACGTTACGTCCATAGTGTCGCCTAACTCAGACATATGAGGTGGTGTAACTTGCTTGCCACCTTCATCTGGTTGTAACAATAATGTCTGTGAATCAGTTAATTCCCCACCAAATAACTCCTGTGAAGTGTCAAATGCAGTGGATGTGGTACTTGTAGTAGCGCTCGTAGCTGCGGAAGATGAGGTGTTCTGTGTTAAATAGTCAACCACGTCCTGACAATTTTGGGAGTTGATGGGACGCGCCTTCTTCTGATCACTAAACTTTGGGCCAGGGTCGCACTAAATCACGTCAGCACGACCTCGAACAGACCTGCCAGGTGGCCTTCCTCTGGGTCTGCCTCTGGCTCTGCCTCTGCCTGTTGGTTTGTCCGAATCAGGGGGGGGGGGGGGGGGGGGAATGAAAGGTATGCACTGACTTAACTAACACAATGTTCACAGGTTCAGTGAAAGGTATGCAGTGACTGGTATTACAATACAATGTGCAGCTGTCACACACTTGCAGTTAACAGGTATGCACGGACTGGTATATTACTCAGCGTGCGGTCACACAGTTACTGTGAACTATTATGCAATGACTAGTATTACAAATTTGCAGCTGTCACACACAGGTACCGTGAACAGGTGCAGTGACTGGTATATAACATTGCTTGCAATCACATAGGTAGGTAGGTGCACTGAACACAGGTGGGTATGCAGTGATTGGTATTACAAATGTGCAGCTATCACACACACAGGTAGTCACTGAATGTGCTGTGCCTGGCAGTGGCACAGTAAGAATTACCAAGGGGCCAAGGTCCCACCAGCAGCTGCGACTGACTGACAGGGCTGTATATGCAACACAAGTGTCTGTGGGACACACACACACAAAAAATTGATCACAAGAACAACATTAGCTCTCAAAAGAGCTGTTGAGGATGAGGAAGGCTTTTTAGCAATAAGATCAGCAAGAAAGAGCAACCTAACAAGCTTAACACAAGAGCCTAATTAAGCTTTCCTTATGTCAGCAGCAAGGTTCTTTCCCTTCTCTAATTACTGCAGCCACACGAGTGAGTGAAAAGGCTGATGCTGCCTGCCTTTTATAGGCTCCAGGGGGAGTGTAGCCTGATTGGCTACCCTGTGCCTGCTGACTGTGATGTAAAGGGTAAAAGTTGACCCTAATGATGTAGTATAGGGGGCGGGTCAAATTCACATATAGTTCGCGGTTTACCGCGAATGCAAACCACCAAAGTTTGCGCAAATAAGTTTGCGGGCAAACTGTTCGGGCCATCTCTAGAGCCTGTAGGCACAGATGTTCTGGCATCTTAGACTTCGCCCTCCATGACTTGCAAACCCCCACCAAACTGCACTGCAAGTGTGCTGGCTGTCTTTCCTTATTCCCTCTGCCCATCACAGGCAGCTACAGGTGTACTTTAGTATTAGATAGCCAGAAGTAGAGATGGCCCGAACGGATCGCCTGCGAATGGTTTCAGGCGAACTTTCGGTGGTTCGCAGTCGCCAGCGAAGGTGAACTTTTGCGGAAGTTCGATTCGCTCCATAGTGCGCCATTAGGGTCAACTTTGACCCTCTACATCAGTCAGCAGGCTACACTCAGTCCTGGAGGCACTCCCCCCTGTATATAAGGCAGGGAGCGCCGGCCATTACACTCACTCGTGTGCCTGCAATAGTGAGAGAAGGGACAGTTGCTGGCAGACTCTCATAGGGAAAGATGTTAGGCTGTTATAGGCTTGTTAGCTTGCTCCTGGCTTCTTATTGATAAAATAGCACCCCTCAACAGCTCTTTTAACCTCCTTGGCGGTAATCCCGAGCTGAGCTCGGGGTATGCCGCCGGAGGTCGCCGCTCAGGCCCTGCTGGGCCGATTTTACTTCTGAAAAAAGCAGCACACGCAGCTGGCACTTTGCCAGCCGTGTGTGCTGCCCGATCGCCGCCGCTCCGCGGCGATCCGCCGCGTGCAGCGGGTGAAAGAGGGTCCCCCCAGCCGCCCGAGCCCAGCGCAGCCGGAACAAACAGTTCCGGCCGGCGCTAGGGGCTGGATCGGGCGGCTCTGACGTCAGGACGTTGACTGACGTCCATGATGTCACTCCGCACTGACGTCCATGATGTCGCCATGGCGACGAGGAAAGCGAAACAAGATAGGCCGCTCATTGCGGCCTATCTTGTTACTTTCGATTGCCGGAGGCGATCGAAAGTACGCTTCCGGAGCGCCCTCTAGTGGGCTTTCATGCAGCCAACTTTCAGTTGGCTGCATGAAATATTTTTTTTTTTAATTTAAAAAAAACCACATTGCAGCCTCCCTGGCAAAATAAATAAACCGCCAGGGAGGTTAAGAGCCAATCTTGTTCTTGTGATCTTTTTATTTATTTTTTTCTGTGTGTCACTCACTGACACTTCTGTTGCATAGATAGCCTTGCTAATTCAGTGTGTGTGCCACTGCCAGGTCCAGCACATTCAGTGACTACCTGTGTGACAGGTGCACATTGTAATACCCATCACTGCATATACCTATTACCTGGTGTGTTCAGTACACCCACCTCATTATTGCATATGCCTACCTTTTGTGTTGAGTGAACCCACCTCATCACAGCATATATCTACCTGACCTGTTGTGTTCAGTGAACCCACCTCATCACTGCATTTACCTACCTGTTGTGTTCAGTGAACTCACCATCACTGCATATAGCTACCTTTTGTGTTCAGTGCACCGACCTACCTACGTGAGTGCACGCTGTGTGATATACCACTCCGTGCATACCTGTTAACTGCTGCACCTGTGTGACTTCACATTGTATTAGTCAAGTCAGTGCATACCTTTCACTTCATTCCCCCCCCCCGATATGGACAAAACAGACAAAACAGGTAGAGGAAGAGGTAGAGGCAGACCCAGAGGAAGGCCACCCGGCACTGGCAGGTCTGTGCGAGGTTGTGTTGTGATTTCGTGTGGCCCTGGTCCAAAGTACAGTGCTCAGAAGAACAACTCCCAAGATTGTCAGGATGTGGTTGACTATTTAACACAGAACACCTCATCTCCCGCAGCCACCAGCGCTACTACAAGCACCACATCCGCTGCATTTGATACTTCGCAGGAGTTATTTGGTGGTGAAATCACTGATTCCAAGCCACTACTGCAACAAGATGAAGGCGCTAAGCAAGTTACACCACCTCATATGTGTGAGTTAGGCGACACTATGGACGTAACGTGTGAGGTGGAGGATTATGAAGTACCTGCTGTTGGTGCAGTTTTGGAGGTCTCTGAGGCAAACAAAGCTGGGCAGGATGATTATGATGATGACTATGATACGGATCCCACGTATGTTCCCAATAGAGGAGATGAACAGGGGGACAGTTCAGAGGGGGAGTCAGAGAGGAGTAGGAGGAGACGAGTTGCTGAAAGAAGCAGTGGGAGCTCGTTGTCAGAAACAGCTGGTGGCAGTGTCCGGCGCCATGTATCGCCACCTATGGACAGCCAGCCAACATGCCCTTCAATGTCAGCTGCTGAGGCCACCATAGTGCCATCACCCCAGGGGGGCTCAGTGGTTTGGACATTTTTTTATTTTTTTTTGTGTGTCTGCCTTAGATCGGAGCAAAGCCATCTGTTCTCTCTGCCTCCAAATATTGAGCCGTGGAAAGACCAACACTCACATAGGGACAAGTGCCTTACGAAGGCACCTGGAGAAAAGGCACAAACTGCAATGGGAAGAGCACCAGAGGAAAAGCCGCACACAAAAGAAAAGCCACCCTCCTTCTCATCTTCCTCCTTCAGGTGCAGCGTCTTCAGCCGCTTTCTCCCTTGCACCATCACAGCCACCCTCCTCCACTCCGCCTCTGACCTTGAGCGGTTCCTGCTCCTCTGTCCACAGCAGCCAGGTGTCAGTGAAGGAAATCTTTGAGCGGAAGAAGCCAATTTCTGCCAGTCACCCCTTTGCCCGGAGTCTGACAGCTGGTGTGGCGGAATTGTTAGCTCGCCAGCTGTTACCATACAAGCTGGTGGACTCTGAGGCCTTCCGTAAACTTGTGGCCATTGGGACACCGCAGTGGAAGATGCCAGGCTACAATTATTTCTCTAAAAAGACGATACCCAACCTGCACCGTGAAGTGGAGAGGCAAGTGGTGTCATCCCTGGCACACAGCGTTGGGTCAAGGGTCCACCGGACCACGAATTCCTGGTCTGCCAAGCACGGTCAGGGCCGCTACATTACTTACACAGCCCATTGGGTCAACCTGGTGACCGATGGCAAGCAGGGAGTACGTGGCTGTGCAGCGGACCAACTTGCGACACCTGCACGACTTGCAAGCAAGCCTCCTGCCACCTCCTCTCCGCCTGCTACATCCTCTTTGCTGTCATCATCCTCCTCCTCCTTGGCTGGTGCCGCAATTTCTTCTCCAGCTACACAGCCCCATCTCCCAAGGGCCTATGCTGCATGCCAGGTATGACAGTGTCAATCCATCTTAGACATGTCTTGCCTCAAAGCAGAGAGTCACACTGGAGCAGCTCTCCTGGCTGCTCTTAACAGGTGGATCAGTGGCTGACCCCGCACCAGCTGGAGATCGGCAACGTGGTGTGTGACAACGGCAGCAATCTCCTTTCCGCTTTGAATTTGGGAAAGCTGACACATGTACCCTGCATGGCACATGTGCTGAATCTAGTCATTCAAAGATTTGTGTCAAAGTACCCAGACTGAGAAGGTGTCCTGAAGCAGGCCAGGAAGTTGTGTGGGCATTTCAGGCGGTCTTACACGGCCATGGCATGCTTTGCGGACATTCAGTGGAGAAACAACTTGCCGGTGAGACGCTTGATATGTGATAGCCCGACTCGCTGGAATTCGACCCTGCTCATGTTCTGTTGCCTGCTAGAACAGGAGAAGGCCGTCACCCAGTACCCGTACAATTTCAGTCGAAGCTCGTCCCTAAATACAATAATGTATTGAGTGTGAAGAAACTGGTGCATGAGGCCAGAAGTAAATACAAAAACTCACTTTATTGAAGCCAATGTGAAAACAATAAAATCAATTAAAACCAAGGCAATACCATGCCCAGCCCAAAATCCCTAATATGATACAATAATTGCCATAAGCCCATCAATAAGACTAATATGTAGCACAATACAGTAAACGCAACTGACAGAAGTAGATTGCGTATAACTACTGAGGAGCAATGATGTATATAATAACAGCATCCAAAATCAGTAATGAAATAGTCAAAAGCTGATGCTGCAGCATCACAGCTCCTCAGCAGTAAAGGCTGTCTAACTAAACGTGCAGCAGTTCCAATATAAAGAAATCTCCTGGACTATGCATCCATGATAAGTGCAAAAGGTAACTTGAATTGAAAAACAAAAATAAGACCTCATAGAGGATAAAAGTGGTTTGATACAAACAAGGTGAAACAATATATATCTATATACATATACGCACAAATATAAACAGGTGCTGTGAGAATCAGCCAATATGGTAAAGTGAGGTAATGAGGAGAGGCATAGAGCGGGAGAAAAGTGATAGGGCTTACCTAATAGAGAGTGTATCAAGGGCTGGGGAAGGTTGCTAGGGCGCTCCTGCGCCCGTCTGACTAGTTCCGCCGAAGCTGCTGGGGGACAGTATCCTCTATGAGGTCTTATTTTTGTTTTTCAATTCAAGTTACCTTTTGCACTTATCATGGATGCATAGTCCAGGAGATTTCTTTATATTGGAACTGCTGCACGTTTAGTTAGACAGCCTTTACTGCTGAGGAGCTGTGATGCTGCAGCATCAGCTTTTGACTATTTCATTACTGATTTTGGATGCTGTTATTATATACATCATTGCTCCTCAGTAGTTATACGCAATCTACTTCTGTCAGTTGCGTTTACTGTATTGTGCTACATATTAGTCTTATTGATGGGCTTATGGCAATTATTGTATCATATTAGGGATTTTGGGCTGGGCATGGTATTGCCTTGGTTTTAATTGATTTTATTGTTTTCACATTGGCTTCAATAAAGTGAGTTTTTGTATTTACTTCTGGCCTCATGCACCAGTTTCTTCACACTCAATACATTATTGTATTTAGGGAGGTGCCCCTTTTTTCTTTTCGATTTTTGAGAGTCACTTACCAGGTCGAGGACCTGCCCTCCCTTTCATTAACACATTAGTGTATATATTAGGCATACTTTTCGCATTATTATGTCTGCTTACTCAGTGTTTGTGCAACAATTTCAGTAGAAGGACACAATCTGGGGAGATGGGGATGTTGTGGCCCAACAACTGGACACTGATGCAAAATGCATGCAGGCTCATGCAGCCGTTTGAGGCGGTGACCAACCTGGTGAGTCGCACTGAAGGCACCATCAACGACTTGATCCCCTACGCTTACTTCCTGGAGCGTACCATGCGTAGAGTGGTGGATAAAGCTGTGGAGGAACGTGAAGAGGAACAGTTACGGCAGGAACAGTTGTGGGAGCAATTTACATCAGAACCAGATGTTTCCTCATCACCCAGGCGGATTCCTGAATTTTTAAGGCAGCTATACTAATTTTTCTGGTGCGTGTGCATGCCTGTCTAATTTTTCTGGCTGCAGTGCAGCTGCAACAACAAAACAAAAGGCATGTACATGTGCCCAATCCCCTTCGTGATCATTACCTTGCCGCGTGAAGGGGCTTGCGTATCACAATGAAGCAATGATCGCCGGCTACATGAGTGTCTCTGGGGGTGGGGGTTTTGTGGCACAACAAAGATAATAAGGTTGTTGCTTCATTGTGGACAGACCAAATTTCAGCTGGACAGTCACTGTTGTTCTATCATTGAGCTACCACAGCCCGGTGACCATATGGGCTTGGAAACCGCCATGGCCTGCACTCTCGCCATGGTGCGCACCAGTCCAGCACGCGGGTCACTACGAAAACAGCTGCTTGCGGTGCGTTACACAGTGAGTTTGATGTGTCAGTGTGAAGCAGTACTCTAATTACACCCCATGATTGACGTATACACATGCAAGATGTTTAGAAGCACTTTAGGCCTGCAATTTAGCATTCAATGTGATTTCTGCCCTTTAAACGCTGCTTTGCGTCAAATCCAGATTTTTTTCCCCGGGACTTTTGGCGTCTCTCCCACTCATCCATGCCCACCTCCAGGTGTTAGACCCCTTGAAACATCTTTTCCATCACTTTTGTGGCCAGCATAAATGTTTCTAGTTTTCAAAGTTTGCATCCCCACTGAAGTCTATTGCGGTTCGCGAACCTAAATTCGGAGGTTTAGGCCATCTCTAAAGTTCCCTCAATATTAAAGTGGTCTGAAACTCTAACATAACATCCCATAAAAATGTTTTCCTACGTTTTATTGCTCATACAGTTATCATATTTGCTTTTGAGCACACCTAATATTTGTTTACAAATTATAGTTTTCCAAAGTGTCGTTTTTCTTGCCCTGAAAGCTGGCATATTAAAATCTTCTAATGAGCTATTCTGAACACTGTGTGTGCCTGAAGCAGAGACATTTTCTCAGAAAGTGTTTGTTTACATTCCAGTGTTGATACATTTGTGTTTAACAATTAAAAAATATACTGTTATCTCCAGTTTGGATGCGAATTTGAAGATGAATAGCAGGAGAAACTGCTTTGTTTAACCATTTCAGTGGTGTTCTGCTAGAATCTTTTTTCTGGGATAGTAGCTTTCAAGCTGTGAGGAATCTTTTAGAGCAAAGTAGAAATGCTGGCTTTCAGACCACTTTAAGTAGCTAGAGGTGCCCCCGACTGAAAGAAGATATCATCAGTGGAAAGCATAGATCAGGGTGAGTAACCGATCTCTCTTTTGTTGAATAATAGATAGTAACACAGGCGCCAAATTAGAATAAAATGGTTAAAAACTGTTTAAAAGGAGGGGGGCAGGTGGATACCACCCTCAGGTATCTAATGATCAGCCAACGAATCGTTGTAAATAAACAATTAAATTTATTACAAGTTCTCCAAGTATGCAACGCGTTTCACGGGTCAACCGCCCGCTTCATCAGGCAATCAAAATTTGGAGGTACACAATGCTGCATCAGTCTATGGGCCAAGCGCCAATCCACCTGTCCCCCTCCTTTTAAACGTTTTTTAACCATTTTATTTTAATTTGGCGCCTCTGTTACTATCTATTATTCATCTATCAGGTCCACCCTGGGTGGAGGGGTGTATCCCCAATTTCTCCAATCTACAGAGAGCGACTTCTTATACCTGAGTGGGGTCAGGTTATAATTCTCCCCACCTGCACAGTCAGTGGTTACCTTTGTGGTAACCTAGACTTGTGAGTATAACTTTCTCATACTTTTGCATTACGTTCCTTTGTCTTGACATACTGCACTATATTGGGCTCTCGGTTTTTCAATTTTTGTATCCCTCTAAGCTTATCTCTCTTTTGTGCTCTGCTTAGGACTCTGCATAGGGAAGGAGGGAGGGAGGCACTCTGGGTGGGAAGTGAGCCACCTTTCCATCATCAAGCACCTGTAGGCATGTGCCTACAGTGCCTTATGGTAAATCCGGCCCTGTAGCAGTATAAGCATTTATACCTACTTGGGCCTTCCTTCAGCCCACTGTAGGTGGTGCTCTCCCTCGCTTTTTCTACTTGGCCACTCTGTTCTCTTGAAGTCTTCTCTGGTAAGTCAGTCGCGCTTTCTTGCACATGTGCAGTTCCATAAGCATGCACCGCTTGATTTCTGTGCATGTGCATTTAGCTTAGAAAGTAACTACACAGAATGCTCCCAGCAACAGGAGCATGACCAAGGATGCGAGGCCAAGGCTAAGTGCATGCTTGTAGTTAGCATCTACCGGAGATGACTACAGAAAAACAGAGAGGCCTGGGACGACGGCAAGCGAGCCCACATCCAACAGGGGGCTGTGGAGGAAACCCCAGGTAAGTATAAATGCTTGTGCTTCAATCATGTTAGATTTCCTCTAAGGTAATATTGAAGAGCAACCTCCAGGGGTAAATGGAAGACTAAGTACAATAGAGACTTTAAAATTTGAATTCATTAACAACTTAATTGCAAATTGTCCAACTGCTTGATGAATTAAACCTTCCCCGATTCACTCCCTTTAGTTAATTTGCACTGTGCCAATAATGTGTGAGGACCTCAGCCCTCATGGACTGGAATTGGACAGCCCTGTCTTAGTGGTTTGCCCAAATCTGAACAGCATCATGTAGTGTACTGTAATTTTTTTTGAGCTTCAGCAGCTCCCAGAACTAGAATGAAAATTTGGATCCAACTAAGCTCACTTTGCTCTCCCTGGGCCATATGCAATTTACTTTTTTTCCTAAGTGTTCTCCGAGGGAAACATTTTTTCATCCTCTCTTTAAAATAACTTTTCAGCTTTTTGCAATTAAAAAAGTACCAAAAGTTGTAAAAAAAAATAAATATATATCAAATTGATTTTGTATATTTTACTGCTTGTTGGGGTTAAAAGGCATTTTATTGACAAGGTGTGAAAATATCAACTTGAAGAAAACTAAGGAAAAAAAGTGAATAACTTTTCCTCCTAAAATTTTTTTCCTAGGAGATCATTTTTCTTCATCTATTTAGAATAACTTTTTAGCACTTTGTAATTGTAAAGGTACCAAAACTTAAATTAAAAATTAAATACCGTATAGACTTGCATATAAGCCGACCCGCGTATCAGACGAGGTACGCACTTTTCCCTCAGAAACCAGGAAAAAGTGATTGACGGATATAAGCCACCTCCCCATTATAGCCCCCTCCCCAGTAGCCATATCTGTCCCCAGTAAAAGTCATCCCCTCTACCCATAGCCAGATGTGCACCAAGGATAATACAGCTGTGTACCAAGGATGATAGAGCTGTGTCTTAAGATGCCACTAGATGGCATCATAGATATGAGATGCTGCAATTGCTGGAGGATGGGGGGCCAGGGAGGCAGCTGGCAAGAGCAGGAGCACTAGTACACAATCCTTACACTTCTTCACCAGTATCAAAACCTGCTCCACCATCTGTTCTGCTCCACTGACTCGCATATAAGCCAAGGGGGTAATTTTTCAGCACATTTTCATGCCAAAAAATGTGGCTTACGTGAGTATATACAGTGCATATGGCCCCTGGCCATTATTCAATTCACCTTTTCTACTACATTTTTGGTAGGTGATATTTTTACACTTTATCAATAAAATGCCCTTTAAGTCAACAACAAACAAGTAAATAGTATAATCATGTTTACCTACTTTTTGGTACTTTTTCAATTGCAGAGTGCTGAAAAGTTATTTTCAATAGAAGATGAAAAAGTATCACCTAGTAGAAAACTAGGAGAAAAGTGAATTGAATAAGTACTAAAGAGTAAGTGAAAAGGTACTGTGAAAATTACCCTATTTCGCGCCGTATAAGACGCTCCGGAATATAAGACGCACCTAGGTTTAGAGGGCAAAAACCAGGGAAAAAAATACTAAACCTGGTGCGTCCATATTCCCGGTCATTGTGACGCGTCATTAGAAGTCGGCACTAGAGGAAGCCGCACACAGAAGCTGGAGGTCTGCAGTCCATGCGGGCATGATGGAAGAGGTAAGCAGCTGCCGCTAAACACCGGGGGGGCAGACCACACAAGGGGAGGGGGTGGAAACACCCGGGGGGACAGACAACACAGGGGGAGGTAGCGGAAACACGCGGGGGGGGGGGGGGGGTAGACACATGCGGGAGGCAGAAGGACCATAGGAAACACCCGGGGGGACAGACAACACAGGGGGAGGTAGCGGAAACACGCGGGGGGGGGGGGGCGCGGACACATGCGGGAGGCAGAAGGACCATAGCGGGGACTTAAGACATGGCAGCTGACATGGTCGGGGGTTACAAAAGAGGCAGAAGGAGGATGCACACAGGCAGGGAATCCCCGACATGGCGGCGGTTCGTATTGGCGAGTGTTCGGAAGTCGGGGATTCCCTGCCTTTGCCGTATAAGACGCAGGGACTTTTTCTCCCCATTTTTTTGGGAGAAAAAGTGCGTCTTATACGGCGGAAAATACTGTATATTTAATAGCACATTTGTCCACTACTGTGCTCCAGGGCCTGTGGTATTATCACTAAATTGTGTTTAAGTGTTGCCGAATATTCTCAGTGTCTGTCTGATAATGCATAGACAGGGCACACTGGCACTGAGCCACACCTGTGCCCACTTACATTGATCTTGAATTGTGTGCCACATAAAACCACAAGCACATTTTTCCCACTACTGTGCTTCAGGGCATCGGTTATTACCACTGTATTGTGTTTGACCTTACCTGTTGCATATTCTCAGTGTCTTTCTGAAAATCCACAGACAGACCCCACTGGCACTGACCCACACCTGTGCCCAATTCTAGTGATATGGAATTCTGTGCCACATAACACACACGCGCAGTTTTACCACTACTGCTCCAGGGCATCTATTATTATCACTGTATTGTGTTTGAACTGTTGCGTATCTCGGTGTGTGACACTACACAGCACACTGATAACCAGAGCTGTGTACACTACAGCTATTGTTTTTGCCACACTCAGTTGCAGGCATAGTAGGACCTCGACTGCATTACTTTTCACTTGTTGCATGCACAGTACCCCTATTAAAAAAAAACAGGCAGAGGCAGGCCACCCAAGTGTCATCGAGGACATGCTGCTGTGATTTCCTGCGGCCCTGGAAGAATGAACAGTATTCAGGGGCACGTACCCTCAACCCCCGGCTTACATGGCGCACCCCATCTTCTACAGCTTCTGGACAGAACCTTCTTGACACACCGTCCACCTCCTGCTCTGCTTCAGGCACCCTGCAACAACTTACCACCACCACTAGCACCACAGCTCCACTTAAAGCGGAATCAAAACAAACATTTTTTTAATTAAAAATATTTAGTTGCACCACTCTGACACATACAAAGATAAATAAACACTCCTTCAAGCCTATGATTATTTCAGTGCATGCTTTTCACCCTTCTCTTTTCATAGCTAGGGTTATACTGGGGGCAGCCATTAGCAATTCCTCCATTGCTGGACACCATCTACTCAACCAGTTTGCCGGAAAAATCCCGGCAATTTGAAAGGAAGGGAGGGGTTCCTCCAATAAATGTAAAATATTTTATATTTCTCATCATGCAGCTGAAAAAAGGCTGCTATTTATTATTATAATTTAGAAAATAGATTTTATTTCTGAAATCTTGTATTTTTAATTTGGGTCCACTTTAATATGTCAGAGGAATTATTCACACATGATGCACAACCTTTATTGGCAGAAGATGGAGATAAGGAGGCTGTCACACCACGTGATATGTCTCAGTCAGGCGTCAGTACACGTGGACGTAAGGCATGAGGAGGAGAATGAGGATGTAGTATGCATTGTTGGTGCCTACTTGGAGGTGTCTGAGACAAGTGAAGCACTTGATGATGATGACTATGTGTCCATGGATGTCACGTGGGTGCCCTCAAGAGGACATGAAGAACCCTGATCCCATACATGTTCTTCCTGGAGCATGCCCTGCAATGAGTGCTGGATCAGGCTGTAGAGGAGCGGGACCAGGAAGATGAAGAGCTGTGGGAAGCATCAACACCACCACAACCAGGCTTGTCATGGACACCTGCTGTACCTGTGGCAACACAGAGGGAGGAGTCAAAGTAGGAAGAGGAGTCAGAGGAGGAAGGTGGCTTTGAGGAAGAGGTAGAAGACCAACCGCAGCAGGCATCCCAGGGGGCTTGCGGTCAGCTCAGCATCCAACCTTGTACAAATGGGGTCTTTCATGCTGTCCTGCCTGTTGAAGGACCCTTGTATAAAAAAACCTGAAGGACAAGGACTTGTACTGGGTGGCAACGCTACTGGACTCTCGGTATAAGCACAACGTGGCAGAACATTTACCAAATACAACTCAGTCAGATAGGATGCACAATTTCCACAACAGGCTGCGAAGTATGCTGTACACTGCATTCAAGGTTAATGTCATGGCACAACGGCAAAGGGGTGCCTGGCTGGAATCCACTTCCTCCTCCCACGCCGGCAAGGACAGCACAGTCTTCGGATGTTATGGTGATGTCGGACATGCAAAGTTTGTTTTATCAGACGCATAGCCACAGCCCTTCGGGATCCACCCTCCGATAATGCCTCAACCGACAGGTAGCGGACTACCTGGCCTTAACTGCTGATATTGACACTCTGAGGAGCGATGAACCCCTGGACTACTGGGTGCGTAGGCTTGACCTTTGGCCTGAGCTCTCACAATTTGCCATAGAACTTCTCTTGCCCCGCCTCAAGCGTCCTGTCGGAGAGGACCTTCAGCGCAACAGGAGGGATTGTCGATGAGAAGCGCAGTCGATTTAGGTCAGAAACGTGTGGTTACCTCACCTTTATAAAAACAAATGAGGCATGAATCCCGGAGGGCTAGCGCCTGCCCAAAGACTTTTAAAGCGGACCCAAACCAAACATTTTTTTTTTTAATTCAAAATATTTAGTTGCACCATTCTGACACATACAAAGATAAATAAACACTCCAAGCCAATGAGCATTTCAGTGCACCCTTCCCTTTTCATAACTAGGGTTATACAGGTGGCAGCCATTAGCAATTCCTCCTTTGCCGGACACCTCCTACTCCACCAGTTTGCCGGATTCTGTCCCTGCAATATGAAAGGAAGGTAGGGGTTCCTCCAATAAATGTAAAATATTTTATATTTGTCATCCTGCAACTGAAAAAGGGCTGCTATTTATTATTATAATTTAGAAAATAGATTTTATTTCTGAAATCTTGTATTTTTAATTTGGGTCCACTGTAAGTCCGTCCCCACCCAGCATCTTGGCACGTGCATGACTGACTGTCTGACTGACTTCTCCGCCACCACCAACAGTGTCCAGACCAGGACTCCACTCCACAGGTGGATCCTGAATTTTTAGCGACTGCTAAAAAAGTTAATTTTTATGGCCTATGGTGCTGAATTGTGGCTGCAACAAAAAAGGCATGTACATGATGTCAATTCCCCTTCGTGATCATTACCGTGTCGTGGTGAGGGGGCGTTTTGTATCACAATGAAGCAATGACCTATATGAGTGTGTTGGGGGCACACCCAAGAGGAGAAGATCGTTGCTTCATTGTGGACTGACCAAATTCAATCGATCGGCTGCATACGTTTTGGCAAAACCTTTGGTCACCTCAGGTGATTATTCAATAAAGCCTACTAGGCCAACACTGGGCCCATACTGCAGAACCACTGTTTTCTGGGTCACTTTACTGCCATAGAGCTACCTCAGCCCGACCATGGAGGCTGGAAAACTGCCAGGGCCTGCGCTCTCGCCAAAGAGACCACTACACAAAGATTGCGGCCGAGAGGACTAACATTTTTAAGTATTGAGAGACTCAACTATTAACTCTTTGCCGTGCGTTAAACGCAGAGTTTGGTCTGTTAGTGTTTGGTCTGTCAGTGTGAAGTGGGCATAACCCTTACATTACCACTCTGTACGTTTAAAAGCAGCCCTTTATTCCTCAAATGTAGAAATGTACTGTGAGTTCTTCCCTTTAGGAATTAAAATCTGACTCTGCATCAACTACATCATTTTTGGTGGAACTTTTGGCTTGGATCCCCCTCTGACATGCCCCTTTCCAGATGTTAGAGCCTTTGACACTAATTTTCCATCACTTTTGTGGCCAGAAACAGTCTGTAGTTTGTGAAATTCGCCTGCCCATGGAAGTCGATGGAGGTTTGCCTGGTTCGTGCGAATCCAAACTTTTTTCAGATGTTCGGATTCAACGTTCGTGAACCCAAATTCTGATGTTTGTGACATCTCTAGTGAAAATATCACCTAGGAGAAAACTTAGAAGAAAAGGTGAATTGCATATGGCCGCATGGGCCCTATCCAATTCTCTATTTCTTCTAGGAGATAGAAAACCTAGTAGAAAAAGTGAATTGAATAAGGGCCTATGGCCAATTAACCTTTTTCCTGAATTTTCTTCTTGGAGATAATTGCTCATGTTCTGTTTAAAATAACTTTTCAGCACTTTGCAACTGAAAAAGTACCAAACCATAGGTGAAACATACTGTTAAAATTATTGTATTTTATTGCTGTTTGCTTAAAAGGAACTGTATTTATAATGTAAACTAAAAATATCATCTAGGAGATATAAAGTCAATTGGATCAGGCCCCATATGCAATTCACTTTTTCTCCTATGTTTTTTCTCCTAGGTGATAATGTTTCATCTTCTCGTTAAAATAACATGGTCCATATGCAATTAACTTTTCTCCTGAGTTTTCTCCTACATGATATGTTTATACTTTGTCAGTAAAATGCTTTTTAAACCACCAGCAAAATGCATTTCCACCTTTGCTAATGGAAGCACTTATTATTTTAATTTTGAAACCAGACAAGAACCCTCTACAAGCTGGTTCATATAGACCCATCTCCCTTCTCACATCAGACATTAAAATTATTGCGAAAGTTTTGGCTATTAGGTTATCGCAAGTAATAACGAAATTGATACATACCGATTAAACAGGATTTATTCCTCTAAAATCTACAGCAGTCAATATTAGGAGGGTCTATTTAAATATGCAAGTACCTTCCAAGGATGCGGGCAATAGAGCAGTTCTGTCATTAGATGTTGCTAAAGCATTTGACAGTGTGGAATGGGGTTACTTATTTACTATACTCAAGAAAATGGGATTTGGGCCTAATTTTATTAAATGGGTCAAAATGCTTTATCAACCTCCTATAGCATGTGCTGCAGCCAATGGACTGACATCAGATAAAATAACTCTCTCCAGGGGAACAAGGCAGGGGTGTCCTCTTTCCCCCCTATTATTTTCAATTGCAATAGAACCGTTAGCGGAACGTATACAGGCCTCTACTGGGATTAAAGGGTTTAAATTTGGGGATTTAGAGGAGAAAGTGTCACTATTATATGCGGACAACACGTTAATATTTTTAAATGATACACGAGTCAATGCTGTGCTGTATACAGGTTTTATAAAAATTTGGCTTTTAGGGCTGGTTCACACGGACGCTTGCGGAGCGTTTACCGCAAGCGTTCGGACCGTCGCGGTAAACGCTCCCATTCAAGTAAATGGGAGCGTTTACACCGAGCTTTTACCCGAACGCGGCGTTCGTGTCCCGATTTTCGCGAGCGTTTGAGCTGCCCCTGGAAGCGACATGTAGCTTCCAGGGGGCGGCCAACCGCGACGGCTGATGTTCCCCTAGGGGAAGAAAAAAATGCGACGCATTGGAACGCGACCGAAGGCTACTGAAAGCCTGACCGCGCAGCCGCCACAACGCCCCCAGACGCGACGCCATGCAGACGTCCGTCTGAACCAGCCCTTATTCTGGCCTAACTGTAAACTGGGATAAGTCCTGTCTGATGCCCCTGGACCCCTGGGTAATGCCTCAATATGTATCACAACTTAAATTAAACTGTGTATCATCCTTTCGGTATTTGGGTATTATAATATCCGCAGACCCTACCCAGTTTGAAAAATTAAATGTAGGCCCATTGATTGAACATTGTAGGAGTAAAATATCTGCTTGGGCCAAACTACCATTTCAGTAGTTGCCAGGGTTAACCTGGTAAAAATGGTCCTAATGCCCAAAATATTATATATCATCCACAACTCTCCTATTTGGCTTCCGTCAAGGATTTTTAAAGTAATTGACAAATTATTTAGGGAAGTGGTCTGGAACAAAAAAAGCTCTACGATTAAACTGGAATACTTACAATATTCAAAAGATGAAGGTGGGTTGGCTCTCCCTAACCCTTGGATCTATTTTCTGGCCGCTCAATTACAACAAATTGCTGGGTGGGATTCCCCAGATCTAATCAATTCCTCGAGAAAACTTTTGACATGGCTTACTGGTCATAATACAATTTATGAGGCCCTGGAGACTTCAGAAGTTGAGCGCTATACCAGCTACCCCACTTTTAAACTACTATGTAAAGTTTGGGACAAGGTTAAACTGTTACAGGGAATAAAGGGGTTTATAGCATGTATGCCCTTGTGGGGTAATAAAAAATTACTTTCTCTGTACTAGTTCAACAGAATCTACCGCCTACAGGTATGAATCAATATCGATATGTTCAACTACAACATGCATTTATTAAACAAAAGCAAACAAAAGCCCTAATCATTGATCCTTCCCCAATATGTGGTATGATTGAAAATGTCTCCTCCAAAAAAGGGCTTATTTCATCAATATATGCATTTCTCCTTGGCCCCTATTTGATAAAATATCCTATTAAAAGTAAAACTGGCTGGCAAAATGAAATTCCAGAAATAACAGATAAGCTCTGGAGTGATGCTTTACAAGTCATCCCTTATTTATCGGTTAACCTCCTTGCCGGTCTAAAAAATCCGGCAAGGAGGCAGCGCCGCACTTTTTTTTTTTTTTTTTTAAATCATGTAGCGAGCCAAGGGCTCGCTACATGATAGCCGCTGAGCGGCGGCATCCCCCTACCTACTCCGATCGCCTTCGGCGATCAGAGTATGCAAGAAATCCCGTTGAGAACGGGATTTCTTGCAGGGCTTCCCCGGTCGCCATGGCGACCGGGCGGGATGACGTCACCGACGTCATGGACGTCGTGACGTCAGAGGGAACCCCGATCCGCCCCTTAGCGCTGCCTGGCACTGATTGGCCAGGCTGCGCAGGGGTCTGGGGCGGGGGGGGCGGCTCGGCGCGGCGGGTAGCGGCGAATCGGCGGCGATCGCAAGTTACAAGCAGCTAGCAAAGTGCTAGCTGCTTGTAACAAAAAAAAAATTATGCAAATCGGCCCAGCGGGGCCTGAGAAATCCTCCTGCGCAGGTTACCCCGAACTGTGTTCGGGATAACCGGCAAGGAGGTTAATGCTTCACAAAAATTTTCCCAAACTAAAATGATTCATAGAGCCTTTTTAACTCCTAAACGACTTTACAGAATGGGTCTAAGAGAAGATCCTTTATGCCCTCGATGTCAGAGGGATCATGAAGATTTGTTGCATATGTTGTGGAGATGTCCCAAACTGCACAGGTATTGGGGAATGATTATTAATACTTTATCAGGGATTTTTCAAACCGAAATAGTGAATGATGTCAATACATGTATTCTTAGTGCGACTGATCTTTCTGACCCCAAGCAAGTATCCCTTATTGCAATTCATAGGAGTCTTTTTCAGGCGAGGCTATTCATTCTTAAGCATTGGATAGATGAAACTCCCCCTACTTACACACAATGGGTTAAACAACTCAATGAGTATCTTAAGCTGGAAAATTTTTTTACATATGCATAGGAGTAATGGGGCTCTGTTTGAGAATATGTGGGATAAATGGTTGGATACCCCTGAGGTGGTTTGATTAGGGATAGATTATTTTGATAAGAATCTGGTGGCATGTAACATTTTCTATCTGTAAAATATATATATCTCTTTAGTAGTATGTTCTATGATGATGAACTGGAAGCTCCAAATCGTTCACACAATAAGTACTCTTTATTTCTATTGCAACTAGATATGTCGAAATCATTGTTTTCTCTGTTGTGCCTTGAATACTTTAATAAACTTGGTTTGATTAAAAAAAAACCACCAGCAAGAGAAAATACTCAAAATAGTTTTGATAGTACTTATTCACCTACTTTTTGGTATTTTTGCAATTGTATAGTGCTGAGGAGTTATTTTAAGAATTATCTCCTGGGAGAAAACTCACATATGGCCCCATGTGTCTATTTTATGGATTGTACATTGACACAACTTGAGAATGTGGGCATGGTAATAGGACCAAACCAGTAAGTACAGCTGGTTTTGGAGACCTTTGCAATGCACAAGAGAAAAAAGGATTGCAGAAAACTGGCAATGCAGCATAGTAAAAGTATGTTTTCTACTCGTGTAGAACTACCAGTCCGCATCAGGATTGCTTTAATTGGGTTTGTCTAGAAGAGTTAAAGGGAACCAGAGACGTTGGGGGGAAGCTTTTATTAGAGTTGGGCCGAACGGTTCGCCGGCGAACGTGGTTCGCGCGAACGTAGGTGGTTCGCGTGCGGGTACCGCACGCGAACCTTTTGCGGAAGAAGTTCGGTTCGCCCCATAATGCACTGAGGGTCAACTTTGACCCTCTACATCACAGTCAGCAGGCCCAGTGTAGCCAATTAGGCTACACTAGCCCCTGGAGCCCCACCCCCCCTTATATAAGGCAGGCAGCGGCGGCCATTACGGCCACTCGTGTGCCTGCATTAGTGAGAGTAGGGCGAGCTGCTGCAGTCTCTCATATAGGGAAAGATTAGTTAGGCTTAACTTCTTCCTGGCTGCATACCTGTTCTGTTCAGTGAGCCCTCAGCCCACTGCATACCTGTACTGTGATCCTGCCACTGCATACCTGTACTGTGATCCTGCCACTGCATACCTGTTCAGTGATCCTGCCACTGCATACCTGTTCAGTGATCCTGCCACTGCATACCTATTCTGTTCAGTGAGCCCTCAGCCCACTGCATACCTGTACTGTGATCCTGCCACTCCATACCTGTTCAGTGATCCTGCCACTGCATACCTGTTCTGTTCAGTGAGCCCTCAGCCCACTGCATACCTGTACTGTGATCCTGCCACTGCATACCTGTTCAGTGATCCTGCCACTGCATACCTGTTCAGTGATCCTGCCACTGCATACCTGTTCTGTTCAGTGAGCCCTCAGCCCACTGCATACCTGTACTGTGATCCTGCCACTCCATACCTGTTCAGTGATCCTGCCACTGCATACCTGTTCTGTTCAGTGAGCCCTCAGCCCACTGCATACCTGTACTGTGATCCTGCCACTCCATACCTGTTCAGTGATCCTGCCACTGCATACCTGTTCAGTGATCCTGCCACTGCATACCTGTTCTGTGGACCCGCCACTGTATACCTGTTCTGTTCAGTGGACCCGCCACTGTATACCTGTTCTGTGAACCCGCCACTGTATACCTGTTCTGTTCAGTGGACCCGCCACTGTATACCTGTTCTGTTCAGTGGACCCGCCACTGTATACCTGTTCTGTTCAGTGGACCCGCCACTGTATACCTGTTCAGTGAACCCGCCACTGCATACCTGTTGTGTTCAGTGAACCTGCCACTGCATACCTGTTGTGTTCAGTGAACCTGCCACTGCATACCTGTTCTGTGAACCCGCCACTGTATACCTGTTCTGTTCAGTGGACCCGCCACTGTATACCTGTTCAGTGAACCCGCCACTGTATACCTGTTCTGTTCAGTGGACCCGCCACTGTATACCTGTTTAGTGAACACGCCACTGCATACCTATTGTGTTCAGTGATCCTGCCACTGCATACCTGTTCTGTGAACCCGCCACTGTATACCTGTTCTGTTCAGTGGACCCGCCACTGTATACCTGTTCTGTGAACCCGCCACTGTATACCTGTTCTGTTCAGTGGACCCGCCACTGTATACCTGTTCTGTTCAGTGGACCCGCCACTGTATACCTGTTCTGTTCAGTGGACCCGCCACTGTATACCTGTTTAGTGAACACGCCACTGCATACCTATTGTGTTCAGTGATCCTGCCACTGCATACCTGTTCTGTGAACCCGCCACTGTATACCTGTTCTGTTCAGTGGACCCGCCACTGTATACCTGTTCTGTGAACCCGCCACTGTATACCTGTTCTGTTCAGTGGACCCGCCACTGTATACCTGTTCTGTTCAGTGGACCCGCCACTGTATACCTGTTTAGTGAACACGCCACTGCATACCTATTGTGTTCAGTGATCCTGCCACTGCATACCTGTTCTGTGAACCCGCCACTGTATACCTGTTCTGTTCAGTGGACCCGCCACTGTATACCTGTTCTGTGAACCCGCCACTGTATACCTGTTCTGTTCAGTGGACCCGCCACTGTATACCTGTTCTGTTCAGTGGACCCGCCACTGTATACCTGTTCTGTTCAGTGGACCCGCCACTGTATACCTGTTTAGTGAACACACCACTGCATACCTATTGTGTTCAGTGATCCTGCCACTGCATACCTGTTCTGTGAACCCGCCACTGTATACCTGTTCTGTTCAGTGGACCCGCCACTGTATACCTGTTCTGTGAACCCGCCACTGTATACCTGTTCTGTTCAGTGGACCCGCCACTGTATACCTGTTCTGTTCAGTGGACCCGCCACTGTATACCTGTTCTGTTCAGTGGACCCGCCACTGTATACCTGTTTAGTGAACACGCCACTGCATACCTATTGTGTTCAGTGATCCTGCCACTGCATACCTGTTCTGTGAACCTGCCACTGTATACCTGTTCTGTTCAGTGGACCCGCCACTGTATACCTGTTCTGTGAACCCGCCACTGTATACCTGTTCTGTTCAGTGAACCCACCGCATCAGTGCGCATACCTGTGCAGTTAAGTGAACCCACCTACCTACGTGAGTGCACGCAGTGTGATATACCACTCCGTGCATACCCAATATGGACAAAACAGGTAGAGGAAGAGGAAGAGGTAGTGGCAGAGGCAGAGGAAGGCCACCCGGCAGGTCTGCGCGAGGTCGTGTAAATGTAATTTCGTGTGGATCTGGCCCACAGTACAGTGCTCGGAAGAAGGCACGTCCCATCACCTCCCAAGATTGTCAGGACGTGGTTGAGTATTTAGCGACACAGAACACCTCATCTTGCTCAGCCACCAGCGCTACTACTAGCACCACTTCCGCTGCATTTGACACTTCGCAAGAATTATTTAGTGTTGAAATCACTGATGCACAGCCATTGTTGTTACAGCCAGATGAATTTTCACCAGCTAATATGTCTGAGTTACGCGGCAACACTATGGATGTAACGTGTCAGGAGGATGAAGGACCTACTGATGGTGCAAGTTTGGATTTGTCTGAGGCAAGCGAAGCTGGGCAGGATGACTACGATGATGACGGTAATAGGGATCCTCTGTATGTTCCCAATAGAGGAGATGAAGAGGGGGACAGTTCAGAGGGGGAGTCAGAGAGTAGTAGGAGGAGAGAAGTTGCTGAAAGAAGCTGGGGCAGCTCTTCGTCAGAAACAGCTGGTGGCAGAGTCCGGCACCATGTATCGCCACCTATGTACAGCCAGCCAACTTGCCCTTCAGCATCAGCTGCTGAGGTCCCCATAGTGCCCACATCCCAGGGTGGCTCAGCGGTGTGGAAATTTTTTAATGTGTGTGCCTCAGATCGGACCAAAGCCATCTGTTCGCTCTGCCAACAAAAATTGAGCCGTGGAAAGGCCAACACTCACGTAGGGACAAGTGCCTTACGAAGGCACCTGGAGAAAAGGCACAAACAGCAATGGGATGGCCACCTGAGCAAAAGCAGCAGCAGCACACAAAAGAAAAGTCACCCTCCTTCTCCTCTTCCTCCTTCAGGTGCATCATCTGCTTCTGCCGCTTTCTCCTTTGCACCTTCACAGGCACCCTCCTCCACTCCGCCTCTGCCCTTGAGCGGTTCCTGCTCCTCTGCCCACAGCAGCAGTCAGGTGTCCGTGAAGGAAATGTTTGAGCGGAAGAAGCCACTTTTGGCCAGTCACCCCCTTGCCCGGCGTCTGACAGCTGGCGTGGCGGAACTGTTAGCTCGCCAGCTGTTACCATACCGGCTGGTGGACTCTGAGGCCTTCCGTAAATTTGTGGCCATCGGAACACCGCAGTGGAAGATGCCAGGCCGCACTTATTTTTCGAGAAAGGCCATACCCCAACTGCACCGTGAAGTTGAGAGGCAAGTGGTGTCATCTCTTGCGAAGAGCGTTGGGTCAAGGGTACACCTGACCACGGATGGCTGGTCTGCCAAGCACGGGCAGGGCCGCTACATTACCTACACAGCCCATTGGGTGAACCTGGTGGTGAACGATGGCAAGCAGAAAGCGGCGGACCAAATTGTGACACCTCCACGGCTTGCAGGCAGGCCTCCTGCCACCTCCTCTCCTCCTGCTACATGCTCTTCGCTGTCCTCCTCCTCCTCCTTGGCTGAGTGGCAGTTCTCCTCTCCAGCTACACAGCCCCAGCTCCGCAGGGCCTATGCTGCATGCCAGGTACGACGGTGTCACGCCATCTTAGACATGGCTTGTCTCAAAGCGGAGAGTCACACTGGAGCAGCTCTCCTGGCTGCTCTTAAGAAACAGGTGGATGAGTGGCTGACCCCGCACCACCTGGAGATAGGCAACGTGGTGTGCGACAACGGCAGCAATCTGCTTGCCGCTTTGCATATGGGGAAGCTGACACACATACCCTGCATGGCACATGTCATGAATCTAGTGGTTCAAAGATTTGTGGCAAAGTACCCTGGCTTAGCGGATGTCCTGAAGCAGGCCAGGAAGTTCTGTGGGCATTTGAGGCGCTCTTACACAGCCATGGCACGATTTGCAGAAATTCAGCGTAAAAACAACATGCCGGTGAGACGCCTCATTTGCGATAGCCCCACTCGATGGAACTCGACCCTGCTCATGTTCTCCTGCCTGCTAGAACAGAAGAAAGCCGTCACCCAGTACCTCTACAACTGGAGTAGAACGAAACAGTCTGGGAAGATGGGGATGTTCTGGCCCGACAACTGGACACTGATGAAAAATGCATGCAGGCTCATGCGGCCGTTTGAGGAGGTGACCAACCTGGTGAGCCGCAGTGAGGGCACCATCAGCGACTTAATTCCCTACGCGTACTTCTTGGAGCGTGCTGTGCGTAGAGTGGCGGATGAAGCTGCGAATGAGCGTGACCAGGAACCGTTACGGTAGGAACAGGCATGGGACCAATTTTCATCAGACCCAGCTGTTTCCTCAACACCTGCGGCAGCACAGAGGGGGGAGGAGGAGGAAGAAGAGAGGTCGTGTGCAGAAGACGAGTCAGACTCAGAGGATGATGAGCAAGGTGTTTCTTTGGGGGAGGAGGAGGAGGAGGGGACAGCGGCAGGACAACAACCGCAGCAGGCGTCGCAGGGGGCTTGTGCTGCTCAACCTTCCCGTGGTATTGTTCGCGGCTGGGGGGAGGAGGTTGACTTACCTGACGTCACTGAGGAAGAGCAAGAGGAGATGGAGGGTACTGGATCCGACTTTGTGCAGATGTCGTCTTTTATGCTGTCCTGCCTGTTGAGGGACCCCCGTATAAAAAACCTCAAGGGGAATGAGCTGTACTGGGTGGCCACACTACTAGACCCTCGGTACAGGCACAAAGTGGCGGACCTGTTACCAACTCACCGGAAGGTGGAAAGGATGCAGCATATGCAGAACCAGCTGTCAACTATGCTTTACAATGCCTTTAAGGGTGATGTGACGGCACAACGCCAGCAAGGTACCACTGCCACTAATCCTCCTCCCGTGTCCACGCAGTCAAAGACAGGACGCTCCAGCGATCTCATGGTGATGTCGGACATGCGGACGTTCTTTAGTCCAACGCCTCGCCGTAGCCCTTCCGGATCCACCCTCCACCAACGCCTCGACCGGCAGGTAGCCGACTACCTGGCCTTAAGTGTGGATGTAGACACTGCTGTGAACAGCGATGAGGAACCCTTGAACTACTGGGTGCGCAGGCTTGACCTGTGGCCAGAGCTGTCCCAATTTGCCATCCAACTTCTCTCCTGCCCTGCCGCAAGCGTCCTGTCAGAGAGGACCTTCAGCGCAGCTGGAGGCATTGTCACAGAGAAGAGAAGTCGCCTAAGTCACAAAAGTGTTAAGTACCTCACCTTTATCAAAATGAATGAGGCATGGATCCCGGAGGGCTGCTGCCCGCCCCAAGACTAAGTCAGTCCCCGCACACACAGCATCTCTGCCTGCACGCCGTGTGACTGGCTGCCTGGCCTGCCCCAAAAAGACTAAGTCGCTCCCAGTCCCTCCACACAGCATGTCTGCCTGCAGGCCGCTTCACTACCTTCTCCGCCACCACCAACAGGGTCCGGGACTCCAGGCGGATTGCTGAATTTTTTAGGCCGCTGCTAGCAGCGGCCGCTGTAATAATTTTTATGGTGCGTGTACATGACTGCCTAATTTTTCTGGCTGCACTGAGGGCAGCTGCAACAACAAAAGAAAAGGCATGTACATGCGCCCATTCCCCTTCGTGATCATTACCTTGCCGTGGTGAAGGGGCTTGCGTATCACAATGAAGCAATGACCGGCGCCTAGATGAGTGTCTCGGGGGGCACACAAAAGATAATAAGGTCGTTGCTTCATTGTGGTCAGACCAAATTTGATCAGCTGGACAGTCACTGTTCTGTCATTCAGCTACATCAGCCAGGCCGACCATATGGGCTGTAAAGCCACAAAAACCTGCACTCTCGCCATGGTGCGCACCAGTCCAGCACGGCCGTCACTAGTACAAACAGCTGTTTGCGGTGCGTTACACGGTGAGTTTGGTGTGTCAGTGTGAAGCAGTACCTTAATTACACTACCTGATTGATGTATACACATGCAAGATGTTTTAAAGCACTTTAGGCCTGTCATTTAGCATTCAATGTGATTTCTGCCCTTAAAACGCTGCTTTGCGTCAAATCCAGATTTTTCCCGGGGACTTTTGGCGTGTATCCCACTCCGCCATGCCCCCCTCCAGGTGTTAGACCCCTTGAAACATCTTTTCCATCACTTTTGTGGCCAGCATAATTATTTTTTTTTTTCAAAGTTCGCATCCCCATTGAAGTCTATTGCGGTTCGCGAACTTTAACGCGAACCGAACGTTCCGCGAAAGTTCGCGAACCCGGTTCGCGAACCTAAAATCGGAGGTTCGGCCCAACTCTAGCTTTTATACATACCTTGGGCTTCCTCCAGCCCCATACGCACGGATCGCTCCCACTCCGCCGTCCTCCGCTGCCTGGATCCGCCGGTACCGGGTCCCGTCATTACTGCCAGTCGGCCGGCAGACGCGGGCAATTGTCCGCATCACAGCGTGCTCCCTCCATATAAGTACGCGTGAGGCTGCATACTGCGCAGCCTCATGCGTACGGGTATGGAGAGAGCCCCTGTGATGCGGACAATTGGCCGCATCCGCCGGAAGTGACGGGACCCGGTACTGGCGATAGAGGAAGCGGAAGATGGCGGCGTGGGAGCGATCCAGGTTTGTGGGGCTGGAAGAAGCCCCAGGTATGTATAAAAGCTTTTTGTATTTTTAATGAAGGTTCCTCTCTGGTTCCCTTTAAAATTAGTCAGCTGCATAAGATTGAAGAAAACCAGTCCCAAACTTGAACTGTAAGGAACGAAGCATTCAGAGTTGATAAACATAACCATAGATTACCTTACACTCAAAACTGCATGCCGATATTATCAACAGATTAATAAGTATAAGTCAATGAAGTCAGACAGGAAGCTCTTGTATTAAACAAACTCCTCTGCATAATGATTTAAAAACATAAATGGGCACCACAAAACTGAAGCCATAGATTTTGCAAAACTCTAGATTTGTTTCACTGCCAAAACTTTTGTCCATGACAGTAAATAAGTTAATATTACTGTGCTTTTACAATTTTTGTAATAGGTGTGTAGCCTGAAATTGTAGAGGGAGATTTGTGCTTCCAGTTGATTGCAATCAACTGGCCTTGGTTGTTATAATTAAGATTTAGTGTTTATATATAGCGCCAACATCTTCTGCAATGCTGTACAGATTATATATTGCCTTGTCACTGTCCCTCAGAGAGGCTTCCAATCTAATCCCTACCATAGTCATATGTCTATGTATGTATCGTAATCTAGAGTGAATTTAGGAGGTAGCCAATTAACTTATTTGAATGTTTTTGGGATATGGGAGGAAACCTGAGTGCCAGGAGGAAACCCAATCTGACACAAGGAGAACATACAAACTCCATGCAGATAGGTCTCTGGCTGGGATTCAAAACCGAGACCCAGTGCTGCAAGGCGAGGGGCGCTAATCACTATGCCACCATTATATTGTCCATGTGATTACTAGGGGATTATTTCAGAATTTTTTTATTTTTATTTTGTATTTACAGGAGAAGGATAACCCTGACACAGAGTTCAACTATCAAAACCTAGTTGCCACCTTAATAAATATTTTTCTGGCTGGGACAGAAACTTCCAGTACAACAATAAGACTCAGTTTGAGGATCCTACTGAAGTATCCAGATGTTTTAGGTAACTATATATACATTTTTGCTATAGTTGTGTTGGAACAGTCACCTTTAAGATAAGCATTTTTGAAGGGAACCTAAAGAAAGAGGTATATGGAGTCTCCCATATTTATTTCCATTTAAAGCGGATCTGAACTCAGAACTTCCTCTCTGCTCTAAAAGATATACAACAGCATAATAACCTTTAACCGGTTCAGCACCGCAGTGCCGAAAATCTCATGCATCCGAGCAACGTTCACCTCCCATTCATTTGCCTATAACTTTATTGCTACTTATCACAATGAATTGATCTATATCTTGTTTTTTCCACCACTAATTAGGCTTTCTTTGGGTGCTACATTTTGCTAAGAATTATTTTTTTCTAAATCCATTTTAACAGGAAGATTAAGAAAGAAATTTAAAAAATTCATTATTTCTCAGTTTTTGGCCATTATAGTTTGAAATGAATATAAGCTACTGTAATTAAAACTCATGTATTTTATTTGCCCATCTGTCCCGGTTATTACACCATTTAAACGATGTCCCTATCACAATTTATGGTGCCGATATTTCATTTAGAAAAAAAGGTGCATTTTTTCAATGTGTGTCCATCACTATTTATAAGCTTATAATTTTAAATAATATAATAACATACTCTCTTGACATGCATATTTAAAAAGTTCAGACCCTTGGGTAACTATTTATGTTGTTTTTGTTTTGTTTTTTATTGTAATTTTTTTTTATTTATTTTTTAATAAAATATGTATGTGGGTAATTTTTGGTGTGGGAGGGAAACTCCTAATTTTAAATGTAAAATAATAGAATTGTTTTATTAAAAGTGTATGTGGGTGCATACTATTTGGCCACAAGATGGCCACAGTAAAAAAAGTCCTGGATGCGAACAATCTCGCATCCAGGACTTTTTTTTACTGTGGTTCACGGAGAAGTTTCCTGGGGGGCAGAAATACTGCGCTCTCTCACTAGAAAGTGTCGGTTTTTCTGCGGGGAAATTAGATCGGTGAATGGGAATTATATTCACTGATCGGGGGGGCTAGCGGCGGGAGCACGCCCGATCGTGCGCACCATGCGGCAGAAGCAGCAGTGCCTATCTGGACGAGGAAGCTCGTCCAGATAGGCCGAACTGGTTAAACAAAAAACATTTATTCCTTACAGCTGATACAAATCCTAAAATACATCTGCTCAGTTTCTACTTCCTGATTCATGGAAGCAGACATTGTTTTCAGCCTGGGCTTTCAAATGGGCTTATCTGTTTATCTGCCATAGGTAGTCATGTGACACATGGGAGGATCAAATTACAACTTGAGATTACACACAAATGAGGGGGAATTAGACAGCCTAAACTCTCTCTGAATACATACAGGGTGCATTTCTCTGTTTTCCTTCTGTCCTGTTCAAAAGTTTGGGTCTACTTTAAGCAATACCAGTTGCCTGGCTATACTGCACCCTCTAACTGGTTCACATTGGCATTAAAAATGGTCTGTTTTAGCGGATCCTATTGGAGGTGAACAGATCCTATGTTAATCAATAGGATCCGTTCACATTGCTCCATTAGAACGGATCCGTTCAGCACGTTCCTCCAAACAGAACACAAGTTTGAGGAGGCTGCGATAAATCCGGAGCCTGATCAAAAACTTTTTCCAGTGCACTATGTGAGCACCGGACCACAAATGCAAAATACTGACATGCTGCATTTTTATGCAGTCGCACTGAAAACAGCTGAACGCAAACACGAATCGGAAGCAATGCAAGACCAGTTCCTATTAGGCTGCATTGCAAAATGCTTACCTGTCCCATAGAGGTTTGGAGCTGCCATCCTGGCTAATCTCTTCCCTACTTGTCCCGGGGACCAGAAAGCACAGAGCTTCCTGTTGGTTTGCAAAAGAACCAATGGGAGTCCGCTTGCAACAGAGAAAATTCTCATTGGTTCATGTGGATTTATGAGAATACTCCCTGTTGTGCAGGAGTCACATGTGTTTTTTTTTTTTTTTTTTTACAAACACAGGAAGCCCCATGCTTACTGGTCTTCGGGCGAGTGGTGGAAGAGTGGCGACGAGTAGGGATGGCACAGATAACGAGTACCGACAGACGGGTGAGCGGATGGGTAGCAACGTAAATGTAGCAGCCAGTGTGAATGACGCCATTGCAGCTGCTTAAGTCCTAAGCAGATGTGCTTACTGTGCTGTATACGCTGCATTTGCAGTGTAGTGAAAACCTGGCCTAACACTATTTAGAATTCTGATGTAGATGCATAGCTAAAGAAGTAGTATATTTTATATAAAAGTATCCTCACAGTTACTGTATGTCAATTCTTTCCATTAGTCTTTGACTACTGTATTCTGCCTGATTATAATATGCTTTGAAAAATATAATTTATGTGGTTAATTTACAACCCCTGGTGTGTTACTATAGTATGACAGACAGAGCCTGGTGAGATTTGCATGCATACAAACTTGTAGAAAGTCTGTATACCGTAATGCCTGGACATATCAGCAGCACAACATGCTTTTACCAAGACTTTTATTTATTAATTTTTAAACCACCTCCAAATCATTAGCCATTCTATAGCTACCCATATAACAGAGAATAATTTTCAAAATTGTCAAGCTGACATTCAAATCTCTACACAACCTTGGCCCCGGATAGCTGAAGGACTTTTGCAAAGTTGCAAGGATCCAAACTTGACCATACCCAGAGTACAACTAAAATCCTTTGGAGCTAGAGCTTTCTGTCATGCTATCCCGCCCATGTGGATCAGCTCCAACCCTGAACACATTTAAATCAAAACTGAAAATCCACCTGTTTAGTGGATTTTAGCATTTATGATCACATAACTTTTTTCCTGTATACCTTGTGGGCAGCACGGTGGCGTAGTGGTTAGCTCTCTCGCCTTGCAGTGCTGGGTCCCTGGTTCAAATCCCAGCCAGGGCACTATCTGCAAAGAGTTTGTATGTTCTCTCCGTGTCTGCGTGGGTTTCCTCCGGGCACTCCGGTTTCCTCCCACATTCCAAAAACATACGGATAAGTTAATTGGCTCCCCCTAAAATTGGCCCTAGACTACAGTACTTACACTACATAATATATAGACATATGGCAATGGAAGGGATTAGATTGTGAGCTCCTTTGAGGGACAGTTAGTGACAAGATATATATATATACATTGTACAGCGCTGCGTAATATGTCGGCGCTATATAAATACTAAATAATAATAATAATAATAATAAATAATAATAATATACCTTACTATGTACTGATCTGAGACAAGCTTATGCGCTTTGGGTCCTACGGGAGAAAAGCGCTTTACAAATGTTTCATTTTTGTTGCTCTCTTCCCAGCTAAAGTCCAGGAAGAAATCGACCAAGTGATTGGTCAGAACCGATGTCCCTCTGTGGAGGATCGTAGCAAGATGCCATATACAGATGCTGTGATCCATGAAATACACAGAATGGCAGACGTTTTGCCCATGAGTGTACCGCATGCAACAGCTCATACCACCATCTTCCGGGGCTATACCATTCCTAAGGTGGGCATCCGATCCCTTTAGACTGAAAGCTAAAATCTGTATATTGAGCCATCTGGGACTTTATCTATCTCTACATGTATGAAAAATAAAACTGGGACTGACTATAAGAGGGAACTTAACCACTTTACCCCCCCAGTGCTAAATTTCTCCGTCCCTCTGCGCACCGCTTCACCCCCAGGGACGGAGAAAGGCGCACTTGTTTGTTTACTGGCTGGGAGTGGGCGGGGACCTCGCGCACACACTCCAGCCAGCCAGCACAGCAGGTGACTAATTGGATGTTAGGAACAAGCGTTCCTAAATCCAATTAGACGCGCCGATTGCGGACACAATGGAGACTGCTTCAAACAGAAGCAGTCTCCATTGATAACAAAGAAATGTAAACAAACGTGCAGTGCGCGATCGCGCGCCCCCGCGACCCGCGTGTGCGTGCACACACCCCCGCTCTGCAGTGCAATGATTGGTTATGGGGACCCCAGTCCCCAATAACCAATCATATCACAGTAAAAAATCTATGGAAGCAGCGCTGCAATGTACAAATCGCGCTGGTGCTTCAGGGGTAAAAACCCTCCGTTGTGAAGTGGTTTAATAGTAATAGAAATGTGATATGTGTAATAGGATTGCACGTTATGATTGTGATGAGTTATTAATTATATAGACAGTATAGCATCTAAACCTAACCTTCTACCCTATAGTCAGTATTCCTAAAGACGCCCATTAATGATCCTAATTTCCTGGACATTCAACCGTCCAATCGATCCGATTAAACGCCGTTGATGAGGGCAATCGACAATAATGACCGACGTAGGGATAGTTATGTTGATCCTTGTTTTGGGATCTATCCCATTGATTGGATATATCCCAATGATCGTTTCCGCACGATCACATTTATTGGATCAGCCAGTGGCTGTCACTCTCAAGGGCATCACCTTTCTGATAAAGTTCCTTTATACTGGTATCAGTACATAAACCATACATCATGCCTACAGTGCCTTATGGTAGATCCGGCACTGGGCTAATCTGCCCCCCCTCCCAAGCAGAGCTAGATTAAGGCTGAATGGGGCCCTAAGCGGACTTACAGATTGGGCCCCCCCCCCACCGACATGCAGACAACCGAGGAGCGAGCATCTTACCTACTATCAGCCGCTCCCTGGCTGGAGCACCTCCCACGCTGCAACTCCTCTCAGCACTCTGCTGACTCTGTAGCAGCACGTCATCCAGCCCAGACGAACGAGCGAGCAAGCAGCGTCCGTTGCTATGGCAATGGTGCTATATGAGAGCCCTGCTCTCTCTAGCCCAGCTTGTGCAGTCAGACGTAGACCGATGATGTCAGCGGCGTGACGCTGGTGACATCAGTCTACGTCTGACTGCACAGGCTGGGCTGGAGAGAGCAAAGCTGGCACGCGGCCCCATCAGCATAGCAACAGCCGCTGCTTGCTTGCTCGTTCGTCTGGGCTGGATCACATGCTGCTGCAGAGTCAACAGAGTGCTGAGAGGAGTTGAGGCACGGAGGGGCTCCAGCCAAATCAACCCGATCCTCTCGCTAGCCTCTGACGCGACTTCCTGTTATACCGGAAGTCGTGTCAGCGGCTAGCGAGAGGAACGCAGGCTGGAGCACACGGAAGGTATGTATCTGTTTGCTGCCGCCACTGCTCGCCACTGCCCACGGACACTTATTTAAGCTGGAGGGGAGCGCAGAGGGGAAAGCACCGAGATGAGGGAGGGGGGGAACGTCCCCCCTTCTCGCCAACTGTGGCCAGGCCCACGGCTTTCCCCTCATGCTGCGACCCCTCCAGCCCCCCAAAACGGCCCGAGCGGGCCCCAGGGCGCAGGGGCTGCAGGCTCTATTGTTACGCCAGTACACCTGTCTATACTGGGGGCACCGATAGACCTGGCTATACTGGGGGCACCTATACACCTGACTACATATACTGGGGACACCTATAGACCTGGCTATACTGGGGACACCTACAGACCTGGCTATACTGGGGGCATCGATAGACCTGGCTATACTGGGGGCACCTATACACCTGACTACATATACTGGGGACACCTATAGACCTGGCTACAAATACTGGGAACACCTATACACCTGGCTACATTTACTGGGGAGACCAATAGACCTGGCTACAAATACTGGGAACACCTATACACCTGGCTACATATACTGGGGAGACCAATAGATGTGGCTATCTATACAGGAGACACCTATAGACTTGGCTATCTGTACTGGGGACACCTATAGATCTGGCTACCTATTCTGGAGACACATGTAGACCTGGTTATCTATACTGGGGACACCCATAGACCTGACTACCTATTCTAGGGACACCTATAAACCTGTATACCTGCACAGGCAACACCTATAGGCCTGGTTACTTCCACTGGGGATACCTTTTGACCTGGTTATCTATACTGGGGGCACCTATTTTGGGGGAACTGCTGCCAGATTAGCTATTTTTGGGGAACCGCTGCCAGATTGTGTATGTTGGGAGAACCGCTGCTTCCAGATTGTGTATTTTGGGGGAACCACTGCTGCCAGATTACATGTATTTTGGGTGATCCGCTGCCAGATTACTCATATTTTGGGGAACCGCTGTCAAATTGTGTATTTGGGGGAATGGCTGCTGCCAAATTACGTCTATTTTGGGCGAACGACTGCCATATTATCTGTATATTGGAGGAACCGCTGCCATATTGCATGATTTTTGGTGAAATGCTGTCAGATTACATGTATTTTGGGGGGAAACACTATGGCAGAGTTCAAACTTCCCCAGCAGACCTTTTACACTACTGCTAAGGTCATGTATATTTTGCCCCAACCATGACCATGCCCACATTCTGTTTGACCACACCCATTTTTCGGCGCGCCAATCTATGGTCCAGGGCCGCATGAAATCACATCATCATGACCTCGAACAGACCTGTCGGGTGGCCTGCCTCTGGGTCTGCCTCTATCTGTTTTGTACATATCAGGGGGAATGAAGTGAAAGGTATGCACTGACTTGACTAATACAATGTGCAGTCACACAGGTGCAGTGAAAGGTATGCAGTGACTAGTACCGTGAACAGGTGCAGAGACACTGCGTGCGATCACGTAGGTAGGTAGGTGCACTGAACAACAGGTGGGTATGCAGTGATTGGTATTACAATTGTGCACCTGACACACACACACACACACACACACACACACACACACACACACACACACACACGTCACGTAGGTAGGTGAACAACAACAGGGGGGGTATAGAGTGATTGGTATTACAAATGTGCAGCTGCCTGTCACACACACAGGTCATCACTGAATGTGCTGGGCCTGGCAGTGGAGGAGTGCTTTCTAGCAATAAGATCAGCAAGAAGGAGCAAGCTAACAAGCCTAACACAAGAGCCTAACTAAGCTTTCCCTATGTCAGCAGCAGCAAGGTTCTCTCCCTTCTCTAATTACTGCAGCCAGATGAGTGAGTGGAATGGCTGATGCTGCCTGCATTTTATAAGGGGTGGGGGCTCCAGGAGAGAGTGTAGCCTGATTGGTTACCCTGTGCCTGCTGACTGTAATGTAGACGGTCAAAGTTGACCCTAATGATGTAGTATAGGGGGTGGGTCGAACCGCCATAAAGTTCGCGTTCGCTATCGACCACCGAAGTTCGTGCGAATAAGTTCGCGGGCGAACCGTTCAGGCCATCTCTGCTCAAAATGTCGGATACTGCACCGCAAGTATCGCAGACACTCATATCATTATGCGTGTACGCTACATGAGAAAGCTGTGCAGGATTGAGTCAATGGAACAAAAGTAAAACTATTAGGTAGCTTACAATTGATTCATTTAACATCTAGTGTTACACCCAGGGCCGGATTTAGGCCAAGGCCACCTAGGCAATGGCCTAGGGCACCACAGGAGCAAGGGCACCAAAGCAGCAGGCTAAACTGGTGCAGCATTTGCAAGCTTGCAAATGCTGCAGTGCAAGGAGATCAGGTGAGCGCCTGACCGCGGTACTCTGCTGCTAGCCGCCTGTGCACCGGCCGCCCTGCTCACTCTACGCGTTGACGTCGTGGCCGGCGGCTATGGACTTGCGCAGTATTGCAGAGTTACAAGCGAAGGATGTGGAATGGCAGCCGCCAGTTGCTCACATCTCTGCTCGTTTCTAGTGTAGAAGCTTCCTCTTCCCATCTGACTTGCTGGTAACGTGCTGGCAAGTCACAAGTTAGAGATGCTGGTTGGAGGGACAGATGCACAGCAGCTGCTGATGGAGACAGAGGGGAAGAGGAAGCTTCTGCACTGGAGACAAGCGGAGAGGTGACACAGATGGCTACTGTGGTGCGGAGGAGAGCTGGCTACTTATACTGAAAGGTGGAAGCAGAAAAGGGAGGGATTAAGGGAGTCACCTTGCTACCTATACTTGAGGGGGAGGGATCATCAGGCTACCTATACTAGAGGGAAAGGGGGAGGGGTCATCTGGCTACCTATACTGCAGGGGGGCGGCTGTTGATAGTGGCCTAGGGCGGTAAAGAGTACAAATCCGGCCCTGGTTACACCCAGATCCAACAGATCATGAACGCATATATTTGTAATTGGTGTAGCACTTAATCAATCAAGCACCAATATACAAGTTAGGGAGTACTTCATAAAATTAGTAAATACATGTGATTGGCAAAAATAGTCAGCCAATTAGAGTGCATACACATCAAAGTGACCGTGCAAAACAAATGTATTAAACATACAATAAAGTGCCTATACGATTGAATCCAATGGAGACAAAAGAAAACAAGTGAGGAAAAAAGGGCAGGGATAAATTCCCTATATAGTGCTGCCACAATATCTCAAGGATAAGGTTGTGTAAAGAAAAAAGAAACAAGAATGGGTAAGAGGCCAGCTAGAAAAGCATGAATAGGTATAAGAAAGGATGGAGACATAGATGATCCCCAGGCTGGGGGAGGCTGAAAAGGCAAGGCTTATCACAGAATTGAAGTGTAGATGGAGCCAGGAGGAGAGAGCCACACTGATCCTACTAGTTATGCCAAAGCTACATCAGGGACGCCATAATGGTGTGCTGACGCAGTTTAAATAGTATTTACGCAGAGACGCAGCCACGTCATACGTATCACGACCTATGCACGACCCACCGAATGGACGACCCACCGAATGGACAGATTCGGTTAAGAACGATCCTACAGTCCTTATCTTGTTTGTTAACCAGGGACTACCTGTATTGCATTATGTTCTACTTACTGTGCAGTGAGGCCACATTCACACTATAAATCGCTAAACGCTAAGGAATACGCTGAGCTTTTTTTCTGGCGTTTTCCAGTGTTTTTCTCCATAGGTTTTTCAGCGTTTTTTCACTGTATGAGATAGCGTTTTGCAGAGTTTTGCAGCAATTTGCGTTTAACTCTCCCATACAGGAAATGGCCGCTAGACAGGAAACGAAGGTGTTTTATGGGTAATCTGCTCTGTCTTGTGGGTAATCTGCAATATTTACTGAGTAAAAGCGCTGGGAAAACGCTGATGATTGCGAACAGCCCAGCACTTCTGGGGCGATTTTGAAGCACTCCTATCTTTAACATTGATGCGCTAATAGCTCAAAATCGCTCAGAAATGGTGCAGGCTACGAGTTTGCGTTTCAGCTAATCGCTGAAAAACGCAAAATGCTTAAATGAGAAGAGCCACATAGACTTTACATTGCACAAGCGCTCGATGCAGAAATCACCTGAAAAGCGCTCTAGTGTGAATGGGCCCTTAGACTTAAAAGAGTTTTCAGGCTAAATAACAAAAATGAGGTTTACTCACCTGTGGTTTTCTCCAGCCCCTTGCAGCCAACTGTCCCACTCCGACTGCTCTGCTCCCTGCCGCTGTCCTGGTCTCGCTGCACGGTGCAGAGGCAGACCGCGGGGTAGGCCGCACTGCGCCACGTGTTCCGCAGCGCACTGGCAGGCGCAGAACTAGTGTGCCTGCGCAGTGTGCCGCGGACCACGTGCCGATGATTGACAGCGGCAGCTCGCGCAGGCGCAGTAAGGCCAACCCCGCGGTCGGCCTCTGCACCGTGCAGCGAGACCGGGACAGCGGCGGGAAGCAGAGCGGTCGGCTTGGGACAGTCTGCTGCAAGGGGCTGAGAAAGCCCCAGGTGAGTAAACCTCATTTTTGTTATTCTGCTTACCACAGCTTAGTGAATCTACCCCAATGTACCAAAGAGTAATACACCCACAGGCTAATACAGATGAGGACCAACAGGGGTTACAAACAGCTACCAACCAGTGCATGTTTGCAAGTTTGTATACATAGTGAACCACATCTACTGTATATTGTACCTGTAAAGCAAAGACTACACCTTTTCTAGTAATGTAGTCATTGGTATTTTTAGGTCAGTTGTGTGGAACAATGATAGAGCAGCAAGTATGTGTATATGAGTGGCACATATACGCTCTGATACAAGCATTATATTTATAAAAATAAATAAATAAATTAAAAAAAAGAGAAAGATGCACCACTATGGAGTAGAGAACCGTTTTCTGATTGATCTTTTGACAAGGCAACATTTCATGGTGTCTATACGGTACATGTGGAAAATAACACCCAATCATAAAGACACATAGGAAATCCATGTTTCAATCTTTATTTTGCCCTGCTTTTTAAAGGCTATAGTTAGTCCTGTGCCTGGAACAGTTTCTTATTTATCTTATTAAAGGGCACCACTGTTTTCCCACTGCTGACCTCTGTCTTGAAGGATCCAAAGCACTTTCAGAACCCATATGAATTTAACCCACAACATTTTCTAGATGAGAATGGACGGTTCTACAAGAAGGAGGCCTTCATGCCATTTTCTGCAGGTAAGGAAATGGTGTGGGCTGTGTGGAATAGTGGGGACAGAATAAAGATTCATGTTTATGTCTGGATCCTAATCCATATAAGGGAAGTCAAACTCCAGTTCCCAAGGGCCAAAGTCCTCACACATTTTGGTACAGCTCAAATTAATTGATGGGACTGAATTACGAGAGGCATGGTTCATCAAGTAGAACATTTCTCCATTTCTCAGTCCATCATAAACCCTGGCATGGATATAGGCCATGAGGACTGGAGTTCCACACCTGTAGTCTACATCATAACTGATTTGTCTTTTTGTTACGTCTGCAGGCAAGAGGATGTGCCTTGGGGAAGGAATGGCAAGAATGGAGGTCTTTCTTTTCATCACATCTATCCTGCAACGATTCAATCTAAAGTCTGATGAGGACCCTTCAGACATTGACATCACTCCTCTTCCCAACAGCAATAGCACTATTCACCGATTCTTTGAGATGTGTTTGGTCCCCAGATAACTGCACTGTTCCTTTGGTGTCCATGATTGTGGACTGCAGAATTCATTGTTTATTAGTTTACAATAGTCCCAGTGAAGTTCAAGCTTGTATCATAGCAGGTCTATTTGTATAGAATGATCTTGATCTTTCTGCAATATTATTTTACATTTAGGCTTGGTTATTAGTGAGGTAGAGGTATGCAGATATAAAATTCACCCGCCAGCATAAATAATCTACTCTACTCTTGATGTCTATAAAATAAATATTCATTATTGGCCATGCAGCAATATACATTTACAGTGCTGCAGCCAAGTCCTCAAAAAATGTCTGACTCTAATCAATCCAAAGAAACAGCGTTCACAAACGGATAATCAAATGTGTCAATATTCGTGTTCTGCTTATGATAATACTTAGGCTGAAAACACCTAAAGGTTTCCTTTAATGGGAGTACAGTTCATAGGTGGTGCGCTCCTCCTTGATATGAGTGTGATATCTATATAAAGTCATTAAGTATGAGATCAGTACATAAGGGGGAAAAAGTTATGGGATCATAAATGTTTGACTAAACAGGCAGCTTTTCAGTTTTGATTTAAAGGACTTACGAGCCCAAATAGCGAAAAAAAAGATAAGTACCTTAATCAGTTTTAAATGCACGGAGGACGCCGTCCGCGCCCTCCGTGCAGTTCCGCCGGGTCCCCGCAGTCTGATCGCCCCCCGTGCCACTTCCGACCCCACGGACGGGGTCGGGCTCCCCTTCCTCTCCCAAGTCCGCATACGCGTTAGTGCGGCTGCGCAGCTCTAGGGCCCTCCCCCCGATCCACGCACAGTAGCGTGGATCGAGGGGGGAGGCCCTAGAGCTGCGCAGTAGCACTAACGCGTATGCGGACTGCGCAGCCACGGCCGGCTCCGGCGGCCATCTTGGGAGAGGAAGGGGAGCCCGACCCCGTCCGTGGGGTCGTGAGCGGCACGGGGGGGCGATCAGACTGAGGGGACCCGGCGGAACTGCACGGAGGGCGCGGACGGCGTCCTCCGTGCATTTAAAACTGATTAAGGTACTTATCTTTTTTCGCTATTTGGGCTCGTAAGTCCTTTAACCACTTGAGGACCCACCCTTTACCCCCCCCTTAAGGACCAGCGCTGTTTTAGGTGATCTGTGCTGGGTGGGCTGTGCAGCCCCCAGCACAGATCAAAGGGCACTCAGAGCGATCAGATCGCCCCCCTTTTTTCCCCACTAGGGGGATGATGTGCAGGGGGGGTCTGATCGCTCCTCCTGGCTGGCATTTTGCGGGGGGGGCACCTCAAAGCCCCCCTCCGCGGCGAAATCCTCCCCCTCCCTCTCCTACCTGCTCCCCCGGGAGATCTGGGCTGCACAGGACGCTATCCGTCCTGTGCAGCCAGTGACAGGACGTCCCCTGTCACATGGAGGCGATCCCCGGCCGCTGATTGGCCGGGGATCGCCGATCTGCCTTACGGCGCTGCTGCGCAGCAGCGCCGTACAAATGTAAACAAAGCGGATTATTTCCGCTTGTGTTTACATCTAGCCTGCGAGCCGCCATCGGCGGCCCGCAGGCTATTCACGGAGCCCCCCGCCGTGAATTGACAGGAAGCAGCCGCTCGTACGAGCGGCTGCTTCCTGATTAATTAGGCTGCAGCTGGCGACGCAGTACTGCGTCGCTGGTCCTGCAGCTGCCACTTTGCCGACGCACGTTATGAGTGTGCGGTCGGCAAGTGGTTAAACATGTCCAGGGTTGGAGCTGTCTTGATTAAGTTTGGCAGGACATTCCACAGGGTAGGGGCAGCATGACAGAAAGCTCTGGCACCAAAGGTTTTTAGTTGGACACTGGGGTGGTCAAGCTATTGGATCCTTTTGATCTGAGGCTGTGGGCTGTGTGACACAATTGCAAAAAATCTATCAGGCTTTCAGGGCCTAGGTCATGTAGGAATTTGAATGTTAGCATGCCAATTTTGAAAATGATTCTTCGTTTTATGGGAAGCCAGTGTAGTGAGCAAATAATTGGTGTTATGTGGCAATGGTGGGGTTGGCTTGTTAACAGTCTTGTGGCAGCATTCTGTACTAGCTGGCTGCAGGCGGTGTAGATCTTTATCTGGAAGGCCTGCATAGAGGGCATTGCAATAGTCCAGCCATGATGTGATGAAGGAGTGAATTAGGGTTGGAAGGTCCAGGATTAAGGATCCTTAGTGGTTTGAAACACATCAGCCATTGTGTGGCGACTTGGCAGATTACTGCTCCACTGTGTATTGATCTAATAATTCCATGAGTTACAAATTGCCCAGTAAGCTCATAGTGAACCAAAACTCCTAGGAGTGTGTAAGGGAATGAAAGAGACCAGAATAAGACTCCTTAATAAATGATATGCAAAAGTAGAAGTTTGCCTTCTTAAAACAGAAGGTATTTGCAATTCAGGTTGGAGGAAGAATACGAGGTGTCCCACAATGCATCACTGGTGAATATACAAATCATCCCTTTGATGTCCCTGAAAGCTAAACTCACCTCCAGAATCCCTGGAATGCAATAATTTGTAAGCTTGTTAATTGTACAGAGATCTGTGACCAATAAAGATTGATTTAAAGGGAGTCAGCTATAGAGTGAACTCTTTCCTGCATTACCTGTGGAGTGGCATCTTGTCCAGTCCTGCCCAGTCCATTGTTTGCTACTGGTGATTGCTGGAAGGAGTGGAGTGGCCTTGTCCTTGTAAAATCCTGCATGAAAGTGCTGGGACTGGCTATCTACACTTTCACTACAACAAGCTGTTAATGCATAAGTGTAAACTATGCATGATTACTGACCTCATGACACACGTTACTCGATTCACAAAACTGTGATAACTGCTATCCCAGCAGTTATCACGCGAGCTGCCGTAAAAACGCATGTAATGGCGCGCAAACCTCTGCTTATCACGTGAAGTGATAGAACCATGACCGCAAACCATGTATAAACCGTCTTTTTGTCACCTCATGGGCCCAATTCACAAAACTGTGATAACTGCTATCACAGCAGTTATCACGCCAGAAACAGAATTCTCTTAATTTACTATATAACATTCACTGAAATCAAAACGTGGACAGTACAATACATGTGTTATGTAAGTAGATCAAGCATTTATTTTATATATATGGTACCGCCTACCATAACAACGATGTTAGTCTCTATGCGACGCTATGTCTGCATATACCAGAGTGCCGCCGCGCTATCCCTGCCCACCCCCATCCCATTGGCCACCTCTTCCACCCTTACCTAACACCTCCTTCACACTAACCCATCCCATTGACGTCATCAATTACCTCGGTATACTCCCTATATTAACTTGGTCAATTCAAACTGTCCGGCACAGAGGTGCCAAGCGTATCTTGGACTCCGTGCTGGTAAGTGACAAGCTATTAATCTCTAACCATTTGTACCTTCACCTCCTCCCACTCCATACCCTGCCTTCCCTCCTCATTTCGCATACCACACTTGCAGTATTCTCTAACCTAGTATTTTTTTCCCCTACCCACCGACTACCTAGCCCCTTCTCCTTTATCTCTTTTAATCCTGAGTGGGGACAGGCTAGTTCTCCCCACCTGCCTTTTCAGTGGTTACCTTGGAGGTAACCCTGGTTTGTAAGTATAATACTTACGTTTTACATTACCTTCTCCCTCCTCTAATACATACTACACTATATTGGGCTCTTGGTTTTCTACTTTTTATAGCCCACATATTGTATCTGACACTCCAGGCAAGTAATCATATAAACAACATTATAAGTTTGACAATTGATGTACTGTTTAACCATCCTGGCGGTATGGATGAGCTCAGCTCGTCCATCACCGCCGGAGGCTGCCGCTCAGGCCCTGCTGGGCCGATTTTAGTGAAATAAAAAGCAGCACATGCAGCCGGCACTTTGCCAGCCGCATGTGCTACCTGATCGCCACCGCAGCGTGCAGCGGCGAAAGAGGGTCCCCCCAGCCGCCGGAGCCCAGCGCAGCCGGAACAAATAGTTCCGGCCAGCGCTAAGGGCTGGATCAGAGGCGGCTGACGTCAGGACGTCGGCTGACGTCCATGACGTCACTCCGCTCGTCGCCATGGCGACGAGGTAAGCAAAACAATGAAGGCTGCTCATTGCAGTCTTCCTTGTTAATTCTGATCGCCGGAGGCGATCAGAATTATGCTTCAGGAGCGCCCTCTAGTGGGCTTTCATGCAGCCAACTTTCAGTTGGCTGCATGTAATAGTTTTTTTTTTATTTAAAAAAAACCCTTCCGCAGCTGCCCTGGCGATCTTAATAGAACGCCAGGGTGGTTAATGTCATGACTATTGTGCCTGGAGAGTGAGACAACTTCACGTGTTTGGCTGTGAACCCTGCAATACCTGAAGGTGTTATAACCACATCTATAGGAACCTTTGCATGCTAGCCAGGTGGGCTGAGGCCTATCCGCACTCTGGAATAAGCTAGGAGATAAGCTAGTGCCCAAAGTGGGGGCACGTCGTGAGGAGAAACCGCAGCCCTCTGTCAGAACAGCATGGAGTTTTGGATCTGAATGAAAGACAGGCAAGTATTTTTTTAATGATATTAACAATTTTATTATATTCTAGACTGTATGAAGTGACAAAATGTATGCCTTTGTTGTGTTGTCTGTCCCTACAGCCGGATACAGGGGTAAGTAAGTCAGATCTTGTTTTGTGCGACACCCGATCCCTTGCTCTTGTAATCTCATCCCCCCGATACCCCCGATCAAGGAGTCTTAATTGTACCAGATCTAGCTCCAGCTGTAACTTGGCAGGATCAGAACAGTTTCTTGCTGCCCTTATCATCCAACCGTATGGGATGGATTTTAATGTGTGTTTAGGATGGCAGCTCGTTGCTAAAAGCAACGAGTTGCCTGCACATTCCTATCTAAATGTTTTAGTCTGTATCCTCCCCGATTCAACCTGGCCACTCAAAGTAAGATCCAAGTAATTGATTTCTATGACACTATGGTGCATCGTGAAGGATGGGTTGAGATCATCGTTGTTGCAGTAAGTCAGAAACTTGGGCAGATCTTCCTCAGGACCTCTCCACACTAGCAGCAGATCATCTATATATCTGGCATACCAAAGTAGCCAGTATAGTTGCCTCCAGTATAGGTAGCCAGATAGGTGCCCCCAGTAGATAGCCAGTATGCTCCCTCTTCCTACCTCCCTCCCCACGACCGCCGCTCGTTTTACCTTCTCGGGGGCCACCACCTTTATCACAGTCCCGGCCCCCTGGCTGCTAAGTCCTCAAATCAGCAGCAACCCACTGTGCCATGTGATGAGGTATAAGCAGGGCAGTTTCCTTCGTAATGGCGCATATACAGGAAGTAAGTACTTTCTGTATATGCACCAGTAGAAGAACCGCTCTCCTGTTACTTCATGGTGATTTGAGGTCTTGTAGCAGCTAGAGAGGGGGCTGGGGACTGTCATAGAGAAGGCGGCCGCCGAGAACTTAAAACAAGCAGTGGCTTTGGGGATGTGGGGCGGGTTCTAGATGCTGCTGGAGTGTCCCTGCTGCATGATGCATGCCATTCACCTGGCAATCGTGGGCGAACCGCCTCTGGTTAACAGGTTCCAAGAAGTGGCAAAAACACACACTAACATAAGCGCTCAATATGAGGATCTCAATATGAGTGGTATGGAGATAAATTGTCCATGGACAACAAACTGTGGGTAGGCATGAGTAAGCAGAAAGCATTCACCAATTTTTGCCAAAAGTGGAGACAGAGAGCCAGCCAAAGTGCAGTAGTCTTACTTGCTTGCAAACAGAGTAGAGGAGTAGCCAAATTGTTACTAATGCCAGCCACATTGGCAGTTCAAATGCAAATTTAATTCAAATTCAATAGTCTCACTGCTCTGGGCACCACCGCCGACTTGCTCTTCCACAGGTTCAGCTAGTGCAGTTCCAATGAAGCAGTAATATCAACCATTGCAGCAGGTCCACCGCTGACACAGAGGGGGAGAGGGACTGCAAAACGAGATGCCTAGCGTTATCCTTGCATTTGTATTCCAAAAAACCCCAGAGAACTTTTTTTTTTTCTATACAATTTATCCTATAGTATGAAGCTGAATTATCAAGACTAGACTAGTGCAGGAAACCAAAGCTGAGCCATCAGTAAAAGCAAGAAGTTTTGAATCAGGATGATGACATATATTGGCAAATTTAGAGGTAAGCTTACTTTTTATTTACCTTTAAGTTAGCCAATAAATGGTATCATCCTGATTTAAAACTTCTGTTTCAACTAAAAAAATAAAACATCTTTTTCATAGCCTTTGGAGTCTGCTTCAGCTTCATCACCATTTATGTTTACACTAATCAGGGTAAATATTGGCTGTCTTTCACAGTTGCTCAACGTCTATGTCATTGTGTCAGTCTAGCACAAATTAGGGGAAGGGCCAGTGCTTCCATAGAGGTAAAGGGGACAATTGCCCCAGGGCCCCAAAGCCTGCAGGGAATGAGAAAGAGAGGCACAGTGGGGATAACTACACAACATAGTGCATGGTACTGCCTCTTGTATCCTATCTGGATTAGGTAAGACCCCAATGTGTGAACACTCTGCACAGGCGCGGAGCTAGGGGGGGTCGGGGTAGGACACGTGCCCCGGGGCGCTAGGTCCCCAAGGGCGCCCAGCTGAGCTGCGTTTTTTTTTTTTTGGGACAGCGCTGCCGCCCCCGCTCCACATCCGGCCCTGCTGTGCATTGGATGCTACATCGCGCCCGCTTATCCAAACTGCGATGCCACCCCACTCTGCTCTACATCTCTCCGACTCTGTCGGCATTACAACCCCTGTGACAGTCAGGGGGAAGGGGCGGTGTGTGTAAACTTCTGTCGGGGCTCTCTAGGTAGAGTGTGTAGCCGCTCAAGCATGAGCTTTATCTTCGGAGAGGCTTGACAGGGAGCAGGCTTCAGCTGTTTCGCGCTGCTACAGCTCCAGCTGGAGAGAGAGTGTGGGATGTCCCCCCACCTCAAGAGGAAACTTCAAAGGCTGCCTGCCCTGGTAAAGTATTTTTTTTTTCTTCTTTGGGCTGTTGGATTGTCCGGAGGTTAGAGAGGGGGGAGGGGGCATTGTACAATGTGTGTACATTGTGGTGTGTGCCAGAGTATGTGTGTGTGTACAGTGTGTACAGTGTGTGTATGTGTGTGTACAGTGCGTGCCAGAGTGTGTTTTGTGTCCCCACAGTGTGTGCCAGAGTGTGTGTGTCCACAGTGTGTGTGTCCACAGTGTGTGTGTGCCAGAGTGTGTGTGTCCACAGTGTGTGGGTGTACCAAAGTGTTTGTGTGTATGTGTGTGTGTGTGTGTGTACTGTGTGTGTGTACCCACAGTGTGAGCATGCGTGTCTTTGTGTCCACAATTTGTGTGCCAGAGCTTGTGTACCTACAGTGTGTCTCAAAGTGTGTGTGTGTGTGTATTTGTGTCAGAGTATGTATGTGTGTGTGTGTTTTGTTTTTTTTAAAAGGCATGCTTTCTGGGGAAAGGAAGGGGGTTGTTGTGGGTTGAGGAGGTATTGTCCAGGCCATTGGCTGCTTAGGAGAAGCACCCCTGGGGAAAAGAAAGGGTAGTCGGGTGCCGCAGCCGCTGCTCTGGTCTGGACCAGACCAGAGTAGCGGCAAATACATTGCGCGCTGCGACGAGACGGAGGTAAGTTCCGCCCGCCGCTGCCAGCCACCCGGATATTACTTCTGGAGGGGACAGCGAGGGAGGGAGAGCCCCCTAAGGTGAGGGAAGGGGGGAGATGGCCCCCCTTCCTCACCACTGCTCACAGCTCCCTTCACTGCGCTGGTCCCCTCCTGCTGGGGGGCGCACCTGACTACCTATTCTGGGGACATATACCCCCTGGCTACATATACTGGGCACATATACCCCTGGCTACATATACTGGGCACATATACCCCTGGCTACATATATACTGGGCACATATACCCCCTGACTACATATACTGGGCACATATACCCCTGGCTACATATACTGGGCACATATACCCCTGGCTACCTGTTCTGTGGACATCTCTACCCCTGGCTACCTGTTCTGGGGACATCTATACCGCTGGCCACCTATTCTGGGGACATCTATACTGCTGGCCACCTATTCTGGGGACACCTATAGACCTGGGGCTACCTATTTTTGGGGAACCACTGCTGTCAGATTGAGTGTATTTTGGGGAACTGCTGCCAGGTGAGAGGTGTCTACCATATTAAGGGGGCATCTGCCTATTTATGTGAAATGCTGTCTATTTATGTGCCTCATGACTGCTGAATTTGTCTTGTTGGGGGCCTCATGGTTACTGAATTTGTCTTGTTGGGGGCCTCATGAATTGTTGGGGGTTCTCAAGATCGCTGAATTTGTCTTGTTGGGGGCCTCATGATTTCTAAATTTGTCTTGTTGGTGGCCTCATGATTGCTGAGTTGGTCATGTTGGGGGCCTCATGATTGCTCAATTTGTCTTGATGGGGGGGGGGGGGGGGGGGGCTCATGATTGCTGAATATGTCTTGGAACATGCTGGAAGGTACATACTGAGGGAGGGTGGGTGAGTGTGAGCCTGCTAACTTCCTGTACATTTGGCTCCACCCATAACCACGCCCACAATTAATATGTGGCCACGCCCTTTTTTTGGCGCGGCGCACCCTTCACCTTAGGGGGCGCATTAATAGTCTTTGTCCCCGGGCGCTGAAAGCCCTAGCTACGCCTCTGACTCTGCATTTGTAAGGAAAAGGAGGAGGGGAATAATGGGGTCCCCAACAATGCTTTCGGGGACATACAATGGACACCTACTGATTTTGCGTGGTTAGGAGTGTGGTAGGATGGGTCCTGGGAGTCAGTTTGGAGGCTGAAGGGGGGTTATAGGTATAAGTTACATTTGCCTCAGGGCCCCATTGTAACTAGAACCATCCCTGATTAGGGGGGGAGTGAAAATTAATTAGATTGTGAGCCCCTCTGAGGGACAGTTGAGTGACAAGACAATATACTCTACAGCGCTGCAGAAGATGCCGGCACTATATAAAAACTAAATAATACTAATAACCATCGTATGTACATTTATGTAAATTGTTAAAGTGAAGCATTAAGCCGCTCGGAATGTTGATGTGCAAAACAACATGTATTCAGGGAACTGACACTGGATGTAACCATGTAAAGATATACGTAGAACTCTTTATTTCGTGTTGTCGTTTATACTCAAGTACAGTGATGTGGCAATCAGTTTGTTCACCAAACGTTTCTCATATCTGTTTTTCACATTTTCTATAAAAGACATTTTATGGGACCAACAAACAACATAAAAAGTACTAAAATAAAGCAGGGAATGTACGTTAGTCACAAATATCTTGTTTTAGGTGATGTTTATTTATTTAAAAATGTATTGAAAACCTTCAAACATAATTAGACAGAATGTCCTCTTACAGTACTGTACATCCCCAAACATAAATATGTAAACAACAATCATAATAAAGCAAAGTCCCACCGACCTGAATCTTCAATTATAGCTAAAACTAACTCACTAAAGCATAGCCACCTTAAAGCGGAACTGAAGATTGAATAAAAACAAAGTTTTGTTTACCTGGGGCTTCTGCTAGCCCCTTGCAGCCTTCCTGTCACACGCCAGTCCTCCACGATTCTCCGCTCCCCCGCAGCCAGCTAGTTTCATTACAGCCGAAGCGGCAACTGTGCCTGTGAGTCCCGGGCCACGTGTATCTTTCTTCGTGTTCCCGCCCGCAATAGCATCCTGCGCTAGTAGCTATTGAAGATCTCTGCTGACCCACGCAACTGCCGCCACACACCGCCTGTCCCCGCGTAGCTATAGATATACTTAGTATAACTAGAGCCAAAGAACCTTTGAATTTTCCTCCAAGGCTCCCCATTGGTCTATTAACAGACCAATGATGAGCCTTGGAGCCAAATTCAAAGATGCTTTAGCTCTGCTATATTAAGTATAACTAGAGCTGCGTCTTCCTCTTTGTCTGTGAGAAAACGCGGAAAAGCCGCCGCGAGTACTCAGAGTAAGGCGGCTGATTCCGCGTTCAACATGGCAGCTTGCGCGCATGGGCCTGCATCCACTAGCCTGACGGAGCGCGGAGAAACCGCCGCATGCCCAGTGAACAAGGCGGCGGATTCCGCGTCCGACGCAGCGGTTTGCACGCATGGGCTTACCACTAGCAGTATGGCTGAACGCGGGGAAACCGCCGCATGCTCTGACAGCGGTGCGGCTGGCCCCGCGTTCAAACCAGCAGATGCATTACAACACATGTCTGGTGTGGCTGGGACTGATAGTCCACACAGGTTCAGAAGGACGCGTGCGCGCACTGAGAGGCAGAGCCTTTATGGCAGTCAGAAGGGTGTCAGCTGATCTAGCCGATCAGCTGACAATTCTATCAGGTTTCATTGGTCCAGCACTTAGGGGAGGCGCTGGAGAGCGCTTGTGTATATATACTGGGTGCTGGTCATTTCTCTGGTGTCTGGCGTTGCGATCACTACGTGGTAGCACTCAGACCTTGTCAGTATCTGTGATATTATCTGTGTTATTATCTAGACCAGTTCCTGGGTGTTGATGATCAAGGACCTCACACCTCAGTCTAGGGAAAACTGTATATATTCTGTGTTATTATTTAGACCAGTTCCTGGGTGTTGATGATCAGGGACCTCACACCCCAGACTAGGAATTAGCTTTACCATCTAGTTATACTTAGACCAGTTCCAGGGTGTTGATGATCAAGGAGCTCACACCCAAGACTAGGCATTGTTGATTATTTGTTATGACCTTCTGCTTCCCTGACTACTCTTCTGATCTCTGATTAGGTACTTTGCTATATCTGATACTCTGTTGCCAAACTCTGCTTGTCTTAGGATTCCGCATCTGTCTCCTGTCTCTGTCCCTGATCTGTCTGTCTGTTGCCGACCCGGCTTGCCCGACCTCGAGAGCAATCTCCTCAGTCAAGAGATAGCTCACAGACCTGTGGGTGACATCCTTCCTTGGTGTCACTCACACTCTGTCCTTCCTACTCCTAGCCTGACCCCTCCCTCGGGAGAGTCTCAGGCTTGCGGAAGGAACGTGTTACTGTGCAGTACTGCTGTGCACCTGCTCCTCAGGTGCAGTCCTCAAAGTATTTCTGTTGCACCAAACACTCTTATTACCCAGGTGTCCAGAGGATAGAGATATATCTTATTATCGGTGATACTGCAGATCATCAATAATCGGGTATATATCTGTATTCTCTGTGATACTGCAGATCACCGGTAATCAGACGCTCTCTGTGTTACACCGATCGTTACAGAACGCCAGACCAAAAATGCAAATAGACGCACACACCCACCGTCTGGGCGCACTTACCACTTCGGTGGATACCATCAACCAAGTGCTGGGTAATCACCGGGCGTTAATTAACGCTTTGTTCGGGTCTTTACAAACCCTCCAGACGGCTGTGGATGAAGTGCGATCTCCTCCTAGCACAGACATACGTATGCCTGTACCTGAAAAATTTTCTGGTCACAGATCTGATTTCCGAAATTTTAGGAGTAGAGTGTTATCATACTTTGAGTTGAGACCTAGATCTTCAGGAACTATGGCCCAAAGGGTCACATTTATTAAGACTTTATCAGGCGATTCTCAGACCTGGGCGTACAGTCTACCCGCTGGAGACTTAGCCCTAACCTCTGTAGATGAATTTTTTAAAGCCATGGCAATAATTTACGACGATCCAGACATTGACTCGACTTCTGAGCGGAAGCTCAAGTTGTTACGTCAAGGCAAGAGTCCGGTCGAGGAGTATGCTGCTGAATTCAGAAGGTGGTCAGTATCAGCCAGGTGGGGCACCTTTGCCCTGTTAGATTGTTTCTTATCAGGGTTGTCAGATGAGGTCTCTGATCTTATGTTAAGTCAGCCTGAACCTAAGACCATTGATGAGGCCATTTCATCGGCCATCAGGATCGACCGTAGGCTACGTTATCAGAGACAGACCCGGGGTAGAAACCATGTAAGGATGGTGTCCTACGCTGCGCCTCCTGTGACTCCACCTCCTCCCGTTTCACCTCCACCCGAGCCAATGCAGATTGGTCGGTCAAAGTTGTCTCAAGTGGAGCGGAGACGCAGGATTTCAGAACAGTTATGTCTTTATTGTGCAGAGGGGGGTCATAGAGTACAGAATTGCCCTAAGAAATCAGGAAACACTACTGCCTAGAAGTAGTTAGGGGTATTACCCTAGGCATACAACTTTTACCCCTAGATGATAAAAGGTTGCTTCTTCCTTGTACGATTACATGGGAAGATAAATCTGAAGTCACTGAGGCCTTCGTTGATTCGGGCTCAGCGGCTAATTTTATGGATTACAAATTTGCTAAGAAATTGGGTATTCCACTCACCCCGGTAACACCACCTATCCAAGTTACGGCAGTGGATGATTCCCACCTGCAACATAACCGTCCTCTGTCTCAGACACCAGAGGTGGGAGTCACTATAGGGGTGCTGCATAGGGAGAAGTTGCATTTTTTTGTGTTACACATGACAACCTAAACTATCATCCTTGGCATGCCTTGGTTACACCTTCACTCCCCTCAGATTAATTGGGCCACTGGTCAGCTAACAAGCTGGTCAGCCCATTGCTTTCATCATTGTTTAGTGAGGGTGACCTTGGGTCAGACCAGGATTCATGTGGAGGGAGTACCGGAACAATATTCTGAATTTTCAGATGTGTTTTGTCCCAAAGCTGCAGATAAACTACCTCCACATCGCACTTTCGATTGCCCCATCGATCTCCGATCTGGTTGTATGCCCCCTAGAGGTCATCTCTACAATTTTTCTGGGCCAGAAAAAGTGGCCATGCGAGAGTACATCCGTGAAAACTTAGCTAAGGGTTTCATTCGCCCTTCCCGGTCGCCTGCCAGAGCAGGTTTCTTTTTTGTACAGAAAAAAGACGGAGGCCTTCGGCCATGCATTGATTACCGGGGCCTGAATAAAATCACAGTAAAAAATTGCTATCCATTGCCTTTGATAGACGATTTATTCACTCAGGTCACCAATGCTAAGATTTTCTCGAAATTGGATTTGCGGGGTGCATACAACCTGGTGCGGATCAGAGAGGGCGATGAGTGGAAGACGGCCTTTAACACACCCGATGGGCATTACGAGTAGCGATGTCGCGAACCTCCGATTTTCGGTTCGCAAACTTCCGCAGAAGGTTCGGTTCGCGGAAAAATTTGCGAACCGCAATAGACTTCAATGGGGAGGCGAACTTTGAAAAATAGAAAAAATTATGCTGGCCACAAAAGTGATGGAAAAGATGTTTCAAGGGGTCTAACACCTGGAGGGGGCATGGCGGAGTGGGATACATGCCAAAAGTCCCGGTGAAAAATCTGGATGTGACGCAAAGCAGCGTTTTAAGGGCAGAAATCACATTGAATGCTAAATTGCAGGCCTAACGTGCTTTCAAACATCTTGCATGTGTATACATCAAACAGGGAGTGTAATTAGAGTACTGCTTCACACTGACACACCAAACTCACTGTGTAACGCACCGCAAACAGCTGTTTGTGTAGTGACGGCCATGCTGGACTACTGCGCAACATGGCGTGATTGCTCTTCCTCACTCAGTGATGTCAGGTAATGTGTGACTTCCTTCTCAACTTTCCATGGCATTGTTAAAAAGCTTACGTTTTGTTTTTAATTTACATTTTCTACTTGCTGTGTACTTGTTCAGTACCGCTACAATGAGAATCCTGTGGAGGCGGGCAAGTCTGCCATTGTGACCCCGGGTAATGGCCGGGGAATGAGAGGTTTGAATCCGGTGTGGAGCCTGAGCAACGGCTACCACTACACATCCAAGGAGGGCAACGGGCAGGCATGCACGCCCGCCCGCCCCGAGGTAGTGACCAAAAATAACAATACAGGAGGAGGACTTTCGAGGCCCTGCTGTGTATTTGAAATGAATGTACTTTAAATCCTTTAACGAGAACCAGTTATGGCGGGCAAAGATGACACCACATTCCTTTCACGAGAATCATATGGAGGCGGGCAAGTCTGTCATTTGTGACCCCGGGTAATGGCCGGGGAATGAGGGATGGAATCCGGTGTGGAGCCTGAGAAACGGCTACCACTACACATCCAAGGAGGGCAGCAGGTAGACATGCACGCCCGCCCCGAGGTAGTGACCAAAAATAACAATACAGGAGGCGGACTTTCGAGGCCCTGCTGTGTATTTGAAATGAATTAACTTTAAATCCTTTAACGGGAATCCGTTATGGAGGGCAAGTCTGCCATTGTCACCGCGGGGAATGAAGGTTGGAATGCGGCCCGAAGTGGGAGCCTGCTAAAACCCATGCTGTAGCTGTCCTGACCGTGCTTTGCAGACCAGGCATCTGTGGTCAGATGGACCCTTGAGCCAGCGGAAGACAAACCAAGTCGAAAGCATTTGCCAAGAATGTTTTACGGAGGGCAAGTTTTTTTGCCCTTTTTTTAAATTTTTTGAAAATGATAGATGGTTGTATTTTTAAATTGTTTGAAAGTTTAGATGGTTGTATTTTTAAATTGTTTGAAAGTTTAGATGGTTGTATTTTTAAATTGTTTAAAAGTGTATCCATTCTTCCTCCCCCCAGCCACGAACAATACCATGGGAACGTGGAGCAGCAGAAGCCCCCTGTGACGGCTGCCACGGTTGTTCTCCGCTGCTTGTCTTTTGAGGGGTGCTTCTTTTCCTCAGGTTTTCTTGCCATAGCTGTTTGTGCCTTCTCTCCAGGTGCCTTCGTAAAGCACTTGTCCCTATGTGAGAGTTGGCCTTTCCACGGCTCAATTTTTGCTGGCAGAGACAACAGATGGCTTTGCTCCGATCTGAGACACACATGAAAAAATTTCCAAACCGCTGAGCCCCCCTGGGGTGATGGCGCTACGGTGGCATCAGCAGCAGCTGACGTTGAAGGGCATGTGTGCTCCCTGGCCATAGCTGGCGATACATGGCACCGGACACTGCCCCCAGCTGTTTCTAAGGACGAGCTCCCTCTGCTTCTATCATGGAGTTGTCTCCTCCTACTCCTCTCTGACTCCTCCTCTGAACTGTCCCCCTGGTCATCTCCTCTACCGGGAACATATGTGGTATCCGTATAATCGTCATCATAATCCTCCTGGCCAGCTGCGCTTTCCTCAGACACCTCCTCAAGTGCACCAACTTCAGGTGGTCCACCATCATCCCCATCCACACACGTTACGTCCATACTATCGCCACCTAACTCAGACGTATGAGGTGGTGTACCTGCGCCTTCTTGTTGTTGTTGCAGTAGTGGCTGGGAATCAGTGATTTCACCACCAAATAACTCCTGCGAAGTGTCAAATGCAGCGGATGTGGTGCTTGTTGTAGCGCTGGTGGCTGCGGGAGATGAGGTGTTCTGTGTTAAATACTCAATCACCTCCTCACGATTTTGGGAAGTGATGGCACGTGCCTTCTTCTGAGCACTGTATTTTGGGGCAGGTCCGCATGAAATCACAGCAACACCACCTCGCACAGCCACAGACCTGCCGGTGCCTGGTGGCCTTCCTCTGGGTCTGCCTCTACCTCTTCCTCTACCTGGTTTGTCCATTTTGTCCATCTCGGGGGTATGCTAGCTATATGCAGTGAGGTGGGTTCTCACTCAACACAACAGGTAGTTAGATGCAGTGAGGTGGCCAGGTGGGTTCACACTCAACACAACAGGTAATTAGATGCAGTGAGCTGGGTTCACTCAACAGTAAAGGTACTTAAGATGCAGTGAGGTGGGTTCTCACTCAACACAACAGGTAGTTAGATGCAGTGAGGTGGCCAGGTGGGTTCACACTCAACACAACAGGTAATTAGATGCAGTGAGCTGGGTTCACTCAACACAAGGCTAGGTATATGCAGTGATGAGGTGGGTTAAGTAAACACAACAGGTACTGGGTAGTTAGATGCAGTGAGCTGGGTTCACTCAACAGTAAAGGTACTTAAGATGCAGTGAGGTGGGTTCTCACTCAACACAACAGGTAGTTAGATGCAGTGAGGTGGCCAGGTGGGTTCACACTCAACACAACAGGTAGTTAGATGCAGTGAGCTGGGTTCACTCAACAGTAAAGGTACTTAAGATGCAGTGAGGTGGGTTCTCACTCAACACAACAGGTAGTTAGATGCAGTGAGGTGGCCAGGTGGGTTCACACTCAACACAACAGGTAGTTAGATGCAGTGAGCTGGGTTCACTCAACAGTAAAGGTACTTAAGATGCAGTGAGGTGGGTTCTCACTCAACACGACAGGTAGTTAGATGCAGTGAGGTGGCCAGGTGGGTTCACACTCAACACAACAGGTAATTAGATGCAGTGAGCTGGGTTCACTCAATAGTAAAGGTACTTAAGATGCAGTGAGGTGGGTTCTCACTCAACACAACAGGTAGTTAGATGCAGTGAGGTGGCCAGGTGGGTTCACACTCAACACAACAGGTAGTTAGATGCAGTGAGCTGGGTTCACTCAACACAACGCTAGGTATATGCAGTGATGAGGTGGGTTAACCACCTGAGCGGTCTGGACGAGCTCAGCTCGTCCAACACCGCCGGAGGTCGCCGCTCAGGCCCTGCTGGGCCGATTTTCATCAAATAAAAAGCAGCACACGCAGCCGGCACTTTGCCAGCCGCGTGTGCTGCCTGATCGCCGCCGCTCTGCGGCGATCCGCCGCGAGCAGCGGCGAAAGAGGGTCCCCCCAGCCGCCTGAGCCCAGCGTAGCCGGAACAAAAAGTTCCGGCCAGCGCTAAGGGCTGGATCGGAGGCGGCTGACGTCAGGACGTCGGCTGACGTCGATGACGTCACTCCGCTCGTCGCTATGGCGACGATATAAGCAAAACAAGGAAGGCCGCTCATTGCGGCCTTCCTTGTTTATTCTGGGCGCCGGAGGCGATCGGAAGATCGCCTCCGGAGCGCCCTCTAGTGGGCTTTCATGCAGCCAACTTTCAGTTGGCTGCATGAAATAGTTTTTTTTTTATTTAAAAAAAACCCTCCCGCAGCCACCCTGGCGATTTAATCAGAACGCCAGGGTGGTTAAGTAAACACAACAGGTACTGGGTAGTTAGATGCAGTGAGCTGGGTTCACTGAACAGTATACAGTAAAGGAACTTAAGATGCAGTGAGGTGGGTTCTCACTCAACACAACAGGTAGTTAGACTTAGATGCAGTGAGCTGGGTTCACTCAACACAACGCTAGGTATATGCAGTGATGAGGTGGGTTAAGTAAACACAACAGGTACTGGGGTATATGCAGTACTGGGTAGTACAATGTGCAGCTCCGTGTCACACACACAGGCAGTCAGTCACTGAATGTGCTGGGCTGCTGGCAGTGGCACACACACTATCAATTAGCAAGGCTGTGCATGCAACAAAAGTGTCAGAAAAAAAATGTACAGGTTGAGCTCTGAAAAGAGCTGTTGCTGGGTGCTTTAAAAGCAATCGTAATCAGTCAGGAACAAGCAAAGCAGCCTAGAACCTAACTAATCTGTCCCTAAGAGAAAAAGTCTGCAGCAGCTGTCCCTTTCCTCTCTCTAGCAGGCACACGAGTGACTGTAATGGCCGCCGGAGGCTGCCTTGTATAAGGGGGGGTGGGGCTCCAGGGCTTCCTGTAGCCTGAATGGCTACAATGTGCCTGCTGACTGTGATGCAGAGGGTCAAAGTTGACCCTCATAGTGCATTATGGGGCGAATCGAACTTCCGGAAAAGTTCGCCTGGCGCAGGCGAACGCGAACCCCCAATGTTCGCCTGGAACCGTTCGCCGGCGAAGCGTTCGGTACACCTCTAATTACGAGTACCTGGTGATGCCCTTCGGGTTGTGTAACGCCCCGGCCGTCTTTCAGGAACTCATTTATGAAGTATTCAGGGAGGTGTTGGGTAAATTTGTTCTGGTATATCTGGATGATATACTAATCTTCTCAGATAACCTCTCTGAGCACAGGGCTCATGTCAAATTTGTGCTAAACAAGTTAAGACAGTGGTTGAAAATGCGGAAAAGCCGCCGCCAATACTAAAGGTGAGGCGGCTGACTCCGCGTTCGGCATGGCGGCTGGCGCGCAGTCGGAGCGCAGAGAAACCGCCGCATGCTCAAACAGGGCGGCGGATTCCGCGTCCAATGCGGCAAGTTGCTCGCATAGGCCTGCTCCTCTCAGTAATGCGGAATGCGGAGAAAACGCCGCACGCACAGACAGCGGTGTGGCGGATTCCGCATCTAACACAGCAGAAACATTACAACACATGACTGGTGTGGCTGGGACTGATAGTCCACACTGGTTTAGGAGGACGCGCGCGCAGAGAGGCAGGGCCTTTATGGCAGTCAGAAGAGGGTCAGCTGACCAAGCCGGTCAGCTGACATTTGCTGCAACTTTCATTGGTCCAGCACTTAGGGGTGGCGCTGGAGAGTGCCTGTGTATATATACTGGGTGCTGGTCATTCATCTGGTGTCTGGCGTTGCGATCACTATGTGGTAGCACTCAGACCTTGTCAGTATCTGTGTTTATTAGACAGTTTCGTAGGTGTTGATGATCACGGAGCTCACACCTTAGCCTAGGAATTCTGTTATTATCTGTATTGTTATCTAGACCAGTTTCCTAGGTGTTGATGGCCAAGGAACTCACACCTTAGTCTAGGAATTCTGTACCATCTGCAGGGCCGGATTTGGACTTCCCAGTGCCCTAGGCCTGGTACCACCAACCAACCCCCCCACCCACCCCCACCCCCCCCCACACACACACACACGCGCTCAGGGTGCATACACACATCAGACCATAGTCTTTGGAAAATGAAAGATCACAGACCAATTTTACCCCCTTCCATGTAGTATGAGAGGTAGAGATGTAGCGAACGGTTCCCGAACCGTTCGCCGGCGAACCGCTCTGCTACTCTGGGCCTCTTACTACTTCCAGGTCGCAATGACCCGGAGTAGTACGCCTGCGATGCCTGGCGGAGCGCGTCCTAGATCGCGCTCCCGTTGCCGGGCACTTTCTGCGCATGTGAGTGACGTCATGAGTGACGTCACGCGCATGTGCAGAGAGTGCCCGGCAACAGGTGCGCAATCTAGGAAGCGCTCCGCCGGGCAGCGCAGGCGTACTACTCCGGGTCATTGCGACCCGGAAGTAGTAAGAGGCCCAGAAAGGTTCGCCAGGCGAACGGTTCGGGCCATCACTAATGAGAGCCATACCTACACAGTCTATTCTATTGAGCTGACCTCCCCATCAGATAGAAATCTTTGCAAGATGCTGCACACATTCAACAGATCTGTTCCTGCAAAATGCATTCATAGTCTATATTTGCAGATCCTCATACACACCTTGTTTAACAAACATTCATCTGCAGATCAGATCCACCAGGATGGATCTTCAGATCTGCAGATGAATGTCTGTTAACCACTTCCCGACCGCCGTATATACAATTGGCGGCCGGGAAGTGGACCCCGCAAGGACCGCCGTATTGACAAATGGCGGCGGTCCTTGTAGGGGCATGGGCGGCGCGATTGCATCATTTGTGACGCGATCGGCCGCCGGGGACTGGCTCCGCCCACCTCGCGCTGTAACCCGCTGGCCGTTCGGAAGCGCCGGCGGGTTACTAAACACCGGATCGCCGCATACAAAGTGTATAATACACTTTGTAATGTTTACAAAGTGTATTATACAGGCTGCCTCCTGCCCTGGTGGTCCCAATGTCCGAGGGACCACCAAGGCAGGCTGCAGCCACCCTATGTCGCATCCAAGCACACTGATTTTACCCCCTCCCTGCCCCAGATCGCCCACAGCACCCCTCAGACCCCCCCCCCCTGCCCACCCCCCAGACCCCTGTTTGCACCCAATCACCCCCCTAATCACCCATCAATCACTACCTGTCAACACTATTTTTTTTTGTATTCCCACCCCCCTGCCCTCTGCCCCCTCCTGATCACCGCCCCACCCCTCAGATTCTCCCCAGACACCCCCCCCCCTGTGTACTGTATGCATCTATCCCCCTGATCACCTGTCAATCACCCGTCAATCACCCATCAATCACCCCCTGTCACTGCCACCCATCAATCAGCCCCTAACCTGCCCCTTGCGGGCAATCTGATCACCCACACCAATAGATCGCCCGCAGATCCGTCGTCAGATCACCTCCCAAGTGCAGTGTTTACATCTGTTCTCTACCCTAAACACCCACTAATTACCCATCAATCACCCATCAATCACCACCTGTCACTGTTACCCATCAAATCAGACCCTAATCTGCCCCTTGTGGGCACCCAATCACCCGCCTTCACGCTCAGATTGCCCTCAGACCCCCCCTTATCAATTCGCCAGTGCATTAGTTACATCTGTTCTTCCCTGTAATAACCCACTGATCACCTGTCAATCACCCATCAATCACCCCCTGTCACTGCCACCCATCAATCACCCCCTGGCACTGCCACCCATCAATCAGCCCCTAACCTGCCCCTTGCAGGCAATCTGATCACCCACCCACACCAATAGATCGCCCGCAGATCCGACGTCCGATCACCTCCCAAGTGCATTGTTTACATCTGTTCTCTCCTCCAAACACCCACTAATTACCCATCAATCACCCCCTGTCACTGCTATCCATCAGATTAGACCCCTATCTGCCCCTAGGGCACTCAATCACCCGCCCACACCCTCAGAACGCCCTCAGACCCCAGCCCTGATCACCTCGCCAGTGCATTGCTTGCATCTATTCCCCCCTCTAATCACACCTTGAGACACCCATCAATCACCTCCTGTCACCCCCTAGCACACCTACCCATCAGATCAGGCCATAATTTGCCCCGTGTGGGCTCCTGATCACTCGGCCAAACCCTCAGATCCCCCTCAGACCCCTTTCCGATCACCTCCCCAGTGCATTGATTGCATCTATTTTCCCCTCTAATCACCCCCTGAGACACCCATCAATCACCTCCTGTCACCCCCCTAGCACTCCTATCCATCAGATCAGGCCCAATACAACCTGTCATCTAAAAGGCCACCCTGCTTATGACCGGTTCCACAAAATTCGCCCCCTCATACACCACCTGTCATCAAAATTTGCAGATGCTTATACCCCTGAACAGTCATTTTGCGACATTTGGTTTCAAGACTATTCCTCACGGTTTAGGGCCCCTAAAATACCAGGGCAGTATAGGAACCCCACAAATGACCCCATTCTAGAAAGAAGACACCCAAAGGTATTCCGTTAGGAGTATGGTGAGTTCATAGAAGATTTTATTTTTTGTCACAAGTTAGCGGAAAATGACACTTTGTGAAAAAAAAACAATTAAAATCAATTTCCGCTAACTTGTGACAAAAAAATAAAAACTTCTATGAACTCACCATACTCCTAACGGAATACCTTGGGGTGTCTTCTTTCTAAAATGGGGTCATTAGTGGGGTTCCTATACTGCCCTGGCATTTTAGGGGCCCTAAACCGTGAGGAGTAGTCTTGAAACAAAAATGACCTGTGAAATCCTAAAGGTACTCATTGGACTTTGGGCCCCTTAGCGCAGTTAGGGTGCAAAAAAATGCCACACATGTGGTATCGCCATACTCGGGAGAAGTAGTATAATGTGTTTTGGGGTGTATTTTTACACATACCCATGCTGGGTGGGAGAAATATCTCTGTAAATGACAATTGTTTGATTTTTTTTTTACTCACAATTGTCCATTTACAGAGAGATTTCTCCCACCCAGCATGGGTATGTGTAAAAATACACCCCAAAACCCATTATACTACTTCTCCTGAGTACGGCGGTACCACATGTGTGACACTTTTTTGCAGCCTAGGTGCGCTAAGGGGCCCAACGTCCTATTCACAGGTCATTTTGAGGCATTTGTTTTCTAGACTACTCCTTGCGGTTTAGGGCCCCTCAAATGCCAGGGCAGTATAGGAACCCCACAAGTGACCCCATTTTAGTGTATGATGAGTGTATGGGCGGAGCTGATGGAGAACGTCGAGACGTACACACGGATGCAAGCTGTCCGGCCGGTCGGGAATAAGCAGTACGTTTGAGCGGCATACACCCTGCGGTTAGAGGATCAGGAGCGGCACTAGCGCGGACATCCATCCCGAATATAGGCGAATGGGCACTGGCAGAGGACATTGTTACATGCGATCTTGACACCGGGACGCGTAAGTGCAATTGTAGATGCGCCCGGAGCTTGTGGATGACAGTATTACGCTATGTATTTTTTTATATGTTTTTTATGGAGCTGCTTTTATTGGAATAAATGAAGATTTATGGCGATTTGCTGTTGTGGCATTTGACTGGTAGTGAGCCAAAGTGAATTCTCCACCTGCAATCTGAGGTGGGCTACATCTGGTGAGCGTTTTGGCATACATTTGCTGGGGATTGGCACGGAATGAGCACTGAGTGAGAGCACTGAACACGGAGGGAAATTTTCACCTGGTGGAATTTGAGTGTGAATTGAAGAGACATGTTTAATGTGATAGAACGGTATCACCCTATGTGAAGCTTTCATTGCAGGTCAAGGAAAAAAGCATTATACCCAACAGTTGACGGCACAAGTCTGAGGAGCGCAGCAGTATTTTGTGTATGCAGTATTCCTGAACTGGACTTTCTGTAGCGATCTCTGACGCTGGTGCAATTAGATTTATGCTAAAAATTGGAACTGTGGCGCAGTGTTTATTAATTGATATTTCAGGGTATAGAACTGCCACCACTCCTGCAGAGGGCAGGAGACCTAACCTCACTGATACTAATACCTTCAAATAAAACGGTTAAAACACACTCTATTTTATCTACCTATCAGCAGTAGTAGCGACTCTTCGGAAGGCTAGGATTCGTTTTGTGTTGCTGAATAGTAGGTGTAGCCGAAAAGTAAATGACTTTTAGAAGTCTTTTATTATAAATGCAATATAAATAATATATACAGAAAATCATTAAAATCAACAATTATGGAGACAATAGTAGCACAGTATAAAAATAAAAAGGGAAGAAAATATGAATACTTAGGTTCGGGTGAAAATATGTCCTTTCTGGCAAAACACGTGAAGTTCTTTTGTTTCTAGAGCAAAGTTCAAACGAAAATGGCCACTGCTCAGTCCTCAGCGCAACAGCATGCCTTCATGACGATGGAAATTGGAGGACTCAAGGGAGTAGTCCCCATCAAGTTGTTTTGAATGACCCACATTTTGGGTGCGGTCTCAGATTTAGCCCAGTGGCTTGACAGGGTGCGGTTAACCTTCTGGGTGGGTTTCTTGTGCCCACCAAATATGACATTTCTCATATCTCAGCTTACACTTCCCGCACACACATAACAGTCACAGACTCAGAATCCTCAGAATATGACAGTACATATGACATCAAACGTCATTGGTGTCACGTGTCCTGTCATGAAGTAGCAGAACACCTCCGGTTCTGGGTATGTAAGTGTCATCAATTTAATAAAATATTCACCAGATCCGGAACAGCAGAATGATATAACTTTCATACCTCTCATATAAACAGTATTCCTTAAACAAGCTAAAATCAAATACTACATTTATGTTTAAAGCTGATGGAAAGGCTCTGCCGTGACTGGAGCCCTGCTGTGTGGAAAGCTCGCTTTTGCTAGAACAGTGATGGCTAACCTTGGCACTCCAGCTGTGACAAAACTACAAATCCCATCATGCCTCTGCCTCCCCGAGTTATGCTTAGAGCTGACAGAGTATTGCAATGCCTCATGGGACTTGTAGTTCCACCACAGCTGGAGTTCCAAGGTTAGCCATCACTGTGGTAGAATCACCAAATGGTATCCTTTCAAAGGGCATGTTCACACTTGGGTGTCACTGGCCCATGAAGGAACTTCTTTTGATCAAGTTAATTACACAAACAGGTCTTATCAGAGAGCATACTTGGCTCTCATGAAAAGAACTCTGCTAACAGCAATGAAGAAAACAGACCCCAAGGCTTGACTGCAAGGACCTACACATCCAATTATGATCTGGCACGTCCACAACAATCGGTGCAGGAAAATGATTGCGATGGTGTTTTCTTTTCTCACGGCTCTTCCGTGACAGAGCTTATATGCCGGCATGCCGAGGCCAGCGTGTGTGGGCGGTTTGAACCGCATGACTGCGGTAAGTGAAACCATTTCAAACTGGGGATACTTGGGTAAAGTTGCTCTCTCTTCTGGCCTCTGAGGAAGCTTTGTTTTAAAGCAAAACAGCTGTCAGGCCTCCCTCACCCCCACTGTATACCCAGATGTCTGTTCACCATTGAATAAAGGTACCCTGCAATGCAATATACAGTGCCTCGATCTCCTCTTCTTGGTTGAACGATTTGCTTATCTTTTGAGAGCACATTATGGCAGTGTACATGATCCTGTGTAGCCAGTGAGTACTTACCCTGCATCTAGTGCCAGTCTCTTTCTAATTTTGTTGTTCACATCCCCGACATAAACAGGCTTAGCGCCCCTATTATTCCAAATATAATTAAGGGGCGTGACCTCTTACATCCCAGACATAAACAGGCATAGCTCCCCAAAATGTCCAGTCATAATCAGAGTGCCAGTGGCGTTGCAATAGGGGTTGCAGCAGTAGTAACCGCAACAGGTCCCCTGGACCAGAGGGGCCCAGTGGGTGCACTGCCCTCCATCAACTGCTTTATTAGCTTTTTATCGGAGCTATGCTGCTTATGATTGCATCTATATGTGTTTTGATTAGTTACCTACTACCGAGCAAGCTCATGGTGAACCAGAACTCATTGGAGTGTGTATGCGATTACAGAAAAGTCCCCGGTATCCAGCACCGGCGGGTATCACCGTGTACACATGTTTGCCGGTTGCTTTAGCAGCCAGCCAAAGTAGCACACACCTTCCTCCTAAAATACTTACCGAGGCTCCAGGGATGTCTGGCAGTCTCCCTCTATCTCCCCGCGGGTTCGGATCAGCTTTCCAAAGTAGGGGCACATGTAACACAACTTAAGACCGGTACTCAACTGTAGTCCAGATCCTCATAACAGTCTTCAGCAGTGCATCAAAACTCCCTCACCAGCCTTCAGGCTATACTATAATGACATCCCAGGTGTTGAAGCTTTAGCACATACCCTTCCGCATCACCCGAGATATCATTATGGACATACTCTGAGTGCAGTAGATCACTCTGCTGGACTGCCACTCTGCATGTACCCCAGAAGAGATCCCAAGAGGGACTATTTAGTGACACGGGCCTAACAGGGCACAACTGCTGAGATTCAGGGCACATGCCCTCGATATTTTCCCCTAGCAATGTGCCTGAATTACTGTAAGTCATAATGTACACCCCTGTTTACACTGTTGTTGTAACTGTTGTTGTTACACTTCGTAAAATGTAAATAAAATGTAAGATAAAATAGTACAAAGGTAACATAGCAAATACTGAAACTGAGAAGCGTTAATTTATTTGTTCTAAATATTTACTCAATTTGACTTTAATGGCAACAATGCATTTTCAAAAACAATAGGAGAAGGGCATGTTTGATGCTGAGTTGTTTCACCTCTTTTTTAACAACACTTTGTAAATGTTTATGAACTGAGCAAACCAATAGCTTTGGGTTTGAAAGCAAAACATGTCCCATACTTGCCTGATATAAGATTTCAACTGCTCACCTTTGCCTTCTTTCTCCATTCATAATGTGCCAAATGCTTTCATTGATTGACAGGACTGGACTGCAGGCAAACTGAAAGTTGTACAGTTATGACTGAAGCCATTCTTTATTACACAGTGCACTGCATGTGAGCATATCCTGTTCCACGCTGCTCTGTTGAATAGCATTAGCATTCCTAGATAACTGCAGGGAAGAGGGAGTTGTCTGAATGTATATTTTGCACAGTAGGAGGACCTGATACACAGGGTGGGGGATATGCAGAAAAACAAGTTATACTGACTGACCAGAACTACGGACGGGGTGAGTAGTATGCAAAAGGAGAGGGGCACAATTATGGGGGTGGACAAAGATCGCTTAGGAAAAAAATCTGTAAATATCTTTGCAAAAGGAGGCGTAGTTAAATGTCATTGTATGTAATTTTAGTAGCCTGCAAGACATTTTAGTGGTGAATAAAGAAGCATTATTCACACACCTCCCAAAAGCAAGAGATAGAGTGCTATCTGCCACCACAAAAGTCACATCTCCTCTACACTTCTGGTAATGCAACGAGAAGACACTTTTTTTAACAAATCTATTTGTCAAATCACACTGGTTATTTATTTCATAATCTCTGCTTTCTTTGTATCAGTAATTTAAGTTAAGTTGTGTAATAACTGAAAAGTTGGCCACAGAGGTTAGAGGAAAGAAGTAATCATACTTTGTTTAAATACATATAGGCATACTGACCTGTACTTTACCTACCTAGTGACTGCGTCACGCCGATGTGCGTGAACACGGCGGCAGCCTCAGGACCTTCTAACGCCAATTGGCGTCAAGTCCTGGGGCGGGGTTTTGCGGGAGATCACACGCGCTGATGCGCGTGCATCTCCGCTTGAATGACGGAGCTCCGCTCAGTTGGCCAAAGCAAGGATTATTCACGATACTGGAATAACCTCACCTGTGGGATGTACCAAAAATAAAATAATAGTAATAATAATAATAATCACAATAACTACTATGGTTGGGTGTGTGCAGACTGTGTTATAAGTAGAGTATTTTATTATTATTTTTTTCTTCCTGTTAACAAGTGGTAACAGTAATTTAAAGGGAACCTGAGAAGTGTACATCCAAAAAGTGCGCCTGGAAATAAGGGCGGGTGGTGTAGCCGAAATTTAATGATATTGTCAATAACCATATTTTATTGTTTCTTCTTGCAATAAAAATCTAAAATTATTGTTTATAACACTGAAAACAATAATATATGTATAATAATTATAATTGTATAACTTTCTTTTATCGTTTCTTAATGTAATAAACTCTGAAAATATTGTTTTATAACAATGACAAAAATATATCAGTACAGTCATAATAACTGTCGTAAAACATTAGTAAATATTACCAACATTTTACTACAACTAAACCTAACCCTACTATCACACAGTACCCTCCCTCTACCTGTCCCAAACCCTTAGACCTCCCCTGGTGGTGCCTAACCCTAAGACCGCCCCTGGGTGGTGAGGGGCTCATAAGATCCTTATAAAGATGAGACAGTAGATGGAGTGTGCTGGATAAGGCGGGGCGGCCTAGATGACCCCGATGCGCTGCTGACCCATCTAATAGAGGGTCAGAGGAAAGAGTGAGTGCACCTTTTTTAGGGTGAGATGGCGGTAAACACTCTGAAGTCACAAGTTTTCCTTGCCTTGTCACCTATCTGGACTTGCCCTCGAAAGGGTGGTGCTCTCTGATTCTAAGTGGATTGGACTTATGAGCTTCTTTGTGTGCAGTCTTATATTTGTGTTTTCTTTTATTTTGTTTTTTTGTAGATCTTTTTATGGCTTGTTTTATGGACAGTTGAATTTCCTTTAGCTTGGAACCCACTGGGAGAGACATATCGAGGCTGCCATATTTATTTCCCTTTAAACAGTGCAGATTGCCTGGCTGTCCTGCTGATCCTCTGCCTCTAATACTTTTAGTCATAGACCTGCATAGGCAGTTCACATGTATCTGACGCAAAATTTGACACAATTAGCTGCATGCTTGTTTCAGGTGTTTGATTCAGACACTGCCGACCAGAAAGATAAGCAGGACTGCCAGGTAACTGGTATTGTTTAAAAGGAAATACATATGGCAGCTTCCATATGTCTCTTTTAAAGTGTGATTTTTAAATGAATATCATACAACATACAGTATATCCACTTTAATTGGATTTACTTTTTATTTTTATGTTCATGCCATGTAGATTAATTGACAACACTCATCTGCAACAATGGAGTTGGGGGCAGCTGGAACTTTCATCCTGGCTGGTTTTATTTTCTTCCTCCTCTTCCTTCTGATGCGGAGGAATAATAATAAGTGGAAGGATATGCCTCCTGGACCAACACCTCTCCCTCTCATAGGGAACCTTCTACAGCTGAACCTGAAAGAACTGCCAGAGTCATTCTTGAAGGTGAGAGTGAGTTTGAATGTCTAAATGCATGCGTTCAGCCATCTGTGAGCTGTGGCTGAAACACAATTGCATTGCAGTTTTCCAAATGCATAATTTATGTTTTCTTCTGCATTTGGAAATCTATGAATGCATTACAACTGCAGAATAAGAATAGTGTGAACATATGGTAGCAATACTGAGAGTTCCTTGGACTGCTAGAAGATCTAACCAGTCAATAAAAGACATAAGGCCAGAGTACTCACTAGAAGGGTTGATACTACTGTACTATTAACTTGCTGGGCATTCTGAGGTTTTTTTTCCGCCCAATTTTTTTTTATCATGTAGCTAGCCTAGCGCTAGCTACATGATTCTCCCCTTCCTGCTCCCTCCCTACCACCCTTCCGATCACCGCCGGCGATCACGCCCATAAGGAAATCCCATTCTGAACGGAGTGACGTCATCGATGTAATCGACGTCGTGATGTCACAGGGACTCCTGATCCACCCTAAAGCGCAGCCTGGCGGCGATTGGCCAGGCTGCGCACGGGGTCTGCGGGGGGGGGGGGGGGGGGGCTCACAGTTATTCCCTTTTATTTTAAGCTTTGTGTTTAAATGTTAATTAGTTTATGTAAATGTGTGTAATGCATTTGTGTTATTAAAATGTTAAAAAATCGTTTAAACGGTTATGACCTGTTCCTGAACATACACAATCGTACTTGCACCTCCAAAAGCGTTACCTTGTGTTCTATAGCATTTTGCATCCACAACCCGTATGCTGGAATCGGGCACAGATAGACAGATATTGCGCTGATCCCTGCATACTGCTAAGGGTTAATTAAGTCGTCTCAGTGTGTTGTTATAGTTGCAGTCGTGCGTTGACTCACACCGCACGTGGTGGCAAGCTTTTGAATTACAGTGGCTTGCAAAAGTATTCGGCCCACTTGAAGTTTTCCACATTTTGTCATATTATTGCCAATTTGCCACAAACATGAATCAATTTTATTGGAATTCCACATGAAAGACCAACACAAAGTGGTGTACACGTGAGAAGTGGAACGAAAATCATACATGATTCCAAACATTTTTTACAAATAAATAACTGCAAAGTGGGGTGTGCATAATTATTCAGCCCCCTTTAGTCTGAGTGTAGTCAGTTGCCCATAGACATTGCCTGATGAGTGCTAATGACTAAATAGAGTGCACCTGTGTGTAATCTAATGTCTGCTTAGTACAAATACAGCTGCTGGCTGTATTTGTACTAAGCAGAGGTTGTCTAAGAGAATATTGGGAGAAACAACACCATGAAATCCAAATAAAGCAGAGGGACACCAAGAGCCCCAATAGTGTAATTCGTCTTGGGGACAACAAAAAATAAATGAGAAGTTAAAATTATACTTACAAACCAGGGTTACCAATAGGCAACCACTGTATAGGCAGGTGGGGAGAACAATCCTGACCCCACTCAGGAATAAAAAGTCGCTCTCTGTAGACAGGGGCGCCAAGCTCGCTGATATAATACAGATGCTGTGACTCCTACTGTATTTTGCCTGAGGAAGCGGGATGTATGGCCCGTGAAACGCGTTGCATTGTTTTTTGGAGTTCCGAATAAATTGTTGACTGTCTGAATCGCAGTCCTTGCCTGTGTCTGTTTGGAGGGGGTAAGACCACCGCTGCCTCCTCTGTTTAACCAGTTGGTTTTTTAAGTTCATTTAATTACCTTTTATTCTTTTGGCGCCTCTGTATCTTGTACACTACATGGAATCCAAAGAACACACCAGACAGGTCAGGGATAAAGTTATTGAGAAATTTAAAGCAGGTTTAGGCTACAAAAAGATTTCCAAAGCCTTGAACATCTCACGGAGCACTGTTCAAACGATCATTCAGAAATGGAAGGAGTATGGCACAACTGTAAACCTACCAAGAAAAGGCCGTCCACCTAAACTCACAGGCCGAACAAGGAGAGCGCTGATCAGAAATGCAGTAAAGAGGCCCATGGTGACTCTGGATGAGCTGCAGAGATCTACAGCTCAGGTGGGGGAATCTGTCCATATGACAACTATTAGTCGTGCACTGCACAAAGTTGGTCTTTATGGAAGAGTGGCAAGAAGAAAGCCATTGTTAACAGAAAAGCATAAGAAGTCTGGTTTGCAGTTTGCCACAAGCCATGTGGGGGACACAGTAAACATGTGGAAGAAGGTGCTCTGGTCAGATGAGACCAAAATGGAACTTTTTGGCCAAAATGCAAAACGCTATGAGTGGTGGAAAACGAACACTGCACATCACTCTGAACACACCATCCCCACTGTCAAATATGGTGGTGGCTGCATCATGCTCTGGGTGTGCTTCTCTTCAGCAGGGACAGGGAAGCTGGTCAGAGTTGATTGGAAGATGGATGGAGCCAAATACAGGGTAGTCTTGGAAGAAAACCTCTTAGAGTCTGCAAAAAACTTGAGACTGGGGTAGAGGTTCACCTTCCAGCAGGACAACGACCCTAAACATAAAGCCAGGGCAACAATGGAATGGTTTAAAACAAAACATATCCATGTATTAGAATGGCCCAGTCAAAGTCCAGATCTAAATCTAATCGAGAATTTGTGGCAAGATCTGAAAACTGCTGTTCACAAACGCTGTCCATCTAATCTGACTGAGCTGGAGCTGTTTTGCAAAGAAGAATGGGCAAGGATTTCAGTCTCTAGATGTGCAAAGCTGGTAGAGACATACCCTAAAAGACTGGCAGCAGTAATTGCAGCAAAAGGTGGTTCTACAAAGTATTGACTCAGGGGGCTGAATAATTACGCACACCCCACTTTGCAGTTATTGATTTGTAAAAAATGTTTGGAATCGTGTATGATTTTTGTTCCACTTCTCACGTGTACAATACTTTGTATTGGTCTTTCATGTGGAATTCCAATACAATTGATTCATGTTTGTGGCATTAATGTGACAAAATGAGGAAAACTTCAAGGGGACCGAATACTTTTGCAAGCCACGGTATATGTGGGTGGTGAATCCTTTGGAGTCAGAACGCTCCTCTCAGCTAGTCGGTCCATAGATTGCAATCCACATTGGGCATCTATGCACAAAGCAACAGCGCGACTGAATTTCTAAAAACAAGGAACACCAAGAGCCCCAATAGTGTAATATGTACTGGTAAATGGGTACTAGATAGAGTAAATATTAATACTCACAAACCAGGGTTACCATTAGGCAACCACTGTAAAGGCAGGTGGGGAGATTTTCCTGACCCCACTCAGGAATAAGAAGTCGCTCTCTGTAGATGAGAAAAAAGGGGTTCAACCCTCCACCCAGGGTGGACTCAATATTATGCAGGAGAACAGAGACGCCAAAAGGATAAAAGGAAGCTAAATGAGCTTAAAAACCAAATTCTTGGTAAATAGAGGAGGTAGTGGTGGACTTACCTCCTCCAAGTAGACACACAACAACTGTAGTAAAGACAGTCAATATATTTTATTTATGAACTCCAAATATGCAATGCGTTTCGCAGGTTTGATCCCGCTTCATTAGGCAATAACAGAGCAATAGCATTTGTGGTCAGTAGAAGAGCCAGGCATCTCTAGTAGAAAAGTATTATCAAAACTATTTTAAGTATTTTCTTGCTTGCTGATAATTTAAAATGCATTTTATTGACAAGTTTGAAAATATCACTTACCAGAAAACTCAGGAGAAAAAGTTAATTGCATAAGGGCCATAATGAGATATAACGACACGGGTGATGGTCCCGCAGTGTGTGCTTCTATTGTGCCGCTACAGTGCTAATCAGCATCACCGCTGGGAGTTGGACGCTAACTGGGACAGTAAACCTTATGCAGGTTGCCGGGAGTGTGACATGGAGTACTGACTGCCACAAGGCGAGACGCAGATGAAATGTATACATCATTATTTACCAGCACTTCAGGAACTCTCTCAAACTCAGGTTAAAAAATACATGTTAATTGATAGTGTCCCTTTAAGGGCAAAATAAGGAAGGGATGGCAGAAGCTAAGATGATTTGACAGCATATATGCAGCTATGAACATGCTTATGCAACAGCTGAAAGCGTATATACAGTAATTGACAGGCACCCTTTGGCATGCAAAAGTACATACAGTGGGTTGAAAAAGTATTCGGCCCCCTTGAAGTTTTCCACATTTTGTCATATTACTGCCACAAACATGAATCAATTTTATTGGAATTCCACATGAAAGACCAATACAAAGTGGTGTACACGTGAGAAGTGGAACGAAAATCATACAGGATTCCAAACATTTTTTACAAATAAATAGCTGCAAAGTGGTGTGTGCATAATTATTCGGCCCCCTTTGATCTGAGTGCAGTCAGTTGCCTATAGACATTGCCTGATGAGTGCTAATGACTAAATAGAGTGTATCTGTGTGTAATCTAATGTCAGTACAAAAACAGCTGCTCTGTGAGGGCCTCAGAGGTTGTCTAAGAGAATATTGTGAGCAACAACACCGTGAAGTCCAAAGAACACACAAGAAAGGTCAGGGATCAAGTTATTGAGAAATTTAGAGCAGGCTTAGGCTACAAAAAGATTTCCAAAGCCTTGAACATCCCACAGAGCACTGTTCAAGCGATCATTCAGAAATGGAAGGAGTATGGCACAACTGTAAACCTACCAAGACAAGGCCATCCACCTAAACTCACAGGCCGAACAAGGAGAGCGCTGATCAGAAATGCAGTAAAGAGGCCCATGGTAACTCTGGACGAGCTGCAGAGATCTACAGCTCAGGTGGGAGACTGTCTATAGGACAACTATTAGTCATGCACTGTACAAAGTTGGCCTTTATGGAATAGTGGCAAGAAGAAAGGCATTGTTAACAGAAAGCATAAGAAGTCCCGTTTGCAGTTTGCCACAAGCCATGTGGGGGACACAGCAACCATGTGGAAGAAGGTGCTCTGGTCAGATGAGACCAAAATGGAACTTTTTGGCCAAAATGCAAAACGCTATGAGTGGTGGAAAACTAACACTGCACATCACTCTGAACACACCATCCCCACTGTCAAATATGGTGGTGGCAGCATCATGCTCGGGGGGGTGCATCTCTTCAGCAGGGACAGGGAAGCTGGTCAGAGTTGATGGGAAGATGGATGGAGCCAAATACAGGGCAAACTTGGAAGAAATTCTCTTGGAGACTGCAAAAGACTTGAGACTGGGGCGGAGGTTCACCTTCCAGCAGGACAATGACCCTAAACATAAAGCCAGGGCAACAATGGAATGGTTTAAAACAAAACATATCTATGAGTTAGAATGGCCCAGTCAAAGTTCTAAGTTCAGATCTAAATCCAATCGAGAATCTGTGGCAAGATCTGAAAACTGCTGTTCACAAACGCTGTCCAACTAATCTGACTGAGCTGGAGCTGTTTTGCAAAGAAGAATGGGCATGGATTTTTAGTCTCTAGATGTGCAAAGCTGGTAGAGACATGCCCTAAAAGACTGGCAGCTGTAATTGCAACTTCAAGGGGGCTGAATACTTTTGCAACCCACTATATGGTCACAAATAGTAAGAGTCAACTAACAGAATGAGGAGGAGGAGGAACATAATGACAACAACAAAAGATACCTTGATAAAATGGGAAAGGTGGGTGGAAGGGCGCCGGGTATAGCCCATATATGCCAAATTTGGCTACAAAGGGCACCTGGTGTAGCCCATATATGCCAAATCCGGCTACAAAGGGCGCCTGGTGTAGCCCATATATGCCAAATTCAGGCTAAAAAGGGCACCTGGTATAGCCCATATATGCCAAATTTGGCTACAAAGGGTGCCTGATGTAGCCCACAAGCTAAATTCGGCTACACAGGGCGCCTGGTGTAGATGAAATGTCAAATTCGGCTACAAAGGGCACCCGGTGTAGCCCATATGCCAAATTTGGCTGCAAAGGGTGCCTGGTGTAGCCCATGTGCCAAAAAAATCGATCGGGTGGAAAATCAAGCATAAAAATGTATCGTGTGTACCTAGCATTAGGTCAATTTTCCTTTAACTAACAAAAGGGCCTTATTTTAATTTTTCCATAGCTTGCTAAGAGTCATGGAGATGTATTTACTGTGTATCTGGGGAGAACACCAATAGTCGTCCTGCATGGATATGATGCTGTGAAAGAGGCTCTGGTGGACAATGCCGATGTCTTCAGCAATAGAGGAACAAATGCCATTGCTAAACATGTCTTTAAAGGCTACGGTATGTAACAGGCCCATCTCCTGATGGGAGTGATGAGCTGATGTCACTGTAGCTGATGTCATTGTAGTATGCATACATTGAAAACAGAACTAAAAGTGGCCATACACTTAGCGATGATGGGCAGATTCGACCAAGAAACAAATCTCTTGTCTAATCAAATCTGATTTGAGAGATCTGTTGGCTGTCCATACACTGCAGGCTGCTTTCCTATCGATTTCATGCTGAAATTGATCAGGAATCAGCCTTGTGATCTCGCAGGCCCAATGCTGCCCCCCATAAAATGAAATGTGTCTGGTGCAGTGTACTTTACCTGTCCATATCTGCCGCTGGCTGTAAAGTATACTTCATTGGGCACTGGGATGGGAGGGGGGGGGGGGGGGAGTATGGGGACACATTTTACATTAGGGGGAACAGCGTCGGGGGTTTTGTTGCCCGGCCCTATATCGGTCGCCATTATCGACCATGATGGCCCGACATCTTGCAGCATGTCAGATCAATATATATGCGACCAATTTCGGCTCAAAATTGTTTGCATCGTCGACCAGGCATGCTCTTGGCGGCACTGGTTTTCATCCGATTCGATAATTATTATCAAATCAGATGTTCGATCGTCCGCCAAGTTGAGAGATGTATGGCCACCTTAAAGAAAACCTGTAATTAAGAAAAAGTCCCCTGGGGGCTTCCCTTGTGAGGGGGAAGCCTCTGGATCCTAACTAGGCTTCCCCCGTTCTTTTCTGTCCCTCCGTTGTTCAGCTGCAGCACCCCGAAGTGTGGCGATGTAAATATTTACCTCCCAGGATCCAGCGCAGGCATACTAGCGGATCTCCCTTCGGGTTAAGGCGGAAATAGCCGAACCCGATCAATCTGCTGAACTGCACAGGTGGGCGTCCTTGTGCGCCTGCGCAGTAGAGCAGATACGATTGGGTTCGGCTATTTCCGCCTTACCCGAAGGAAGAGCCGTTACTGCGTCTGCGCTGTATTCCGGCAAGGTAAATAAATCAGCGTTTGTCAGGCTTGTCGGGGGAGGATTGCGGGACACTTCGGGGGAGCCAGCTCTGGATTGCCTGCAGCTATAGGGGTGGAGGAAGCTTCATTGGGACCCTGAGGCTTCCCCCTCCTGAGGTGAGTACCCCTCAGGGTTTTTTTTTTTAGTACAAGTTTTCTTGACGTAGAAACAAAATGGCAATTTGGCAAAATAAATGTGAAAATGATAATTTTGTGGAATGTGAAACCGATACAATTATAATGGAAAAGTAAAACAAAAATAAAATATAAAGTAAGTTTAATAGAACATAAGCTAAGTGGAAGTGTGGCCAAAGAGGACATGATACCTCGCGTACGTTAAAAAGGGGCGCTGGGAAAAAAGGGCGCCGGGTTTTTAACGATAAGCATGGATAACGTTTAAAATTGTATTGTACTGTATTTCGTTTAAAATTAATGGTTTTTAAAGTTATAAATCATTAAATAATGTGCATTAAATCGGCAATTGTAAAAACGTTAATCTTTCGTTTAAATAGTGAAACGTATAATAACGTTTAAAAAAAAATTACTAAGTAACCCTCCCTGTACCTACCCCTAACCCCTAGACCCCCCTGTTAGTGCCTAAACCTAAGACCCCCCTGTTGGTGCCTAAACCTAAGACCCCCCTGTTGGTGCCTAAACCTAAGACCCCCCTGTTGGTGCCTAAACCTAAGACCCCCCTGTTGGTGCCTAAACCTAAAACCCCCTGTTGGTGCCTAAACCTAAGACCCCCCTGTTGGTGCCTAAACCTAAGACCCCCCTGTTGGTTTTTTCGTTTAAAAATAATGTAAAAAAAAAAAAAAAAAAAGTACTGTTTTTCGTTTAAAAATAATGTAAAAAAAAATATTGTACTGTTTTTCGTTTAAAAATAATATTTAAAAATGTATAAATCATTAAATAATGTGTAATCATGAGAAACAGTAATAAAACATTAAGTCTCCGGGCGCCGCTTTTAAAACGTTAGTTTTCTCCGGCGCCCTTTTTTCCTATCGGGCGCCCATTAAACGATATTTATTATAGGAGTGAATGGCGGCGCCCGATTTGTCCACTAGCCTCAGGCGCCCGAATTTACTGTTTCCTGATACCTCACCCTGTTACCACTTCCTGTTTCTACCCTCATTCGAAAAAAAACTGCTTATTCCAGTTTGTCTGCCACCACTAGTGATTAGCTCAGATTTCACATAATTGTAATTTCACATTGTAATTTGCAATTACGATGCAAAATCATAATGCCAAATTTCGTGAATATTCATAATTAATTTCGCATGTAAAAGTAATGCAGCTGTAGTTTGGCCTAATAGCTCAAAATTGTGCATAATTTTGTGCTGAATTTGGAGGTTAATAGCAAAGCCCCCATACATGCTATCATCACCAGAATTGCTACGTAATGGGAATACTGGGAATAAGTCAAAAAAAAATTCAAAAAGATTTTGTAGTTTTTGAGAAAATAGATTTTAACAATGCAAAAGAAAACTGTTTTTTAAACTGTCATTTTGTTTCTGAGTTTAACCACTTGAGGACCATAGGCTTACACCTCCCTAGTGACCAGGCTATTTTTTTCAAATTAGTGCTCTGCAGGTTTAATGGCTCACTGCAGAGCCATACAACCAGGCCCGGATTTACATCACAGGAGCCTATGGTAGAGTGACCATATTTTTGTGGGTCCAACCTGGGACGGGGGGGGCGTTGGGGGGGGGGGGGGCGGCGCGCGCAGCGGCGAAAAGTGGGAAGGAGTGAGGAGCACGCAGCGGCGAAGACTGGGGGAGGGGGCTGCGGCACGCGCAGCGCCGAAAAAATGGGCGTGGCCATGACATTGTATGGGCGGAGCTAACGTAATGATGTAACAGCGAGGCATAAGAAAGCAGTGTTTACGCCATGATGTGGACAAACGAGACTTTGTATCATGGGTGTGCAGAAACTGTGTGATGCTAATAGTATACCGTAACCACAAAGCAGCAAACATAGCCATCTATGACCATTAAATAATAAATGCAGTAACAGTTACCCCGGACACCAGAAAATAAACGCAATAGGCAACATGTCAGTATAAAATAAATGCAATGCGGGCAAACATGTCAGTACAAAATAAACGCAATGCGGGCAACATGTCAGTACAAAATAAACGCACTGCGGGCAAACATTTCACCAGAAAAGAAACGCACTGCGGGCAAACATTTCGCCAGAAAAGAAACGCAATGCGGGCAAACATTTCGCCAGAAAAGAAACGCACTGCGGGCAAACATTTCACCAGAAAAGAAACGCACTGCGGCCAAACATTTCACCAGAAAAGAAACGCAATGCGGCAAACATTTCGCCAGAAAAGAAACGCACTGCGGGCAAACATTTTGCCAGAAAAGAAACGCACTGCAGGCAAACATTTCGCCAGAAAAGAAACAATGCGGGCAAACATTTCACCAGAAAAGAAACAATGCGGGCAAACATTTCACCAGAAAAGAAACAATGCGGGCAAACATTTCACCTGGAAAAGAAACAATGCGGGCAAACATTTCACCTGGAAAAGAAACAATGCGGGCAAACATTTCACCTGGAAAAGAAACAATGCGGGCAAACATTTCACCTGGAAAAGAAACAATGCGGGCAAACATTTCACCTGGAAAAGAAACAATGCGGGCAAACATTTCACCTGGAAAAGAAACAATGCGGGCAAACATTTCACCTGGAAAAGAAACAATGCGGGCAAACATTTCACCTGGAAAAGAAACAATGCGGGCAAACATTTCACCTGGAAAAGAAAGCATTTACTCACCTGGCAGAAGTGTCCGGCCTCTGGCGCGCTGCTCCGTCCCGGGACCGTCTTCCTCCTCCTGCTCTTCTCTCCCGCGCTGACAGGGCTACGGCAAGATGGCGCCCGAAGCCCTGTACTAGTGACACAAATAGGTCTCCAGTACAGGGCTTCGGCAGCCATCTTGCCGTAGCCCTGCTCGCCTGCCGGTGTCGGAAACAGACACCGGAAGAGGAGGCTGGAGCGGGGCTGCGGGCAATGAACTGGCACGGCGTCTATAGACGCCGCTGCCAGTTCATTGAGGAGAGAGTGGCCAGAGTCCCGAGGCCGGGACGTCCCGCTGCTGAAAGCGGGACGTTTCCCGGGACCTCATTAAGCCTGGGACAGCGGACCCCGAATCCGGGACGTGTCCCGGGCAATCCGGGACGTCTGGTCACTCTAGCCTATGGGCACAGATGTCCTGGCACCTTAGACTTCACCTTCCATGAACCTACCCAACCAAGCTGCACTGCAAGTGTGCTGGCAGGGGTGTAACTAGAAATCACTGGGCCCCCCCTGCGAAACTTTGCATGGGGCCCTCTCCCGCCAAACCTAAAACCTTCAGAGAATTGAAAGCTTTTTCTCTTTGTGCCCAGACTCCTCAAGCATCACTACAGGACATAGCACTTGTAGTGGGGTAGAAAGGCTGGGGGTACAGCAGCCCTGTACACGAGACACTGCTGAACACTGAATAGGGATTGTCTACAAATCTTTGTCTGCAAAACTTTGTATGCATCCTTATCAGTGGCTAAGCAGATACAATCATTAGAACAAATGTGCAGAGAGCAGAAAGCTTTTTCTCTCCTTGCCCTTAGTTGTCAGTCTTTCAGGATGGGGACCCCCTGGGGCTTCTGGGCCCCCCTGCGGCTGCATCCCTTGCAGGGTCTATTGTTATGCCCCTGGTGCTGGTTGTCCCAGCTGTCACTTCTCCCTTACTTCCCTTATCCATCATACAGATTCCCCTTAGTATTAGGTAGCCCAAAGTACTGTCAATATTAAGTAGCTGTAGGTGCCCCAAGTATTAGGTAGCTAGAAATACCCTCAATATTAAGTAGCTAGAGATGCCCCTGACTGAAGAGAGATCTCCTCAGTGGAATGCCAAGAACAGGGTGAGTAACCTCTCATTTACACTCTCACCAGGACTCTGCATAGGGAAAAAGTAGGGGTGTGAGCCACCTTTCTATCATCAGGCGCGTGCCTACAGTGCCTTATGGTAAATCCGGTCCTGCATACAACTGAGCACACAAATGAACCCCCCTCCCTTCTGCCCACCAACAGAGTTTTCTGTTAGTGGGCCTGATCGCTTGTGCCCTCTGTTTATTTAGTTACACAGTGAGTAACTTCGGCGCCGTCAGAAGGTAGAGCTGAAGTTACTTTTAACCACCCTGGTGTTACATTAAAATCGCCAGGGTGGTGTGCGGACAGTTTTTTTTTTTAATTTTTTTTTCTGAATTATTGTAGCCAACTTTCAGTTAGCTACATGATTCACCACTAGAGGGCACATCTGCCCATCTAGTCCGATTGCCGACGGCAATTAGTGATGGGCGAACACCTGGATGTTCGGGTTCGGGCCGAACAGGCCGAACATGGGCCAGATGTTCGGCATGTTCGGCCCGAACCCCGAACTCAATGCAAGTCAATGGGGACCCGAACATGCCGCAATACGGCCCCCCTATGGGGTCGCAGGCATAAGGGGGGAGCATGCCCCGATCTCGGGGGGGGGGGGGTCGGAAATTCCCTCCACCCCCTCCGCTAGCGCTCCCCCCTCTGCCCGCTTCCCCATAAAAAAGTTGGCGTAAAGTTATATTACCGGTGGTGGCTGCTGCAGTGGCTGGCTGGCAGTGGTGTGAGTGAGGACTAGGAGGAGGAGTCCGAGTATGACGCGTTGAGGCCAGGCAGCGGGCGGTTCAGCGGTAGTACCCTTGTGGTACTTCCGCCCTTTCTCTGACCTCACGTCCTCTACGTGATGACGCATACGATGGTACGCGTGACGCGTACCCTCATATGCGTCATCACGTAGAGGACGTGAGGTCAGAGAAAGGGCGGAAGTACCACAAGGGTACTACCGCTGAACCGCCCGCTGCCTGGCCTCAACGCGTCATACTCGGACTCCTCCTCCTCATTCACACCACTGCCAGCCAGCCACTGCAGCAGCCACCACCGGTAATATTTAACTTTACGCCAACTTTTTTATGGGGAAGCGGGCAGAGGGGGGAGCGCTAGCGGAGGGGGTGGGGGGAATTTCCGACACCCCCCCCCGCGATCGGGGCATGCTCCCCCCTTATGCCTGCGACCCCATAGGGGGGCGGTATTCGGCCGAACAGGGCCCTGTTCGGCCGAACAGGGGCCCTGTTTGGCCCTGTTCGGCCGGGCATTTAGTAGTTCGGGCGAACCCGAACGGTTTGGCCGAACACCATCAGGTGTTCGGCCGAACTCGAACATCACCCGAACAGGGTGATGTTCTGCAGAACCCGAACAGTGGCGAACACTGTTCGCCCAACACTACCGGCAATCAGCAAGCAGAAAATCCCGTTGTAAATGGGATTTTTTGCTTGGCTTCCCTCGTCGCCATGGCGACGATCGGGGTGACGTCATCGACGTCATCCACGTCATGGCGTCGGGGGGTGTCCAATCCAGCCCCATAGCGCAGCCTGGCACTGATTGGCCAGGCTGTGCAAGGGTCTGGGCGGGGGGGGGGGGGGTCTCCCTCACCGCGGAGCAGCAGCGATCGGACCCCACACGAAGCTAAAATTATCAAAATCGGCCCACAGGGGCCAGAGATATCCACTGCAGCGGTAATGGACGAGCTGAGCTCATCATTACCGCTAAGGTGGTTAAAACACCGTAACTCCAGCAATACCTGGAAGCCGAATTACATCACTCCCCACCATCCACGTGGACCTGGAGGGGGAATAGTAATTAACCCTGCCAGGACTTGTGCAGGAGCAGGATAAGCCATCTCCCAGCGGCCAATTTATAGGTATGCATGTGGCACTGCCTCCTCTGTCGTTTTGTGGAAGGCTTTAACCTCTTGAGGACTGCAGTATTGAACCCCCCTAAAGACCAGGCCATTTTTCAAGAAATTGGCCACTGCAGCTTTAAGGCCAAGCTGCAGGGCCACACGACACAGCACTCTAGTGATCCCCCCCCCCTTTTCTCCCCACTAACAGAGCTTCCTGTTGGTGGGGTCTGATCGCCCCCCAGATGTTTGTTTGTTTGCTTTTGTTTATTTGTCTTTTTTTTTAATAAAAATGTGTGTGTTTTTTTGTACTATTCTACTCCCCCCACCAGCCAATCCCTGTGATGATCAGCTGTCATAGGCTTCAGTCTATGACAGCCGATCATGCCTGTGCCTCTGAAGGGAACAGCCGTGTCACACGGCTGTTCCCAGTACAGCGCTGCTGCTGCTCGTAGCGCTGTACCAGTGATTAGACGGCAAATTCGCTGTCTAACAGTCTCCCGAGCGGCAACCGCCGCTCGGAGACTGAAGGCGGAGCTCCGCTGCGCCCACCAAGCAGGAGATGCGCGCGCAGCATGCCTGCAATCTCCTGCAAAAGAGAGCCCCAGGACTTTATGCCGATCGGCGTTAGGCGGTCCTGGGGCTGTCGCCGCAGCCACGCCCGTCGGCGCGACACGGTCGGCTAGAGGTTAAAATCAAATTTCAGAAAAAAGATTGAACAAAAGGAATTCAGAAGTGGCTGAACAATTAGTGGTGAAAGAGCTGTGAGTGGAATTGGAATGTTTGCTACTCCAAGTAAAACCTTGGTACAGAGAAAATCTGAGAAAGATAGCACAATAGGGATAAAGAGGTGTCTAGATGAGAGTTTAACTGAGTTAAAAACGGTAATAAAAATGAGGGTGGCTTACCTTAATGATGACAGTCTCAAAAACGAATTTATTTAGCACAAGCAGCACGTTTCACAAGTCCGAGCCCGCTTCCTCAGGCCAATAAAAGTGCCAAACAAGGAACAGCCAGGAGCATTAGGTGCATTGTTTGACACTTTTATTGGCCTGAAAAAGTGGGCTGTGACTTGTGAAACGCGCTGCTTGTGCTAAATAAATTTGCTTTTGTCTTATGAGACTGTCCTCATTGAAATAAGCCACCTCACCTTTTTCATTTTTTATCATTGTTTTTAACCTCTTGAGGACTGCTGTGTTAAACCCTCCTAAAGACCAGGCACATTTTCATTAAATTGGCCACTGCAGCTTTAAGGCCAAGCTGCAGGACACACAGCACACAAGTGATTCCTCCCTCCTTTTCTCCACACCAACAGAGCTCTCTGCTGGTGGGGTCTGATCGCCCCCCCCCCCCCCCAGTGTTTGTTTGTTTATTTGTGTTTGTTTTTTGTTGTTGTTTTTTTAAATAAAAAGTGTGTTTTTTTTTTCCTGTTGTATACCCCCTCCCTCCCTCCCCCGCCGGCCAATCCCTGTGATCAGCTGTCATAGGCTTCAGCCTATGACAGCCGATCACCTCTGTGGCTCAGGAGGGGACAGCCGTGTCACACGGCTGTCCTCAGTACAGCGCTGCTGCTGATCGCAGCGCTGTACGGGCAATTAGACGGCGATTACGCCTGAAGAGGGGGCGGAGCTCTGCCCTCCGAGAATGAGGTGCGCGTGATCTCATTCAAAACAGAGCCCCAGGAATATACGCCAATTGGCGTTAGGCGGTCCTGGGGCTGCCACCGCGGCCACGCCCATCGGCGTGACGCAGTCAGCAAAAGGTTAAGGGCCTGTTTCCACTACACATGGATTCTGGATACAGAAAAACTGACTCCACTGAATTCCTATTGGAAATCTGCATTGGAAAAAACGCATTTAGTGGAAACAGGCCCATAGACATTAATTGGAGTCAGTTTTCTGCATCCAGAATCCGCGTGTAGTGGAAATAGGTCCGAACTCAGTTTTTATCCACATCTGGGTGCCACTTTATCCCTATTGTGCTTTTGTAGTCCCCACCCTGCCAAGGTTGGAGGGGTTCATCTCTGGCCTCACGTCTTGTGAGAGCCAATCAGTGTTTTCTAGCAAGGAGAGTGACCGCACCGAGTCCAGTTTGGACACCCCGAGTGAGTTTGTTGTCTCCACCTGCTTTGAGAGGTTGGTTGCCCCTATTGCAACCTACCTTTGTGGGTAGCCACTTTTGTCTACTATCTCTACTCATTTGACAATAACATTCTACATGATCTAGGCTCCCGTTTTCTCCGTATGTTTTTTTGATATAGGGTTTCAAGACACCCCACCTTCCTACTGAGAAAGATAGAGCTAATACTAGTTGCTAAAACTCCACACTATTTTGAACAATGGCCACAATTCACTAAAGCCCCATCTACACCTTACAATTTTTTTGTCCGATTCGATTCATTGATTTGATTCAATTCAATCTGACATGCCCGATCGGGATTCAATTTGATTCAATTTGCCATTGTTTTGCAATGGCAAATTGAATCGAATCCCGATTGGACAAGTCGGATTGAATTGAATCAAATCAATGAATCGAATAGAATTGATTCGAATCGGACAAAAAATGGTATGGTGTAGATGGGGCTAAAGATGATGCTGGGGAAAATAAGGCAAGTGAAAACTTATCACAACACATCAATCGGTATTTTAAGTGTTAATTCACTAAAAAAGCTTGCCTTATGTTAAGTTTTTATGGTGAGTGTTATCTTATCTTCCAGTCCTTAACCTTCCTGGCGGTAAGCCCGAGCTGAGCTCGGGCTATGCCGCCGGAAGGCACCGCTCAGGCCCCGCTGGGCCGATTTGCATAATTTTTTTTTTGCTGCACGCAGCTAGCACTTTGCTAGCTGCGTGCAGTGCCCGATGGCCGCCGCTACCCGCCGATCCGCCGCTATCCGTCGCGCCGCAGCCGCCCCCCCCCCCAGACCCCGTGCGCTGCCTGGCCAATTAGTGCCAGGCAGCTCTATGGGGTGGATCGGAATCCCCTTTGACGTCACGACGTCGATGACGTCATCCCGCCCCGTCGCCATGGCAACGGGGGAAGCCCTCCAGGAGATCCCGTTCTTTGAACGGGATCTCCTGTTCGCCGATCGCCGGAGGCGATCGGAGGGGCTGGGGGGATGCCGCTGAGCAGCGGCTATCATGTAGCGAGACTTTGTCTCGCTACATGAAAAAACAAAAAAAAAAATTTTTAAAAAAGATTTGCTGCCCCCTGGCGATTTTTTAGCAAACCGCCAGGAGGGTTAAAGGAGAACTTTAGTGAGAGGTATATGGAGGTTGCCATATTGATTTCCTTTTAAGAAATATCAGTTACCTGGCAGCCCTGCTGAGCTATCTGCCTGCAGAATCACACCAGAAACAAACATGCAGCTAATCTTGTCAGATCTGACAAAAATGGCAGAAACACCTGCTCTGCAGCATGCTTGTTCAGGGTCTAGGGCAAAAAGTATTAGAGGCAGAGGATCAGCAGGGCTGCCAGGCAACTGGTATTGCTTAAAGAGGAGCTGTTAGGTATAGGGTCTCAGAGAAAATAAACACATATATCAGTAGCTAAACATTGGCTGTACTTACATTACATATGCATTTCACTGTCCACGTTTGGATTTCACAGAATTTGTATATAGTATTTGCAGAGAATTATACTCCTGACAGCTCATGGCAGGTTCCATGTTTGTCTGTCTCCTATGAAGCCAAATGTGTGATCATGTCCTGCCTGCTTCCTGATGATTCCACCCACAGAAAAGCTGGTACTGAATAACACTACTGTGCAGTGAATATTAATTAGCCATGTGGCTAGGAACAATAGCGGACTCCTGCAGTGTACTCTGCCAGGAGTTTTTTCAGTGTTGTGAGCTGCTGCTGTTGTAACACAAGCCCTGTAACTTATCACTAGCAGCCGAGGGGAGGGCCCCAGAATGCTTTGCTGTATGGTATGCGGCTCTCGGCTTCTTAAGAGCTTGGGTCTAACATCCTTGCAGGTCAGCACACATCAAAACTAAGAGAGATTTTTAACTTCAGTATTGCCTTTTTGGCTTCCTTCTAAACTGTTTAACACAGGAGACTAGAGGTTTAAATTAGCTTTTGCAGCCTGACAGTTACTCTTTAAAAGGAAATCAATATGGCAGCCTCCATATACCTCTCACTACATTTCTCCTTTAAGTTATCATCTCTGTAGTTATTCTTACATGCAGTAGATAGGGAGGGGAGGAGCACATGCAGACAGGATGTAGTTACACCGCTCCTGCTGTCTCCTCTGCCAGCATGATTACAGCCAGCCTGCAGCTTGAGTATGCCAGAGAAGGAAAGAGAGTGAGAGCCCATTCACACTTTAAAAAGACAAAATGCGTTTTGTGTGGGTGATTTTACCGCTATTATTGTAGTAAAATTACTGTTCAAATCTGCATTTGATAAGCGATCATGATTAGCGCTTCTATAGTATGCTAATCATGATTGCTTCCGAATTGTCGAAAAATGCTGCATGTAATGCCGTTGCGATTGCCGCTAAATTGCGAAACGCCTGCCATCTACGGCAATCACGGCAGTGAGATCACTGCCATAAAGTTACTATTGCACTAGCGCTTTAAATAGCGCTAGCGCTTTGGCGATTAGCGGTAAACGCCAGCCAATTGCCCTAGTGTGAATGGGCCCTGAGTGCTTGTGGCTGTGTGTATACATAAGCTTGATGTGTCTCTCTTCCTCCCTTTCTGTGTGCCTGATGTGTATTTCTCTCTATACACAGTCCCCTTCTCCTGTATTAACCTTCCTGGCGGTAAGCCCGAACTGAGTTCGGGCTATGCCGCCGGAAGGCACCGCTCAGGCCCCGCTGGGCCGATTTGCATAATTTTTTTTTTTGCTGCACGCAGCTAGCACTTTGCTAGCTGCGTGCAGTGCCCGATCGCCGCCGCTACCCGGAGATCCGCCGCAATTCCTCTCGCCGCGGCCGCCCCCCCCCCCAGACCCCGTGCGCTGCCTGGCCAATCAGTGCCAGGCAGCGCTATGGGGCAGATCGGAGTCCCCTCTGACGTCACGACGTCGATGACGTCGGTGACGTCATCCCGCCCGTCGCCATGGCGACGGGGGAAGCCCTCCAGGAGATCCCGTTCTTTGAACGGGATCTCCGGATCTCCGATCGCCGGCGGCGATCGGAGGGGCTGGGGGGATGCCGCTGAGCAGCGGCTATCATGTAGCGAGACTTTGTCTCGCTACATGGAAAAAAAAAAAAAATTTTAAAAAAAAAGATTTGCTGCCCCCTGGCGATTTTTTTGCAAACCGCCAGGAGGGTTAAACACTAAAAAATGAAGCAGATGGCTCAGAATCCTGCACTTTACACCACTATCTCTAGTAAGACTCCAGTTAATGACAGCTCAGGCCCAGTGATAGTTCCTCACACACTTTACAGTTTTTATCAACCTCTCTGTAAGTTAACATTCTGTCTAAGTTTCGGATTCAGTTGTTAATTTAAGGATTCCATTGTTAACTTTAGGAATCATTCCACAATTTAAGGACATAATCATTATTTTAAGGTTAGCCTGAGGTAATTTGCTTAATGAGTGAATACTACCATGGCGATAACTGTAAAAACAGCTCAGAATTGTTATTAACCACTTGTCGACCGCCCACAGCCGATGGGCGGCGGCAAAGTAGACGCCGAAAGGACCGCAATACGCCCGTCGGCGTTGCGTCCTTTCGGCATGCCCGGGGAGCGATCGCGTCACTGGTGACGCACGCTTCTCCCGGCAACTGGCTCCGCCCACCCGCGACGACAACCCACCAGCCTTTCAGAAGCGCCGGCGGGTTGTTAACCCCACGATCGCTGCATACAAAGTGTATAATACATTTTGTAATGTATACAACGTGTATTATACAGGCTGCCTCCTGCCCTGGTGGTCCCAGTGTCCGAGGGACCACCAGGGCAGGCTGCAGCCACCCTAGTCTGCACCAAACACACTGATCCTGCCCCCCTTTCCCTCTGATCGCCCACAGCACCCCTCAGACCCCCCCTGCCCACCCCTCAGACCCCTGTTTACACCCAATCACTCCCCTAATCACCCATCAATCACTCCCTGTCACTATAGCTATTTTTTTAGTTTAGGTCCTAACTGCCCCCTGGGGGCTCCTGATCACCCCCCCCACCCCTCAGATTCTCCCCAGACCCCCCCCCCCCCCTCCTGTGTACTGTATGCATCTATCCCCCCTGTAATAACCCACTGATCACCTGTCAATCACCTGTCAATCACCCATCAATCACCCCCTGTCACTGCCACCCATCAATCAGCCCCTAACCTGCCCCTCCTGAGCACGGCAATACCACGTGTGGCACTTTTTTGCAGCCTAACTGCGCTAAGGGGCCCAAAGTCCAATGAGCACTTTTAGGCTTTACAGGGTTGCTTATATTTTAGCACCCCACAAAATGCCAGGACAGTAAACACACCCCACAAATGACCCCACTTTGGAAAGTAGACACTTCAAGGTATTCAGAGAGGGGCATGGGGAGTCCGTGGCAGATTTCATTTTTTGTTTCCGTCACAAGTTAGCAGAAATGGAAACTTTTTTTTTTTTTGTCTCAGCGTGTCATTTTCCGCTAACTTGTGACAGAAAATAAAATCTTCTATGAACTCACCATGCCTCTCAGTGAATACTTTGGGATGTCTTGTTTCCAAAATGGGGTCATTTGGGGGGTATTTATACTATCCTGGAATTTTAGCACCTCATGAAACATGACAGGTGCTCAGAAAAGTCGGAGATGCTTCAAAATGGGAAAATTCACTTTTTGCATCATAGTTTGTAAACACTATAACTTTTACCTAAACCAATACATATACACTGAATGTTTTTTTTTTATTAAAGACATGTAGCACAATACATTTGGACAAAAATGTATACAGAAATTTTACTTTATTTGACAAATTTTATCACAGAAAGTTAAAAAAATCATTTTTTTGACAAAATTCATGTCTTTTTTGATGAATATAATAAAAACCAAAAATCGCAGCAGCAATCAAATAGCACCAAAAGAAAGCTGTATTAGTGACAAGAAAATGAGGGAAAATTCATTTAGATAGTAGGTTGTATAACCAAGCAATAAACCCTTAAATCTGCAGTGGTCTGAATGGAAAAAAAAAGGCTCTGGTACTTAAAGCGGAATATAACCCTGCATTTCAACTTTGCTCTAAAACATTATTTACAGCATATTATATGCAAAAAGCATTTTTTTTTACTAGACCAGCATTGGAAGGGTTAAACACAGAGGTTTTAAAGAGAATCTGTATTGTTAAAATCGCACAAAAGTAAACATACCAGTGCATTAGGGGACATCTCCTATTACCCTCTGTCACAATTTCGCTGCTCCTCGCCGCATTAAAAGTGGTTAAAAACAGTTTTAAAAAGTTTGTTTATAAACAAACAAAATGGCCACCAAAACAGGAAGTAGGTTGATGTACAGTATGTCCACACATAGAAAATACATCCATACACAAGCAGGCTGTATACAGCCTTCCTTTTGAATCTCAAGAGATCATTTGTGTGTTTCTTTCTCCCTGCAGTTCTCACGCACTGAAGTTTCAGGCTGCTCTTTTTTCTCCTGCAAACAGCTTTGCCCTTGTCTGTAATTCTTCAGTATGTGAAAGCCCAGCCAGCTCAGAGGACGATTTATCCAGCTTGTAAAAGATAAGAGAGAAGAGAGAAGCTGCTCTAATCTAAATAATACACAGGCAGTGTGCATAGAGGGGCCTGGAAGGGGGAATTCATAGCAGAACCACAACACTGAAGAACTTGGCAGCCTTCCAGACACAGGCTGACAAGTCTGACAAGGGAAAGATACATTGATTTATTACAGAGACTGTGATAGCCGAAAGTGCTGCAGTAAGCCAGAACACATTAGAATAGCTTTTGGAACTTGTAGGATGATAAAAAACAGGATGCAATTTTTGTTACGGAGTCTCTTTAAGTTCTGAGCAGACGTTCAGATAGTTACATTCTATTTAGTTATATGTATATATTTAGAAATGTTACACACTCTTTGGCTGTCTTCCAACTCCTTCTCCGAGAGAGATGAGTCACAATAAACACTTAGATACATTTGTGTAAACAAAAAGTATCTAACTCAAGTTCGGATGGTCTGCAAAAATCTCCAGGGACTTTAAAGCCCTGTGTAACCCTTCCAATGCTGGTCTAGTAAAAAAAAAAATGCTGGTTGCATATAATATACTGTAAATAATGTTTTAGAGCAAAGTTGAAATGCAGGGTTATATTCCGCTTTAAGGGGTAGAAAGACTGTGGTCCTCAAGTGGTTAAAGACAGGAGATGCACTTAGTGATTTGTGGCCAATGTGATCAGCTCCTTTTTCCATCATAAAGATTTTTTATTGATAAACAACATGATACATTATATCACATACAGAGAAGGTTTTGTCAAATATAAGGTAGGTGTCATATACATCATCTGTAATGATAATAATACCAGGGGTAATCTCCTTAGTTATTACCCAATTTACCTCTTGTCTGCCATTTACTAAACCCAATGGGTAAGCAGCAAGGTGTATAGACTTAGAAATCAACTGGCGGAACCAGATGGGCCCGTAGGCCCTCCGTCAGTTTATTGCCTATATTATAATGATGTATCCCAAATTATTTAGGGTTGGCAATATCAATAAAAAAAAAAAAATAATAAAATAATATAGAGCCTGAACAGGAAAGGAACAGAAAGGAAAAGAACACACTGAAAAGACACTAAACCTTTGTATAGCTTAATGTCGTATATTTTTTTTCCACCATGCAGAGTTAGTTTAGTTACTTGTAATTATAATGAGACAGTTTGAAAGTAGTTCTACCTCGTGGCACTACTTGTTAGTTATTTTATGGTTATAGGAAAATGTTGTATCTCTAAAAGGAATTAAGTTGTGATCAGCTCCTTTTAGTAATTTCTAGGGCGGTAGCTTTCTAAGGTATCTTAGCTATTGACTCTGATTATTAGCCTTAAAGGAAACTCTGACAAATAAACCTGTGAAATAAACAATTTATCTATCCTCCTACTCCTAAAAAAGTTTTGTTTTTTAGAATTCCAATTCCCCTTCCTTTTTAAAAGGTAAAATGTAGGTTAAATGTTGTATTGTCTTATATAAATGAATAGTCTTTTACACAGTGTCAATGTTCCAGAGTTAAAATATATGAACTATTGACCTTTTCTTTATCTATCCCTCGCACTCAGAAGCTGTTCTCTTGAAGGCAAGAGTTTTATGGCTGTAGTTCCTTATCAGTGTGGATTACGCTATACTCCAGCTAGGCTACATACCAATATACAGCAATATATAACTATAGGAAGTGTTTCTAATGCTGAAACCAGGATATTTAATAGTGGGTATCCTGAATAATTAACTGCATTCTACTCTCATCAGCTGGATGCAACAGGCGTTCTTCCAAACATAGTTATGGAAAGTATCTATTAAAACATGTTTTAACATATAAGGTTATACCAATAATACTCCATTATAGTTGCTATGTTGCCTTACTTCTTTTTCTTTAGTTTTGTTTTAAATGGTTGTTTTAAGAATGACATTCAGGCTTCTGTGCACAGGGGTGATTTTGAGCAACGGGGAACGCTGGAAACAGCTGCGGCGATTCTCACTCACCACGCTGAGAAATTTTGGGATGGGAAAGAGAAGCATTGAAGAACGCATCCAGGAAGAGTCTCGGTGTCTCAGAGATGAGTTTAGAAAAAAAGCAGGTGAGTTTAAAGAGAACCTCTAACAAAAAAATCCCTCTGGGGGATACTTACCTCAGGAGGGGAAAATCTCAGGGTCCCAATGAAGCTTCCCCGACCTCTGATGCTTGGAGGAATCCAGCGCTGGCTCCTCCGAACCCCCCCCCCCCCCCCCAACAGGCTTGACAAGCAGTGATATATTTACCTCTTGGGCTAGACGGAAATAGCCGAACCCGATCGTATCTGCTCTACTGCGCAGATACAAATAACTCGTGCCAGCGCAGTAGAACGGATACGATCGGGTTCTGCTATTTCTCTTGTTTCCACTACTGTACAACCTGCAGATGAATGTTAATTAGAAATGTCGCGAACCTCCGATTTTCGGTTCGCGAACCCGGTTCGCAAACCTTCGCGGAAGGTTCGGTTTGCGGAAAAGTTTGCGAACCGCAATAGACTTCAATGGGGATGCGAACTTTGAAAAATAGAAAAAATTATGCTGGCCACAAAAGTGATGGAAAAGATGTTTCAAGGGGTCTAACACCTGGAGGGGGGCATGGCGGAGTGGGATACATGCCCAAAGTCCCGGGGAAAAATCTGGATTTGACGCAAAGCAGCGTTTTAAGGGTAGAAATCACATTGAATGCTAAATTGCAGGCCTAAAGTGCTTTCAAACATCTTGCATGTGTATACATCAATCAGGGAGTGTAATTAGAGTTCTGCTTCATACTGACACACCAAACTCACTGTGTAACGCACCGCAAACAGCTGTTTGCGTAGTGACGGCCATGCTGGACTGGTGCGCACCGTGGCCAGAGTATAGGCCATGGCGGTTTTCAAGCCCATATGGTCGCCGGGCTGTGGTTGCTCAATGATAGAACAACAGTGACTGTCCAGCTGATCAAATTTGGTCTGTCCACAATGAAGCAACAACCTTATTATCTTCTTGTATCTAGGTAGGCATAGTTAGGAGTCCCAGTATAGGTAGGTAGGCATAGGTAGGTGTCCCAGTAGTTAGCTAGACATAAGAAGGAGACCCCGTATAGGTAGGTAGGCATAGGTAGGTGTCCCAGTAGTTAGCTAGGCATAGGTAGGAGTCCCAGTATAGGTAGGTAGGCATAGGTAGGAGTCCCAGTATAGGTAGGTAGGCATAGGTAGGTGCCTCAGTAGTTAGCTAGACATAGGTAGGAGACCCAGTATAGGTAGGTAGGCATAGGTAGGTGTCCCAGTAGTTAGCTAGGCATAGGTAGGAGTCCCAGTATAGGTAGGTAGGCATAGGTAGGAGTCCCAGTATAGGTAGGTAGGCATAGGTAGGTGCCTCAGTAGTTAGCTAGACATAGGTAGGAGACCCAGTATAGGTAGGTAGGCATAGGTAGGAGTCCCAGTATAGGTAGGTAGGCATAGATAGGTGCCTCAATAGTTAGCTAGACATAGGTAGGAGACCCAGTATAGTAGGTAGGTAGGCATAGGTAGGTGTCCCAGTAGTTAGCTAGGGCATAGGTAGGAGTCCCAGTATAGGAAGGTAGGCATAAGTAGGTCCAGGGCCGGGCCGAGGCATAGGCTGGAGAGGCTCCAGCCTCAGGGCACAGTGTAGGAGGGGGCGCAGAATTCATTCAGCTGTCATTCCTTATTGTGTATGAAGCAGAAAGAAATAAGAAAAGGGGATGCATAGCAGTGACTGCAAGCCACATAACTAGATATTAAGGTGTTGGGGAGGTTGTGGGTCCTGTGGCCCTCTTAGTCTAACAGCAATCAGTGAGTGACAGCTGGGGTGGGAGGGGTGGAGGGGCGCACTTTGGTGTCTTTGCCTTGGGTGCTGGAGGACCTTGTCCCTGCTCTGGGTAGGTCCCCTAGTATAGGTAGGTAGGTAGGTGTCCCCGTATAGGTAAGTAGGTGCCCCAGTAGTTAGGTAGGCATAGGTAGGTGTCCCAGTATAGATAGTTAGGCAGGGGCTGGCTGGCACAGTAATAACAATTACCAAGGTCCAGCTGCAACAGATAGGGCTGTATAATGTCAGTGTCAGTGAGCAACACACACAAAAAAAAACACATCAGGAAAACATTAGCTCTCAAAACAGCTGTTGAGGGGTGCTATTTTAGCAAAAACAATCAGCCAGGAGCAAGCCAAGAGCCTAACTAATCTTTCCCTAGGAGAAAAAAATCTGCAGCAGCTCTCCCTAGTCTGTCTATTTGCAGCAGGCACACGAGTGAGTGTCATGGCCAGCGAGCCTGCCTTATATAAGGGGGGGTGGGGCTCCAGGGCTTAGTGTAGCCTGAATGGCTGTTGAGAAGTCCTGGAGGCGTGCATGGGATTGGGTGATGCCTGGGGGGGGGGGGGGGGGGGGAGGGGGGGTAGCTGGTTTCTTGTGTTTGAGAGAATAGCTTGGGCTGTTTAAGTTATCCTTGGCTTGCCAATTTAGAACAGAAGTCCACCTGATAGAGCCACCCACATTGGTACCTTTTTTTTTTTATGTCAAAGGACCACTATCATGAAAACTGCAAAATTTAAATACATGTAAAACATACAAATAAGAAGTATATTTCTTTCAGAGTAAAATGAACCATGGATTACTTTTCTCCTATCATATGTAGCTGTCATTTGCAGAAGGTAGTAGAAATCTGACATTACCGACAGGTTTTGGACTAGCCCATCTCCACATGAGTGATTCTCAGGGTTTTATTTATTTTCAAGAGCACTTAGTGAATGGCAATTTCTCCGTCCAACTGCCAAAAAGTGTGCAGCAAGCAGGGATGCTTGCCAGCATCTTTTATAAATGTTTTTCAGTGAGTGTCTTTATAAACAATAAAGGTCATGCTGAGAATCCCACATGAAGAGATGGACTAGTCCAAAACCTGTCTGTTCTGTCAGATTTCTACTTCCTACTGTAAGAAACAGGAACATAAGAGAAAAGTGATTCATGTTTTATTTTACTCTGGAAGAAACCCACTTCTTATTTGTATATGTTTATAAGTATTTTTAAATTTTACAATTTTTCACAATAGTGGTCCTATAATGATAACAGACCGTTTTAATCTTCTTCCAGGTTCAGCTTTTGACCCCACCTACCTATTGACTCTTGCCGTGTCAAATGTGATCTGTTCCATTGTTTTTGGTGAGCGTTTTGATTATGAAGATGAGACGTTCCTTGATCTTCTTGCTCTGCTCAAAGAAGCCTTCAGCATAGTGAACTCGCGTACCGGGCAGGTAAGAATCTCTACATGGCTTTTTGTTTCAGGGCTGGGAAGGGGAAACATTGGTTTCACTGTATGGCAGAAGCAAGCCTGAAAGTGATTTATGGAAATTGGCTCTATGGTTCAGGCTGCCAGGCTTGTCTGGTCAACCACTATAGGTCAGGCCGTATGCCCATATGACTGACCTATAACCCAGCCCTAACACCTGCGACAGAACTCCTATCTAGCATAAACTATAACATAACCTGCAGGTAGATGTGGCATACACACTGACATATAGTAACTCACCAATAGCACCTGAGACAGATAAAGCAATGAGTACAGTATATATAAGGCGAGGTATAGTCACCTGAGGCCTAGTAGTGCAGGCAGTCCAGATGATTGAAGCAGGACAGGACCAGAGGTATAGAAGTCCAGATTAATCGTTGTTGTGAAAGCAAGTTCAGGGCAGGCAGCGTTCTTGCAATATCCAGTAACAGCCAAGGTCAGCAACAGGTAATCAGGCCAATAGCATTGTCAGGAATAAGCAGAGGTTAGCAGCAGGTAATCAAACAGAAGCGTGGTCAGGAAAAAGCAGAAGTCAGTAACAAAGTATCCAATACGAGAGCGCAAACCCAGCAAGCCAAAAGCAGAATGCTATCACGGGCAAAGACTGGAGCGCTCACCAGGTTTAAATACACAGCCTGACCAGTGATGCTCATCTAGATCCCGGATATCCGAGTAGCCCGGATATCCGAGCATTTTTTACGCTATCCGGGTCAGACTCCGGATCCCGGATAGCTATAGATATCCGGATGGCTATCTGCGAATAGTTTGACGCATGACCCGGATATCTGCGGATATCCGCGGATATCCGGATCCGAAATACTGTAACTAAGGTGATGACGTCCTGGAGCCAATCAGAGGGCTCCCAGCAGATGCCCTAGCAACCAATCACAGACGGGGAACCCTGGCCAGCCCCACCTGACCTCATTGAGCCAATCAGAGGCCTCCTAGCCTAAGCCTGGCACCCAATCACAGAAAGGAACACTGGCCAGCCCCCTTGTATAATAAGGAGGGCTGCCATGATGAGACAGATCGTTATGGCTTGTTGAATGCTTCCTGAGAGACATGCTGCAGTGCTGGTGGCCTAGCAAGGGCTGCCTGTACACAGTTATAAACCTAAAGCTGTTCATTGATTAACCCCTTCACTACTCTATAGTAATCGTTAATTAGCTTGACTGATGTCTCATAGTGTGACAGTTAGAGTGTGTGCTGTACAGCTGCAGTGCTGCTGCTGGGCCAAGGGCTGTACACAGTGATAAGCTCAGTGATTAACCCCTTCACTATCACTCTACTATTGTTAATTCATTAATGTGTTAGTGTGCACCAGTTAGTGTCTTCTCCTCTGCTGTCCGTCACTCTGCACTTGTCACGTGACACTTGGCAAGTGCCACGTACCACGTCCGTCATGCTCTTGGCTGGCACACGTTACACCTGCTGCTGCTGCATTGCCCTGCTCCTGCTGCCTGTGCAGCTCCCACTGCCAGGACAGGGTGCCACAGGCCACTGATACCACCTATATTTAACCCAAAACAAAATTGCAGCATCAATTTTTGGAGGTGTCTTGACTGAAAACTGTCATGTCCCAGTTGTGCGGTTGGACTTTGGACACAATGTGGGCTGCACGACCGCTGTCTGGAATCTAGGCCTAATGTTAATTGACAGTCATTTTTTTTTTGGGGGGGGGGGGGGGATTCGAAGTCCCACATCATCAATTAGTGTTTCCCTTTGCAAAATAATGATGATACATGCCTCATTTACCCTCAAAACCCCTTTTAAAGCTATTTAAAGGGCACTTCCGTTTTTTCTATCCAGATATCCGAATAGGCAGATATCCGCGGATAATGCGACCGGATTTCCGCGTTCACGCGGATATCTAAAAGGCCGGATTCGAATATCCGAGCCGGATCCGGATATCTAGGTATCCGAATTGGGGTCAATTCAGATTTAAAAAGTACTATCCGAGCATCAGTAAGCCTGACAAATCAGAGCTCAGTGTGTCAGCTGATCAGCTGACATGAAGGGAGACACGTGGCTACTGTTTACATAGGCGGAGCGCGCACTGAGACCCGTCCTTTGCTTGCCGCGCTGCACCGCACGTGAGTCAGCGGCAGGGACGGCCTGCCGAATCCTTACGCAGGCTATCTTCACCTGCTATTCCAAAATAAGAATAAAGCCCATTTTTTTTTTTATTACTTTCTTGGGAATTGAATGATATCTACAAATCTAGTCCACTTATAAAAACCAGCGCTCCGATGTTGCAGTAGAACTTTTATTTTTCTTTCTCTCACTGTCGCTGACCCATAAACTGTATGGTTTAGTAGTTAGCGCTCTCAGTAACACAGAGGTTGAGTCACAAAACCTATCTCATGTTTCATCTCTTTTTTCACATTATTTATAAAATATATTTTCTGCACTTTCCAAGCAAAAAAAAATAAAAATAATCACTTAAAAGGTTGTATAAGGTCACTAAAACTAAAGCAACCTAAACTAAACTGAAAAAAGGGACATTTACTTTCCTGGGGTTTCAAGTGCCCTGAAGGAGCACCAGGTAAGTTAAAATTCCCAGTTTTAATCCTGTACAGATATGCTTTAAAACGTTCTTGCCTTAAAGAGACTCTGTAACAAATTTTTCAGCCTTAGTTCTTCTATCCTATAAGTTCCTATGCCTGTTCTAATGTGCTCTGGCTTACTGCAGCCTTTCCTAATTGCACTGACTCTGTAAAAAAAACTTATCTCCTTTCCTCTGTCGTGTCTGTCGGGCTAAGGCTTGAATGTGTGGAATGTGCAGGGCTGCTTGTGATTGGATAGAAGCGATACACACCCTCTGCAGGCCCCCTGCACACTCTGTATGACTCACACACTCTGTTTATGTGAGCCTATCACAAGCTGGTTAGTTTGTTTGTAAACACTGCCTAAAACTGTTAATTGCAAGCCAGGATTGCAGCAGAGAGTGGCAGAAACAGCACAGAGGGGGCACATGAGAAAATAAGGAATAGAATGGTATGCTTTTTAGTGTAAGAATATTAGAGTACAGATTCTCTTTAAAGCACATGTGTTCGAACTCCAGGCCTGGAGGGCCAGATCCATGCCAGTGTTTAGGATGGACTGAGAAAGAAAGGAATGTGTTCTACCTGATGGACCACACCTTTCCTGATTCAGATCCATCAATTCATTTGAGCTGTATCAAAAATGTGTGAGGATCTCGGCCTTAAAGAGAATCTGTGACTTTTGTATAAAGAACAGGGATGCTCATTCGGATTTCGCGGAATTGAAATTTCCGAATTTCCGATCGGAAATCTGAATTTCCGATTGGAACTCGGAAATTGGATTTCTGCAGAAATACTGCATTACTGCAATTCGGTAATTTTAGCCCAATCACAGAACTCGAAATCAATGGACCAATCAAAGAATGCAGAAACAACTCCAAAGTAATTGGCCAATCAGCGAATGCAAAAAATGTAAAAACAAAAAAACACTACTCAGAATTCGGAAACCGATCGAAAATCGGATTTCTGTAGAAATACTGCATTACCAGAACTCTGTAATTTTAGTACAAAAGCATTGGAAGCATTGGACCAATCAGAGAATGCAGAGTCAACTCGGAAGTATTTGGCCATTCAGAGAATGCAAAAAATGACCAAAAAAAACCCCACTACTCTGTAATCTGAACACGAAAATCGGAAACCGATCGGAAATCCATGAAATCGAAAATCAGCATTGGCGGAAATCTGAATTTCTGCAGACCATCCCTAATAAAGAAAACCTAATACTTACCTTAGGAGGGGTAAACCTCTGGACACTAATAAGGTTACCCTTTCTCCTCAGCCATTTCAAGTGCTGGCACACCCGCCGTGACCCGAACAAATGACAATATTAATAACATTCGCCACTGCCAGTGGCTGCGCCAGCGTGAACGGACTTTTGGCGTCTCAGTTCACTGACAGCAGCAGCCCGCAGCTCTGACAGTGGCAGAGCAGGGCTACGGTAAAATGGCGTCCGAAGCCCTGCTCTGGAGACTTTTGAGTCTGCAGCGCAGGGCTTCGGGCACCATTTTCCCGTAGCCCTGCTCAGTGCGGGATTTTCAGACAGTTGCCGGCTGCACTCTGCAGAGGATCGTGGGAGCTGCGCGTCGGACAGAGGCCGGGAGGAGGTCTGCAGTGCTGCAGGTGAGTAAATGTATTTTTTTTTATTTATATTAGCAGCAAGTGTATGTTCTGGCCAGGTATGCCACATGATTGCATGTACAGCAGGTGTATGTTCTGGCCAGGTATGCCACATGATTGCATGTATTTTTTGGTCAAATCTTCCACATGATTGCATGTATTTTCTGGTCAAATCTGCCGACATGATTGCATGTATTTTCTGGTCAAATCTTCCACATTATTGCACGTATTTTCTGGGCAAATCTGCCGACATGATTGCATGTATTTTCTGGTCAAATCTGCTACGATTGCACGTATTTTCTGGTCAAATCTGCTACATGATTGCACGTATTTTCAGGGCAAATCTGCCAACATGATTGCATGTATTTTCTAGGCAAATCTGCCGACATGATTCCACGTATTTTCTAGGCACATCTGCCAACATGATTCCACGTATTTTCTGGTCAAATCTGCTACATGATTGCACGTATTTTCTGGTCAAATCTGCTACATGGTTCCACGTATTTTCTGGGCAAATCTGCCGACATGATTCCACGTATTTTCTGGTCAAATCTGCTACATGATTGCACGTATTTTCTGGTCAAATCTGCCGACATGATTGCATGTATTTTCTGGTCAAATCTGCTACATGATTGCACGTATTTTCTGGGCAAATCTGCCGACATGATTGCATGTATTTTCTGGTCAAATCCACTACATGATTGTACATATTTTCTGGGCAAATCTGCCAACATGATTGCACGTATTTTAAGGGCAAATCTGCCGACATGATTGCATGTATTTTCTGGGCAAATCTGCCTACATGATTCCACGTGTTTTCTGGGCAAATCTGCCGACATGATTCCACGTATTTTCTGGTCAAATCTGCTACATGATTGCACGTATTTTCTGGTCAAATCTGCTACATGATTGCACGTATTTTCTGGGCAAATCTGCCGACATGATTGAATGTATTTTCTGGTCAAATCTGCCACATGATTCCACGTATTTTCTGGTCAAATCTGCCAACATGATTGAACGTGTTTTCTGGTCAAATCTACCCCATGATTGAAAGTGTTTTTTGGTCAAATCTGCCGACATAATTGAACGTGTTTTCTGGTCAAATCTGCCGACATGATTGAAAGTGTTTTCTGGGCAAATCTGCTCACATTACGTGTATTTTCTTGAGAAAACCTGCACAATTATGTGAATTTTCTGGGGAAAGGGTCATCAAAACTTGGGCCCACTGTCTTTGTGTTGCACTTTTAAAGGGAACCGGAGGTGAGAATAATATTGAGGCTGCCATATTTATCTCCTTTTAAGCAATACCAGTTGCCTGGCTGCCGTGCTGGTCCTCTGCCTCTAATTCTTTCAACCATAGACCCTGAACAAGCATGCAGCAGGTCAGGGGTTTCTGACAATATTGTCAGAACTGACAGGATTTGCTGCATGCTTGTTTCTGGTGTAATTTAGTTCACTACTGCAGCCAAATAGATCAGCAGGGCTGCCAGGCAACTAGTATTGTTTAAAAGGAAATAAATATGGCAGCCCCCATATCTCTCTCACCCCGGGCTCACTTTAAATTACAGTTAGCTCCACCCTGATCCGGTCATGGCCACGCCCAAGCCACACCCATTTTCTGTTGCAGCGCGGGTCATCAGCTACCCCAGAAATTGGTCCAGCACCTGCATAGCACCCCCCCCCCCCCAAAAAAAAATCCTGGAGCCGCCACTGGCCACTGCACGCAGGCACACTAGCATCTTTCTTCTTGTGCTCCAGCGGAAATAGCGAAGGCCAATCGGTTCCGCTCTGCTGCGCAGGTGGCAGGCACTTGGGAGGAAAAGTGAATTAGATTGGGCCCCAATGTCCTAGTGCTGGATCAGTGGTTAGTTCTCTTTGTATTACAGAGGATAAATATGGTTTGCACTTTTAGTGCATAAGTGTTGGTGACACAGTGGCTAGATGGTTAACATTTTTGGCTTCCAACACAATAATCCAAGGTTTATATCCTGTCCAGGATATTATCATCATGGAGTCTTGCACCGGATTTGCTTGCGCAGGTTTTTCCTGGGTGTTCCGATTTATTTTCACAATCTAAAAACATGCAAGTATGTTAATGGACTTCCTCCAAGAGACAGTGTTGTCATCAATATAACTACACTGTGATTCAGTTTTTTCCCCTCCAGGGCAAGTGCATTAACTACATCATTATTCTCTCCCTTTTTACGCCTGAGTGAGCAATCTCAACTGCTGTGGGTTCATTTTACTTTACGTGATCAGGGAAAGTTTGTTTCTGTAAATCGATTAATTTCACAGTGACAAGACTACAAGCTACAGCTTGGGCCCCAGGACATAAGAGGAGTGTGAAGACACACAGATTTGCTTTAGTATATTACTGTTTTCCTAGCCTGGAGAATGTGCTGTGATAATATTAATGTACTGTATAGTTGCAAACAGGGGTTAAAGCCAACCTGAAACAAAAATAAAGTTATGATATAATGAATTGTGTGTGTAGTACAGCTAAGAAATAGAACATTAGTAGGAAAGAAAAGAGTCTGATATTATTTTCCAGTACAGGGCGAGTTAAAGTGTCAGTTGTTATCTATGCAAAGGAGCTTCTCTGAGCTATTCAACCCAACTTGGTCTAAAACGGTCCTGTTTCTGATGTACTTAAACAGCCAGGAAACAGTGAGAGACAACGTGAGATAAGGTTTATCTGCAGGAAAGTTCAAAGGGTCATTAACCAGCTGGGCGGTATGGACGAGCTCAGCTCGTCCAGTACCGCCGGAGCCTGCCGCTCAGGCCCTGCTGGGCCGATTTGCCCCAAATAAAGTGCAGCACACGCAGCCGGCACTTTGCCAGCCGCGTGTGCTGCCCGATCGCAGCCGCTCTGCGGCGATTCGCCGCGAGCAGCGGCGAAAGAGGGTCCCCCCAGCCGCCTGAGCCCTGCGCAGCCGGAACAAAAAGTTCCGGCCAGCGCTAAGGGCTGGATCGGATGCGTCTGACGTCAGGACGTCGGCTGACGTCCATGACGTCACTCCGCTCGTCGCTATGGCGACGGTGTAAGCAAAACAAGGAAGGCCGCTCATTGCGGCCTTCCTTGTTTATTCTGGGCGCCGGAGGCGATCGGAAGAACGCCTCCGGAGCGCCATCTAGTGGGCTTTCATGCAGCCAACTTTCAGTTGGCTGCATGAAATAGTTTTTTTTTTATTTAAAAAAAACCCTCCCGCAGCCTCCCTGGCGATCTTATCAGAACGCCAGGGTGGTTAAGTCTGTTTTGTTTTATAGATTAAAAGACAGAGTGTGGTTTTAAAACTGCAACTGTGACAGTATATATATTTCATATTTAGAGCGCTCAGTGAAAAAGAAACTAGACGTAAGCATGCATTTAGTATCACTATACATAAAAAAACAAACTGGTCACACAACTGCTGGATTTCAACAGTGTGTTTGATTTTTGTCAGTGGGGTGTGCTGTTGCACTTGCCACCCATGAGTTTGTCCTGGACATTATTAATATTATTTTAGCATTTATATAGCGTCAACATATTTTGCAGCACTTTACAGAGTGTATATATAGTCTTGTCACTAACTGTCCCTCAGAGGAGCTCACAATCTAATCCCTACCACATTTATATGTCTATATGGTGTAGTATATGTATCGTAGTCTAGGGCCAGTTTTAGGGGGAAGCCACTTGACTTATCTGTATATTTTTGGGGATGTGGGAGGAAACCGAGGTGCCCAGAGGGAACCCACGCAGACACGGGGAGAACATACAAACTCCTTGCAGATGTTGACCTGGCTGGGATACAAAACGGGGACCCAGTGCTGCAAGGCAAGAGTGCTATCCACTATGCCACCATGCTGCCCATGACAGCTAGCAGGCAAGGTGAGACATTCCTAGCTCACAGCTGACAAGGAGCATGCCCATGGCACACATTGCTTGCAGCTTTCAATATGTAGTGCTTCGGTAGAACACTCTGCCATCCTGTAACTTTTTAATATTTTTACTATATGACATTGAGAGTAGTTTAGGTTTTATATTCAGTTTGTTATTGGTTATAATGATTACAAATATTTTTGCTTACTCTCAAGAGCTGATTGGCCAGATTTTAGAAACAGTGATTGTGAGCATCCTTCGAGAGACAGACCATCAGGACTCAGTGAAGGAATATTTTGATAAACAGGCTAAATATGGATGTTGTCAATGCATCCTTCTTACTAATGATGATCCTAAACCAGCTAATTACGATTACACAAAATTTTAAGTGCACGTGAGATTACTGAAAAAAAACACCCTAGAAAAAGTACACCTTTATTTCCAAATAATATATTGTCACCATACTTTGTACTAGGGACATAATTAAAATCTTGTGATAACCAGGACAAATAGGCAGATAAAACACGTGGGTTTTATGCACAGTAGCAGTGTTTATATTAAAACTATAGGGGATGAAATAGGAGAAATTGTGTATTTTTTCATTTTTTTCCTTGTTTTTCCCTTTAAAATGCATTGAAAATAAAGTAATTACTGAAAACAAATATCAACCTCAAAAAGCCTAAAGCAGGCCATACACTGGCTCGATTCACGGCCGTTTCTACAGCAGATCCGATCCTGGGATCGAATCTGCTGCCAATCGCTTGCGCTAAACGCACCCGCCGATCCGATTCCCTCCCGAAATCGGATCGGTCCGTCGATCGCGACGTGCGGGAAATTACCCTCGATCGGCCGGCGGTAGGAGCGCGTCGCTTGCGGCGTACGATTCGGGCCCGATCCGAGCATGTATACATTACCTGAAGCTGGCTCCGGGGTCCTCTTCTCCTCGCTGCACCGTATTTCTGCATGTCCCAGTGTACGCTTATACTTCCTGTGTCACTCCGGTGACCAGGAAGTTGAAATAGAGGGCGCTCTATTTGAACTTCCTGGTCACGGAGTAACACAGGAAGCGCCGGGATGGAGCAAGAACAGCGGTGCGGTGCAGTGCGGAGAAGACGCCCGGGAGCCAGCCTCAGGTAATGTATACGGGGGGGGGGGGACAGGCGGCAGGAGCAGCTGAACAGATTGTGATCGGTTTCAGGCTGAAATCGATTCACAATCTGTTTGCAGTAAAGGCAGCCATACGATCCCTATCTGATCAGATTCGATCAGATAGGGATCTGTCAGCTGGTCGATCTAATGGCACATCGACCAGTGATGACACCACCATTATTGGCCTAATTGGAAGCAACGGAGAGCATGAATACCGGAGCGAGGTCGAGAGAATATGCAATTGGTGCAGGGAGAACAACCTAGTTCTCAACACAGCAAAGACTGTTGAACTAGTTGTAGACTTCAGGAGGAACCCTCCCCCCCCCTCGCCTGTCCTCATTGGAGGAACAGAAGTTTCTATAGTGTCATCGGTTCGGTTCCTTGGCACGACTCTCACCAATAATCTGAAATGGGGGCAGAACACCACTAAAATTCAAAAGAAATCCCAACAGAGGCTGTTCTTCCTGCGCCAACTGAAGAGATTTGGCATGCCACGGGAGCTGCTGGCCAGCTTCTATACCGCCACCATAGAATCCATCCTCTGCTCCTCAGTCATTGTTTGGTACGCGGGTGCATCGGCCAGTGATAAACATAAACTGCAGAGGGTCATAGCTGATGCAGAGAGAATCATCGGGTCTCCTCTTCCACCTCTTGATCTCCTCCACTCCGCTAGATTGAGTAAGAGGGCCACCATGATCTCCCGTGACCCCTCTCACCCTGGCAGCCACTACTTCAGGCTCCTCCCGTTGGGCCGCCGCTTCAGGACTATACCATCCAAAACCACCAGGCGGAAGAACACCTTCTTTCCCCAGGCCGTTCGGTCACTGAACTCTGACTTTCCCCAGTCCGGCCTGCACTCATAATTGCCGGGCCGACAGCTGGTCCCCGTCGCTGCCTCCTCTGTATATCTGATTACTGCATTTCAAATTGTATGTGCTGTTGTATCTGTCTATGCCATGTGTACCACAAATAATTCAGATTATGGCTCTTGCTGTACTTGGCGAAATAAAACTGATTCTGATTCTGATTCTGGTATGGCCACCTTAAGTGGTGGTGAAAAAAAATCAAGATATAGATCATTTCATTGTGATTAGTAGTGATTAAGCTATTGGCAAATGAAAGGGATGAGCACTGAAAGGTGAAAATCGCTCTTGTTATGGTAAACACCCCTTTGGGATGAAGTGGTTAAAGAGACACAGAAGCGAGAATAAATCTCGCTTCAGCAGGGGCACCAAATCCCCTCCGTGCAGCGGGGGATGTATTCCGCATTGAGGCACTGCCTCACGCGCGTCTATCAGCGCGTATCTCCACCTCTCCACCGCCCCTCTCAGTCTGCCTTCGCTGAGAGGGGCGGGGGAGAGGCGGGGATGCGCCGCTGATAGACGGCGCTGAGAGGCAGGACTGCAGCCGTTAGCCCTGCCTCAACAGCAGCAAAATCTACGACCAAGTTGGTCGTAGATTTTGCAGGAGTGGGTTTGGGGGGTAAGGGACCCCCGTTTAGCCGCGGGATAGCGGCGTTTTAGCAGGGGCAAACATGCCCCTGCTGAATATAAGCACTAAAGCGAGATTTATTCTCGCTTCAGTGTCTCTAGAGGATTTGGGGTCAGTTCACACAAGGTATCCAGCTTGTCTATTTGCTGGAGTAAACTGCAGTGGTCCATTGGACATGCAGAATAGTTCCATATGTTCCTTCAGTTCTATTTACACATGTTTGTTAGTACTCTGTCTATTTTTGTCGACTGCATTTTTGCAATAGACATTCCTGATGGGTATTGTTTTTTTCGACAATGTTTGTGTTGCTTCTAAAACAATGTCATTTATTAATTTTTATATTTGATTTGTTGTTTTTGTACTATTTTCAATGAAATATGGCATTTCCCATTTTATGTCTTTTTTTTGAGACAATGTCCTAATGTTTGTTTGGACATGGGGTTGTATTTGCTTAGAGATTTTCCTTATTCTACACACTTCCATTGAAAAATTCTGAAAAATAACAGCTAGAGCTGGGAATGGGGATCTTTGGGATATATAGACTTTGTCTATAATGGGGACATACTGTGTATAATACTATTTGTATCCCCATTATAGCTTTTGAATGTCTTCCCTTGGCTTCTCCATATGCCTGGCCCTCATCATAAAGCTTTCAAGAATCTAGAAACTCTGAAAACATTTGTCAAGGACAAAATCAATGAACATCAAGAGACGCTGGACCTCAACTGTCCTAGGGACTATATAGACTGTTTCCTAATAAGGATGCAGGAGGTAAGGTTATCCCAGGTAAAAATCATATTTAGAGCTGCTTAGTGAAAAAGAAAGTAGAAGTAAGCATACATTTAGTATCACTATACATAAAAAAACAGTCACACAACTGCTGGATTTCAACAGTGTGTTTGATTTTTGTCAGTGGGGTGTGCTGTTGCACTTGCCACCCATGAGTTTGTCCTGGACATTATTAATATTATTTTAGTATTTATATAGCGTCAACATATTCTGCAGCACTTTACAGAGTGTATATATAGTCTTGTCACTAACTGTCCCTCAGAGGAGCTCACAATCTAATCCCTACCACATTTATATGCCTATATGGTGTAGTGTATGTATCGTAGTCTAGGGCCAATTTTAGGGGGAAGCCACTTGACTTATCTGTATATTTTTGGGGATGTGGGAGGAAACCGGGGAGCCCAGAGGGAACCCACACAGATATGGGGAGAACATACAAACTCCTTGCAGATGTTGACCTGGCTGGGATACAAACCGGGGACCCAGTGCGGCAAGGCAAGAGTGCTATCCACTATGCCACCATGCTGCCCATGACAGCCAGCAGGCAACGTGAGACATTCCTAGCTCACAGCTGACAAGGAGCATTCCCATGGCACACATTGCTTGCAGGTTTCAAAATGTAGTGCCTCGGGAGAACACTCTGCCATCCTGTAACTTTGTGTTTTTAATATTTTTACTATATGACATTGAGAGTAGTTTAGGTTTTATATTCAGTTTGTTATTGGTTATAACGATTACAAATATTTTTGCTTACTCTCAAGAGCTGATTGGCCAGATTTTAGAAACAGTGATTGTGAGCATCCTTCAAGAGACAGACCATCAGGACTCAGTGAAAGAATATTTTGCTAAACAGACCAAATATGGATGTTGCTAATGCATCCTTCTTACTAATGATGATCGTAAACCAGCTAATTACGATTACACAAAATTTTGCGTGCATTTGTTTTTCGCAATTACACCCATAGGTGTTTACGATTTGTAAATTCATAATTTTCCATAATGGTATAATGATATTGTGCCAACTTTAGTGGTGTATAGCAAAGCCCTATACGTGCTATTTTTACAAAACATATATTAAGGAGAATAGTCGGTAAAAGTAGAAAAAAAAAATGTTAAAACCTTGTCGTTTTTGATAAAATCGATTTTAAAAATGCAAAGGAAACATGGTTTTTTAAACTCAGAAAAATGGCAGTTTAAAAACCATTTTTCCTTAGCATTTTTAAAATAAATTTTATTTTTGCAAATTATTTTTTTTACTTTTTTTAATAAAATTACAGACAAAATTAATTTTTTTTCCAAAATGTCACATTACAATTTCCTAATTGCGGATCTCAACGCAAAATCACATCTATGCGAAATTTGTTCTCTTCACTACTCCTTGTTTTTTTTTTTTTAAGTGAACTTGAGGTGGGTTTTTGCCATCAATATTGGGACACAGAGGAACATTCTGCATACAATGCCCAGCCACTGTGTCCTTATAGTGTGACCCCCACTCTCCCTCCCATTCTCTGCTGTCCCCCAATATACAAACTGCCACGCTAGCAGCACGCAGATTGTCGCTAGCTGGCTGTTTACCTCTAGGATGTCACAGCGCAGCTCCCCGCCTCCTCTATAGCGTGGCTCCCCGCCTGCGTCTCTTCCTTCCTTGCCTCTGTAGGCCGATTAGAGGAAGCTTACGGAGGCGGGGAGGGAAAGGATGCAGGCGGGGAGCCGCACTATAGAGGAGGCGGGGGAGCCGCGCTGAGTGACATCCTAAAGGTAAACAGCCAGCTAGCGACAATCTGCGTGTTGCTAGCGGGGGCACACTATAGCACACAGAGGCTGGGCATTGTATGCAGAATGTGCCTCTGTGTCCTAATATTGATGGCAGAAACACACCTCGGTTCTCTTTAAGATCCATAACATTAAGCTACAATGACAGACTAAAACTGTCCATTTACTTTGTATTTTACACAAACTAGATGTAACAAAAAAATTGAAGCTAAAAAAAAATGATGAAACATTAGGGCACCCCAAAGAATATTTTGTGAGACTATTGCCCTAATATTGCACACATTCTTTAGAATATTGGTTCTAAAAAAGTAATGGGGAAAGGGGGATGCGGTTGCAAACAGGAGCTGTACTCAGTACTGCACTGGGCAATTTATTGCCAGCAGCTGACGTGCTGCAATCAATATTACACAATATTTCATCTGAAATGTTGTATAATTATAGGTGCAAGGAGGCAGAGCAGAAAATTAATCAGTATTAGGCCTCTTTCAGATAGGCGGCTAAACTGTGCGCTTGACAGGCAGTTCAGTGTCCCATCTGCCATCCACAAGCGCCATTCTGGTGCAATTTAAATGCAGCCACATGCAGCGGTTGTAACACCATGTAACTCCATGGAGGGAGGGGCACCTGTCCAGCACTGCTACAGAGCATTAACAAACACAACCGCCCTTGCTGGAGAGCAGCTGACAGGCGGTGAATTCACCAATTGTCAACCGTCCATCTGAAAGTGGCCCTAGGTCAGGGGCGTAACTAGAAATCACTGGGCCCCCCTGCGGCTTCAATCCTTGCAGAGTCTATTGTTACGCCCTTGCTTTTGGTAGACATTGATTGTTTTTATCCTCCACAAGCTTTAAAGTGTATGGCCAGCAGATTTCCCCTCTGTGAACCAGGGTGAGTAAAGGAATCCGTTTAGTAAGTCCAGGGAGAGAAAAAAGCGAGCATGATAGCTGCATCTGATAAATTATCAGCCGATATGGAATGGGTATTAAAGCTCGGGATCAAAATCAGAGCCATACCTTAAAGGGAAGATTCAAGGGAAAAAAAAAACAACAACAAAGGTTATTATGCTGCTGCGTATCTTTTAGAGCAGAGAGGAAGTTCTGAGTTCAGGTCCGCTTTAAAGTGACTGTAGTGGAACCAGATGTACTGTAAGAATCCAAAATGAATGTACCCTAAAACAAAAGTGCTTAATCATAGCTTCCAACTGTCACTTTTTCAGAGGGATAGGGTGGTCCCTCTTTGGAAACGCTATCCATGTGTCCCTCTTTTTTTTATTTGTCATGCACAGATCTGTGTAAATATATGTATTTTTCTACTGAAGAATGTGTTAAATTGACGCTAAACTTTATTCCCATAAGTTAAATTGATGTATTTCTTATTTTCAAATGTTAACATTAACTACTTTAGTACCAAGCTAATTGAAATCTACGCCCTGTTTTGGTGGTCACCTGGCCGGCAGGGCGTAGATTTCAATTGTTCGCCGCTGCGCGCATCTGCCATTTCTATCGCTCCCGCTGATCTCGCCGCTGAATCCCGTCGTCTCTCGCCGCAGCTCAGTTGCACTGCCTGTCTCTACGACGGCATAGCCCTGTGAGCGAATCAGGAGCCGATTTCATTGGCTCCTGGCCCTGTTTTTCAATGTCGCTCCCATTGGCTTACAAGACAGGGTCAGGACTCAGGAGCCAATGAAAGTGGCTCCTGACCGGCTCACGGGAACTCTGCCGTCATAGAGAAGGCAGAGTGGGTGGCCCAGATTCTCGACATCCGGCGGCGACGGCGGTTGAGGCGGGTAAGTGTGGCGATTCGTTGTTATCTGTCGAGATTCTGCTGTTTCTGTACCAGCGGTCTCTGGTCCTTAAGGAGGCAGAGACCACTGGTACTTAAGTGTTTAAGGAAAACTAATGATGATAGAAAGGACCAATGTGGTTTGAATGATAAAACAACATATTTTGCTTCTGCATTCTTTGTGCTGTGCGTGGCTAGGGGTGTGGTGGGGCGTTATTAGAAGTGTGGCAGAGGTGTGTCTTAAAGTGTCCCTCTTTCTTATCTTAAAAATTTGGTGGCATAAAAGCACATATGCTGTTTTTTACCCATAAATTGTCTTTTACCTTATTCAGCCATATTCTGTATGCCATGTTTTTGTTTGTATATGAAAAATGATGCAGGTCACTCAAGCCTGCTACTGACCCCCATGTGATCACTAGAAGGGTCTTTTCTCAGGAATCCGTAAGCATGTGACATACTGTAGACCTTTGATACAACTTGGTTATCATCCCTTCCCAGCCACTGACCATGGACCATTGTTGTTCCTGGCCCCGGCACTCCTGGCACTTTTTCATCTCCTTCTCTTTAAAGGTGTGTACACACGTACTACTAAATGCAACGATGGGTCCGCCGGACCCTTCCGCTGGGCAGTCTTTAGCCGACAGTATGCGCGTGTGTACGTGCTGTCGGCAGACTGATAAGGCTGTTTCTGAACAATCCGCTGAGCAGATCATTCACCAACAGCCTTATCAGTCCGCCGACAACGTGTACACACGCACTACTGTCGGCTAAATACCGACCAGCGGGAGGGTCTGGCGGACCCGTCATTGCATTTAGTAGTGCGTGTGTACGCACCTTTACTCTGTAAGTGCAATCAATTTTTATGTATATAGCAATTAAAACTAAATAAATCACCTAGATCCTTCACACCAAGTAATTGTTTGCATATAAAACATTTTAGTATGTAAAAAAAATGTTGCAAGTCACTACAGCCTGTTACCGACTCCCATGTGATCACTGCTCTCCCCTCCCTTTCCAGTGACTCTGCTTTTCACCTACACAGCATGAGTTATCAGATGGGAGGGCTGAGCAGTGATCACATGGGAGTCAGCTAGTTCAGCTGTGATTCTGACTTCTGAGTACAGTAGTTGGTTAGAACTAGAGTTTTCACATTGCTGGATAAGACAGAAGAAAAGATGTTCAGGACAATAAACTGCATCCGTGCTTTTGTGAAACAGTTATCTTTTTAGGATAAACAGTATATTTAAAAGCATGGATTCTCTACAGAGTTAAATAACAAAGTGTAAAATTTCGGTATAACTTATGGTCCAGTAAAGCCATAGTACCCTATGAACAGAGAGGTGTTATCTCCTGCTGAAAATATAATCAATGTTTTTTTTTGTTTTTGTTTTTTTTTAATACATGACTTTTCTCCCTACAGGAGAAGGATAACCCTAACACTGAGTTTCATTTTGATAACCTCTTTATCACTGTACTTAATTTATTCTTTGCTGGGACTGAAACAACCAGTACGACAATAAGATACAGTCTGAGGATTCTGCTCAAGCATCCAGATGTCCTAGGTACATACATTTAATTTCCCATCCTTCATCCTCTGATTATTTATTATGTTTTGCCAAAAGTTTACCGTTGCATGTTAGTGACCCCAAAATGGTAATACAGTACACAGTCAGATATTACCTTCAGTGAAAACTCCAGTGCTATGTCTTGGATAATATTACATACATTAGTACTATCACTATATGAGTGTCTGGAGGAACTAAGGATGTGTTCGCACTACAGGGTTCAGTGTCATGGATAAGGTTAGGACTTTATGTTCTTTCACTGCAACAGATGGAACAGACAACGGACATGTCAGCACATATTTGAAATAGACCATTTTGAGATGTAGTGTGAACCGAACCTACATCAATTTCAGACACATGCTCCTCCTCTTTAACACTTCAAATGTCCCCGTTGGTCCTTCAATGTGTTAGTTGGCTTAAAGAGACTCCGTAACAAAAATTGCATCCTGTTTTTTATCATCCTACAAGTTCCAAAAGCTATTCTAATGTGTTCTGGCTTACTGCAGCACTTTGTACTATCACAGTCTCTGTAATAAATCAACTTATCTCTCACTTGTCAGACTTGTCAGCCTGTGTCTGGAAGGCTGCCAAGTTCTTCGGTGTTGTGGTTCTGTGATGCATCTCCCCCCTCCTGGCCCCTCTCTGCACACTGCTGTGTGTTATTTAGATTAGAGCAGCTTCTCTCTTCTCTCTTATCTTTTACAAGCTGGATAAATCGTCCTCTGAGCTGGCTGGGCTTTCACATAGTGAGGAATTACAGACAATGGCAAAGCTGTTTGCAGGAAGAAAAGAGCAGCCTGAAACTTCAGTGCATGAGAGATGCAGGGGGAAAGAAACACACAAATGATCTCTTGAGATTCAAAAGGAATGCTGTATACAGCCTGCTTGTGTATGGATGTATTTTTTATGTGTGGACATACTGTACATCAACCTACTTCCTGTTTTGGTGGCCATTTTGTTTGTTTATAAACAAACTTTTTAAAACTGTTTTTAACCACTTTAAATGCGGTGGGGAGCTGCGAAATTGTGACAGAGGGTAATAGGAGATGTCCCCTAACGCACTGGTGTGTTTACTTTTGTGTGATTTTAACAATACATATTCTCTTTAAGCGATCAATAGTGGTTTTGTCATATCCTCAGTTCCCCCAAACTTTATTATTTCTGCTCCAGTCTCCAAAATAATGGAAAATTTAGACATGCAGTTATCACCATAGTCAGATTCTGATTATATTTTTCTTCCCTGTGAGCATAGTTTCATGAAAAATATTGTAGGAAATCCACTTCATGGGCAGAGATTTTCATTAAACAACATCCCTTATCTCTTCTCAGCTAAAGTCCAGGAAGAAATAGACCAGGTGGTTGGTGTGGACCGATGTCCTTCTGTGGAGGATCGGCGGAACATGCCATATATGGATGCTGTAATCCAAGAGATACAAAGATTTGCTGACATTGCGCCACTTGGTGTACCTCATGCAACTGCACAAACATCCATCTTCCGAGGATATACTATTCCAAAAGTAGGAACACTCTCTTTGCTCTAGCATGATAGTACCCAATATATCCAGTCAGAAACTGATTTGAGTGCAAGGCCAGTGTCTTTTTTCAATTGAGTGAACAGGTGAAAATGGGCTAACAAGGGCAGGGGTATAAGGTCCCCTAGAAGTGGCATAGCTAAGGAGTTGTGGGTCCCAATGCAAGTTTTACAATGGGCCCCTGTTTTGCCTCACAGGAAGGGTTTTTAGACCCTCTAACTTTGCTCACCACCGTAGTGGGTAAATGAATTGCAGCAAAACATGAGGAAAGGTTCAATAATAATATTTATTGAGCTACAATCCTGTTATAAAAATTATCTAGGCTTGCAGAATCATAGTTACATTGTATTTGAGTAATTAGTGAACATCAATATTATTTCTTACGTAGTATTGCAGCATCACCCAGAGAAGATCGGGGGACCTCAGCGACCTCGGAGGGGAAATACTTGACTACACCAACAGACGGCATGTCTGCTTGTCCTTCGAAAGCCCCCAACTCAAAAGCATTTTCCCTCCTTTATATAGACAGAATTCAATGTCTGCGCAGGCGCAGAACTTGTTTCATACATGCACCTGTGCAGATAAGGGTGCGTGATCGCCATGTGCTTGTATTAGTGCGCCTGTGCAGACAAGACACATGGCTGCGTGATCACAACCTGCTTTAGAAGCGTCACAAGACAAGACAACTTGCACACATATTTTGAGAACTTGCACACATATTTTGACTAGTGTTAGATAGCAAAAATTCTCATGGTCAGTCTTCCATGAAAATATTATGGTTCTCATTGTAGATAGCACTACTCTCATGGTCAATACTCCATGAGAGTGTTATGATTAGAAATATTTCATAGCCAGTTTTTGATGAGAATGAACAAATGTGTTATTTTGAATTATAACTGCCAGTGTTGTAATGAACCATCATAGAACATCCAATATTAAAAGAAGCTTACATATATACTGTGAACAGTAATCTCTTATCAATCAATCAGACATTCATGTCACTTTTGTATCTCACCCCCCCTCCCCAAGCACTCTATACATAACAATTGATACGGCGCACCAAAACCTGCCAATAGCAACTACAGTGTCAGAGGTGCAAGAAGGGGATGGGGAACAGTTTGTTAATGATTACCACTATTCAAAGTATCTATAGAAGTGATTATTATGAGCACAGGATTAATAGAGAGCAAATACTGCAGTTGAGGGAGGGCCCCGCTGGCCCAAGGGCCCTGATGCGGTCGCTACCTCTGCACCCTCTATTGCTACGCCCCTGTCCCCTAGGCTTCACAAACCCTCCAAACAACTATGGAAGACCCAGTTACAAATCCACAACAATCGTAGCCACTGCCCTACCATTCTATCCATGGCAGGTGTAGCCAACCTCCAAAACATGTGTAGCCATCATAACTTCCTCCCACCTTCCCCAAACACACCAAGTATGGTCATCACTTTCCTCCCCATAACCAGTGCTGCCACCATTCCCAGCCCCCAATAACAAGTGTGACCTCCCACATAACCCCCCTACAAGTGTGGGTAGCAACACTCCTCAATCTCCCCCCCCCCCCCCCCCATTACATGTATATTCTGTAACTCTCCACTCTTCAACAACAAAAGTGACCAGTAAAACTTCTCTCCCATCTAACCCTAGCTTCCCAGTCAGCCAGGACAATGGTACAGAACACCTCCATTCAACACTCAATGCATGTCATGTAACATACAGGAACACTCGGTAGCTGCACTGTGTGCTACATCACAATGCATGGCTTCAGTGAGGAGGGGAGCAAATCCGACCCAGTCGGGACCTGGTACCATCTTATCTCATCTTTTGAACTTGGAGTATGTTAACGCTTTATACAGTAATAATAATAATCTCTCCCTCATTCTACCAAGAATCGGCACTAGCCTTAGCTGCACAACAGAGGTGATCATCTGCAGTGCACACCATGGGAGAGTGGAAATATTGGGTAGAATGGGGGAGAGGTAAGATGGTACTTACCTTGGTATCCCTTCCTGCTGCTGAACAACTTCGATATAGGGGTATAATTGGACACCAAGGAGGGCTTCCTGGTTAGTGCTCTAAAGTTCCTCAGTGGTAGTGAGCACAGGCTCATGCTAGTGTGTGCACTGTGCTCATTAATTGCATAGGACATATATTTGCCACTGATGACTTATACTATATATTAGTTAGCCAAGGGAGAAATGTTTACAAGTCCAACTAAATTTTCTTCCGATCTCCTTTTAGGATACAACAGTCTTCCCACTTTTGACCTCAGTGTTGCATGACCCAAAATACTTTCAAAACCCACATCTATTCAACCCAGCTCGCTTTCTGGATGAGAAGAAACAGATACTAAAGAATGAAGCTCTCATTCCATTCTCTACAGGTATGGAGTAATATAGAATCATGTCTTACTATATCCCAGTAATTTATTTTTGCATGTTATAATGGTTGATACAGCATTTTAAGTTTTCTACTGCAAAACACTCTCTTGCCATAGACACTGCTTACTGACTGGCTTATATTTTGAGCGGGAAATTGCTGCCTATGAGCAGTTTGAAGCTGAGTTGGTTTGTTGGTGTAGCAGTACTACACATAGGGCTTGATTCACAAAGCAGTGATAACTATTATCATGGATTTGAAAAAGCGCTTTGCGTGCGTTTTTGCAGGAAAAACGGTTAGCGCGAGGAAAAAAAGGTTATCACCCGCAAAAATTTGCGTTTGCGCATTAACGCAAATTTTCTCGCATTAAAGTTCGTGTTTGCTTGATAACGCGAATTTATCGCACGAACGCATAACATTAACACGCGAAAATTTACAAATTTTTGCATGTGATAACCATTTTCACGCTAAATTTTGCGCAAAGCACTTAATGGGCTTCATTCACAAAGTTGTGATAACTGTTATCACGGCTGTGAAAAAGTGCTTTGCGTGCGTTTTAGCGCGTTTTGATGTGAAAAATGGTTATCGCGCACATAAATTTGTGTTTGCGCGATAACGCAAATTCTTTGCACATTAACGATCGCGTTCACGCGATAAAAATTTGCGTTATCGCTCAAACGCAAATTTATGCGCGCAATAACCGTTTTCACGTAAAATTTTGCACAAGGCACTTTTCACAGCGTGATAACAGTTATCACCACTTTGTGAATCAAGCCAAGTGAGAAAGGCACTTAGGACGCGAAAAACGGCTGCTTCATGCGCTAATACGCGCGCAAAGTTTAGCGCTGCGTGGTGCGCGCGAAACGTCGGTGAATAGCAAAGCCTCCATACATGCTATTGTCACCAAAATTGCTACATATGTTAAATCTTCTATGAACTCATCATACACCTAACGGAATACCTTGGGGTGTTTTCCTTCTAAAATGGGGTCACTTGTGGGGTTTCTTTACTGCCCTGGCATTTTAGGGGCCCTAAACCGTGAGGAGTAGAAACCAAATGCCTCAAAATGCCTGTTCAGAGGTATAAGCATCTGCAAATTTTGATGACAGGTGGTCTATGAGGAGCCGAATTCTGTGGAACCGGTCATAAGCAGGGTGACCTCTTAGATGACAGGTTGTCATAGCCGGCCTTTGACCTGTGCGACCAGAGCGGTCGCTCAGGGCGCCGGCTTCTAAGGGGGCGCCTAATAGCTGGTTACCTATACTGAGGGCATCTACACCTGATTTCCTATACTGGGGGCACCTATAGCTGGCTACCTTTACTGAGGGCACCAACACATGGCTGCCTATACTGGAGGCAGCTATGCCTGGCTACCTATTGAGGGCACCTAAGCTTGGTAACCTATATTAACGCCACCTACACATGATATCGGGGGGCGTTTTTTTGGGGCGGCGCACTGCGGCTATAACGCCTGGTGCAAATTGTCGTTGCTGTGCTATCATTCTAAATGGGGGGGGGGGGGGGGGGCGGCTAACTGTCCCACTGATTGTTTGATTGTTTTTATTAATATTCCTGAAAGGTTCTAGCCTTCATTTTTAAGTATATTCAGGATAATGCACTCTTTCCATCCATTCGTGGTTATTAATAGTATTTTTCCTATTATACATATGTGAAGTGTCACAGAGATCTGAGCATTTGGCGTGATGTGTCACGACGTCAAAAAGGTTGGGAACCCCTGTCCTAGGAGATATCTCAGGAGAAAAGGTGAATTGCATATGGGCCTGTGTGAGTGCGTGTGTGAGTGCGTGTGTGTGTGAAGAGGATGAAGGGGGGCACAAAAATCAGGTTTCGCTCAGGGCGCTGTGAAACCTAAGGCCGGCCCTGCAGGTTTTATTGGCACTGAAGTGCAGGAAGCGCAGGATGCTCTCAAAACATGACCTGGACATGGCAGCAGAGAACATGGGCATGTGATGTATTGGGTGCGTAGACAAATAAGACCGCAATACATTCTTTTTGACTAGACCCATGTTAAGGAGAAGGCCCCCAAAAATATTACGTTCGGAAACTTGGAGTGCTTTCCACCAAAAAGGCTGGGCATGGTAGCTTCTTGGATTGGCGGTTGCGTATTGTGTGGCATAACGGTTGGTCTCAGCCACAATTAAGTCGTAGAGACCAGCAGTGATCAGAAAAAAAAAATTCTGCCACTGCGGTGGGCCGGGTGAGGGTTTGGCCGGGTGATCAGAAGCCCGCAGGGGGCAGATTAGGGCCTGATCTGATGGATAGGACTGCTAGGGGGTGACAGGAGGTGAATGATGGGTGTCTCAGGGGGTGCACTGATTAGAGGGGAGAATAGATGCAATTAATGCACTGGGAAGGTGATCAGAAGAGGGTTTGAGGGGGATCTGAGGGTTTGGCCGAGTGATCAGGAGCCGACACGGGGCAAATTAGGGCCTGATCTGATGGGTAGGTGTTCTAGGGGGAGACAGGTGGTGACAGGAGGTGATTGATGGGTGTCTCAGGGTGTGATTAGAGGGGGAATAGATGCAAGCAATGCACTGGGGAGGTGATCAGGGGGGGGTCTGAGAGCGATCTGAGGGTGTGGGCAGGTTATTGGGTACCCGCAAGGGGCAGATTAGGGTCTGATCTGATGGGTAGCAGTGACAGGTGGTGACAGGGGGGATTTGATGGGTGATCAGTGGATGATTAGAGAGGAGAACAGTTGTAAATAATGCACTGAGGAGGTGATCGGGGGGAAGGTGATCGGGGGGGGGGGGCTGTCTGAGGTCAATCTGAGGGTGTAAGAGGGTGATTGTGCGCCCGCAAGGGGCAGATGAGGGTCTAATCTGATGGGTAGCAGAGACAGGGGGTGATTGATGGGTGATTGATGGGTAATCAGTGGGTGATTAGAGGGAAGAACAGATGTAAATAATGCACTGGGGAGGTGATCAGGGCGGTGTGAGGGCGATCTGAGGGTGTGGGCGGGTTTTTGTGTGCCCGCAAGGGGCAGATTGGGGTCTGATCTGATGGGTAGCAGTGACAGGTGGTGACAGGGGGTGACGGGGTGATTGATAGGTGATCAGGGTGTGATTAGAGGGGAGAATGGATGCAAGCAATGCACTGGCGAGGTGATCAGGGGAGGTCTGAGGGCAATCTGAGGATGTGGGCGGGTAAGTGGGCACCCGCAAGGGGCAGATTAGGGTCTGATCTGATGGGTAGCAGTGACAGGTGGTGACAAGGGGGGATTGATGGGTGATTGATGGGTGATCAGTGGGTGATTAGAGGGGAAAACAGATGTAAACAATGCACTTGGGAGGAGATTTGAGGGCAGGTCTGCAGGGCGATCTGAGGGTGTTGGTGGGTGATCAGGTGCCCGCAAGGGGCAGGTTAGCGTCTGATCTGATGGGTGGCAGTGACAAGGTGATTGATGGGTGATTGACAGGTGATCAGTGGGTGATTATGGGGGAGAATAGATGTATACAGTACACGGCGGGGGGCCTTGGGTCTGGGGGGGGGGGTTTCTGAGGGTGTGGGGGGAGGTGATCAGGAGCCCCCAGGGGGCAGTTTAGGACCTAATCTAAATTTTAGCATTGACAGATAGTGACAGGGGGTGATTGATGGGTGATTAGGGAGGTGATTGGGTGCAAACAGTGGTCTGAGGGGGTGATGGGGGGGGGGGGGGGTCTGAGGGGTGCTGTGGGCGATCAGGAGGGAGGGGGGGCAGGATCAGTGTGCTGTTGTGCTTACTAGGGTGGGGGCTGCCTCCTGCCCTGGTGGTCCCTCGATCAGGGCAGGAGGCAGCCTGTATAATACACTTTGTATACATTACAAACCCACCAGCGCTTCTAAATAGCCGGCGGGTTGACGTCGTGGGTGGGCAGAGCCTAATGCCGGTGGATGCGCGCACATCACTGCGCTCGATCTCCGTGCTGCCGTCAATTTGCGTTACGCGGTCCTGGGAGTGCCACTTTGCCACCGCCAATTGGTAGTGGGCGGTCGGCAAGTGGTTAAACTCAGAAAAAAAAAACATTTTTCCTTTGCACTTTTAAAATTGATTTTCTCAAATTCTACAAGGTCTTTTTGAAATGTTTTTTTTACTTGTACCCACTATTCTCCTTAAGTTGTAACAATTTTGGTGACACTACCTGTGCGATCGAAATCAGCCACTTTTCATCAATCAGGAATTCTGGAACACACTCAATTCTCTCTTGATTCTATAAAATGATTGAATTGAATAGTCGATTATACAGCCAAATCGCTAGATGTATGGCTACCTTTACACAATACATATAGTGTGAACTAGATTACTAACATTGCTGAAAGAGTTTGAAGCTGCAATAGATCTCTGCAACATTTTTTTTTAAAAAGTGGCATGGCCCTATTGGAGATTACAACTAAAAGTCTTGAAAGTTCATTTGTACTGTTCAAGAAAAAAAAAAATCAGTGTTATGCTGGGCATACACGGGTCGATCCGGCGGCCGATTAGCCACCGGATCGACCCCCGCCGCGTCCCCGCTCGTGGGCGCGGATCGATTCCCGCTCGTCCCCGCTGGCGCTCCTTATCAGCCACTCGATTCCCCGCTATTGTCCGCTGGCAGTGACCGAGCGGCTCGATTGATAAGGGGAGAAACTGCTGTGTATGCCCAGCATTAGATGTCATGCTATAAAGTCACACCAAATTGCCTGCCATGTTTCTTTTGAAAAGCTTTCACTAGCACCACTGGGTCCCTTGACTTTGCCAGACCTTCTAGTTTAGTATGACTGCTATCATGCTCCCCCTGAAGCAACCTGACCATACTTTAGCATCTTCATTGATGCAGTGATGAAAGATAACTTCCATACCTGGCAGTCCTTTAGTGGTCACAGACTCACCTAGACTGAAAATGCTTTGCCAGAGATTTATGAAGACCCCGCAGAACGACTTTCAAAGAAGCTGATTTACCAACACCAGTGGAAAGAAAACTAGAATGAAAATCATGCCATTGCGCAGAACAACCAATCAGCATGAATATTTCCTTAAAGGAGTCATCCAGGTCGGCCTGTACTGTGCCTGTGCGAGCGGCGCTGTCAATCACCGCCATGTGGGCTGGAGCGGACTGTGCTGGCGCAGAACAACTGCACCTGCGCAGTCCACTCCGGCCTACGTGACGGTGATTGACAGCACCGCTTGCGCAGGCGCAGTACAGGCCGACCTGACGTCACCGCCGGGGACCGGGAGCGAGCTGCGGAGAACGGCTGCGGGGATAGCTGCGGCGAGGGACATAGAGATAAGCGTAATGACGTAATTACGATTTCGCGAAATTTCGCGTAATTAGTGTAATTACGATTATGTCCGTAAGTACATAATCGTAATGAAGATGGATTTCGCGAAATTTCGCGTAAGCGTAATTTTCACGTAATTTTCGCATTACAATGGGTATTTGTTCATGCCGTAATTTCACATTAAACACTACCGTAATTTCGCGTTAAACCGTAACGCTCCGTATAATGTAAAAAAGCCGCCGACTTTAAGGGTTAATAGCAAAGCCCCCTTAAATGCTAAGAGCCTCAAATTTGGAGAATATATTAAGGAGATCAGAAGGAATAAGAGGAAATTTTTTTTTTTAAAAAAGACCTTATAGTTTTTGAGAAAATCGATGTTAAAGTTTCAAAGTAAAAATGTATACATTTAAAAACCAGCCGACTTTAACGGTTAATAGCAAAGCCTGCTTAAAGTTTAGGAACACCAAATTCCTAGGGTATATTAAGGGGATCAGTGGGAATAAAAGGAATTTTTTTTTTTCAAAAAGACCTTATAGTTTTTGAGAAAATCGATTTTTAAGTTTCAAGGGCAAAAATGTCTTTTAAATGCGGAAAATGTCAGTTTTTTTTGCACAGGTAACAATAGTGTATTATTTTCATAGATTCCCCCAAGTGGGAAGAGTTATACTTACTTCGTTCTGAGTGTGGGAAATATTAAAAAAAAACGACGTGGGGTCCCCCCTCCCAGGCCTCTTTAACCCCTTGTCCCCCATGCAGGCTGGGATAGCCAGAATGCGGAGCACCGGCCGCGTGGGGCTCTGCACCCTGACTATACCAGCCCGCATGGTCCATGGATTGGGGGGTCTCGGAAGGGGAGGGGCAGCCAAGCTTTCCCCTCCCCCTCCGAGCCCTTGTCCAATCCAAGGACAAGGGGCTCTTCTCCACCTCCGATGGGCGGTGGAGGTGGAGGCCGCGATTTCCTGGGGGGGGGGGTTCATGGTGGAATCTGGGAGTCCCCTTTAAAAAGGGTCCCCCAGATGCCCACCCCCCCTCCCAGGAGAAATGAGTATAGAGGTACTTGTACCCCTTACCCATTTCCTTTAAGAGTTAAAAGTAAATAAACACACAAACACTTAGAAAAAGTATTTTAATTGAACAAAAAACATAATCACGAAAAAAGTCCTTTCATATTCTTAATTAACCATTAATACTTACCTGTCCCTTTAAATAAATGATCCCTCGAAATAGCCTCGGAAATGTTCTATCAGTTACAATGTAACAAAGTTATTACAATGTAACAACTTTGTTACATTGTAACTACGCCGCACCCTACGTCACTCGCCGCTCAGCCGCCGCATAGGCGTCTGCGCTGCACGGACCCGACAGAGCTCTGAGCTATATAGCTCAGAGCTCTGAGAAGCATCTTTGAATTTGGGCTCCAAGGAGCCTCATTGGTCCTTAGCAGACCAATGGGGTTTCTTCTGATTTGAAGGAACCCCATTGGTCTGCTAAGGACCAATGGGGCTCCTTGGACCAATGGGGTTCCTTCTGATTTGAAGGAACCCCATTGGTCTGCTAAGGACCAATGGGGCTCCTTGGAGCCCAAATTCAAAGATGCTTCTCAGAGCTCTGAGCTATATAGCTCAGAGCTCTGTCGGGTCCGTGCAGCGCAGACGCGTATGCGGCGGCTGAGCGGCGAGTGACGTCGGGTGCAGCGTAGTTACAATGTAACAAAGTTGTTACATTGTAATAACTTTGTTACATTGTAACTGATAGAACATTTCCGAGGCTTTTTCGAGGGATCATTTATTTAAAGGGACAGGTAAGTATTAATGGTTAATTAAGAATATTAAAGGACTTTGTTCATGGTTATGTTTTTTGTTCAATTAAAATACTTTTTCTAAGTGTTTGTGTGTTTATTTACTTTTAACTCTTAAAGGAAATGGGTAAGGGGTACAAGTACCTCTATACTCATTTCTCCTGGGAGGGGGGGTGGGCATCTGGGGACCCCTTTTTAAAGGGGACTCCCAGATTCCACCATGAACCCCCCCCCCCCCCCCAGGAAATCGCGGCCTCCACCTCCACCGCCCATCGGAGGTGGAGAAGAGCCCCTTGTCCTTGGATTGGACAAGGGCTCGGAGGGGGAGGGGAAAGCTTGGCTGCCCCTCCCCTTTCCGAGACCCCCCAATCCATGGACCATGCGGGCTGGTATAGTCAGGGTGCGGAGCCCCACGCGGCCGGTGCTCCGCATTCTGGCTATCCCAGCCTGCATGGGGGACAAGGGGTTAAAGAGGTCTGGGAGGGGGGACCCCACGTCATTTTTTTTTATATTTCCCACACTCAGAACGAAGTAAGTAAAACTCTTCCCACTTGGGGGTATCTATGAAAATAATACACTATTGTTACCTGTGCAAAAAAACTGACATTTTCCGCATTTAAAAGACATTTTTGCCCTTGAAACTTAAAAATCGATTTTCTCAAAAACTATAAGGTCTTTTTGAAAAAAAAAATTTCCTCTTATTCCCACTGATCCCCTTAATATACCCTGGGAATTTGGTGTTCCTAAACTTTAAGCAGGCTTTGCTATTAACCGTTAAAGTCGGCGGGTTTTTAAATGTATACATTTTTACTTTGAAACTTTAACATCGATTTTCGCAAAAACTATAAGGTCTTTTTGAAAAAAACATTTTTTCCTCTTATTCCTCCTGATCTCCTTAATATATTCTCCAAATTTGAGGCTCTTGGCATTTAAGGGGGCTTTGCTATTAACCCTTAAAGTCGGCGGCTTTTTTACATTATACGGAGCGTTACGGTTTAACGCGAAATTACGGTAGCGTTTAATGCAAAATTACGGCATGAACGAAACGCGAAATTACGCGTTGAAAATTACGCTTGCGGTATTTTCAATTACGATTTTAATGGCAATTACGCTACCGTAATTTCGCATCGTAATCGCAAATTTCGCATGCGTAATTATAGTAATGCGAAATTACGAAAATTTCGGCTCAACTCTAGAGGGACATGCTGGGAGCTTGGGGCTGGAGGAAGCCCCCAATAAGTAGCACTTATTTTATTACATTTTCCCTTATTTTATTACATTTAAGGCCGGTTTTATACCTAAGATTAGATTGTGAATCACAATCCTGAATCAGAAACCTTTTATTTCACCAAGCATGATTTGGGACATGGCCGGAATTGGTTTTAGCAACACAGAGCAACGCCTTGAGCACTTATTTCACAGACACACTGACAGTAGAAAAGAAAAACAACAAGTTAAAGCACCATCAAAAACATAAGCTGTGCAAGAAACGGTAACAGCCTCTTCAACAGATACAGTGACATTGCAAAAACAGAAAGAAGTCAGAATAGCTCTTCTCGTAACATGGGGTGCAGCACACTAAGGAGGTGATTCCCTGAGTGAGGGGACCGAGGGGCTTGTAAAGAGTTCAAAAGTCTCCCCGCTGTGGGGAAGAAAGTGACTCTGTGCTTTGATGTGCTGGTGGGGATGGCTTGGAACCTCGAACCCGAAACGATGGCCCGGGTGTAATGGATCATTGGCAGTCCTTCCTGCTCTGGAACACATCCTGGCATCATGAATGAGCTCCAGAGAGGGAAAGGGTTTCCCAATTATTTTCTCTGCTGTTCTGATGACCCTCTGATTTTTTTATCCATACCTGTCAATGGCGCCAGCGTATCGGACAAGGATGGAAGAGCAGTGGACAGACTCGATAGTGGTGAAGTAGAAGGACTTTAGAAGTTCTTGGGCCATGCCGAACTTCTTTAACCTCCCTAGCGGCAATGATGAGCTTGAATCATCCAGTAAAAGGATGCTGAAAGCGGTATTGACGAGTCAGGCTCATCAGTGCCGCCAGGGAGATCTAAAACTTCTCTGTTCCACCGGCTCCACTTTTTTCACTTCTATGGGATTCCCTAGGATGGCTGGATGCATGTCGGCACACTGTGGGTAGCAATCTGTGCTACCCACCGTGGCAAACCATGCATCCAGCCATCCTAGGGAATCCTACATGGAGCCGGGCAGAGACGTTGCGGCAACTTTCCCTCAGCGATCTTCCACCCAGTGATTACTCGACCGCCCACAGCGGCCTCCCCTCCCGCCCGCAGTGACCCGCTTCCCCATTGCGATCCCCCTCTCCTTCACCCCTCCTCCTCCAGATCCCCCGTGCTGTGCAGTGCAGGAAATAGGATTTACTCACTGTGGCCTCTGTCCAGCGGCAGTCACACATGCTCCTTCGCCGCGTACAGCTCTGTCTACTGTCTACAGCACCAGGCCCTCAGTTCTACATCTGATGCCGGTAGCTGGTGAGTCTGCTGAATGTGAGGAGCTGCTTCTCGGCGGAGGTACTGCTGAGGCTGACAACGAGTGGGGCCTCGTGAGCCTTCCGGGCCCCTCCACCACGTGGATGGCCCGGTGGGTCATAGCCTGCTGGCGTGCTTGAGGTCCTTCTGGGGCTCCTTTAGTCTCTCTTGCCAAAGCTAAAGTCTAAACTAACCAACAAAAAAAAACAAAAAATTAAAGTGATAGAAAAGTACAGAAAGGGAGAAAAAGCTAAAGTTATTGGAGCCTGGGTGCTGGGGCAGCCAACCTTGGTGCCATCATAATGGTGAGATGCAGGGCAAGCACCCCATGGCACCACAGAAACCAGCCTTCATATGACCCTGCGCCACAGTATGGCACCAGGGTCATATGCATTGCGTTGCCCCCGGCTAGTGATGTACTCCCTGCTAGACAAGAAGTATGTCAATGTCAAGTAGGTCTGCATGCGTGGTGTGTCACACTGCGCTTCCATCGTGCACTTTTGCTGCATCGTCCATTTGTTTGCAATGCTGTGTAATCTGTTCATAATCCTTGTCACCTCGCCACCCCCTGCGCTGTACCACCTAGTGTAAAATGTTCAATACTCATGCATGAATACTTTACTTGTTGGTGCCATCTGTGAATCTGGACCGCATGCTGCAGTTTTATGTAGCATGCAGGTCAATCACTATAGCCGTATATATCTCCCACCAGGAAGGTGCATGGGCTACTACTCCCGACATGCATTGCAACATGCATCTTCCAGCATGCATTGCAGCTGCGGATGGTGATGGTGCACTCCACACAGACTTTAGAAGCAGCCCCCCATAGGTAAACAATGAATCTCCCCCTAACCCGCTGCCCCCCAATACCCAATTTCATGGACTGGGGATTGTTTCCCAGGGCATCTATTATGGTTAAATTCAGCGGGGCCAAATTGGGAGGCGTGTGTGTGGTTCTGAGCAGAGGCAAACCCAGTATTTTCACAAAGGGGGGTGGAGGGGGGGAGGGCAGGTGTTGGGGGATTCCTGAAAAATTTCTCTCAGCCACCACACAGTAATATGGTAGGATGCTATGCTATGACTATGGTAGGATTACATTGTGAGCTCCTCTGAGGACAGTCAGTGACATGACTATGTTTTCTGTAAAGTGCTGCGGAAGATGTCGGTGCTATATAAATACATATTACATGTAATGTTACATATAATAAATTTGAACACTTGTGTAGCGATTTTCTCCTGTTAGACTTGGCGTGTTTGAGAGCTGCAGCCAATTGGCTGGTGCTCAGTAGGCCACCCTGGAGCATTAGGGATTTGTTTCCATCAATTGCAAATTTGCTAATTTTCGAATTGAAAATGTAACCATTTGAATGTCAATGGGAGTCATTTCCATTGAATGTGAATTGTTGCATGTGGTTAGTGGTTACGATGCAGAAAAAAATATGGATGGTATGCTGCAGATTTCTTCACCACGCTTCCATTTCTCATGTACTGATTGTTAGACACGTGAAATCTCGCATTAAAACTTGCGTATTTATAGCATAAGGTTAAAGGAGTCATCAGGCAACATGTTACAAAATGAGTGCTACTTACCGGGGGCTTCCTCCAGCTCCAAGCTCCAAGGACGTCCCTCGCCGCAGCTCTGCAGCCAGCCGTTCGCCGGAGCTCCGACCCGGTCCCCGGCGATGATGTCAGAGCGACCTCAAGGTCGCTCTGTACTCGGCCTGCGTGAGCGGCGCTGTCAATCACCGCCACGTGGGTCGGCGCGGACTGCGCAGACGCAGAACTACTGCGCAGTCCACTCCGGCCCACGTGTCGGTGATTGACAGCGCCGCTCGCACATGCGCAGTACAGAGCGATCTCGAGGTCGCTCTGACGTCATCGCCGGGGACCGGGTCAGAGCTCTGGCGAACGGCTGGCTGCAGAGCTGTGGACATCCTGGGAGCTTGGAGCTGGAGGAAGCCCCCGGTAAGTAGCGCTCATTTTGTACCATGTTGCCTGATGACTCCTTTAAGCACCAAAGGATCTCAATTGTGTGCTTGATCTGTCCCCTGGAGCTTAGAGGGAAATGTGTTGAATATGCTTCATATAAGGATCCGCACAGGGTCGGTCTGGGACACTAAGGGCCCACCAAGGAAGTTTCAGCCTGGGGCCCGCCCCCTCTTGCTTGCCCCCCCTCCCCTCCACTCTGTGCACAATTTCCCCCCTTCCTGTGCTGTGCCCCCCTCCTTCTCAGCTCTGGGGCCCCCAGGAGGCAGGGCGGCCCGGCGCCTACCGATGAAAAAATTGGCAGTTCGGTGGCTCAGTCTGAGCCTGGATCCGCACCATCCAGTATAAAGAACTTTCTTCAAGTCATCACCAGACACAAATGCACATCAAACTGATTCACACCCCTCCTTATATAGCACCGGAGAGGACCTGATCAGGTCCTCTCCTGGGCTATATAAAGAGGGGTGGGAATAAGTTTGATCACATGTAATTTTAATGGCATTTTAATGAAGCATTCACATTATAACCTGAAAATTTGCATACGGGGAAAAAAGCATGCAATATGCAATATCCTAGTGGAAATAGACCCTTAGTGAGTCTCATCCAAAGAAGACCCCTTGTTGAATGGGAACTGGTTCCAGCCAAGATTGAAACCCTGGTATCTTACTGTATGTCAAAAATTGGGCCTTCAGATAGTATACTGTCTTACTGCATATTTAAAGGTATTAAAAGTAGGCTACAAAGTGTAACCATGCATTTTTTTTCTGGTGTTCACAGGAAGGAGAATATGCCTAGGAGAAGGAATGGCAAGAATGGAGATCTTTCTCTTCCTCACTTTTATCCTGCAAAATTTTCATCTTAAATCAAATGAGGATCCTTTGGATATTGACCTTACCCCTCTTCCCAACAATAACAGTGTTGTTCATCGGTCTTATAACATCTGCTTGGTTCCTCGTTAGCAGCAGAATCTTGATGGCACGGGGAAAAACAGTTTCTTGTAGGCCATGTGATTACATTTTGGGGTACATGGAAACCTCTTTGAGTTTCTTTTGTGCTGTTGAGGTTGAGGTTGTTAGAATGACCTGTTCTGACCTAACCTGAGCCAATTGAAAGTATAATATTTTCGCCACTTGTGGATGATCTTCTGACCAGTGGAATTGCTGGTGTGCAATTGCTTTTGCAAATACCTTCCCAGACCCACATGTATCTACAGTACAACCATCTTTAGAAGTCCTTTGAGAACTTTTTTTATTCAGGCATGTCAATCCCCTACTCTTCAGTACCAAAGAGAAATGAACGCCTCTTTCCGATGGGAGGCTGAACTACACACTTGCCGAGCAGTTCAGCGCCCCATCTGCAGCCGGCCAGTGCAATTTTGGTGCAATTTGAATGCAGCTGAATTGCAGCAGTAGTAACACCAAATGTATCAAACGCTGACACGTGGTTGTGCTACCCCGTGGCACAGGACTGTAACATGTCGAGTCTGAGCACAGCTGTGGCTGCACTCAGATCTGACTCTATGTGGGGCTGCCTGCCTAGCACCGCTCCGAGTGCTAACAAGCACCCGGCCGGTGCAAGAGAGTCAGCTGCCCATTTGAAACCTTACCAACATATAAAATATGAAATTAGCTTTTTGGATTATTAAAATTGCACAATGGTCTGTATATTAAAACATGTTTAAAAAGTAAAAAAATCTCCCTGGCACCTCCTTTCTTCTGTTTTCCACATGACTGTAGATTCATGTTACATTTCCTAACTGTTAGGAGATCAATGGGCGTGGACAGAAAACTTTGAAGCTACACAAGCATCTGACGGTCTTTCTCGTGCATCGTGCATGTTTGCAGAACATTACACAGCTCTGTTTCCTAAAGATGATCCTAGGAGGAATACCAACATACAGTATTACAGTAAATGACGTACCGCATATTCATAACAGACCTGAAACAAAACCATGGCTCAGAGTGGGAAAAGAACCCTAGTAAGCTTTAAAAGTTGGGGAATAAAGGATACAATAAGTAAAATGGAAGCCACGTCTGCGCTGCTGACAGCCTGCAGCTTACTCATGCTTTGGGACTGAGTGCTGTACAAATACCTTTCTAGAGTACAGGCTAGTGACACATACTATTGTTATGGGGGCGGGAAAGAGGAAGAACGATCCGCAGTGCACAGTAGACTAGGAGGGGAAAGGAGGAGTATGATGACCTTAGTCTGCGCTCAGCCAAGATAATATGGCTCCCTTGATCTCTTGACAGCACATCAGGGGCACCGTACACACACTAGATTCTCATCAGAGCCAGTCCTAACCAGCCCTCTCAGCTGAGAACCATCTAGTGTGTGTATAAAGCCAACATACCCATGCTAGATTGATCTTGGCCACGGTGGCCGATAAAGAGCGCTTCAAGTGAGATTCTAGCATAAACCTAGATTGTGTACAAGAGCCTCTGAAACCACTTAAAGATCCAGTATGGTGAATCTTTAGCGACATTGGACACTTGAGTGACCCCAAAGCAAATTGTTCTCCTAGATGGACCCGTCCACTGGAAGCTGCTCCATCGTCCACTATATGTCATCCCTGCATCTCCCTCCCAGTGATGCTCAAATACCCCTTTTCAAAATTCGAGTTAGGTCGAATTCGAATAGTAAATTATTCGAGATCAGTCGAATATTCGAGTCGAATAATTTTTACTATTCGATTCGACCTCGGAATTCGAGCTCACTATTCGAGTCGGTATTCGAGCTCATTATTCGAGCTGACTATTCGAAATGGCCTTAAATAGCTTCCAACACTTGTTTTGAGGGTGAATGATGCAAGAAACCTCTTTTTTTCCAAGTAACAACAGCAAGTGATTATGTGGGGATGTTCCTTTAAAAAAAAAAGTTGAAAAGAGAAGTTGTGTCCAGAAATTTGTTCAGTACTGTATATACTTCTTCTTCTTCTTCTTTATCTTCTATATCTTCTTCTTCTTCTTCTTCTATATCTTCTTCTTCTATATCTTCTTCTTCTATATCTTCTTCTATATCTTCTTCTTCTTTTATATTGTCTTCTTCTTCTTCTTCTTCATCTTCTTCATCATCATCTTCTTCTTCTTCATCTTCTTTTTCTTCTTCTTCTTCATCTTCTTCTTCATCTTCTTCATCTTCTTCTTCATCTTCTTCATCTTCTTCATCTTCTTCATCTTCATCTTCTTCATCTTCTTCTTCTTCTTCATCTTCTTCATCTTCTTCATCTTCTTCATCTTCTTCTTCTTCTTCATCATCTTCATCTTCTTCATCTTCTTCTTTTTCATCATCTTCATCTTCTTCTTCATCTTCTTCTTCTTCATCATCTTCATCTTCTTCTTCATCTTCTTCTTCTTCATCTTCTTCTTCTTCATCTTCTTCATCTTCATCTTCTTCATCTTCTTCATCTTCTTCTTCTTCATCTTCTTCTTCTTCATCTTCATCTTCTTCTCCTTCTTCTTCTTCTTCTTCTTCTTCTTCTTCTTCTTCTTCTTCTTCTTCTTCTTCTTCTTCTTCTTCTTCATCTTCTTCTTCTTCTTCTTCTTCATCTTCTTCATCTTCTTCTATATCGTCTTCTTCTTCACTTATTTCTCTTTTCAAATTTTTTTTTAAAGAAATGCAGCTATTTTTGAGCGTAACAAATAGCTGGTGGCGCACGCATGTTGAAAGCGCCATTGTATGTGCTCCCTGGCAGTGGAAACACACAGACAGCAGGAGGTAAATTCAGCAGCAGGAGGAGGAGGATGAGTGTGTGGCAGCAGGCAGTCAATGAGGCAGGCAGCGTGACATAATAGCCCTGGTACCTAGCGGTGATACCAGGGCTGTAAATAAACACAGCAGGCAGGAGGTCCCAGACAGCGGTCGTGCAGCCCACATTGTGTCCAATACACAACCGGGACAACACAGTTTTCAACCCGGGCACCTCAGAAAAATTAAACCTTTTTTTTTTTTTTTATGGTTTTGTAGTTTTGGTTTTACAACCAATTACACAGATATAGCTATTTTTTTGACGTAATAGCTGGTGGCAGAGTGGCAGCAGAAGGTAAATCTGTGTACCCTGGCGTTGGGAAACACAGACAGACAGACAGCAGCAGCAGCAGCAGGAGGAATGGAGGAGTAATGTGAGCAGCTATTGTTTGACGTAATAGCTGGTGGCAGAGTGGCAGCAGAAGCTAATTCTGTGTACCCTGGCGTTGGGAAACACAGACAGACAGCAGCATCAGCAGGAGGAATGGAGGAGTAGTGTGAGTGTGGCAGCAGGCAGGCAGCGTGACATAATAGCCCTGGTACCTAGCGGTGATACCAGGGCTGTAAATAAACACAGCAGGCAGGAGGTCCCAGACAGCGGTCGTGCAGCCCACATTGTGTCCAATACACAACTGGGACAACACAGTTTTCAACCCGGGCACCTCAGAAAAATTAAACCTTTTTTTTTTTTTTTTATGGTTTTGTAGTTTTGGTTTTACAACCAATTACACAGATATAGCTATTTTTTGACGTAATAGCTGGTGGCAGAGTGGCAGCAGAAGGTAAATCTGTGTACCCTGGCGTTGGGAAACACAGACAGACAGCAGCATCAGCAGGAGGAATGGAGGAGTAGTGTGAGTGTGGCAGCAGGCAGGCAGCGTGACATAATAGCCCTGGTACCTAGCGGTGATACCAGGCCGTAAATGAACACAACAGGAGGTCCCAGACAGCGGTCGTGCAGCCCACATCGTGTCCAATACACAACTGGGACAACACAGTTTTCAACCCGGGCACCTCAGAAAAATTAAACCTTTTTTTTTTTTTTTTATGGTTTTTTGGTTTTGTTTGTAAAGTTTGGGAAACACAGACAGACAGCAGAAGGGCAGTACACAGCAGCCCACTGTAGGTGTAAAATGTGTGGCTGCAGGCGACGTAATAGTCAAAGTGAACCAGGCTGGCTTAGTGAGCAGGAGCCAGGAGGTGGTAAAGGGTGGTAAGGCACATTAACGATGGTTCTTAGCCAGTTCATGTCCCCCTCTCGCCGACCACAGGGGCCTGGAACTCGCCTTCCACCCACGCCTGGTTCATCTTGAGAAACGTCAGTCTGTCCACAGACTTGTGAGACAGACGTGAGCGTTTCTCGGTGACCACACCACCAGCTGCACTGAAGCAGCGCTCGGACAGCACGCTGGAAGGGGGGCAGGACAGCACTTCCAGGGCGTACTGCGCCAGCTCGCTCCAGATCTCCAGACGCTTGACCCAATACTCCATGGGATCAACAGGGGCATCGCTGTCAAGCCCGCTGTAGGACCCCATGTAGTCAGCCACCATGCGGGTCAGGCGCTGGCTGTGACCGGTGGAGGATGCTGCTGCATGCACCTCCTCTCTAGTCACTGCTGCCGGAGCCTCTACAGTCCTGTAGAGCTCGTGGCTGAGAGTAGTGTTGGGCGAACATCTAGATGTTCGGGTTCGGGCCGAACAGGCCGAACATGGCCGCGATGTTCGGGTGTTCGACCCGAACTCCGAACATAATGGAAGTCAATGGGGACCCGAACTTTTGTGGTTTGTAAAGCCTCCTTACATGCTACATACCCCAAATTTACAGGGTATGTGCACCTTGGGAGTGGGTACAAGAGGAAAAAAAAATAGCAAAAAGAGCTTATAGTTTTTGAGAAAATCGATTTTAAAGTTTCAAAGGGAAAACTGTCTTTTAAATGCGGGAAATGTCTGTTTTCTTTGCACAGGTAACATGTTTTTTGTCGGCATGCAGTCATAAATGTAATACATATAAGAGGTTCCAGGAAAAGGGACCGGTAACGCTAACCCAGCAGCAGCACACGTGATGGAACAGGAGGAGGGTGGCGCAGGAGGAGAAGAAGGCCACGCTTTGTGAGACACAACAACCCCGGCCTTGCATGAGGGCAAGAAGCGTGCGGATAGCATGCTTTGTACCGCCATGCAGTCATAAATGTAATAAAGATAAGTGGTTCAATAAACAGGGACCACGCGGCAACGCTAACCCAGCAGCAGCAGACGTGATGGAACAGGAGCAGGCGCAGGAGGAGAAGGCCACGCTTTGTGAGACACAACAACCCAGGCCTTGCATGAGGGCAAGAAGCGTGCGGATAGCATGCTTTGTACCGCCATGCAGTCATAAATGTAATAAAGATAAGTGGTTCAATAAACAGGGACCACGCGGCAACGCTAACCCAGCAGCAGCAGACGTGATGGAACAGGAGCAGGCGCAGGAGGAGAAGGCCACGCTTTGTGAGACACAACAACCCAGGCCTTGCATGTGGACAAAAAGCGTGCGGATATAGCAGCAATGCTTTTTGCCGCCATGCAGTCATAAATGTAATACAGATGAGAGGTTCAATAAACAGGGCCCGGAAACGCAACACCATCCCAGATGTTCATTGGTCATGTTACTTGGTTGGGGTCCTGGAGTGTTGCGTAGTCATTTCCAATCCAGGATTGATTCATTTTAATTTGAGTCAGACGGTCTGCATTTTCTGTAGAGAGGCGGATACGCCGATCTGTGACGATGCCTCCGGCAGCACTGAAACAGCGTTCCGACATAACGCTGGCTGCCGGGCAAGCCAGCACCTCTATTGCGTACATTGCCAGTTCGTGCCAGGTGTCTAGCTTCGATACCCAATAGTTGAAGGGTGCAGATGGATGGTTCGACACAGCTACGCCATCTGACATGTAGTCCTTGACCATCTTCTCCAGGCGATCGGTGTTGGAGGTGGATCTGCACGCTTGCTGTTCAGTGGGCTGCGGCTGCATGGGTGTCAGAAAATTTTCCCACTCCAAGGACACTGCCGATACCATTCCCTTTTGGGTACTAGCTGCGGCTTGCGTTGTTTGCTGCCCTCCTGGTCGTCCTGGGTTTGCGGAAGTCAGTCTGTCTGCGTACAACTGGCTAGAGGAGGGGGAGGATGTCAATCTCCTCTCTAAAGTCTCCACAAGGGCCTGCTGGTATTCTTCCATTTTGACCTGTCTGACTCTTTCTTCAAGCAGTTTTGGAACATTGTGTTTGTACCGTGGATCCAGAAGGGTATAAACCCAGTAATTGGTGTTGTCCAGAATGCGCACAATGCGTGGGTCACGTTCAATGCAGTCTAGCATGAATTGAGCCATGTGTGCCAGAGTCCTACCAGAATCCTCATCATCCTCTTGTGAGCGTTGTGATAGTTGTTGTGATGCATCATAGTCGTCACCTTCCTCCTGGTCTGCTTCTGCTGACCATTCGCGTTGAATTGTGGAAGTCCAACGTGCACCGCTCTGGCCCTCGTCAGTGGTGGCATGAAATTCCTGCTCCAACTCCAGCTGTTCCTCCTCCTCTTCTTCGTCATAGCTGCTGGGGCCAGCGTTCCCTGAGGCGGATGGCCTGATGTTGGTACCATCACGCTGATCGTTTTCTCCTTCAGATTCCCCCAGTTGCATCATGACAGCTGTTTCCTTGATTTTTAACATCGACCTCTTCAGTAAACACAGCAGTGGTATGGTAATGCTGACTGAAGAGTTGTCACTGCTCACAAGCAACGTGGATTGCTCAAAATTTTGGAGGACTTGGCAGAGGTCCAACATGTTGGCCCAATCGGATCCACAGAAGCTTGGCAGCTGGCCGGATGTGCCTCGGTACTGCGCCGTCATGTACTGGACCACTGCACTCTTCTGCTCGCAAAAGCGGGCTAGCATGTGCAGCGTAGAATTCCAGCGCGTAGGGACATCACACAGCAAGCGATGGTGGGGGAGATTGAAGCGCTCCTGCATCTTGGCGAGTGCCCCCGAAGCAGTACTGGAATTTCTACAATGTTTGGACACTCGACGCACCTTCAACAGCAGATCGGGCACGCCTGGGTATGTCCTCAGGAACCGCTGAACTACTAGGTTCATCACGTGCGCCAGGCAAGGGATGTGTGTCAGCTTAGCCAACCTTAAAGCGCGAATGAGATTACTCCCATTATCACACACAACCATGCCCGGTTTCAGGTCCAGCGGTGCCAGCCACAAATCCGTCTGTTCCTTTATTCCCCTCCAAATTTCCTCCCCTGTGTGCTGCTTATCCCCAAGGCAGATTAGCTTCAGCAACGCTTGCTGACGCATGCCAACAGCTGTGCTGCACTGCTTCCACGATCCTACTGCTGCTGGGTTAGCGTTTCCGGATGAGGTACAGCTTTGAGATGCGTTGGAGGAGAAGGAGTCAGAGAGGTAGGTGCTGCTGTTATCCAGTGGGAGGGACGGCGGTGCAGCTGTTTGTGGCGTGGGCAACACCCGTGCCGTAGCAGGTGAGGAATCGCTGCCAGGCTCCACAAGGTTCACCCAGTGCGCGGTAAGGGAGATGTATCGACCCTGGCCGAACGCACTCGTCCAGGTGTCAGTGGTGAGGTGAACCTTGCAGGCAACGGCATTCTTCAAGCTTCGGGTTATTTTGCTGACCACGTGCTCATGCAACTCAGGCACTGCAGAGCGTGCAAAGTGGTAGCGGCTGGGAACCACGTAACGTGGGATGGCCACTGACATCATGCCCTTGAAGCTGTTTGTCTCCACCAATCGATATGGCAGCATTTCGCAGGCCAGAAGCTTGGCTATGCTGGCTGTTACTGCCACGGCCCGGGGGTCATTTGCTGGCAATTTCCTCTTGCGCTCAAACATCTCCGACACAGACAACTGAACCGTAGCGCTGCACACGGAAGGGCTGTTGGTTGTTGTGTTTGATGAACACTGGGAGACCTCAAGAGCACTACTCCGGAAAGTGACAGTGTCAGCGTCGTCTGATGTTTGTGAATGTTGTGAACCACGCAATGGCTGGGCTACTGCTGCTGCTGAGGCGGGTCTGGTGAACCCAAGGGAGGCAGTGTTGTTTCTGGTACCCTGTCCTGACGCGTTTGCCCAAAGAGTGGGATGTTTGGATAGCATGTGACGGCTCATGCTGGTGGTGGAGAGGTTGTTAATATTTTTCCCCCTGCTCAGGCGGGTCTTGCACACCTTGCAAATCGCCATGGTAACATCCTCAGTGCAGTCTTCAAAGAAAGCCCAGACTTTGGAGCACCTGCCTCCTTGCTGGCGATTTCTGTTTGCTCCTCTTTTGCCTCTCACTTGAACTTCCACGCTTGTGGTGCCTGAAATTGCGCGCCGCCTACCTTGTGGCACAAGGCGAACTCGTGCAGCAGTGTGTTCTTCAACAGACTCATCTGTGCTGCTGCTACGACGGCGATGTTCTCGTTCACAAACAAAATCTGGGTCTCTGTCCACATTGTCCATACCCTCCTCTTCCATCTCCTCAAACTCGTCATATGTCATTGTGGGCCACCGCCGTGGAGTAGAGCTCCCCACAACAACCTCTGCGCAGCACACTCCAACGTCGTCTTCCAGATCTTGTCGGCCGACCTCCTGCAATTGCAACCCCTCCTGCCCAAATTGCTCTGGGATTTGGGTTTCCGAGTCCTCTTCGGACTCGCCTTGTATTTCAGTGCGCGGTGCATTTCCCACAGTTAACGGTTGTGAATCCAGGCACAACATTTCTGGCTGTTCCTCCATTGACCTTTGAAAGGTGGAAGTTTGTTGGGCTGGGAATAGCTCCTGCGAATACCCCATTGTGTCCTGAGGTAATTCATCGGACTGGTTATCTGGCAGTTGTGTGCGTGGTGTCGCTGCCGGTTGTGTCAGCTTTGTGCCCACTGGCTCCTTGTAACTGGCTGAGGACTCGGACCTCGTGCGTGATGTGCTGGTGCTGCTTAACCCACTGCTGGACGCTTGAGAGGTCATCCAAGTAATTATCTGGTCCTGTTCTTTTGGATTTGTGAGGGTTGTTGTCCTGGACAACATGGGCGGTATTGAGTGGGTTTTCTTGGGTGCTCCCCTGTGGCCTGTACGTGAACCGTCAGGGGAAACACCTCTTCCCTTGCCCCTCCCTCTTTCACCGGATTTCTTCCTCATTTCACTTATCCTTACAGTACACGCTGACTGGCAGCAGTACAGTGGCAGTACAGAAATGCTATACAGTACCACTATTCCCAGCAGCGACACAGAGCACAATGCTATACAGTGACGGGTGAGCGGTGTACCACTATTCCCAGCAGCGACACAGAGCACAATGCTATACAGTGACGGGTGAGCGGTGTACCACTATTCCCAGCAGCGACACAGAGCACAATGCTATACAGTGACGGGTGAGCGGTGTACCACTATTCCCAGCAGCGACACAGAGCACAATTCTATACAGTGGCGAACGAGCGGTGTACCACTATTCCCAGCAGACACAGAACAGTACACAGAATGCTATATAGTGTGGCTGAACGAGCGGTGTACCACTATTCCCAGCAGACACAGAACAGTACACAGAATGCTATATAGTGTGGCTGAACGAGCGGTGTACTACTGTTCCCAGCAGACACAGAACAGTACACAGAATGCTATATAGTGTGGCTGAACGAGCGGTGTACTACTGTTCCCAGCAGACACAGAACAGTACACAGAATGCTATATAGTGTGGCTGAACGAGCGGTGTACCACTGTTCCCAGCAGACACAGAACAGTACACAGAATGCTATATAGTGTGGCTGAACGAGCGGTGTACCACTATTCCCAGCAGACACAGAACAGTACACAGAATGCTATATAGTGTGGCTGAACGAGCGGTGTACCACTGTTCCCAGCAGACACAGAACAGTACACAGAATGCTATATAGTGTGGCTGAACGAGCGGTGTACCACTATTCCCAGCAGACACAGAACAGTACACAGAATGCTATATAGTGTGGCTGAACGAGCGGTGTACCACTATTCCCAGCAGACACAGAACAGTACACAGAATGCTATATAGTGTGGCTGAACGAGCGGTGTACTACTGTTCCCAGCAGACACAGAACAGTACACAGAATGCTATATAGTGTGGCTGAACGAGCGGTGTACTACTGTTCCCAGCAGACACAGAACAGTACACAGAATGCTATATAGTGTGGCTGAACGAGCGGTGTACTACTGTTCCCAGCAGACACAGAACAGTACACAGAATGCTATATAGTGTGGCTGAACGAGCGGTGTACTACTGTTCCCAGCAGACACAGAACAGTACACAGAATGCTATATAGTGTGGCTGAACGAGCGGTGTACTACTGTTCCCAGCAGACACAGAACAGTACACAGAATGCTATATAGTGTGGCTGAACGAGCGGTGTACTACTGTTCCCAGCAGACACAGAACAGTACACAGAATGCTATATAGTGTGGCTGAACGAGCGGTGTACCACTGTTCCCAGCAGACACAGAACAGTACACAGAATGCTATATAGTGTGGCTGAACGAGCGGTGTACTACTGTTCCCAGCAGACACAGAACAGTACACAGAATGCTATATAGTGTGGCTGAACGAGCGGTGTACTACTGTTCCCAGCAGACACAGAACAGTACACAGAATGCTATATAGTGTGGCTGAACGAGCGGTGTACTACTGTTCCCAGCAGACACAGAACAGTACACAGAATGCTATATAGTGTGGCTGAACGAGCGGTGTACCACTGTTCCCAGCAGACACAGAACAGTACACAGAATGCTATATAGTGTGGCTGAACGAGCGGTGTACTACTGTTCCCAGCAGTGACACACAATGACTGGGGGGGACCCTGGCTAGCGTGGCTGGAGCGCGAACTACCCTGCCTGCCTACCCAAAGCTAAACCCACAGACAAATGGCGGAGATATGACGTGGTTCGGGTATTTATTTACCCGAACCACGTGACAGTTCGGCCAATCAGAGCGCGTTCGGGTCCGAACCACGTGACCCGTTCGGCCAATCACAGCGCTAGCCGAACGTTCGGGGAACGTTCGGCCATGCGCTCTTAGTTCGGCCATATGGCCGAACGGTTTGGCCGAGCACCGTCAGGTGTTCGGCCGAACTCGAACATCACCCGAACAGGGTGATGTTCTGCAGAACCCGAACAGTGGCGAACACTGTTCGCCCAACACTGAGAGACAGCAGGTCTGTGGGGCGCTTGCTGCTGGATGCAGGCACCTGCTGCTGCCTCTGTGCTGGCTGCTGGACAGTGGGGGTGGAAGGCTGGGGGAAGGCTTCCTCCAAGCGCTCAACAAGGGCCTGCTGCAAGCTCCTTATTTGTTGCGCTGGGTCTCCTCCTGCAGGCGGCAGGAACTGGCTCAACTTCCCCTTGAGGCGTGGGTCCAACATCATGCTGATCCAGATGTCCTCCCTCTGCTTCATCTGGATCACCCTGGGGTCTCTGCGCAGGCACGTCAGCATGTGCGCTGCCATTGGGAAGAGGCGGGCCACGTCTGCTGGCACATCGACGGCAGTGCTGCTGTCCTCATCCTCCTCCTCTGCCTCGTCAGCCTCATCCTCTCTCCACCCCCGCACCAACTCAGCTGCACTGTGCTGCTCCCCCTCATCAGCAGCAAGGTCAGGGACCTCCACCAAGTCCTCCTCCTCCTCCCCCTCAGAGGTGGACTGTGCAGCTGCTTGCCGCTCCTGCTGGTCCAAGGCTGCCGCTCCCTGTTCCAGCAAAGCATCGAGGGCCCTGTTCAGCAGACAAACCAGGGGCACCCACTCGCAGACCATAGCATGGTCCCTGCTCACCATGTTAGTGGCCTGCAGAAAGGGAGCCAGCACTAAGCACACCTGCTGCATGTGCCTCCAGTCATCATCGGGGACGATGGACGGGATGTTGCTGGTCTTGTCCCTTCTCTGAGCGGCGGAAACAGTGGCCAGGGCAAGGTACTGGTTGACAGCGTGCTTCTGTTCAACCAGACGCTCCAACATCGCCAGGGTGGAGTTCCAGCGAGTCGGAACATCAAGGATCAGCCGATGGCGTGGCAGATCCAGCTCCTTTTGCACGTCTTCCAGGCTCGCACAGGCTGCAGCCGAGCGCCGGAAGTGACGCACAACGTTCCTTGCCGTTTCCAGCAGTTCGCCCATCCCCTGGTAGGTGCGCAAGAACTTCTGCACTACCAGGTTCAGCACGTGGGCAAGACAGGGGATGTGGGTCAGGTTTCCCCTGTCTATTGCGGCAACCAGATTGGCCCCATTGTCGGCCACCACCTCTCCGACTCTGAGGCCTCTGGGGGTCAGCCAAATCCTCTCCTGCTCCTGGAGTTTGGCCAACACATGGGTTGCCGTCAGCTTGGTCTTCCCAAGGCTGACCAAGTGCAGCAGCGCTTGGCAGTGGCGGGCCTTCACGCTGCTGCTGAGGCGGGGGGTTTGGCCAGGTGTGCCGGAGGATGGCAGAGGATCGGAGGAACCTGCTGCAGTTCCCCTGACCCTGCGGGGTGGCACCACCCACTGTGTTGCTGCTGCTGCTGTGCCCGCTGCTGCTCTCCCATCCTCACCCCCTTCCACCAAGCTGACCCAGTGGACAGTGAAGGACAGGTAGCGGCCTGTCCCGAAGCGGCTGCTCCAGGAGTCCATGGTGACGTGGACCCTTTCACCAACCGCGTGCTCCAGCCCTCGCTCCACATTGGCCATCACAAAGCGGTGCAGTGCAGGAATGGCCTTGCGGGAGAAAAAGTGTCTGCTGGGGAGTTGCCAGTCTGGGGCTGCGCAAGCAAGCAGCGCACGAATGTCGCTCCCCTCCTGCACGAGCGTGTACGGCAGGAGTTGGGAGCACATGGCCCGTGCCAGCAAGCCGTTCAGCTGCCGCACGCGACGGCTGCTGGGAGGCAGAGCCCTAACCACCCCCTGGAAGGACTCGCTCAAAAGGCTCTGGCGTGGGCTTTTGCTGGCACGGGAATCAGCAGACACAGCGGAGGAGGCCACTGAGGACTGGCTGCCAGAACAGGCCTCAGTGTCGGCGGCAGGAGTTGCAGAGGGGGGAGGAGCAGTGCGTTTCCGCACTCCTGCTGGTGCTGCTGGAGGAGCAGGAGGGCGGGTGGCTGCTGTTGCTGCTGCTGCTGAAGGCTGTGCAGTGATGGGTGTGGTGCCACTGCCAGCACCAGATGCCTTCAGCCTCTGGAACTCCTCATGCTGGTGGAAATGTTTCGCAGCAAAATGGTTGATGAGCGAGCTGGTGCTGAACTTTAAGGGGTCTGCACCTCTGCTCAACTTCTGCTGACAGTGGTTGCAAGTGGCGTACTTGCTGTACACAGTGGGCATGGTGAAATATCGCCAGATTGGTGACAGAAACATCCCCCTACGGCATGGAAGCGCTGCTGCCTGTCTCCCTGTGGTGGTTGGGGGGGGGCTTGGGGGGCTTGGGTGCGGCTGGTGGTGGTACTGGCAGATGCTGCTGCTGCTGCTGCTGAGCCTGAGACACCAGCAGGCTGTGGGACCTGCCTACTGCTGCCAATGCTTGCAATGATGCGCCTCCTTGCAAGGCCCACAAGAGCATCCTCCTCCTCCTCCTCAGAGCTGCTGAGGACGACATCCCCTGGAGGTGGTGGCACCCAGTCTCTGTCTGTCACCGGGTCATCATCATCCTCCCCCTCCTGAAACATGTCCTGCTGGGATGATGACCCCCCAAACTCCTCTCCTGATGCATGGATGGGCTGCTTGACTGTCGCCACAGTCTTGCTGTCCAATCCCTCATCCCCCAAAGTGCCCATCAGCATCTCCTCCTCAAAATCGCCAACAACAGCAGACAATACCCTGATGGTGCCAGGGGTAAAAAGACTGCTGAGTGACAGGTCGCCAACTTGTGACGGTGAACTGGCCTCCTCCCCAGACCCTGCTGGGCGACTGCTGCGAACAGGGGTGGTGGTGGTGGTGGTGAGGGTGGAGGCCTCGGATGCAGAGCTGATGGCGGGCTGCTCATCCTCCGTCATGAGTTGCACCACAGTGTCTGCATGCTTTTCCTCAATGGGACGTTTCCGACCCGGCTGGAGGAAAATCGGAGCAGGTGCTACACGCTGCTGCTGCTGCTGTGTCTCTGCAGCGTGAGTTGCAGATGCTCCTGCTGGGCGGCGCCCAAGGCATCCACGGCCAGTGGCTATGGGAGGAATGTTAGCCACTGACGCTGCTGCTGCTGCTGCGGAACTGTGCATGGTGGCGCGGCCGCGGCCTGCCACAATGCTGCTCCCTCTCCTCCTGATTCCCTTGCTGCCCTTCCCCTTGCCCAAACCGCGCTGGCTGCCACTTCCAGACATCTTCGATGTTTTGGCCGTATAGACAAAAGTTTTTTAAAAGGGCGGGTGAAAAGTGGGGTACTTTAATGGAGTGGGTTGGTGGGTGAGGTGACTGAGTGAGTGTCCCTAGTACAGTAAGTAAGTAGTAACAGTCAGGAAGTACAACTAGCAGTTACAATAATCAGTAGTAATCACAAGTAAATTTAGTGTGTGTACACTACAGACAGTGAGTGCACGCACGCGCAAACACGCGCAGGAGCTAGCCTATGAACAGTGACTGAGTGAGTGTCCCTAGTACAGTAAGTAAGTAAGTAGTAACAGTCAGTAAGTACAACTAATTACAATAATCAATCAGTTATCAGAAGGAAATAGAGTGTGTGTAGTGTGTGTACACAGACAGTGAGTGCACACACGCAGGAGCTAGTAGCCTATGAACAGTGACTGAGTGTCCTAGACTCCTAGTACAGTAAGAGTAAGTAGTAACAGTAAGTACAACTAACTAATTACAATAAGCAATCAGTTATCAGAAGGAAATAGAGTGTGTGTAGTGTGTGTACACAGACAGTGAGTGCACACACGCAGGAGCTAGTAGCCTATGAACAGTGACTGAGTGTCCTAGACTCCTAGTACAGTAAGAGTAAGTAGTAACAGTAAGTACAACTAACTAATTACAATAAGCAATCAGTTATCAGAAGGAAATAGAGTGTGTGTAGTGTGTGTACACAGACAGTGAGTGCACACACGCAGGAGCTAGTAGCCTATGAACAGTGACTGAGTGTCCTAGACTCCTAGTACAGTAAGAGTAAGTAGTAACAGTAAGTACAACTAACTAATTACAATAAGCAATCAGTTATCAGAAGGAAATAGAGTGTGTGTAGTGTGTGTACACAGACAGTGAGTGCACACACGCAGGAGCTAGTAGCCTATGAACAGTGACTGAGTGTCCTAGACTCCTAGTACAGTAAGAGTAAGTAGTAACAGTAAGTACAACTAACTAATTACAATAAGCAATCAGTTATCAGAAGGAAATAGAGTGTGTGTAGTGTGTGTACACAGACAGTGAGTGCACACACGCAGGAGCTAGTAGCCTATGAACAGTGACTGAGTGTCCTAGACTCCTAGTACAGTAAGTAGTAACAGTAAGTACAACTAACTAATTACAATAATCAATCAGTTATCAGAAGGAAATAGAGTGTGTGTAGTGTGTACACAGACAGTGAGTGCACACACGCAGGAGCTAGTAGCCTATGAACAGTGACTGAGTGTCCTAGACTCCTAGTACAGTAAGTAGTAACAGTAAGTACAACTAACTAATTACAATATTCAATTACAATAATAAATCAGTTATCAGAAGGAAATAGTGTGTGTAGTGTGTACACAGACAGTGAGTGCACACACGCAGGAGCAGCTAGTAGCCTATGAACAGTGACAGTGAGTGTCCTAGTACAGTTACAGTATATAACTACAATACTAATACAATCAGTAGTAAAGGACAGCAGAAATACTGGTATAGAATAGAGAGAAATAAACAGAGGACAGGAGGACAGCTGCCCACACAGGCAAGGCCCTGAGGCCTAAAGCTGTAAGCCTGCAGCAGCTGGCCTGTCTCTATGTAACACAAAAGCTACTAACTAAAATACAATGTCTAACTAACTAACAACAATATAGGTGTGTATAGGAGGTGTATGTGAGCAAAAACGCTAGGTAAATGACCACAATAAAGCTCTTGCTAAGCCAAAGCACAAAGGAGCAACTCTCTCTCTATGCAAGTCTCAGGCAAGGACGGAGAAACGTAACATGGCGGCCGCTATTTATAGGGTAGGGGCTGGCCAGGGTCCCCCTCTGTGATTGGCTGCCGTCAGAGGGCCTGGGAGCCCTCTGATTGGCTCTAAGGACATCAATCTGGGCTATGACGCTATTCGAGCTCGGTACCGAGCTCGAATAGCGCCGTTTGCTCGAATAGCTCGAATAGTGAATGGGCTATTCGAGTGTACGCGAATAGCCCATTCGAATAGCTACAGCTATTCGGAGCTCAAATACCGAGCTCGAATAGCTGGAAAAGAGCTCGAATATTCGAGCTACTCGAATATTCGAGCTCTGCTGAGCACCACTGCTCCCTCCAAAGCAAACAGATACTTGGAAACATATACTTGGAAAATAGTGATGCATCTGTACAGCACTGGGCCCCAAACCATTGCCAAAACGATCAATTTCGATCCCTGCTGGCTGTAGTCTTTCTACATGCGTATGAGCAGCTGTAGTACATGATAACAATAATCATAATATTAATGATAACATGATAACCTAGGTTTTAAAATAAAATTCAACTTCTTAAACTTCTCTGAACTAGAGAATGAAAAAAAAATTCTGCTTGACTTGATTAGGGTTTCAATATGTGTACCGGCTACACATTCAAAAGGGACAGGAAATCTGGGTGCCTGCTACTGGTGGAAGTTTGGGCACAACCATGGCTGGGGCCGCTCTTGTAATTCCCCTCATTGCCTCAAAAAATGGAAAATCTGTCTGTGGCCACGATTTTACCATGATTTTACTGCAAGTCAATGGAAAAAAATGAAAACGACCTGCAAAATGCTCTCCAGTGTGCCAGGGCCCTCATACTGGTTGCAAATTTAGCCTAGCCTGCTCAGCTAAGAAAACAGCTTGGGCAAATTTGCACTCGGTTTCCAGAATATGGGTCTTAAACTAACTACATCACACTGAATATCCTTGCGGTGGTTTGTCGGTGCAAAAGTATTTTACACATTAACAGTGTTAAGTAGTAGCAAGTAGCCCCCCCCCCCCATGCCCCTGTAAAAGGGTATCAGCCAGTGGTGCTCAGCAGAGCTCGAATATTCGAGTAGCTCGAATATTCGAGCTCTTTTCCAGCTATTCGAGCTCGGTATTCGAGCTCCGAATAGCTGTAGCTATTCGAATGGGCTATTCGCGTACACTCGAATAGCCCATTCACTATTCGAGCTATTCGAGCAAACGGCGCTATTCGAGCTCGGTACCGAGCTCGAATAGCGTCATAGCCCAGATTGATGTCCTTAGAGCCAATCAGAGGGCTCCCAGGCCCTCTGACGGCAGCCAATCACAGAGGGGGACCCTGGCCAGCCCCTACCCTATAAATAGCGGCCGCCATGTTACGTTTCTCCGTCCTTGCCTGAGACTTGCATAGAGAGAGAGTTGCTCCTTTGTGCTTTGGCTTAGCAAGAGCTTTATTGTGGTCATTTACCTAGCGTTTTTGCTCACATACACCTCCTATACACACCTATATTGTTGTTAGTTAGTTAGACATTGTATTTTAGTTAGTAGCTTTTGTGTTACATAGAGACAGGCCAGCTGCTGCAGGCTTACAGCTTTAGGCCTCAGGGCCTTGCCTGTGTGGGCAGCTGTCCTCCTGTCCTCTGTTTATTTCTCTCTATTCTATACCAGTATTTCTGCTGTCCTTTACTACTGATTGTATTAGTATTGTAGTTATATACTGTAACTGTACTAGGACACTCACTGTCACTGTTCATAGGCTACTAGCTGCTCCTGCGTGTGTGCACTCACTGTCTGTGTACACACTACACACACTCTATTTCCTTCTGATAACTGATTGATTATTGTAATTGAATATTGTAATTAGTTAGTTGTACTCACTGTTACTACTTACTGTACTAGGAGTCTAGGACACTCAGTCACTGTTCATAGGCTACTAGCTCCTGCGTGTGTGCACTCACTGTCTGTGTACACACTACACACACTCTATTTCCTTCTGATAACTGATTGATTATTGTAATTAGTTAGTTGTACTTACTGTTACTACTTACTGTACTAGGAGTCTAGGACACTCAGTCACTGTTCATAGGCTACTAGCTCCTGCGTGTGTGCACTCACTGTCTGTGTACACACACTACACACACTCTATTTCCTTCTGATAACTGATTGCTTATTGTAATTAGTTAGTTGTACTTACTGTTACTACTTACTCTTACTGTACTAGGAGTCTAGGACACTCAGTCACTGTTCATAGGCTACTAGCTCCTGCGTGTGTGCACTCACTGTCTGTGTACACACTACACACACTCTATTTCCTTCTGATAACTGATTGATTATTGTAATTAGTTAGTTGTACTTACTGTTACTACTTACTCTTACTGTACTAGGAGTCTAGGACACTCAGTCACTGTTCATAGGCTACTAGCTCCTGCGTGTGTGCACTCACTGTCTGTGTACACACACTACACACACACTCTATTTCCTTCTGATAACTGATTGCTTATTGTAATTAGTTAGTTGTACTTACTGTTACTACTTACTGTACTAGGAGTCTAGGACACTCAGTCACTGTTCATAGGCTACTAGCTCCTGCGTGTGTGCACTCACTGTCTGTGTACACACACTACACACACTCTATTTCCTTCTGATAACTGATTGCTTATTGTAATTAGTTAGTTGTACTTACTGTTACTACTTACTCTTACTGTACTAGGAGTCTAGGACACTCAGTCACTGTTCATAGGCTACTAGCTCCTGCGTGTGTGCACTCACTGTCTGTGTACACACACTACACACACTCTATTTCCTTCTGATAACTGATTGCTTATTGTAATTAGTTAGTTGTACTTACTGTTACTACTTACTCTTACTGTACTAGGAGTCTAGGACACTCAGTCACTGTTCATAGGCTACTAGCTCCTGCGTGTGTGCACTCACTGTCTGTGTACACACACTACACACACTCTATTTCCTTCTGATAACTGATTGCTTATTGTAATTAGTTAGTTGTACTTACTGTTACTACTTACTCTTACTGTACTAGGAGTCTAGGACACTCAGTCACTGTTCATAGGCTACTAGCTCCTGCGTGTGTGCACTCACTGTCTGTGTACACACACTACACACACTCTATTTCCTTCTGATAACTGATTGCTTATTGTAATTAGTTAGTTGTACTTACTGTTACTACTTACTCTTACTGTACTAGGAGTCTAGGACACTCAGTCACTGTCCATAGGCTACTAGCTCCTGCGTGTGTGCACTCACTGTCTGTGTACACACACTACACACACTCTATTTCCTTCTGATAACTGATTGCTTATTGTAATTAGTTAGTTGTACTTACTGTTACCACTTACTCTTACTGTACTAGGAGTCTATGACACTCAGTCACTGTTCATAGGCTACTAGCTCCTGCGTGTGTGCACTCACTGTCTGTGTACACACACTACACACACTCTATTTCCTTCTGATAACTGATTGCTTATTGTAATTAGTTAGTTGTACTTCCTGACTGTTACTACTTACTTACTGTACTTGGGACACTCACTCAGTCACCTCACCCACCAACCCACTCCATTAAAGTACCCCACTTTTCACCCGCCCTTTTAAAAAACTTTTGTCTATACGCCCAAAACATCGAAGATGTCTGGAAGAGGCAGCCAGCGCGGTTTGGGCAAGGGGAAGGGCAGCAAGGGAATCAGGAGGAGAGGGAGCAGCATTGTGGCAAGCCGCGGGCGCGGGCGCGCCACCATGCACAGTTCCGCAGCAGCAGCAGCAGCGTCAGTGGCTAACATTCCTCCCATAGCCACTGGCCGTGGACGCCTTGGGCGCCGCCCAGCAGGAGCATCTGCAACTCACGCTGCAGAGACACAGCAGCAGCAGCGTGTAGCACCTGCTCCGATTTTCCTCCAGCCGGGTCGGAAACGTCCCATTGAGGAAAAGCATGCAGACACTGTGGTGCAACTGATGACGGAGGATGAGCAGCCCGCCATCAGCTCTGCATCCGAGGCCTCCACCCTCACCACCACCCCTGTTCGCAGCAGCCGCCCAGCAGGGCCTGGGGAGGAGGCCAGTTCACCGTCAGTTGGCGACCTGTCATTCAGCAGTCTTTTGACCCCAGGCATCATGAGTCAATTGTCTGCTGTTGTTGGCGATTTTGAGGAGGAGATGCTGATGGGCACTTTGGGGGATGAGAGATTGGACAGCAAGACTGTGGCGACAGTCAAGCAGCCCATCCATGCATCAGGAGAGGAGTTTGGGGGGTCCTCATCCCAGCAGGACATGTTTCAGGAGGGGGAGGATGATGATGACCCGGTGACAGACAGAAACTGGGTGCCACCACCTCCAGGGGATGTCGTCCTCAGCAGCTCTGAGGAGGAGGAGGAGGATGCTCTTGTGGGCCTTGCAAGGAGGCGCATCATTGCAAGCATTGGCAGCAGCAGTAGGCAGGTCCCACAGCCTGCTGGTGTCTCAGGCTCAGCAGCAGCAGCAGCAGCATCTGCCAGTACCACCACCAGCCGCACCCAAGCCCCCCAAGCCCCCCCCCCAACCACCACAGGGAGACAGGCAGCAGCGCTTCCATGCCGTAGGGGGATGTTTCTGTCACCAATCTGGCGCTTTTTCACCATGCCCACAGTGTACAGCAAGTACGCCACTTGCAACCACTGTCAGCGGAAGTTGAGCAGAGGTGCAGACCCCTTAAAGTTCTGCACCAGCTCGCTCATCAACCACCTTGCTGCGAAACATTTCCACCAGCATCAGGAGTTCCAGAGGCTGAAGGCATCTGGTGCTGGCAGTGGCACCACACCCATCACTGCACAGCCTTCAGCAGCAGCAGCAACAGCAGCCACCCGCCCTCCTGCTCCTCCAGCAGCACCAGCAGGAGTGCGGAAACGCACTGCTCCTCCCCCCTCTGCAACTCCTGCCGCCGACACTGAGGCCTGTTCTGGCAGCCAGTCCTCAGTGGCCTCCTCCGCTGTGTCTGCTGATTCCCGTGCCACCAAAAGGCCACGCCAGAGCCCTTTGAGCGAGTCCTTCCAGGGGGTGGTTAGGGCTCTGCCTCCCAGCAGCCGTCGCGTGCGGCAGCTGAACGGCTTGCTGGCACGGGCCATGTGCTCCCAACTCCTGCCGTACACGCTCGTGCAGGAGGGGAGCGACATTCGTGCGCTGCTTGCTTGCGCAGCCCCAGACTGGCAGCTCCCCAGCAGACACTTTTTCTCCCGCAAGGCCATTCCTGCACTGCACCGCTTTGTGATGGCCAATGTGGAGCGAGGGCTGGAGCACGCGGTTGGTGAAAGGGTCCACGTCACCATGGACTCCTGGAGCAGCCGCTTCGGGACAGGCCGCTACCTGTCCTTCACTGTCCACTGGGTCAGCTTGGTGGAAGGGGGTGAGGATGGGAGAGCAGCAGCGGGCACAGCAGCAGCAGCAACACAGTGGGTGGTGCCACCCCGCAGGGTCAGGGGAACTGCAGCAGGTTCCTCCGATCCTCTGCCATCCTCCGGCACACCTGGCCAAACCCCCCGCCTCAGCAGCAGCGTGAAGGCCCGCCACTGCCAAGCGCTGCTGCACTTGGTCAGCCTTGGGAAGATCAAGCTGACGGCAACCCATGTGTTGGCCAAACTCCAGGAGCAGGAGAGGATTTGGCTGACCCCCAGAGGCCTCAGAGTCGGAGAGGTGGTGGCCGACAATGGGGCCAATCTGGTTGCCGCAATAGACAGGGGAAACCTGACCCACATCCCCTGTCTTGCCCATGTGCTGAACCTGGTGGTGCAGAAGTTCTTGCGCACCTACCAGGGGATGGGCGAACTGCTGGAAACGGCAAGGAACGTTGTGCGTCACTTCCGGCGCTCGGCTGCAGCCTGTGCGAGCCTGGAAGACGTGCAAAAGGAGCTGGATCTGCCACGCCATCGGCTGATCCTTGACGTTCCGACTCGCTGGAACTCCACCCTGGAGATGTTGGAGCGTCTGGTTGAACAGAAGCGCGCTGTCAAACAGTACCTTGCCCTGGCCACTGTTTCCGCCGCTCAGAGAAGGGACAAGACCAGCAACATCCCGTCCATCGTCCCCGATGATGACTGGAGGCACATGCAGCAGGTGTGCTTAGTGCTGGCTCCCTTTCTGCAGGCCACTAACATGGTGAGCAGGGACCATGCGATGGTCTGCGAGTGGGTGCCCCTGGTTTGTCTGCTGAACAGGGCCCTCGATGCTTTGCTGGAACAGGGAGCGGCAGCCTTGGACCAGCAGGAGCGGCAAGCAGCTGCACAGTCCACCTCTGAGGGGGAGGAGGAGGAGGACTTGGTGGAGGTCCCTGACCTTGCTGCTGATGAGGGGGAGCAGCACAGTGCAGCTGAGTTGGTGCGGGGGTGGAGAGAGGATGAGGCTGACGAGGCAGAGGAGGAGGATGAGGACAGCAGCACTGCCGTCGATGTGCCAGCAGACGTGGCCCGCCTCTTCCCAATGGCAGCGCACATGCTGACGTGCCTGCGCAGAGACCCCAGGGTGATCCAGATGAAGCAGAGGGAGGACATCTGGATCAGCATGATGTTGGACCCACGCCTCAAGGGGAAGTTGAGCCAGTTCCTGCCGCCTGCAGGAGGAGACCCAGCGCAACAAATAAGGAGCTTGCAGCAGGCCCTTGTTGAGCGCTTGGAGGAAGCCTTCCCCCAGCCTTCCACCCCCACTGTCCAGCAGCCAGCACAGAGGCAGCAAGCGCCCCACAGACCTGCTGTCTCTCAGCCACGAGCTCTACAGGACTGTAGAGGCTCCGGCAGCAGTGACTAGAGAGGAGGTGCATGCAGCAGCATCCTCCACCGGTCACAGCCAGCGCCTGACCCGCATGGTGGCTGACTACATGGGGTCCTACAGCGGGCTTGACAGCGATGCCCCTGTTGATCCCATGGAGTATTGGGTCAAGCGCCTGGAGATCTGGAGCGAGCTGGCGCAGTACGCCCTGGAAGTGCTGTCCTGCCCCCCTTCCAGCGTGCTGTCCGAGCGCTGCTTCAGTGCAGCTGGTGGTGTGGTCACCGAGAAACGCTCACGTCTGTCTCACAAGTCTGTGGACAGACTGACGTTTCTCAAGATGAACCAGGCGTGGGTGGAAGGCGAGTTCCTGGCCCCTGTTGTCGGCGAGAGGGGGACATGACGGGCTAAGAACCATCGTTAATGTGCCTTACCACCCTTTACCACCTCCTGGCTCCTGCTCACTAAGCCAGCCTGGTTCACTTTGACTATTACGTCGCCTGCAGCCACACATTTTACACCTACAGTGGGCTGCTGTGTACTGCCCTTCTGCTGTCTGTCTGTGTTTCCCACTGCCAGGGTACACAGATTTACCTTCTGCTGCCACTCTGCCACCAGCTATTACGTCAAACAATAGCTATATATCTGTGTAATTTGTTTTACAAACAAAACCAAAAAACCATAAAAAAAAAAAAAAAAGGTTTAATTTTTCTGAGGTGCCCGGGTTGAAAACTGTGTTGTCCCAGTTGTGTATTGGACACGATGTGGGCTGCACGACCGCTGTCTGGGACCTCCTGTTGTGTTCATTTACGGCCTGGTATCACCGCTAGGTACCAGGGCTATTATGTCACGCTGCCTGCCTGCTGCCACACTCACACTACTCCTCCATTCCTCCTGCTGATGCTGCTGTCTGTCTGTGTTTCCCAACGCCAGGGTACACAGATTTACCTTCTGCTGCCACTCTGCCACCAGCTATTACGTCAAAAAATAGCTATATCTGTGTAATTGGTTGTAAAACCAAAACTACAAAACCATAAAAAAAAAAAAAAAAAGGTTTAATTTTTCTGAGGTGCCCGGGTTGAAAACTGTGTTGTCCCAGTTGTGTATTGGACACAATGTGGGCTACACGACCGCTGTCTGGGACCTCCTGCCTGCTGTGTTTATTTACAGCCCTGGTATCACCGCTAGGTACCAGGGCTATTATGTCACGCTGCCTGCCTGCTGCCACACTCACACTACTCCTCCATTCCTCCTGCTGATGCTGCTGTCTGTCTGTGTTTCCCAACGCCAGGGTACACAGATTTACCTTCTGCTGCCACTCTGCCACCAGCTATTACGTCAAAAAATAGCTATATCTGTGTAATTGGTTGTAAAACCAAAACTACAAAACCATAAAAAAAAAAAAAAGGT